>NC_052028.1:16669613-17338867 GCF_015832195.1 Motacilla alba alba
CTGCCCTCTCTCCATCCCTCCGCAGCCTCCCAGCGCGGAGCTGTTCCACTACGACAGCACCAACGCCGTCAACTGGGGCATGCGAGGTGAGGGGCAGGGCTGCGACCCTGGGGACATGCTGAGGGGCTGCCAACCCCCCGGGACCCTGCCCTGGGGACATGCTGAGGGGCTGCAGGGCTGCCAACCCCCCGGGACCCTGCCCTGGGGACATGCTGAGGGGCTGCAGGGCTGCCAACACCCCTGGAACCCTGTGGGCACCCTGGGGACATGCTGAGGGGCTGCCAACCCCCCTGGGACCCTGCCCTGGGGACATGCTGAGGGGCTGCCAACCCCCCTGGGACCCTGCGGGCACCCTGGGGACATGCTGAGGGGCTGCAGGGCTGCCAACCCCCCTTGGCAGGCAGCTCTGCACGGGGGGCTGCAGGGGGACGGGGTCCCCGCAGCCTCGGGGCAGGGTGGTGACAGCAGAGGGGTGGCTCATGTCTCTCTTTCTGATCTCCCCACAGAGTACAAGGTAAGACCCTTCTGCTGCAAGGACAGGCCACCAGCCAGAGCCCCAGGGATGTGCCCGTGTGTCCCCAGGCTCTTCAGAGGGAAGCTCTGCCCTCTATTCTCCTCCATCCTCGACCTGCCAGCCCATGCCAGGGCTGGGGGGCTCCCAGCCGAGCCCGTCCCCTCCCGCAGGTGCTGCTGAGCAGAACTGTGCCCTGGCTGAGGAGCAGAGCAGGGGGCTGTGCTGGTGGCTGCCTGCTGTCACCAGTGCCTGGGTCATTGCTGCTTCCGCAGAGCGAGCAGCCTGTTCCAGAGCCACCGTGGAGCTTCAGGGTGGATCACAGTCACCCCGAGAGCAGTTCTCACCTCTCCTTGTCCCACCCAAGCCCTGGAGGCAGCTCTGCAACCCAAACCCACCCGAGGAGGCCTTGCCCTCATTCCCAAGGGTGCCCCAAGTGTCTGGTGGCTGCCCCACGGTGTCCCTGTCCCTGTCCCCGTGCAGATTTACCCCTACGAGCTGCTCCTGGTGAAGACGAGGGGGAGGAACCAGCTGCCCAAAGACGTGGACAGGACTCGGTTGGAGGTGAGAAGAGCTTTTTGCCCTGGGGACAGTCGGGGCGCAGAGGGACCCGATCCCACGGGGTGGCACTGGCACTGATCCCATGGTCCCACTGCCCTGGCACGCAGTGTGTGGGGCTCGTGGCCGTGTGAGGAGCGTGTCCAGGTCTGCTCAGGGGCACACGAGTGGCAGGGCACTGTCACAAGCTCCTGCCGCTCCCTTGTGCCTCTGGCAGGGGCGGGAAGGAGGCAGGTCCCCCCCTTCTCGAGGGAGCAGTGCTGGGCTCGTGTCCCCCCATCGTCCCAGCGGGCAGGGCCTGCCCTCAGAGCCCCTGGAAGGTGCCCAGCTCTGGCCCAGCCTCCTGTTTCTCCCCAGAGGCACCTGTCCCAGGAGGAATTCTACCAGATCTTCGGCATGACCATGGCCGAGTTCGACCGCCTGGCGCTGTGGAAGAGGAACGAGCTGAAGAAGCAGGCCCGGCTCTTTTAACCCAGCGCACTATAAATATATACATACCTATAAATATATACATAGAGAGATCTCTATACTGCACTCTGTATGATTCTCGGGGCTGGACGGGCCACGGGGGCCCTCCCTGCACCCCTGAGAGTGAATTGGAGTCTTGCAGATCGTTTGGTGCTCTGTGTTTCCTTTCCTTTTCCAGCCTGATTTCTGTGCGGATCCCTGGGCTCTCCCCAGACCTGGTGTCTGTCACTGCTGCCCCACAGGGACACTGATGGGGGGGATTCACACCTGATATTTCAGTTTCCACAGGGACACCAGGGGATGGGGAGGATTCACACCTGGCAAACCCCTGCAAGGGGGAACTGCTGATGGAGTTTTGGGCAGCTTTGGATGGCAGGGAGGGCACTGAATCCACTCCATGGGGACACCAGGGTTTCAGAGGGGACCAGAATGTGGCTCATGGCACGGCGGAGGTAGAACCTGTGCTGTCCCCTCACAGCTGACCCAGCTCCTGCTGGTACCCCACAGCTCCCTGGCCTGTTTTTGGGACTGTCCAGCCCTGCTGTATGCCTGGAAATCCTGCAGGACGAGCAAACAGGAAAGCAGAGCACCACAGACAGCGGGGAAGGTGCTCCTGTGGAAACAACCTCATTCCCTTTATGAAAAAAAATAAGGGGAATGTGGGAAATCGGGATTTTTTCCCCCTAAACCGAAGTTGCCCGAGCCGGGCAGGTGGAGGTGGCACCGACGGGGGCGCAGGCTGGCAGGGGACCCCAAGCCAGGGCTGTCCCCGGTGCCGTGCCGTGCCGTGCCGGGGCTGGGCGCTGCCGTGCTCCGAGCGAGGCAGGGAGGGAGGCAGGCAGGGAGGGAGGGGCGGATGAAGGGATTGGCCGCCCCGAGGCAGAGCCGGCCCCGCCGGGCGGCCGCAGAGCCCGACACTCGCCCGCCCGCAGCTCCCGGGGCGGCCGCGGTGCCGCGGCTCCGGAGCATGGACCGGCTCAGCGGTAAGGGACGGGACGGGGTGGGATGGGATGGGATGGGATGGGATGGGATGGCACGGGATGGGATGGCACGGGACCCGCATCCCCTCGCGGGGCACAGCGCGGAGGGCACCGGGGATGGCCGTGCCAGGCTCAGGGGAGCGCGGGTGGCGCATCCCGTGCCAGCCGAGCGGGTGCATCCCCGCGGGTCCCTGCTCCCCAGCAGGGCCGGCTGGGCACCAACTGGAAGCAGTTTCCCTTTGCTGGTAGGATGGGTAAAACACCAGCAGCCTGCAAGGGAGGCTGTGGGGTGTAAGCACTTGTTAGGGGAAATTGTGGTCGTGGGAAGGGAGGTGACGTTCCCCCATGGGGCTCAGAGGGTTTCCCTGTCCGGGAGTGTCCCCAAGGCGCCGAGGGCCCGATCCCCACCCTGCTGGGAGCAGCTCCTTCCCACACGTGTGGGATTCCTGCCTGCAGCCTGTGGCACCGGGCTCACCGAGCTCCTGGGCTTTGATCCGGGATCTGTAGGAACCTGCCAGGGCTTTGGGCCAGCTCTGCGAAGAAGCTCCCGGCTCTCTGTTGGGGCCGCCGGCTCCCTGGAGGGAGCACGGGGAGGTTTGCAGGGGGATTGGTGCCGCTGCAGCTGATTGCAGCCTGGGCTGCACAGGAGCAGCAGGTGGTGACATGATGGGGCACGGGGGTGCTGGCCCCTGACCTGTCCTTGGAGGTGCTGCAGAAGCACTGGCCAAAAGCCATGAGGCGGTGGCCAGGGGCGTCTCTGGCTGCAGGGGCTGGGCCACGCTGCAGTGCCAGGAGCGCTGTGTCCGCAGCCGCGGGTCAGCGCCGCGAAGCCCCGGGGGTCAAGAGTTCCCCTTGCCGATGTAAAAGGATGGGGTGGCGTTTCCGCAGTGGAAACAGCTCGGAGGAGTTTGGGACTGCTGTGAACACAGGCACGGTGTCAGCGGCCTGCAGCCTGCGAGGGGACAGGGAAGGGGACAGGGACAGCCGTCCCCTGTGGCTGTGCCCAGCCAGGGTGGCTTTGCCCGCTCTGAAGGAGGGAGCCGTGGCAGGAGGGGAGTGTTGTGCAGTGGCACTTGATGCCAGAGCTGTCCTCCAGGGTCCCAGAGGACATCACTGCTGGGGACAGGGGGGGCAGAGGGTCTCGGCTTCCCCTTTGTCCCGCTGTGTCAGCTGATGGGACACTCCCTGTTTGCACCCCAAAAATCAAACCTAGGACCTCACGGCAGGGGAGGAGGGGATGCCCAGCTGAGAGAGCGGTGTCTGGGCATGGTTTGGCCTCTCCACAGGTTGACCCTGCCAGGGAAGAGCTGTTTTATCCCCCTCGCTGGTGCCCGCCTGCTTTGTTTTGAGTGTTTGTGATGAATTGCAGTTGGCACCTGGATGGCTCCTTGCTAATGGAAACCCCCCCAGCCCCTCCTGCTCATCAGCCAGAGCTGCTGGATCCCTCTGGGGGCTGTGACTCGTGCAGGGAAGGTTCCCTTCCCCAGTGAAAGGGGGGGTCTGGCGTTAGGCAGGAGCTCCGTGCCATTCCCAGTCTCTGGCTGCTCTCTGGCAGCCCCTTCCTTCCCCTGGAGCTCTGCTCAGGCCCTGCTGTATCCTGGTGTATCCTCTGCCCGTTTTTTCTCATGCCCAGCAGGCTGGGCAGCACCCAGTCGTGGCCCAGCTCTGCACCAGTGGCTGACTGGGGGGATTGGTGCTGTCGGCAGAGCTATTTCAGGTTGTGCTGATGGAGAACCCAGCTCCCAAAGTGTGATTTGGGAGGCGCTCCTTCCCTCAAGCACGCCTGTGCTCACACGTGGCTTCTCCTCCCTCACTGCTGTCTCTTCCCTGACCTTTCGAGCCACCCCAATTCAGGTCCTGCCCCAAACTTATCTGGGCTCTAAATCCAGCAAAGCCACGGAGATGTGTCAGGGATAAACTTGGCTCCAGCTCGCCCACAGGAATGGGGAGGCTGCAGGACGGGTGGGAGGGAGCCGGGATCGTGCCTGCGAGCTGGCAGCAGGAATCCTGCCGGTGGAAAGGGAGGCTCTGGCTGCTCAGGAGCACAGCCCGGGCCAGCTGTTAGCGCCGGGCAAGTGCCGAGCTCCCCTCCGCATTGCAGCCATTCCTTCCATGGAAACTCGGCCACCGCCTGTTCCTGCCCCGGGGGAGGTGGGGAAGGGGCTGAGCCCCCCGTGGGTGGGTGAAGCGGGGTGGGAGGTGGGGAAGGGGCTGAGCCCCCCCTGGGTGGGTGAAGCGGGGCGGGAGGTGGGATGCTGATAAAGCCCTGGAGTTGTTTGCCCCTCTGGATTTTCCAGTCTCCTGCCGTGTGCAGCGCAGCAGGGAGAGGCTGGATCGGTGAGAAGCCTCCCGGCAGCTCCGGAGGAGGGACACTGTGGGATTGTCCCCAAGCCAGGAGCCCTGGGGACTGTCCTATCTGCCTGCACTGCCTGGAAAACCTGCCTCCTTCCCACTCTTGACCTGGAAATGCTCTTTTCCTGTGCAAACGTGCTGAGCTGCGAGGCTGCCGTGCCCTTCCCTGCGCAGCACCGCCGGAGCTCCCGCGGGCCTGCAGGAGCTCCCATCCCTGCCCAGGAAAGCTTTGTTTAGGGTTTTGAAGAAGCTGTCTCGTCCCAAGCAGTGGGAAGCCTTTTCAGAGGAGAGCACTGGGCTCGACCCAAGCTCTGCCTGTTGTTCCGTGGCCAAATCACTTGCTGGGGACAGGAGATAACAGTGGAGCAGAGTGGAGGCTTGGAGTGGTTTCTGCCTTCCCAGACTTGTGTCCTAAGCCCTTAACCCTTCCCTGTTATCTAGTCTGGCACAGCTCACACTCCCTCCTGAGGAGCACATCTCCTCCTGCATATAAGGAACCTTCAAATGAATGCCACGACTCTCTGTCCTGTATAAAATATCGATTCAATGTCACTGTCCCAGGCCAGCGGCGAGACAATGGGGCTGGAAACCTTTCAGTGCCAGCCCTGCACAAACAAGGGGCTGGCACCCCAGCCAGGGCACCCGGGAGGTGACAGAGCAGGGAGGGCACCGTGGCAGGCAGCAGCCGCCTGTCGTCACCCCGAGGCGCTGAAAGCAGCGGCATTTGGGGAGCTCAGGTCCCCGGGTGCATTCTGGGCTGACAATCTGCAGTGGGGAAGGATAAAATAACCTCTCAGAGCCTCCCCCCGCGGCAGCTCCTTCCTCTCCTGCTCCTGATAAAGCCTCCCGTGGCATCAAAGCGGGCTCTTTGGCAGGCGAGGGGAAACACTGACATTTCGTAACAGTTTGGAACAAAAACAGCTTTGCTGCAAGGGGTTTCCATGCTCAAAATCATTTTTTTTCTTTTTTTTTTTTTTTTTTTTTTTTTTGAAGTGGTTTTCGTGTGCATTTGATCCTGGAAGTGATAAGAGGGAGCTGGGGGAGACGCTGGCATGCTCTGATTGCTGCCAATTAGCAGGAGATGTGTAATGAGCACTTTGAAGAATGGCTTTGGCTTTCTCCAGGGTTTTGTTTTATTTTTTTTTGAGCATTAAACCCACCCAAGTTTGTGATGGAGGAACAGCTGCTCATTTTAACTTTGGGAAACCGTGGCTGTGAGGGACAGAAGAAGGAATAGAACTTAAGTCGGAGCAGGTTTTTGGTGTCCTGGAGTTAAAAGCAGGGTGAACCAGTCCCAGCACTGGTGGAGCCACCAGAGCAGTCTGTCACACCTTGTCACCTTTCCCGCCGGGACATCGCGGTTTTGCTGGCCCTGCAGCCCTGCCCGGCAGGGGTTAATCGGGTAGGAAATGCTGTCGCTGGTGGCCTTGCCGCTGCACCTGATGCTCCCGGCGGAGCCTGGCAAGGGAAGGAAAGGGAAGGGCTGAGAAAACAACGCTCATCCTGCTGGCCGAGGGTCCTGGGGGCAGCGCGGCCCCAGCCCCGCACACAGAGACCCTCTGCTGCGCCCTGGGGACTTGGGGACAGGGCTGAGGTGGCCGCTGCAGGGTCCCAGATCCCCCAGCAGGCAGGGGGACTCGTGTCCAGCACAGCTCTGAACTCCTGGGCATGGTCAGGGCAGGGGTGCCAGGGTCTGGTGCTGGGCACATCTCCCTGCCCCAGCTCCAGGATATTTCCCCCTCTGGCGTCTGTGGGTTCTCCTCCCGCAGCTCTGTGAAGGATCCACATCCTGCTCTTGGGGGCGTTCGGGAAAGGGCAGTGGGGTTTGGGAATCCTGCAGATCGCTGCTCATCCCCTGCTGGGTCAGGGTTTGGATCCTCCTCTCCCGCTCAGGATCCTGTCACAAGCTCCCCGGGTGACTTTTCCTCCCAAGAAGATGTGCCAGCTCTGGTCTCACTCCTGCAGGTTGGGAATTGCATCCAGGGCGTTTTGGAGCTTGGCTTTGGGGAATGGGGATGCACGGGACGTGGAGAAGTGTCTCCTGGGGTGCAGAGAGCTTTCCACCCCCACCAGAGGAGATTTTGGGGATGTGGGGGCTGGATCCAGCCCTGGGTGGTGGCATGGACTGGTGGGAATTGGGGTTTTCCTCTAGAATTCCTGCAGCTAGCTGCAATTCCTGCAATTAGCTGCAATTCCTGCAGTTTGCTGCAATTCCTGGAGTTAGCTGCAATTCCTGCAGTTTGCTGCAATTCCTGCAGTTTGCTGCAATTCCAGCTCTCCTGGAGGCTGAGCTTTGGAGGAGACCAAGGGCTCCAGGGAGGTGACAGCTCCAGGTGCCCCCAGGCAGGAAGGTGTGACCCAGGGAGGCTTCCCAGTGCTCTGCCCACCACGGAGGGTGGGCACAGGGGTGGCCAGAGGCTTGGGGCACCATCCCAGGGCCTCTCCCAGTTCTGGAGAGGAGCCCAGGCCAACCTGTTGCTGGAGTTTGTTTGGAAAAGGCCGACACCAAAATTTTGGTTGGAGGAAACACAGTTTATTCTGGGTCCCGAGTAATCCTAACATCTCTCCTCTGCCTGAAGCTTGTTTTTTATACATTACTCAGCAGGTCTCGCCCCTGCCTGACTATTCCTTTAAAGGGCATCTCCAGCCTCTCCTTTTCATTCATTATTTACATGTGTTTTCCAGCCAGCAGCCTCTGAGCCCAGCTCCCCGGCTGGAGCATCCTGCCATGAGCCTGCTGAGCCTGGCACCAGCTCCTCAAATGTAGTCTGGGCCTGGCACCGGGTCCTCAAATGTAGTCTGGGCCTGGCACCGGGTCCTAAAATGCAGTCTGGGCCTGGCACCGGGTCCTGAAATGTAGTCTGGGCCTGGCACCGGGTCCTAAAATGCAGTCTGGGCCTGGCACCGGGTCCTAAAATGTAGTCTGAGCCTGGCACCGGGTCCTGAAATGTGGTCTGGGAGTTCTAAACCCGCTCCATGTGATTTTCCAGAGCTGATTGTGTTGAGCTGGGGCTGGAAACCCCTCGTGGCTGGGGTTAGGGCGGGGTGTGGAGGCTGCCCGTGCCTCTGTGGGGACACAGCAGGGTCACTCAGATCTGTCACCCGGGTGATTTTATTTGCTCAGCATCTCGCTGTGGGAGAGGGGTGACCCAGGAACCACCCCCTGCTCCTCTGGGCTGGGGGTGGCTGCAGCCTCCAGGCCAGGGGGATGAAGTTTGCTTTGGGTGAGCTAAAGCAAACAGCCACGACCTTCTCCAGGCGGCAGAGAAAGGGGGGACAGCCCCTGGGGAGGGGGTCCTGCCACAGCCCGGGGCACTGGGGGGGTCATTGGCAGCCTGGGTCACAAGGAGGTGCTTGTTGGTGATTTAATCAGCCTGTTAATAATTACCTGCAGCACTCCCAGGCTGCTGTGAGGAAGGACAAGGACATGCTCTGCAGCCCAGCAGGGGCTGTCCCACGGAGGATGTCCCTGCAGGGACCCTCTGTCCTTCTGTCCCTTTGAGGATGTCCCTGCAGGGACCCTCTGTCCCTTTGAGGATGTCCCTGTAAGGACCTTCTGTCCCCTGGTGCCCTGGAGGATGTTCCTGCAGGGACCCTCTGTCCCTCTGTCCCTTTGAGGATGTCCCTGCAGGGACCCTCTGTCCCTTGGAGGATGTCCCTGCAGGGAGCCCGTGTCCCCTGGTGCCCGTGGCTGTGCTGGGGTGGCACTGCCCAGCCCTGGGGTGCCCGGGTGAGGGGCTGGCACTGAGGGGGAGCTCTGCCACCCACAGCCCACAGTGCTCGGGGTGTGGCAGCACCAGGAGAGCCCGGACCCAGCCTGGGGGTGATCCTCAGCCAGCGCCTCTGCCTCGGGCTGTCCTGGCACCGCCCGGGGTGGGATCCCGTGTAATCCCGTTCCCATTTCATGGAATCTCTCGGGGAAGAGGCTTCTCTGCCCCCCGGAGTGCGGGGTGGCTCCGGCAGTGTGTGAGCTGCCAGGTGACAATGCAGGTGACAATGCAGGTGACAATCTTTGCCCTCCGCGGCTCCATCAGCTGTGATTACCAGCTGTAATTACCAGCTCTAATTACGCTTCCCTGCATTCAGGACTCCTGTTTCCTCCTCGGGAGCGGGAGGAGGATGTGACAGGCTGTGTCTCCTGGGGAAGGAGTGTGCTCACGGGGGGTGTTGTGTCCAGCTCCCTCCTGCAGGGCACAGCTGTGGCCCCAGGGGTGTCCCCCAGCTCTTGTCCCGTTTTTGGGAGGTGCTGAGCGCTCAGAGCCCCTCTGCAGAGAGCCAGGGTGGGGCAGGGGCTGGGCAGAGCCTGGCTGGGGGAGCAGCTCTGGGCCGGGCTCGGCTGGGCTCTGCTGGGCAAGGCCATCAGATAAGGCTCTGTGCAGGGCTGCTTGTCCTGGCGAGGGGAGCCTGAGCTGGCAGAGGCTTGGGACAGGCCCAGGACCCTCTGTGCCACTGCTGGAGTGAACTGGGGCCACTGGAGCCGAGCTGGGAAAGGATCCCCAGAGCTGCTGCCAGTGCTGGGTGTCTGCAGCACATGGGCACTGATGGAGGAGGCTCAGCAGGCACAGCCAGGCACCCTGTGTGCTTTTAACCCTCCTGGTGGCACAGCCAGGCACCCTTTGTGGCTTTTAACCCTTCTGGTGGCACAGCCAGGCACCCTGTGTGCTTTTAACCCTTCTGGTGGCACAGCCAGGCACCCTTTGTGGCTTTTGACCCTCCTGGTGGCACAGCCTGGAGCCCTTTGTGGCTTATAACCCTTCTGGTGCTCAGCCAGGGCACCCTGTGTGGCTTTTAACCCTCCTGGTGGCACAGCCAGGCACCCTGTGTGGCTTTTGACCCTCCTGGTGGCTCATCTGCCCCTCTCCCAGGATGGAGGAGCCCTCCAAGCCCTTGTGTAAGGGGAGGAGCTGCTGCTGTGGGGGCAGAACTGGGGGCTTTGTGCCCCCTCGAGCAGCCAGGTTCCACATTCAGCTCCCGGGATGGATTTTCCCAGGCTATCAGCTGAGGATGTTAATTCCTGCCAGGCCACGATGAGGAGGGCCCCAGGGGCTGTGCACGGCTGCTCTGCCTGCACGCTGCAAGTGCTGGGATTTGAGCTTGCCTTGGGCTCCCCAGCACCCAGGGGTGCTGCAGCACCCAAACTGGGGGCGAGGTCACGGGGTTACCCCAGTGAGGGGCAGCTGGAGGGCCAGGGAGGGTGGCAGGAGCCAGCCCCGAGTGCTCAGTCCTGCTGGAATTGTCGGAGGCAGAGTCAGAGCTCCCCCCATCCTCCCCGCTCAAGGGGCCCTTGTTTGCAGGGAGGAGATGATTCATGTGCACCGAGTGGCCCCTCAGCAAATCTTCCACTGTCAGGGGATGCTGCCAGGGCTCAAGAGTGATCATTGATGGTTGGCTTTTCCCTGAAACCCCTGTGGCCTGGAGCAGGACAGACTGGGAGGAGGAGGAGGAGGTGGTGATGGTGTTTTCCAAGCTGCTGCTCCTGGCCCTGCCAGCCCATCCCAGTTTGTCCTGCACCCAGCAGGTGCTGAGGGATGGGAGCAGAGCCTGGCTGGCTCCTGCCGCCCCCAGGGCCCCGTGCTGCCCCTCTCGTGCCCCCTTGGCAGGGCAGTGCCACAGCAGTGGCCGCGGGCAGGGCGCAGGCAGCTCTGTCCTGCTGTCCCCTGCACGTCCCCTTGCACAAAGGAACAATTCTGGGAGTGCCAAGCCACCCCCACCGAGGCGCTTCCTCCTCCCCAGCAGAAAGAAACCTCCCTGGGATGGGGATGGGGACAGGAGCTGCCCTGGGAGCTCAGCCAAGTGCCCGTGGGCTTGCTCAGAGAGCAGCAGTGCTGGGGCTGGAGGGGCTGCCAGCATCTCACCCCTCTGGTGGTGCCATGCTGGGCGTGGGGACATGTCCCAGCCCTGCAGGGCTCTTGCAGGTGGCTCCACGTCCACCTGTGCACAGGTGAGCGGGGTTGGTGTGCTGCAGAGAGCAGCTCTGGGGCTGTTTGTCCCACAGGCACCTCCCTGCGGGGCTGCCCCGGGGGCTGGGGTGTCCCTGGGGCTGTCCCCACCTATTTGGGGCATCCCGGGAGCTGCCGAGGTCGCTTTGCTGCGGGTGGCAGCTGTGAGGAGCCCTGTGCTGGCAGGCAGAGCGGCCGAGGGCCCAGCCCTGCCAACAGGAAGCATTTATTTGTGCCTGGGTTTTATTTTAGCTACAAACAATGGCTGTTACTCCCAGCATCCGATTTCCCCCGGCCCCAGGCATCACCTGGTGCAGGAGGAAGCGTGGCCGGAGGTGGGAGAGCTGTGAGCACAGGATGGGGGTCCCTGAGCACCTCCCACCGCATTTCAGAGCTGTGATTCAGCTTCTCCCCTCCCCGGGGCTCTCTCAAGCTGCAGGCTGGGCTTTTCTTGGAGTCAGACTTCCATGGGCTCGTCTCATCTCTCCCCTTGCAAAAGCTGGGTCTCTACACCAGGAAACTGTCACCCTGATCTTTAAAGATTTTGCTAAGCCTTCTGATGTTTGCATTCTTGTAGCAAACTTCTTCACACACAATTCTGTAAATAATTTATTGTCTTACATTCTTTCGTGGAGGAAAAGAGATTTAATAGACTGTTGGTCTGTCCAGTGTCATTGGAGAGGTGGCACTGTCACCCTCCACTCCACTGTCACTTTTAGAAAACTATAAATGTTGGAGTCAGAAAATAAACTTCCCTTTTTTTATTCACCTCAGGAGCAGCAATAAGCGTGTCTTCATTTCGTGTCCTATAGTGACAGGAAACTCCTGCTTTGGCTTGGCCAGAGACTCTTCCTCCTCCTCCTCTTCCTCCTCTCTGCAGGTCACTGGAGCAGGACCCGGTTTTTGCTGCTGTGCTGGAGCAGAGCCGGGAGGGGCAGGGAGGCTGTGCAGCTGCAGCCTGTGCCCAGCCCTTATCTCTGTGCTGGGAAGAGGCTCCCTGAGCAGGGCAGCACTTGTGGGCTCTATTTTTAGAGCTGGCCTGGTGTGGGGTGGAGAGGGGGGCTGCAGGGGCCGCGGCTCCCTCGCCGCGCCGTGCTTGGTGCTGCTGCCAGGGCACGGTTTGGCAGCGCTGCCCCGGTGTCCTGCTGCTGTCCCCTGGTCACCCCGCCCAGCAGAGCCACCCTGGGTCCCCCCGGCCCATGCAAGCCTGCTGGTTAATGCTAAAGCCATCTGCTGCCGCGGGTCCTGGCCTTGCCAGGCCCAGAGAGCTCACGGACATCTCCCGTGCTGCCTCAGACAGGCTGCAGACGTGGAGAGGAGGGCGCTGCTGGTGTCCCCGTCTGTCCTGGGTGTCTGCCCAAAGCCTGCGTGCAGGGCAGGGGGGTGATCCCACAGATTTTGGACGTAGGAGAAGCCCCAGCAGGAAGCAGCAGGTGGGAGCCATTTGCCAGCCCCATCTGGAGCTCTCCCAGAGCAGGGGACACGGGGTCCGTGTGTCACCTGTGGTCACTGTGACACCCCACCCCTCCTCCCCAGGAGCCCTTTGCTGTCCTGCTGCCCTTGTCCCCGGGCTCAGAGCCCCCACGGGCACTGGCACCAGCACAGGAGATGTGTCCCTGTCCCCTGGGCCAGCTCTGGGGCTCTGTGCTTGCTCCCACCAGCTCCTGTCTGTGCTGGTCCTCACCTCCCAGGTGACTTGGGTGTGCCACCATCCCCTGCTGCCCCCCGGAGCAATCTGGTCCTCGCCTCCCAGGTGACTTGGGTGTGCCACCATCCCCTGCTGCCCCCCTGGAGCAATCTCCCCTCACTTCCTGCAGCCCCCCATTAATTTCCTTCAGCCTGGAAGCCTAACGAGCATAGGAAATGAATTCCCTGCCTCCCTGTGCTCCCCCAGGCTCTGCTCAGCGTGCCCTCCTGGGATCACAGGCCTCTTTGACTGCCCTCTCCCTCCCTCCCCCCTTGTATTTTGGAGGATGTTTAACAAGGGAGACGGAGGGGACAGCTCAGCTGGGGGGAAACAAAGGCGCCTTCAGAGCTGTGTCCGTGCTGAGTGTGCCCAGCTCTGAGTGTGCCCAGCTCGGGCACTGCTGCTGAGCTCAGCCCCTGCCAGCAGCCCTGCCTCAGCAGGCACCTCGGCTCTGGTGCCCAGCAGGGTCCCCGTGCCCCCTCCGTGCCCGCTGGGGCCCTGTTCTTAGAAACCAGGCTGCCCTTTGGGCCTTGGCTGGCCCAGAGCTGGTGCCTGTGATGGGACGTGTCCTACAGAGCTCCACGTTTGCTGGAGTTTCAGCCCATTTTCCTTGTCTTAACCCCAGCATCCCAACGCCCCCTGGCTGATGGGATTTTTCCTGCTCCCCTCAGTGCTGGACCAGCTCCTGCCAGAGCTCAGCGTTCTGCTCAAGCTGCTGGACCACGAGTACCTGAGTGCCACCACGCAGGAGAAGAAGCTGGCTGTCTCCGCCATCCTGCAGAAGCTGCAGCCACCTGCAGGTCTGTGTCCCTCTCCTGTGGTGGCCACTGGCCGTTCCCAAAGGCACTGGGTGTCCCCAGCAGGGCAGGGAAAAGCTTCTGCAGGGCAGGGATGAGCAGAGCACCTGCTCAGCCCCCTCAGGGCACTTCGCTCCCTGCTTTCCCCTCTGAGCTCCTCCCTGCCCCGGGCTGGCGTCAGCCGTGCCCCGGCTCCAGGAGGGAGGGCTGCTCCCTGCGGAAGCGCTGCTTCCAGAGCTCTTCCTGCCTGGCTTTGTGCTGAGCGCGGGGGTTTCCGTGGGCACTGTGCACCTGGGCCTTCGCAGAGCCCCCGTTCCTGCTCTCCTGGGGGAGCCACAGCATCCCTGGGGGTTCCTCCGTCCCCAGGGCCTGCTCTGTGTCCCTGGGATTGTGGGGACGAGGGGTGGCAGTGCCTGCCCCAGGCTCAGAGCATCCCCCTCCATTCCAGGGAAGGATGTGGACTACATGTACGTCAACACAGCGTCCCTGGGCAATGGCACCAGCTTCGTGGAGTCCCTCTTTGAGGAGTTTGGTACGTGTGGCCGGGCTGGAGGGGTGCCCTGGGGGTCGTGCTGGTCCTGGGGTCCTTTGGAAGAAGGGTGACAGCTACATCCTTGTGTCCAGAGTGGGCGTCATCGCTCTGGGTGCTTGTTCCTGCTCCCCTGGGGCTGTTTGGGGGCTGGCCAGGAGGGAACCCACGTTCCAGCTGTGTTTAGCAGTGATTCCCATCTCCCAGCACCTTCCCAGGGAAGGGAGGTCCCTGCAGGGCACAGCTGGGATGTCCAGCTCTGCTTTCCTGCTCCCCTCACCCTCTGCTTACCCCGTGCAGACTGTGACCTGCGGGACCTGCAGGACATGCAGGATGAGGAGGGGGACACCAGCGACGCCGTTGGCTCGGAGCTGGCGGGGAACCAGGCAGCCAAACCCGTGAGTGCCTGGCTGTCCCCGAGCCAGGGCTGCGTGGGGAGGTGGCAGTGGCCAGGGTGGGACCCTTGCTGTGCCCTGCTGGGGCTGTCACCCCTGCTGCTGCCTGCTCATGCTGGAGGTGTTTCTGCTCTAGGTTCCTGTGGATCCTGCTCCTCCTCTGCCCACCACTCCCCCTCCTGAGGATTACTACGAGGAAGCGCTGCCCCTGGGCCCTGGCAAGGCCCCCGAGTACATCACCTCCCGCAGTGAGTCCTGCTCCAGCCACGCCAGCAGGAGGGTGGGGAGAGCCCCACGAGCTGCCCGCTGCACCCCTCACCTGCCTGACAAGCCAGGCAGCTCTCAGTGGCTCGTCCTGGGGAAGGAATTGTCGCTGCTCCCACCAGCAGCGCTCCTGTCCCATTCCCTTCCATCCCGCTTGCTATTGCGAGGAGCTGTTTGCTCCAGCCGAGCTGGGAGTGAGGTGATGGGAGATCAGAGCCACGGGAGGATGGGATGCCCTGGGAGGGTGTGCTTGGCTGTGCCCCACTGGGCATCCACGAGGGAAAACCAGGTGTTCCAGCCCCCTGTGCTTCCCCTGCAGACAGCTCCAGCCCCCCCAACTCCATCGAGGACGGCTATTACGAGGATGCGGACAGCAGCTACCCCGTCACCAGGATAAACGGGGAGCAGAAAAGTTCCTGTAGGTATCTGGGTGTCCTCGACAGGGAGGGGAGAGCTTTGCCAGGTCTAGCCCGAGGTGGGGCTTGAGCAGTGGGCTGGGGGCTGCTGGGGTTGAGGCTGGAGAACCAGGGTTTCCAAGTGCGAGCCTTGCAGAGAAATAAACCAGCCCAGGGCTCTGGGAAGAGGCACCTGGGGCTGGCGCTCGGCCCACGAGCATCCTGCTGGGATTCCAAGGGAAGTGGAGATGGCTGCTGCCAAGCGCTGCTGTTTCCAGAGGATGTCTCAGAATCCACCTTTCCTGGCATCCAGCTCTGTCTGGAGCCTGCTGGGCATGGGGAACCCTGGCAGGGTGTGCGGCACCTTTTAGGGCGACTCCCCCGCTTCCTTCCAGACAACGACTCGGATGCCATGAGCAGCTCTTACGAGTCCTACGACGAGGAGGAGGAGGAGGGCAAGGGCCAGCAGCTGACACACCAGTGGCCCTCGGAGGAGGCCTCCATGAACCTGGTGAAGGATTGCCGGATCTGTGCCTTCCTCTTGCGCAAGAAGCGCTTTGGACAGTGGGCCAAGCAGCTCACCATCATCCGGGATGGCAAGCTGCTGGTGAGCCTGGCCTGGGGCACAGACACCTCCTGGGGGGTCGGGAGGCTGGCTGAGCCCAAGCTGAAGGGAAAAAAGCACCATCCAAACAAAGGCCCTGCCCCAAGGCTGCCCCTCAAGCAGCAGCTGCCCTCACTTACCTTGCAAGGGAACAGAGGGGTCCCCTATTTTTGGGACACCACGGAGTGAGAGGGCACCCTCAGGCTGTTGCACGGCCTGAGCCACCTCCATCTGTGCCACCAGAGAGGGACCCTGAGACCCCACGCCTCCTGTGGGACCCCCCGGCAGAGCAGCCAGGCAGGTTTGGCTGAGCCCTGAGCAGTTCTCTCCGCTTCCCTCAGTGCTACAAAAGCTCCAAGGACCGGCAGCCACACGTGGAGGTGCCCCTGACCACCTGCAACGTCATTTACGTCCCCAAGGACGGGCGGCGCAAGAAGCACGAGCTGCGCTTCTCGCTGCCGGGGGCCGAGGCGCTGGTGCTGGCCGTGCAGAGCAAGGAGCAGGCTGAGGAGTGGCTCAAGGTACCACTGCTCCCGCCAGGGGCATCCCCAGACCCGCCTTGGCATCCTCCCTGCCCGAGCTGGGGAGGGGGCTGCCCTGGGAATGGCTTTGCCCTGCTGGAAGGGGAAGGGGGCTTTGCTCCTGTCTGTTATCGGCCGCTTCCCAGGGCCTGGGCGGCTCCGGCGCTGATAGCCCCGGCTGGGGGGATGTTTGCTCTCCCCTTCCTCTTCCCCAGGGCCCTTTCCTGCCTTTGTTCGGGGCCGGGAAGCAGGGGCTGCGGGGAAGGGGCGGCGGGTGGGAAAGGAGCCTCTGAGCACACCAGCGACACAGCTGTCACCCCAAATGTGGGAAAACAGGGGGGTTTTACACACCCAGGGCACAGCACGCCTTAAAACGGGGGTCATGAGGTGTCCTGTGCTGGCAGGGTGATGCTGGCTTGGCACCTAAGTCTGTCCCTTCTGAGATTTCCAAACTCCCTGACAAAATCCACAGAACTGGTTGAAGTTTTGAAGGGGCCAAGGTGTGAGCAGTCCCGATGTGGGTGTGCTGCCCTGAGCTGTGGGGACCAGCACCTGTCCCCCTGCTTCAGCCTGGCTCTGGTAGTGAAGGCGCTGAGCCAGGGAGGGCAGCCCTGGCCCTCGGGTCGTTTTGAGGTGACAGCTGGGGCTGTCTGTGCAGGTGATAAAGGAAGCCAGCAGTCCAGCAGCAGGCGGGATGGAAGCCCCCACCTCCCCAGTGATGCCGTGCAAGATGGAGCTGGACAAGGTGATGGTTTCTGGGGGCCTGTCCAGGGGCTCCATGGGGCTGCTGTGGACAAACATGGGGAACACAGGGCTGGGGGACCCCAAATTCCTGGGGCTGCACGAGGAGCCTTTCCCATTCTCACAGCAGCTCTGCAGAGCTGGGAAGGGGAACGGGAGCTGGAAATCCCAGCCCTGTGCAGGGGGATGAGGGGCTGGGGTGGTGCTGATGGGATTCTGCTCTCCCACAGCGGCTGTCCCAGGAGAAGCACACCTCGGACTCGGACAGTGTGGCCGTGGGTGACACCGGGTCCCCGGCCACCCGCAGGGAGCACGGAGAGCACGGTACAGTCCTGTCCCCACTGCCCACCCAGCCACGGGCAGCATCCTCTGCAGCCAGGTGGGATGCCAGGAGATGCAGCAGGGTCACACAGCTACCCTGTCCTTCCAGGGAAAGGCAAAAAGAGCGGCCTGGCTGACCTGAAGGGCTCGATGAGCCGGGCAGCGGGGAAGAAAATCACCAGGATCATCAGCTTCTCCAAGAAGAAGCCGTGTCCTGAGGACACCCAGACCTCCTCCACCGAGGAGGACATCCCCTGCTGCGGTTCGTGCGGGCTGGGAGTGGAGTGGGATCAGTGGGGAGTGACATCTTTCCTCCAGCATTGCTGCAGGGGTCGGGGTGGGGACAAGCTCACTGGAGAGCTGTGACATTGCCACAGGCAGGGAAATGCTGCCTAGGCCTGGCTCTGCAAATTCCAGTGATGAGTAGGGAAGGAGTCACCCATGTCCCCAAAAAAAGGCTTGGGGGGACTTTGTGGTACCGAGCTGGCAGCTCCCCTGGGCCCAGCTGATTGTCTGGGGGGAAACTGAGGCACGGAAGGGCTGGGTGAGCAGGAAGCCATGCTGTAAGCTCTGTCCTGTCAGAGCCTGCCCGAGGCACAGCCAGGCAGGCGCTGATGCCCTTCCCTCCCCCTGGCACCCCCAGGCTACCTCAGCGTGCTGGTGAACCAGTGCTGGAAGGAGCGCTGGTGTCGCCTCAAGGGCAACACGCTGTACTTCCACAAGGACCGCACGGACCTGCGCACGCACGTCAACGCCATCGTCCTGCGCGGCTGCGAGCTGCTGCCCGGCCTGGGCCCCAAGCACCCCTTCGCCTTCCGCATCCTGCGCCACGGGCACGAGGTGACCGCGCTGGAGGTGAGCACGGCGGGACAGGGCTCAGAGGATGGCGTTGCCTAGCTGGAGGAGCAGTTCTTGGGATGATCGGCACCCCGTGCGAGCAGCGCCTTGTTTTGCGCTCCCCTGGAAAGGTCAGGGCACCTTTTGGGTGAGCTGGGGCAGCCGCACGGGAACTTAGGGCGCAGCAGGGCTTTGTGTTGGCGGGCAGCAAGGGTGAGGGGCTGGGAGCTGGGGGTGCACCCCAACTCTTCCTCTGTCCTCCAGGCAAGCTGCTCTGAAGACCTGGGCCGCTGGCTGGGTCTCCTCTTGGTGGAAACAGGCTCCCAGACAGCCCCAGAGGCCTTGCACTACGACTACGTGGATGTGGAGACCATTGCCAACATCGTGACGGCCGTGAGACACTCCTACCTGTAAGGCCGGGCTGCTGCAGTGCCAGGGGCTGGGTGCTGGGCTGGGCACGGGGATCCTTGGCCATGTGGAGTCCCTAGAACGAGCGCAGGCTGGGCTGTGGTTTGTGGCTGTGGTCTCAGGGACAGTCCGTGCCCCAGGGGTTGTTCCCTAGGGCAGGATGGGAAGCTGAAAGAGTTTCATCAGTGCTGATGGAGGGTGTCTTAGGGTGGGGTCATGAGATGCAGGAATCCCTCTGAGCTGGAAGGGCTCCCTGAGGGGCTGACAAGGATGTTCTGGAAAGGAAGAGCCCACCCCTCCTTCTGCAGGTGGGCCAGCTCGTCCCAGGATCAGCGAGCGGACTCCTCTCGGGTGGTGTACGATGATGTCCCCTATGAGAAGGTCCAGGTGAGCACAACTTCGTGGCTCATCCTCTCCCACCACAGTGGCTCTGGCCGGGCTGGGATGGCCCTGCAGGTGTCTCAGCTGGGGGATGGCCCTGCAGGTGATCAGCTGGGGGATGGCCCTGCAGCTGATCAGCTGGGGGATGGCCCTGCAGATGTCTCATCTGGGGGATGGTCCTGCAGGTGATCAGCTGGGGGATGGCCCTGCAGGTGTCTCAGCTCGCTCTCTCCCCTCCCAGCAGGCAGAGGAGGAGCCGGGCCGGCCGGGGGCCGCTCAGGTGAAGCGCCACGCCTCGTCCTGCAGCGAGAAGTCGCGTCGGGTGGACCCGCAAGTCAAAGTGAAGAGACACGCGTCCAGTGAGTCCCCGGGCCACAAAGCTCACCAGGGCTCCTGGCCAGTTCCCCTGAGGGATGTGCGTGGGCTCAGCTGGACCGCGGGTGCCATCGCTGCAGCCCTTCATGGGCTCTCCCCGTGCCTGCAGGTGCCAACCAGTACAGGTACGGCAAGAACCGGGCCGAGGAGGACGCCAGGCGATTCCTGACGGAGAAGGAGAAGCTGGAGAAGGAGAAGGCATCGATCCGCGGCGAGCTGATGCTGCTGCGGAAGGAGAAGCGGGAGCTGCGGGAAGCCTTGAAGGGCAGCACAGGTAGGTCGGGGCCATCGGAGCGCTGCGGCTCGGGTACAGAGCACAGGGACACCGGGTTCAGAGCACAGGGACACCGGGCTGGCCACAGGGACGCTGTGGCCGGGAGCTGGGCTGGCTGCAGCGCTCTGCCGGGCTGGCAGCCCCATCTAGTGTCCCCGTGCAGAGGATGGGTGGATTCTGCCGGCGCTGAGCTGGGTGATTGTGCAAGCAGGGCCGCGGCTGCAGGAGCTGGAGCAGCGGGTGGCGGTGCTGGAGGAGCGCTGCCGGCAGAAGGAGCAGTCTCGGGTCGATCTGGAGCTCAAGCTGACCGAAGTGAAGGAGCAGCTGAAGCAGTCGCTGGCAGGAGGGCCGGCCCTGGGGCTGGCCGTGACCAGCAAGGCTGAGAGTGGGGTATGCATCCCTTTTTCCTCACTCAGAACTCCAACTTCTGCAAGAAATGGTGGTTGGGCTATTGTGGTGAGCAGCACAGGGGAGAGGGGACATCCTTGTGGTTTTGTCCCATTGAGGACAGAGGTGTGTGAGTTGAATTTGGTCACCTCAACTTTTATCTCATTACAGTTCATGCTCTTTTTTTTTGCTTTTTTTTTTTTTTTTTTAATCTGGTTGTCAATGCTTCCTGGGTTTCCTGAGCTTTTCTTGCTCCCCCTTTTCCACAGGAAACTACAAGCAAGCCAAACGGGAGCCCCCCTGAGCACTTGGTCCCTGTGAACTGTGCGGCAGAGCTGAGGAAGAGAAGCCCCTCCATCATCCCTGCCAACACGGGCAGCGTGCTGCGGAAAGCCAAGGTCCTGCTCAGCTCTCCCTCTGCTCCCTGGCCCCACGGGAAACCTCAGCTTTACCCCTTGTTTAACCATGGAATCATGGAAGTGCAGGGCTGGGTGGGAAAGGGAAATGATTGGAAGATGCTGGTCCAAAGCCCCCAGCAGGGAGGGATGCCTTAAAGTATTCCTTTTCCAGTGATGTCTCCTCATCCTTTTTTTTTTTTTTTTTTTTTTTTTTTTTGTTCCCTTCTCTGCAGGAATGGGAAAAGAAGCAGACTTAAATCAACCTGCCAAGCCCTGAACACACACTGGGGATCACGGAGGAGCTGCCAGCCCCTTTTCTCTGAGACACTGGGAGGGTGCTGGGAAGGCGTGGTGGAAGAGCCGTTCTATTCTGCCCGCCCCACCACTGCAGCACCACCACTATAAACCAGGGGAAGGGGGCGGGAGGGGACTGGGGAGGCGGGTGGGGAAAGGGAGTTCCTTGTGGATCAGGGTCACAAACTACTGGGAAACCCAGCCCTGGGGGAGCCTGCCCCGCAGCCAGCAGTCCGACACACACTCTGGGTGCAGAAGGAAGGAGGGGACAGCCTGGGGCTGGCAGTTGGCGCTGCCCAGCAGGTGCTCCAGTTTTGGGGATCAGCGTGTGTCCAGGCTAACATCTACCAAAGCAACCATGGACTCGTTGGGGTTTTTGGCCCCCTCAGTTTTGGGATTCGGGAGCTGCTCAGGACCAGCCGCTTCAGAGATGCCAGTTGTTCACCCTGCTCACTGCTCCCAGCTCTGCAGGGTCTCATCTCAGGGTTCCTCGTGGCTCGGGCTTGCTGTGCCTCAACCAAGTGCCTTTGTCCAATATTTCCTTCTTGTCCTCCAGGCAGGAAGGGTGAGGGCACGCTGCCTTCCCTTGGAATGAAGGAAGCTCAGGTGTCAGCATCGGAAAGCAAATTAACACTGGGCAACTTTTACCTTTGCTAAACAGCTTAGAAGTGCTGCAGAGGGCTGGGGATGGAGGCAGGACCAGCTTCCTGCCCTGGTCCATGCTGGTTTTGGGGGGAGCAGGGAAGGGGACGGGGCTGACTCCTGGCCAACAGCACGTTCACACTCGGGCTGCTGCACTCAGACACAGGTTGGTAAGGCATGTGATCAAAATGGAGTGAAGGGAAGTCTAAAAATTAAAGAACAACAAAACAGCAGGGCTGTTGGAGTAGAAAAGTGAAATAGAGTAGGGTCATTCAGCACGGGCAGAAACAAGGGACAGGAATGGAAAGGCCCCAGCTTTTGTGCTGGGAACAAGGGAGTCACCATCACCTGCTCATGCTATGGACTGCCACAATTAACCTCTGGAGCTTGCTGTTCCACAGCCCTGTGTTAGTACCTAGGTAAGCAGCTTTTAATAAAAACGCTGGCACTGGCCTGCCCGGTCCTGTGGCTGAGGGAACAGGGTGGGAATGCTGCTCCTGCTCCCAGGGAAAGGGGCTGGGCTGGGCTCAGCACCCCTGTGGCAGCAGCTGCTGGGACAAGCAGCTCCCTGAAAGCACATCAGAGAATCCCAGACTGGCATGGGTTGGAAGGGACCTTAAAGCTCATTTCATTTCAAGGGGCAGGGACACCGTCCACTATCCCAGGTTCCTCTAGATTCCATCCACCCTGGCCCTGGACACTTCCAGGGATGGGACAGCCACAGCTTCTTGGGGCGCCCTGTGCCACAGCCTCAGCATCCTCACAGGGAAGAATTCCTTCCCAATATCCCATCTAGCCCTGCCGCCTGGCAGTTTGAAGCCATTCCCCCTCATCCTTCACGCAGTTGTTGGCAACTTTGGCCAAGCCTTTGGGCTTTGATTAACGTTTATTCACACGGGGAAGGAACACTCGCAGTCTCTTCCAGTCCTTTTCTGAACCAGAGGTGAAACCTGTCGCGTTATCACCTTTAACCCGCCCAGCCAGCGGCGGGAGCTGTGTGTCAGGGTGAGCAGAGCTGTGTCCGGGTCTGAGCCCTGTGGGGACCAGGTCCGAGTCCCGGGGGACAGAGCAGTGTGCCCCTGCCCGAGCCCAGGGGACCGGAGCTGTGTACCCGGTGTCCAGGGCCGAACTCTCCCGAGCTGGGACCGGGTCAGAATCAGAGTCCCGGGGGATGGAGCTGGGTCCGGGGCCGAGACCCGGGGGATGGAGCAGTGACTGGGGCCGAGCTCCAGAGCACCGGTGCTGCGTGCCCAGGTCTGATCCTTGGCACACCGGGGCTCGGTCCGGGTCGCAGTCCCGGAGCCCGGGGCCAGATCCGAGTCCCGGGGCACAGCAGCCGTGTTCCGAGCCAAACCCCGGGTCCCGGCCCCTTGTGCCCGGAGCCGAGTCCCGGGTCCCGGAGCTGAGTCCCGGGGTCCCGGAGCCAAGCCCAGGTCCCTGCCCCTTGAGCCCAGAGCCGAGGCCCGGGGTCCCGGAGCCGAGTCCCGGTTCCCGGAGCCAAGCCCGGGTCCCTGTCCCTTGTGCCCGGAGCCCAGTCCCCGGTTCCCGGAGCCCGTGTGAGGCGGCGGGCGGAGCACCCTGCGCCCGCCCTCATTCCCCGTGTCCGCCTTCCCCTCACGCCGCAGCCCCGGGCCGGCGCTCGCGGGGCCGTGTGGGAGCTGTAGTTCCGCGCTGAGGCGGGCGCATCGCCGCCGCCGCTCCGCCGCTCCTGCGGGGCCATGGCCGCCCGCTCCCTGCGGCGCCTCGGGGCCCTGCTGCCCGCGGCCGGCAAGGCCGGCACAGGCAGGTACGTGGGGCGGGCTGGGACCGGCCGGGCTGGGGGGACAGGGCCGGCCCGGACCCGCGGGGTGCTGGGGACAGACGTGGCAGCGCCGCGGGGCCGGGCCCGGGCAGCGCCGCGCCGGGGGCGGCAGCGGATCCACAGCCCCGGAGCCACGACCCTGGCCCGGATCTGGACCCCGATCCCGACCACAGCCAGACCCCGCCGCTCTCCATCATCCCCCGCCGCTCCCCATCCCACCCCCGAACCCCACGGTGCCGTTCTGCGCTCCCCAAAACGCCCTGGAGCAGAAATAACCCCCATAACCGAGCTCCTTTCCTAGAAAAGTGATTTTTTGGGGGGAAATTATTGTTCGTTTTTAAGGCAAAGCGTTTCCGCGCTCGGTAAGTCACGCTGGGAGGTGGTTTCCTGCCACTGTGGGTGGGTTCTGTGTCTCGCCCGGCTGAATCATCTATTCATTAATTTATTCATTAATTATTCAGGTTTAATGTGCTCCTCGGGTTTTGTTTCTGGTGGCGAGGCAGCACATGTGCTATCAGTGTGTTTTGGGTGGTCGCGGGAAGAGAATCCATTTAATTGTCTTAATATTTAGACAGGAACAATGTCCACTCATGCTCTTTTTACATCATGGGGTATGGCTTAGAAAAGAGAAATCCATAAAGGTGCTTTGGTTATTTGAGTGAAGTGTGGGCAGGTGAAAAGAAAAAAAGCGAAAATGCCTGTTTTGGGTTTTTGTTTGTTTGTTTGTTTGTTGGCTTTTTTGTTTGTCTTTTTTTTTTTTTTTTCTGGAAGAGAAACACCACTAAAAGACTATTTAAATGTCATATAATAAATCTGCAGCACATAGTAAAGGCAGCTGTGTTTGGGACTAAATGTAGATGCATGTCAAGAAATTCTTCCTCTTATGTGAATGCAAACTGCTTTGTCCCACTGAAAAATGTGCCGTGAGTCTTTCACCATCTTCGTGCCCCTCCTTTGGACAGTCTCTAAGAGCTTTAGGTCTTTCTCACTTGCTGGCACCCGAAACTGCCCCGGTTCTGGAGGCGAGGCCACCCCAGAGCGGGACAGTCCCCTCCTTGCCCTGCATTATCTCTGCAGTCCCTCCCTGCTGAAACAGCGCGAAGGAATTGGCAGTAATTACATTTCCTTCCAAAGCAGGCTCGGCAGAGCTGGAACCAGTGCAGATGTTCTTGTGTGCCTCAGCACTCCAGAGCTTTGTCATGCTGATTTGGGAGGAGGAGGGAGTGTTCCGGCAGGCTGGGAAGGACCCTTGGTTAGAGAGAGCCGAGTGTCCCTTCGGAATGGTCGGGTGCTCCAGAAGGAGGTGACGATCCCATTGTAGCCCTGACCAGAAACCCTCTCTCCTCACTGAAATATTAATCTTGAAGGACAATTGGCTTAAGCCATATGGCCGCAATCAGCTTCTCTGCTCTTTCTTATGTCTTTGGCTTTCTGTGACATCGCTTTGTAAATCTTTCTGTAACACCAGCTTGTGTAAGCCCCTTACACGCCCCGCGACATCCACGTGGCTGTCACTTCAGGATGCGTCGGCTTCCTCCCGTGGGATCCAGGCCTATTTTTAGGGTAGCTGTGACCAAACCAGCCTTTAGAAGATGGAGCCCACTCAGTGGACAGCCTGTAAATAGCTCCTGCCACTTGTTGGGGGGAATTCCTTTCATCCTGCAGCAAGGAGTAAATTGAGCGGCGTTTTCAACCCCGCATAACAGACCTGAAGAATTCCCTCTGGAGTCAGGCTGGGATTTCTTGGCCATAACTTTTCCGGGCAGCATGTGACTGCCAGGGCATGTCCCTGCACGGGGGAGCGCTCTGGGATTTGGGATTTGGGAACAGAGGCTGCACAGAGGAGTCCATGCAGGCAGCTCCCTGCTCCACGTAGGCAGCTGGGACCGGCTCCTCCATGCCCCTCTCCCACGCAGAACACACCCATCCCTGCCAGTAACCACCGGCAGAGAGAAAAACCTCCCCAGCTCTGGCATCTCGGGGGCAGAGGAGTTTACTGAGCTGCACAGCCTATTTTTAAAACACAGGAGTTTCAACTCTGAGGGGCCCAGCGATATTTCTCAGCTTCGTCTCGGGTTCTTTGGTTCATCTGTAGCATGGCTGATTTCCATCCCTGCAGCTCTTTGAAATGAAATGTGAGATGATAAAGGATAAAGCTTGTAGCTGCTGCTTCCCATGGACGTTTTTATGTGCCAAGAAAGCCTCAGATTTATTTTTGAAGGCTTGGTGAAGGGGTTCTGCTCTGTCCTCCCTCTAGTTTTACCTACTTTCTCTAACTTTGATAAAGTGCTGTTAATCAGTCATTAAAAGGAATGTGACAGGAATCTTAAAAATCATTCAGGATGAGGTCTTGTGCCCCAAACAGCAGCCAGGGGTGAAATGTTGGGGTTTTTTTCCTGTATTGGCATTCCTGGAACCCAGACAGTTCTTAAAGATTAGTCTGAGGAGCATCCTCCTCTAGAGCAAGTGTAAGGAGAGAAAGCACTTTGAGGTTTGTATTTGGCACATAATTTGTTGGTTTGACATACAGACGATGTTTTAAGTACCCACTTAATAAAAACTGCACATGCAAATGTCCTCCGGTGGGGAGAGGAAGTTTGTCATTAGTGCTGTGGGACATTTAGCACCCTGCTATTAAGGATTCAAGTGAGGAAACATCTGGGCTGTTGAACAGGGGTGGGAGGGGATGCCTGGTGGTCTTTGGGCAGATACAGATCTCTTGAGCTGGGCTTTGAGGCTTGAGCCAGCCTAAACCCTCAGGGACACCTCCTCCCTGCCCCACATCTCACATATTTGGCTTCTCTTTGGTACAGGGCACTTGCACTGATCTGATCTGCCAGCAGACCTATTCAGGGACACTGAGAGAAAAGTCCTCTCGTTTTATAGGGTTATTTTTCAGCTGGTTTAACTCCTTGAGATTGAATTCCGCTCAGCTCCAGTACTGGAATAAAGGGGGCAAAACAGCTGAACAGCACTGAGGCTTCATGATAGACCCAGGACAAACTCTGTGCACTTGTGTGACATTGAACCTGAGCATTGCAGCCTCGCTGAAGAGGAAGAATGCTTCATGGTGCAGGCCTGGTAATGTGAACTCAGCTGAATCGATCCTGGGGTCGAAATTAGAGTCTCTGTGCAGAGTGGAATTGTTCTGTAAAAGCACAGGGAGAGGAGCTGGTGCCAGCACAGGGATTTCTGGGCTCTGCTGCCTTTCACGGGCTAGATGTGCACTTAATGTATGGAAAACATTGCACAGAGGGGATATAAAACATTGCACCATGGGGGTGTTGAAAGCTTTGCTCAGAGGAAGAGCCCAGGTATTCCCAAAAAAGGAGAATACACCCTTCCTTGTTAGGTGTGTGCTGAAATGTTTCCTGGATGGAGCTGGTATGGAAGTAAATTCTCTTTTGTTCTGCAGATTCTTCCTGGTGTGAGGTGTGAGAGGGAGGTGGAGCTGAGGCTCACGCTGGCAGGAATGAGCCCTGTCTGGGTTGGTTTGTAAAAGCAAGTGTAGTAGGAGGGAGAGTGAAACACAGTCAGGAAATCACAGAGTTATTATGGGAAAGACCAGGGAGGTGGTGGAAGTGTCCAAGAATGACTGGATGTGGCACACAGGGCTCTGGGTGGGTGACAAGGTGGGGGTTGGGTACAGGTTGGATTTGGTGGTCTTGAAGGTGTTTTCCAAGCTCATTTATTCTGTGTTTCTGTGAAAATCTGACTCTTTTGAAGGTGTGCCAAAGAAGTGGAGCAAAGCCTCTGTGTGCCGTGTTAGTCTAAAATAAAAGAATTTAAAACCACCTCTTTGTGTTTCTTTGCTGATTGTCTGTGTTTTCTGAAGAGAACTAAAATTGTGTCTGTAATCCCATGTACCTCTTTTAAGAGAGCCTGCTTTTAGTAATGACACTAACCTTGAATTCTCATGGACCCTGAATTCCTCAGCTTTGTTTCTCTGTCCCTCGCTTGTATTTCAGAGGGTGCCCCTGTGCTTTCAGCACTGCAGCTCAGCAGAGGAGTACAGGAGATGAGTGTGGCCCAGAGGAGCCCAGCGAGGAGCCCAAGCACCCCCTCTCTGACTGTGCCTTGGAGCACAAAGCCATCAAATTGGAAGAGCAAGTCCGGGACTTAACTGTGAGTGTGCTGCATGCCTTTGCTTCAGTCCCCTTGGCTTGGTCTGCTTTTCAGCCCTGGATTTTTCCCTGAATGCTGTGACACACGCAGAGCTCCAGAGCAGCTGTGCCCTGAGTGTGAGAGGGTGAAATTCCACCCTGCCTTTCCCCAAAACACCATCTGTCAGCAGTGCCAGCAGCAGGGCGCTGACGGTGTGATCCTGGCAGGAAAAGCTGTGTGTTGGAGCTGCTCACTTCTTTCACAGCCTTGTGGCAGTAGCTTCGTGCTGATTAGTGTCACATGTTGGCATAAAGTCATGGAATATCCTGAGTTCCCATAGGATCATCCAGCCCAGCTCCTGGCCCTGGACAGTCCCCCCAAAATCCCAGCCTGGGATCCCTGGAGCGCTGTCCAAACCCTGCTGGAGCTCTGGCAGCCTTGGGCTGTGCCCATCCCTGGGGAGCCTGGGCAGTGCCAGCACCCTCGGGGGAAGAACCTTTCCCAAAATCCAGCCTGACCTCCCCTGGCCCAGCCCCAGCCCTTCCCTGCCCCAGAGATGGGAGCTGCCCCTCGGGAGGAGCTGCAGACCCCAAGGAGTCTCCCCTCAGCCTCTCCAGCTGCACAATCCCCGTGCCCTCAGCTGCTGCTCCATGGCCCCTCCAGACCCTTCCCCACCCTCGTGTCCCTCCTTTGGACACTCCTTAACAGCTTTCTGTCACACTGGATCCAGATTATCCAAGAAGGGGAGCCCTTTTAAGTGCCCGTGTGTGATGGAAATCAGGTTCTATATTGAAGAACACACGT
Source organism: Motacilla alba alba (assembly GCF_015832195.1). Lineage (NCBI taxonomy): Eukaryota > Metazoa > Chordata > Aves > Passeriformes > Motacillidae > Motacilla > Motacilla alba. Next base: position 16,697,381 of record NC_052028.1, read on the forward strand.
GACTGAGGGAGGATTAAATACCACAGCACCGGGCTGCTCTGGGGATAATCACCCTGAGAATCCTGCACTGAGTGAGAAATCAGCTGTCACAGAGCTGCCTGCTGGAGAGAGGAGGATCTCAGCAGCAGCCTGACAGTGGCTGGTCACCTGAACTCAGCCATTCGGTGCCCAGAATATTTTTGGCCTTCCTTGGGTCTTGTGAAAGAGTTGCAGTTTTTGGTTAATCAGCAGAAGGACTTGTCTTTGTACGAAAACGTGCAGCCCAGCCCAAGCTGCTCTTTTTAAAGCATTTCTGAGGGGCTGCAGTGTCAGGAGAGGGTTTTACCTCCTGTGTCCCCTCTGGTTGCAGGAGCGATACCGGAGAGCTTTGGCCGATTCTGAGAACGTCCGCAGGAGAACGCAGAAGTTTGTGGAAGATGCCAAACTCTTTGGTAAGCAGAAGAGCTGTGTTTACTGCACTGGCCTGCCTGCCTGAGCAGAAAATGCTGATCAGCAGCTTTTCTGTCCCCCCGTCCTGCCCTCCCACGTTTATTTCAAAGCCTGCTGTGATGCTTGGCCTGGACTCTTGATATCTGGGCTTAATCACTATTTTTTCTCTGTGTCCAGCTGTGTCCTGTCCTATCAGGTTTACCCACAGAATCCCAGAATTGTGACTGTTTTTTTTTTTTTAAATAATCCCAGTGCAGCTGAGTTTAGTTCTGCTGACTTGGTTGAAAATGCAGGCTCTGCTGAGGATTGGCTCAGGCAGGGTGCATTTTATACTCAGCTGTGTCATCAGGTTGTGATCTCCTTTTCTGTATTAACAGCCTCCTGTGCTTCAGTTCAGTGGAGGTAGAGGCAGCCTGGGGCAGTAGTTGTCAATCTCTAGATTAGATGTTTAAAACTTCTAAAAGAAATATTTTAGCATCAGTGAAACGAGCTGGATTTGTAGCTTTGGCAGCAGAAGCAGGTGAAGGGGGAAGAAAGTGCTGCTCAGGCATTGCACTGTGCCAGAAGCATCTCTGAGAATGAAAACCTGTTTTTCTCCATAATGCATGGATCTCAGGAGGTTTGTTGTGAGTTAATTCTGGCAGCCTTGAAATTAGAGCTGCTGTATTTTCTTACTTTCCACCCATGGTGCTGTAAAATGGCTGCTGAGTTTGGAGATAATCAACAACAGGATGATTGATTTTGAGAGGGGGTTTTGAGCTTTTGGGATTTGATATGTAGCATGAAGAAAAAATAAGTTCTTTGTTAGAAATCGCTCACAGAGTGAGACTTGGAGATGTGTAGATAAGAGGAAAGTCTGAAAGGAGATCATAGCAAGATGGAATTAGTCTCTTTTCCCAATCGATGAGAGGTTAGACAAGAGGAAGCAGCCTCAAGTTGTGCCAGGGGAGGTTTAGATCGGATTTTAGGAGAAATTTCTTCACTGAGAGGGTTGCCAAGCACTGGCACAGGCTGCCCAGGGAAGAGGTGGGGACACCATCCCTGCAGGTGTTGGAAAGGCTGGGTGACATGGTTTAGTGGTGGCCTTGACACTGCTGCCTTGATGATCTTAAAGGTCTCGAGCAGCCTAAATGCCTCTGATTCCATGAAAGGAGTGGTGATTGCTGGGCTTCTGTCTGCTGCTTTTCTGCGTCTCCTTCCTCTCCCTTTGTTCACATGGACAGCTGCAGACAGCACCTGACTATTGCCTCATTCCTGTGTTTCCCTCATGTGTCATTCCAGTCAGGGAGTTATGACATTTACGTAACTGAGGGAGGCAGCTTTTCCTGGAATTTCTGCACCGTGCAAGAAAGCCCTGCTGGAAATGCAGCCAGTCTAAGCCTTTGGAATGACAAACCCTGCCTGGCTTTTCATGACCAACCCAAGGACCATGTTGGTCCAGTCCTCCCACAGTGGTTTTAAGCTATGAATAAATTGGGGATTTTGTTCTTGTGAATAGCCATGCATTGTTTTTGCTTCCCCCCATTGTGTTTGTTCCCTGTGGAATGGGCATTTGTGTGACAAAATTATGTCAGTGGGACTGGAGCAGGGGGTGTGGAGCAGAGTCCTGAATGACAAAAACCGCTTGGAGTGAGACATTAATGCTCTGCTTCATCAGGAACACCAAATATATGTATGGTCATGGTATGGATGTGCATTTCCTGCATGTACCTTGGTTTGGGAAGTCTTTGGATTACTCTTAATGCTGGAGCTTTGGTTCCAGCAATCAGAAGACACCTCCTGGTCTTGCTCAATTAACTTCAAATCAAAGAGCACCTTTAAAGGTGCCTCCAAACCACTGTCTGTCCTTGGTACTGGAGCTCTGGACGTTCTGTAAGCTGTCCTCCACTTCCTTCCTGCAGGCATCCAGAGTTTCTGCAGGGACCTGGTGGAGGTGGCAGACATCCTGGAGAAGACAGCCGAGAGCGCCGCGGGCCACGCGGAGGAGCCCAGCGACCCCAACCCCACCCTGAAGAAGATCTACGAGGGCCTCTCCCTCATCGAGGCCAAGCTGCAGAGCGTCTTTGCCAAGCACGGCCTGCAGAAGATGAACCCTGTCGGGGGCAGGTACGACCCCTACGACCACGAGATCATCTGCCACGTGCCGGCCGAGGGCATGCAGCCGGGCACGGTGGCGCTGGTCACGCAGGACGGCTACAAACTGCACGGCCGCACCATCAGGCACGCGCTGGTCGGCGTGGCCGTGGAGGCACAGGAGTGACGTGGCTCCGGCTGCTCCACCCGGGACCTTGCTGGGCTGGGGACGGTCACAGCTGAGTGTATTTACTTATTTATTGAGTTGGGTTTGTGTCGCGGGATGGCTTCGGGGTCGTTCGTTCTGAGGTACTCGTGTGTCTAATGGTCCTCCTTGGAGCCCTGGAGTCCTGGTGTTTGTCAGAAATTTGGGGCTCTGTAGCCTCCTTCTGTGCTTATTTCTCCGTGGTTTGTACGGGGAGGAGGGGAGATGTGGAGAGAAAGGGAAATTCTCTTCTTACCTCTCTCTTCCATCTCTGAGGGAGATTCCTGCAGTGGCCTCCAGGAAAGGAACTTCTCTGCCTCCACAGTGGGATTAAGGGACTGTAATAATACTGACCTACCTCACAGGGATGTGGTGAGGCTTTTCATGTGCAAAGCACTGGGAAAAGCCAGAGGGATGGGTATTATGATCACCTGGATTTGATGTCTTCCCTTGTCCCCAGACCCCTCAGGTGGGGTGAAGATGATCACTTGAAATAACATTTAGGGGCAGCTTTTTCTTACGTTGCTTCAGGAAAACAATCTGGAATTCATGGAATCTCTGTTGTACTAGAGTTGCATAGAGATGAGGGTTTAAAAAGAATTCACTTGTTAGGTCAGACTAATGTTGATATTCCTTCTCCAGGTAAAATTCCAGCTTGACTCTTTGTTCCCAAAGGTAAAACAGGGAACGGTGATTTGTGGTGGAGCCAGAAAACTGTCCTCACATCTCTTCATCTCCAACCCAAATGTGTGTTTTAGAGGAGAATAATTTCTCTTCCCTGGTGGGTATTTGTGCAGCTTTCAAGCATGATAAACTATGTGCTCCTTGTTGCAGCTGCTGGCAAAATGGAGCTGTGCCCTTAAGCAGGAAATCTGGACAGTTCTATTTTCTCAGCTCTCCGGTAGAGATCCTCAGATTACACCAACTTCCAATCCACATTCTGATTCTGCTTTCATTGATCCTAGTAAATATGAAACCTTTTGGGTTTTGATGCAAGGAGAAAAATCTTCTCTGCTCCAAAGTCTCAAGTGCCCTTGAACCAAATTTAGCAGCGGTGACAAGAAAGCAAGAGAAGCAGAAGGCTGAGGAAGTGAAAGCTGACCTCGAGCTGTCCTCCTGGTTGGAGGCATGTTGTTGTCACAGCACATATGTATTTCCCACTGGCCCTATTGCCTGGGAGTTCATTTATCTCAGCTGAAGGGATGCAGTCACTGAGGAGGATCAGAATTTAACCCTTTGCAGAGCAGCAAACAGTCAAATGACAGAAGAACAGTTAAGCCACAGAGCCAGCAATGGTTGGTTTTCAGCTTGTTTCTTACTGATTTGTTCATTCCTTCCTTTTTTCTTTCTGGAGTTGGTTCCATAACCTGACAAATGCACTTCCAAAAACGCTTTACTTTTAGAGTGGATGCCATCCCTGGTTTGGACGCAAATTTATTCTTCTCCCATTCCTTTGGAGTCTTCAGCTGAAAAACCCTTTTGTGGTGGACTTCAGGATTGTCACAGCCTTTAATACTGCCAGTCTTTCACTGGGGAGACCGTGTGCAGTTAGTGGGTTGGCACCCCAGAAATTTCAGGAGCCTGCACATTTCTAACCTGCTTCATGCCACCTTTTCCAGTGGCAGCTGTGGTGTGAGTCTGTAGTGGATCCTTGTTGGAGTGTGGGTTTCTGCCTCTGTGCAGTGCGTTCTGAGGGAGGTACTTGAGATTTCAGCCCTGAAACAGCACTTCTGGCAGCTTTAGCTCATGGGCAAACCTCTTGTTCAGTGTCTTGTACTATTACCATGTTTTTGGAAGTTTCAGAGGTAAACAGGACTTCCTATCCATTGTTTTGCTGAGCAGGTCACCAGGGTAAGCTGTTTCTCCAGAGAAGAATGGGTAAAACATGAAATGTGACACTACAAATCTGGCTGTTCTTCCTCAAAAGTGAGGAACCCATGTCCTGAGCTGGAACAGGGGGGTCTCTGCTACCTCTTCAGCCCCTGCTGTACCAGCTGAGTCTTGCAGTATGAGGGGAGAGCTGGAAGCCAACTGTGAAAGTGAAACTTCAGTTGTAAGGAGCCAAACAAGCACAGGCATTTTACACTACAGACAGTTTTCTGTCTCAGAGAGGCTGCAGCTGGGTGTGACCAGGAGTGATGGGATCCAAATCCTCTCTAAACTCACCCATGGAGCCGCTGGACTGTGAAAAAAATGTTACAGCCACTCAGTCCAACTTGGGTTTGCCAACTCTGCCTGTCTCCTCAGTCAGTATTCACCCACTTCTGCCTTAAGGAAATACCCTAAAATGCACTCCCGGCCTTCTGTGTGTACTGAGAGAGGATTTATCAGCTGGTCTGTCTGGGGTCTGCTCTCACTGAGGCACTGCAGGGTGGCTGCTGCAGGACTCGGAGGGATCCAGCTCCTCTGCAGTGTTTCCCATCCTCACAGAGGCCCTCTTTCATTTGGGACAAGTTCTTCTCCCAGTGAAACCTCCAAAACTTCTCCAGGATCCTGTCGGGTTTTATGATTCCTGTGAAACGGAGGCAGTGCTGAGAGACTTTCACAGATGTTACCAAAGAGATAAATCCTGTAGCTGTTGTTTGTCCCAGTTTCTGCTTCCTTTGAAAGGCGAAGTGAAAATGAAATAACCAAACCTGGGTTCCACCACAGAATCCAGATTTCCCAGGTAAAATTTGATTCTCTTGCCGTTCAAGCACACTTAATGATGTGGTTTTTTGTCCTGGATGAGATTGTGGAAGGGTGGGTTGAATTTCTCCTTGCTTCTTGCTGCTTTTCCTGCCCTGTTTCTGTAGCTCCTGCAGGGAGGGCACTGACCCACGACTGCTCCTCTGCAGTCACTTTATCCACTGACTGTTCAATAAAACACAGGAGTACATGAGCAGGGCAGGAAAAGCAGAGGAAGTGTCACGTACCTTTTAGTCATTTCCACACCTGGACAAGTCTCCAGTGGCACTGTCATGAGCATGGCTAGATCTGAACTCTGACCAGGAGCAGTGCAGAATAAAATGGATGTTGCTTTGTCAACCTGAACTTGCAGTGCTTCAGCAGCAGAGCTTCTGTTGGAAGAGCTGTGATCACTCAATAGCTCCTAGCAGTACCTTAATTAAAAAAAAAAAAAGTATTTAAGTTTTATATTGTGAATATTGTAGTATTTTTTTATTTTAAAACTCGAGGTGTTTTGGTATTATTTGCAAAGTCAAATGAACAAAGCGTTGCTAATGTCCAAAAATCCAAGGCCAATGAGGCGGGGGGAAACGTGTATATATTGTAATTTTTGTGTGTTTCTGTGCTCTTTGTTTACCCAAAGGTTCTGGCTGTATGAAAGACAGAGATGTGTGAGAGCAGTGCAAGAAATTGACAACAACATCTGAGTTGATGTTGGAAAGGTCTGATTTCCTTTGGATGTCCAGATACTGTCCATTTGCTAATAAAACAGAAGAATTGCAGTGACTTCTCTTGCGTTTTCCCTGCCCCAAGCTGCTCCTCGTTCCAGCTCCAGCCAGCTGGGGCTGCACATGGGAAGGATTCTCGCTGTTCCTGGTCCCATTGTCTGTGAAAAGGCCGCAGCAGCGTTTGGCTGAACATTTTATTAACCGTGCTTTAGGAGGACTCCCAGAAATGCACACACACACGGGGTTGGTGTCAGTGATTCCTGCACTGATAACCTGCCCAGGCGCTTCCACACCTTCTGCTCCTGATGATGAGAGAAGTGTTTTCTGCCTGGTTGGTTCAGCAGAGCTCTGCCAACAGCTGAAATCTGGATCTCTGGGTTTATCTTCGCTGGGCTCTGCCGCCTGTTTGGCCCGTGTGTGCTGTGCTGCAGCAGTCCGGGGGATTGTGCAGCGCTGCACTTAGGGGTGGGTTAATTTACAGGGTGCATTCTCACCGTGCTGCTCGCAGGCAGGATGCGATTTCAGGGATTTGTGGGAGAAAAGACGAGGCTTTCTCTGTGAGGGCGTGTTTGTAACAGATTTCATTCTCTGCAAAAATAGCTGGGCTAAATTCCTGCTCTTGCCGTGCCACTTGTGGGTGGGCCTTGTTCTCCCAGAGCTCTGGATGCCCCCGGGCACTTCTCCCTGCAATAAAAGCATTTGCAAAAGACCATTTACAGATAGCCTTTTTGAGGGTGAGATCAATATTCCCGTGCTAAAGATCCGCCAGCAAAGGCAGCCGTGCTGCAGGGCTGATGGCCCATTACAGGGCTTTTCCTCATGCTGCTGAAATGCACCGCAGCCCAGGAAATCCTGCTGCTGCCATTAGGCAGTTTCTGGCTCTGCTGGTTTTTCTCTGCAGCCGACAGTGAGAGTTGGGAGTTCTCAAACCACCACAGAAAAGCCTCAGAGCTTGGGGCAGAGCATTTTGCTTACGGCATGATAAAATATCCAAACTCTTGCAAGCAGGGAGGGGACTGGGAGCAGTGCTGACCTGCCTGGGAGCCCTGCTGCGTGCACAGCAGATTTCTTGTCGCCCACAGCCCTGGGGAAATCAGGCTGGTTAAGTAAGAGCTTGTTAAAACCTGAGATGTGCTGCGAAGATATTTGTGTGCTGTGTTTTGAGCTGCTTGGGATCATCATCTCCCCATCCCGGTGGGATCCTGCTCATTGTGGGGGAAGCTGAGCAAGGGTAATTTTTGTCTGTGCCCACCCCAAATATTCAGCCCTGAGGTTCAGGGTTGTACATGCTCCCCGTGCAGAAGGCCTGAAGTGGCTCCTGGCTGGGGAAAGGAAGGGGCCTGTGCTTGTGTTGTGTTTCCTGGAGACAAAGCGATGGATTCTCAAACAAAATTCTGTCCCTTGGTGAGGAGCCAGCCCTGGGCTGGAGCAGGCTCTGGGGCTGTAATTACATGTCCAACCTGTTCGAGAGTTTTTGCTCAGCCTTTGCTATCCTTTGTAATCCGAGTAGCAGCGGGCTCCCGTGGGATGCCCTTGGCACAAACCGCTCGCTGTCAGGCACCTTGTTTTGCCCAGGGCAGCGAGTCCGAGCGAAAGCTGGAAACGCCTTTGCTGCTGCATGAGGCAGGCAGGACCCAGCCTGCTCCGCTCCGCCGGGGCCCGAGCACTGCGAGCATCACCCGGTGCACACGGAGCTGATGGAAACGTGCTCTGCTCCACCAGGGCCCGAGCTCTGCGAGCATCACCCGGTGTGCCCGGAGCTGATGGAAACGTGCTCTGCTCCACCAGGGCCCGAGCTCTGCGAGCATCACCCGGTGTACACGGAGCTGATGGAAACGTGCTCTGCTCCACCAGGGCCCGAGTTCTGTGAGCATCACCCGGAGCTGACAGAAACGTGATCTGCTCTACCGGGGCCCGAGCTCTGCGAGCATCCCCCGGTGCACACGGAGCTGATGGAAACGCGCTCAGGCAGCACCGCGGCCCCGGCCCGGCGGCGGCAGGAGCGCGGTGCTGCCGGGGCAGCTCAGGCTGGGCCCTGGCAGTGGAACGCGTGTGAGCAGCGGAGGGCAGGGGGATGCCGGCAGGGCGTCCGTGTCCCCCGCGTCCCCTCCGCGCCACTCTCCGCCCTGCGGTGCGCGGGGCCGGTGCCGCCTCCCCCGGCCGTGCCGGGCCCGGGGCGGGGCGGGCGCGGGGGGCGCGGGGGCCGAGCCTGCGGGAGGGGCGGGCCGGGGCGGGCGCTGCCGGCCCCGCTCTCCGCGCCATGGCCCCGCCGCCCGCCGCGCTGCCGCTGCCGCTGCTGCCGGCCCTGGCCGCGCTGCTGGCCGCGCTCCCGGCCGCGCCCGCCGCCCGCGCCGCGCCGCGCTCCATCGGTACGCGGGGATGCCCTGGGCTCGGGTGGGCGTCCGGGAGCCCGCGGCGGGGCCGGCAGCTCCGGGCCGGCTTCCAGCCCCGCCGGGGCCGGCGCGGAGCGTTCCGCACCCTGCATCCCCATCCCCGCGCATCCCCGCGCTCGCAGGCGGCCGGGGCAGCGGCGGGACCCCCGGAATGACCCGGCCTCTGGCCGCTCTCGCCCGCAGCCGTGGTGGGCGCCGGGCTGGGGGGCTCGGCCGCCGCGTACTTCCTGCAGCAGCACTTCGGGCCGCAGGTGCAGCTGGACGTGTACGAGGCGGCGGGCGTGGGCGGGCGCCTGGCCACCGTCACGGTCAACAAGCAGCAGTATGAGAGCCGGGGAGCCTCCATCCACGCCCTCAGCCTCCACATGCAGGACTTCGTCAAGATCCTGGGTGAGACTGGCAGTTCCAGCGCTTGCACGGCCTCCCTCGCCGAGCTGTGGGTGTTGGGCACCCCCGGGCTCTGTGCTCGGGGTGGTGGGGAGGGTTTCTGCCCGTCCCCCTTGGCACCCAAGGAATGTGGTGATCCCCTTGCTGTCCCTGGAGAGAGAAGGGGACGGGGTGGTCACCATCAGGGGGTCTGGTGGCTTTAGTGTCGGGCGGTTGTTGACGAACTCCTACCAGTCTGTCCCAGTAGGCAGCAGCAGCTCCGTGAGACGCCCCAAGGTGATGTGGCTGGGAAGCCGTGCCTTGGGGTCTCTCGTTCCTGATGCTCCTCCAAGAGCATCTTTGCCCCTATCCCTGCTGGGACGTGTCCAGTGCTGGCCTTTCCCAGGAGCCAGGAGGGGCAGCCACGTGCTCCCTGTGCTCCCGCAGGCCTCAAGCACCGGCGCGAGGTGGCCGGGAAAAGCGCCATCTTCAGCGGGGAGCACTTCGTCCTGGAGGAGACCGACTGGTACCTGCTCAACCTCTTCCGCCTCTGGTGGCACTACGGCATCAGCTTCCTGCGCCTGCAGATGTGGGTGGAGGAGGTGATGGAGAAGTTCATGAGGTAGGAGAGCCCGTGGGGCTGGGGGGGTTTTCCTGGCACTGAGGTGTCACCAGGTGCCTCCTGCTCCTGTCCCCTCCAGGATCTACAAGTACCAGGCACACGGCTACGCCTTCTCCAGCCTGGAGGAGCTGCTGCGCTCGCTGGGGGGGGAGGCCTTTGTGAACATGACCCAGCGCTCGGTGGCCGAGTCCCTGCTGGAGGTGGGTGTCACCCAGCGCTTCGTGGACGACGTCATCGCCGCCGTCCTGCGCTCCAGCTACGGCCAGTCCGTGCTGGTGCCCGCCTTCGCAGGTGAAGCCACCTCCTCTCGCTGTGTGACGCTCCCCAGCGTCCCCTCTGCGGCCAGGCCGTGGAGCCACCCTCCTCTTCCTCTCTGCAGGGGCCATGTCGCTGGCGGGAGCGCAGGGCAGCACCTGGGCGGTGGAAGGAGGGAATAAGCTGGTGTGTTCGGGTCTGCTGAAGCTGACCAAAGCCAATGTCATCTCAGCCAGGGTGACGGGCATCTCCCTGCACAGCTCGGGTGAGCCTGGGCACAGGTGTGGCTCTGCGTGCACCTGGGTGGGAGGCTGGTGAGAAGGCTGTGGCTGGAGAGCATCCTGGTCCTGGTGAGGCATTTGGGAGAGGGCCTGAGGGTCTGTCCTTCTCCCTTTGTCTGATCCAGTGGGGACCCTGCAGCACCAGCCTCAGCCCTGAGGTTGCCCTCCCTCCCTCCTGAGGTCCATCAGGTTCTCCTGTGGCACCATCCACTACAGCAGAAAAATATCTGGGGCCTGGGATGTGGGCTGTGTTCCCCCAGTCCTCTTTGCCCTCACTAGGCTGGGCCTCTCTGGAAACATTTTATGTCTTCATGAAGCCTTTGTGCCAACCTAAGGCACCAGCAGCCCATCCATAACCGTCAGGTGCTGTGGTCCAGCACTGGTGTGTGCTGGAAAACCAGGGGATGGAGCTCAGGTTGGAAAGAAGAGGGTCAGGGCAGCACCACCCGGGCCTCAGGGCTGCTCCTGACTGTCCCCTGTCTCTCTTCAGAGGGGAGAGCCCTGTACCAGGTCCACTACGAGAGCGCCGAAGGCCAGGGCTCGGCTTTCTACGACCTGGTGGTGGTGACGACTCCGCTGCATCCCAGCAGGAGCAACTTCACCTTCGACAACTTCGACCCCCCCATCTCCGACTTCCCCGGCGCCTTCCAGCCCTCCGTCACCTCCGTGGTGCACGGCTACCTCAACTCCTCCTACTTCGGCTTCCCCGACCCCAAGCTGTTCCCTTTCACCAGCATCCTCACCACCGACACCCCCGAGCTCTTCTTCCACGCCATGGACAACATCTGCCCCGTCAACATCTCGGCGGCGTTCCGGCGCAAGCAGCCCCAGGAGGCCGCGGTGTGGCGCGTCCTGTCCCAGCAGCCGCTGGACAAGCCCCAGCTGAAGACCCTCTTCAGGTCCTACTACTCGGTGCAGGTGGCGGAGTGGCAGACGTACCCGCGCTACGACGCCGCCAGGGCGCTGCCGCCCATCGTGCTCCACGAGAGCCTCTTCTACCTCAGCGGCGTGGAGTGGGTGGCCAGCTCCATGGAGATGACGGCCGTGGCGGCCAAAAACGTGGCCCTGCTGGCCTACAACCGCTGGCATCAGGAGCTGGACAAGATCGACCAGAAGGACTTGATGCACAAGGTGAAGACGGAGCTGTGACGCCCATCAGGGGCGGTGGGCCTGGAGCTTTGGTGTGTGGTAGTCTGGGGAGTATTTATTGCCTTGGGGAGGCCGGGGGGGCTGGGGGACAAGGGACAGGCTGTCCCGGTGACTTGAAGGCTTTCAGGAATACAGTTCCTGCCCAGTGTTGCTGTGTCTGTGCCGTGTGCCTCAGTTTCCCTGTTCCCTCACCCCAGGCTCTGCTGAAAAGGAGCCTGTGCCTTCTCCTGAAAAAGAGTCACTGTGTTTGGGAGGGATCTTGGGGGGCTTTCAGGGGTGAGGCTGGCTGGCACTGGCAGCAGATGGGTCCCCTCCGAGCTTCCCAGCTCCCACCAGTCTGTCCTGCCTTCCTGGCTCTGCCCTTGGGAGCCTCACAGGGAGGGCTGGAGATCCCACGGCCTCTCCCATGCCTGGAGCCCAACCCTGCTGCTGTGCCCCAGGGATGCAGGGAGGGCTCTCACAGCTCCTGCCAGCTGCTCTGTGCTTCTGCGGGTGCCCAGGCTTGTGTTTGGGGGGCAGAAGAGCCTCAGTGGGAGAAGCTGGGCAGGACAGAGGGGCAGCGTTGAGGGGCCAAGGCAGGGCCAGCTCAGACCAGGGCCAGCAATGCGCTTTATTGAGACCTCAGAAGCTGCCCAAACCACCAGCAGCTCGCCCCGCTCTTTGGGCTGCCCAGCGTGGCACAGAGGAACCTGTGGGAGGGCTGGGAAGGACTGGGGAGGACTGGGAAGGACTGGGAAGGACTGGGGAGGACAGGAGGGCTGGGTGTTGCCAGAAGCTGTTGCAGCGATGGAACAAACAAAGGGAAGTGGGGACTTTAGGAAGGGAGGAGGCCTGATCCTGATCCTGATCATGGTCCTGGTCCTGATCCTGCCCAGCCAGAGGGACCATGGGCAGCTGGCTCCCTCTCTCCCCCAGCTGAGCTCCTCCGTGGAGGCTGGGGACAGTTGGCGTCTGGGACTGGGTGACTCCCAGGGGCTGTCTCTGCACTGGGTGTCCCCCGAGCAGCTGCTGGGGCTGAGGCTGAAGGAGCCTGCAGGGGAATTTTGAGGAGCTCTTGCACAGGGACCTCCCCTCCCGCTGATGCCCAGCCAGGTGGCCTCTCCCAAAGAGCTGGGCAAGCTGTGGAAGCGAGAGCAAGCTGGTTAGATGCCCAGCACTGGGGGAGCTGCAGGGCGTAGCTTTGCAGCCTCAGAAGATGCAGGTGCAGCCCACGGCGATGGTCTCCATCACCATCTGGTACTTCTTGTGGCACTTCTTGCCCGAGGGCCCGTGGCCCGGCCGGGCCGGGCAGAGCAGGCGGCGCACGGGCAGGCGGCTGTAGATGGGCACGCTGGCCATGCTGCGGTCCTCCTGCATGCTGAAGGGGTTGATGCAGCCGCTGCACAGGCACCGCGCCTCGGGGATGTCTGCTGGGATCCGTGTGGCGTCGTGGTTTATCCTGGAGGACAGGGAACGGGACGAGGCTGGAGAGATGGCGGTGGGGGCGGCGGGTGGCTGGGGGGAAGTGGGTTCTGCTTCACATCCTGCCACAGCCCCGAGCCACCTTGCCTGTCCCCAAAGTCCCTGCCCCAAGCTCACCTGTAGGCCCAGGGGGACAGGCTCCTCCGGTTGGACCTCCAGAGCCTCAGGTTCAGCTGGCACTTGGTGTCCCCCGGCTCGGAGCCGTTCCTCAGCTGGCGCACCATGTCCTGGATGCTGCGCTCGTACTCTGCCATGCTGGTGTAGGGCTCCTCCGGGGCCCAGGCCGGGGCAGGGGGGGCTGTTGGTGCCCGTGCCAGGCCCCTTCTCCTGCCCTTGGCTGCCTTGCTCTGGTCCTTGGCTTCGGGAACCAGGACCATGGCGAAGGTGAAGATGCAGAGGAGCAGCTGAGGAAGAAGGAGGATGAGGATGGTGAGCGGCTGCTTGGGCTGCAGGACTGGCATGGAAGGGGAGCTCTCCCTCCTCCCAGGAGTCACCAGGTGATGGCAGGACCACGCTGACTTTGAGGTGGCACCTTCAATGCCCAAAGGCCGTGCTGGCCTGCAGGTGAGAAACACCTGAGGGCAGTTTGCAGGGATGGTGGGCACAGGTCACGATGCCTGCCCCTCACCCTGCCTGCACCTAGCAATTTGTGCTGCCCCAAGTGCCCCTGCCTGTGCTGCCCGAGCTGTGCCCTGTCCCCTCCCTGCCCGCCCTGAGCCAGCTGCGTGCTGGGAGTGACCCAGCTCAGGCTGTACCTGGGCAGCCTCTGGTTTCAAAGGAGCCTCACAGAGATGAGACAGCCAAGAATGAGATCTTTATCCAAGCCCTCCTCTCCCTCCCTCTGTGCTCTGAGGACGGTGAGAGAGAAAAGATGCCTTTTTTCCTTCCCTTCTCCCTCCGGCCTCGCCGGGCCGAGCAGCCGTGTGCTGCCGCCCGCCCGGCAGGCTGCCCAGCAGGGAACAAAGTTGCTTTCTGTAATCCTGCTCGCCGCTATTCGTGTCCCTGCAGTGCCCAGGCAGCCCCACACCGTGCCCACCCGTGGGTGTGCAGCTCTCCGGGGCAGGGAGGCTCGGCCAGGGCTGCTCTCCCGGCCGGTGCCGGGCTGGCCGGGCTGGCTCGGCTCTGCTCTCCCGGGCTGCAGCATCCTCACCCTGCTGGGCACGGGGGCCATGGCCCTGGCAGCCACAGCGGGCACCTCCAAAGCAAACAACCCCAGGTAAACAAGCATGCAAATAATTCTGTTCGAGAGGGAAAACGAGGAGCAAGCCCTGAGCTGCCGGGGAGGCACCTACCAGGTTTGGAGCCCGCTCCATGGCCGCGGAGGGGAGCCGCCCGCCGTCCTGCGCTGTGGCCGGTCCCTGCGAGCCGGGCAGCTAAAAAGGGAAAGCCCCAGCCCCCGGCTGTGCCCTGCCAGAGGTGTGTCCGGTCCCCAAGGTGCCAGGGAGGCTCGGAGCAGACAGGGCAGGGGGCCAGCGTGGTCTGGGACTCGGCCACCCGTCACCGCCCCGGGCGCTGCTCTGCTGGCGCTGGCGACTGTGGTCAGTGGCGGGTCCCCTCTGGAGCAGGCAGCCCTGAGGGGCTCTCCTGGCAATAACATGCTCCGGGGAGGGTGTTTGGGCTCTGTTGGTGTCACCAACACGGTCACAGCCCTGGCAGGCTGGAGGGACACGGCTGCTGGGCTGGCGGAGCAGGGGCTGGCAGCAGGAACAGGGTGGCTGTGTCCCGTGCTGGCAGCAAGGTGAGCAGGTAACCTGGGGCTGAGGGCCCGCTGTCATCTGTGAGCCACCCCCAGCAGCAGCTCTGCTGTCCCCAGGAGCCCCCAGGAGCCCCCAGACCCTTCTGCCCAGCAGTGAGATGATGGCACCGATCACTCTCTGCTCCCTTGGCCTGTCTGTCCCCAAACCCTTCCCCTTGTGCTGTCCCCAGCTGCTGCCATGGGGACACAGCAGCTGTGCCCACATCTGGCCGTGGTTCTGCGGGGGGGTGGGTGTGCTGAGTGATGCCCTGGCTTTCCGGGGCCAGACACCGCGGTGCAGGGTGCTGCGGTGGGGGAAACTGAGGCACGGAGGTGCTGGCTGTAATTCCCCTTCCAGGGGACAGGGGCTGGCATTGCCCGCCCTGCTCTGTCGCTGTCCGTGCGGTCGAGAGCCACGCGATGGTGCTGTCCGCCACCCAACCGCTCCCAGTCCTTCCCGTCCTCCATCCCTCCTCCTCCTCTCCATCCCTCCGTGCCGCCCTCCGCCCTCCGTCCCTCCCTGCATCCCTCCGCCCTCCGTCCCGCCCTCCATCCCGCCCTCCATCCCTCCCTGCATCCCTCCCTCCATCCCTCCGCCTTCCATCCCGCCCTCCATCCCGCCCTCCATCCCTCCGCCCTCCATCCCTCCGCCCCTCCATCCCGCCCTCCATCCCTCCCTGCGTCCCTCCTTCTCTCCATCCCTCCCTGCATCCCTCCTTCTCTCCATCCCTCCCTGCATCCCTCCTTCTCTCCATCCCTCCTTCTCTCCATCTCTCCCTGCATCCCTCCCTGCATCCCTCCTTCTCTCCATCCCTCTCTCCATCCCTCCTCCATCCCTCCCTGCATCCCTCCTTCTCTCCATCCCTCTCTCCATCCCTCCTTCTCTCCATCCCTCTCTCCATCCCTCCCTGCATCCCTCCCTGCATCCCTCCTTCTCTCCATCCCTCCCTGCATCCCTCCGCCCCCCGTGCCTCCCCGCTGCTCCCCGCGCTCCCGGGCCGCAGGCTGTGCCCCGCTCCTTCGGACGTTTCCCTCCTGCTCCCGCTCTCTGCGCATCCCCGGGGATCTGAAGGCCCTTGAGCTTTGTAGGGCAGAGGGAAATTTCCACCTCCTCTTCCCAGCCCGTGAACTGTGCCTCTAGGAAAGCCCATAAACCGGGGAAAGGTCTCTGCACCCCCAGCTCTCGCTGTCCCCCGTCCTCCTGCCGGCCCTGGGATGCAGCAGGGAACAGCCTGGCCTCTCCCCAGCCCCAGCCCACCGGGGACAGCCCAGCACAGCGCTTCGAGGCTCTGCTGTCCCCTTGGCTGTGACCCGAGCACGGAGTGTCCCTTTTGTCACCACAGGACCTGCCGGAGGAGCCCCGCAACCACCTGCCCGTGCTTCAGGTGTACGGCAGCGCCCGGCCTTTGGCCACCAGCATTTTTTGGGGTGCAGAGCCAAGCCCTGCCTGCGCGGAGCCACTTCAGCCCTGCTGCGGCAGCCCCGGCCGGGCCGGTGGCAGCCCCGGGCGCCTGCGTGCGCTGCGTTGTGTCAGCGCTCGGCAATGCTGTTTACACATGAGAGAGGCGCAGAGGCATCTGTGCCGGCAGCCAATTACCCAGTTTTGATCTTTTTTGGTGAAAAGGAAACCAGGCCTTTTCAGACATGGCCAAATTTGATAAGCTGGGGGAGGCGGGGGCGGGCGAGGGAGGCTTTTCCCCACCGGCCTCACCCCAGGGAAGGGGCTGGGATGGGGAGGCTGGGTCACGGCCAGCTCTGCCTCCAGGCTGGGGTGGGAGGGCTGGGGGGCTCCGTGTGCCCGTCCCGGCTGCAGTGCCATCCCTGCGGGAGCAGGGTGAGCTGGGGTTGGAGTGCTGGGACCCCTCCTGGGCGGGGGTTACCCGGAGGGGAGAGGAGAGGTGCTCTCAGGTTCGGTACCTGCTCATCTCTGCTGCTGTCACCGCTTTGCCACACTGCCACGGGAAATTCGGGTGGAGAGCGAGGCCTGGAGATGGGGAATGGGGATCCAAATGGGGTGGGAGAGGCTGTGAAGATAAGCTCCACCTGGCCTGAGTGAACCCAGGCGTTTGTTTGCCGGATAAGCCTCATGGAGCCCACCCCAGCCCAAGAGATGCAGGGCATCCGTGTCGTGCCGTGCTCCTGCTTGGCAGCAGGGATGTGCTGGGCAGGGATCGTGTGGCACAGCACACCACGGGCACTGTGGGTAAGGGAATGAGGGGAAGTCAGGCCACAGCTCCAGGCTGGCAGAAAATAGCTTCGTGCACTTTCCCACAAGCAGGGATGTCCCTGTAGGGGTGGGGGCTGCTGGGGTGGGGGCTGCAGTCCCCTCCATCTGCACTGGGCGACGGGCAGCAGCACTGCTGGTGCCCCTCTGCAGGGCATGGCCACTTCTCTGGGCAGCAGGCTGCTCCGGAACGCAGCTCCTCGTGGGGTTCGTGCACACCTGAGCACAGCACACACCCGCCCCAGCCAGACGGGCGGCTCTGGCAGGAGGCTCCAGCACGGCCTCGTCCCTATCTCTGTGTGAGCAACATTTTCCACTCATCAAAGGAAAGCTCCGGCCAGCTGTCCCGGCCAGAGCCAGCCCTGTGCCGTGGAGGGAGGAGGGTCAGGCCCGGGTCCCCCCAAAACCCCCCTGGCAGGTAGTGCTGGCCCCGGCAGAGCACGGAGCTCACATCCTTATTTGCACAACGGCTCCAGAGACGCCCGAGCCAAAAAGGCTTATTTTAAGCTTGCTGGAAAAAGAACATTGTTTGGTGGGAATTAAAACTCCCCACTCTCAAAAAAGGGAAAAACAAAAAGTGCTTCGTTCTGCCGGCTCCTGCCATTGCATAAACACAGAGGCAGGCACGGCTGGACAGGGCGGCCAGGAATTTGTTGCTGGCATCGAGCAGGATGGGTGCTCTCCCCCACGAGCCACTGTGGGACAAACACCCCTCCTCTTCTGCGCCCCAAAGAGGCAGGAGGCACTTTGAGGCACTTTTGAGGCACTTTGAGGCACTTTGAGGGCAGGAGGGGTTTTCCCGAGGGAGGGAAGGGGCATTGCCGTGGGCAGGAGGGGTGGCCACGCTGGCAGCCCGAGGTCTGGCTGGCCCGGGCCCTGCACGGCTGCACAATATTATTCATCCAGCCCAAACCCAGCTCCCCCGGCGGCCTTCTGCCTCCCCGGGCGGGCAGCCGGGCGATGCTGGGGCTGGCTGTAAATCACGCCCTTTTTCATCCTAAAACAGCCAGATTCGGGCGTCGGGAGGCAGAGCTGAGCCGGGCTGTCCACTGGGGCTGGGGGGACAGCAGCACCCCAGGCAGGAGGCTCCGGGGGACCGGAGGCGCGGGGCCAGCGGCTGCCGGAGCGGCGGAAGATGCGCGTCCGTCCGGCGCATCCATCACCCGGCCGCGCTTACAGCCCGGCTCTGCTTACACGATCCAGACGTTCCTCCTGCGCCGCTCCTCTCGTGCCTTTTGTTTTCTTTTGCCTCCTGCTGCTGGAGACAGAGCACCTGATGGAAAAAGCCTGTTCTGCCTCTCCCCGGGCTGGAAACAGCCGCTTCCTTCCGTCCCTGGCCGGCACCGCGCCCGCTGCGGGGCCGGGGGCTGTCCCGGTGCCTCCCTGCCCGTGGCTGGTCCCCGGTGGTGGCTCCGGGGAGGGCTGGAGGGGCCGGTGGGAGTGCAGGGCACGGACAGACTCCCGGTGAGTCCCTCTGGGAGCTCTGTGCGGGGCAGTCTCAGGTTTCTGTAGGACAGAGGGGGACAGAGACACGGTGTCCTCCAGGCTGGGAGCACCGAGGCACGACCTGGCCGCGGGTCCCCTCATCCAGCCTGGCCCCGTGTCCTGCTCCCTCCGTGCCCCCTGTGCTTGCCTCTGACCTTTTCCAGCCCTTTGGGCTCCTGGCCTCAGCCTGTGCTGGCTGTGCCCCCCTGCCCACCAGCACAGAGCATGGGGTGGGCAGTGCTGGCATTCCAAAAAATCCACTTTTCCTTCCCCCCGCAGCCTCAGGCAGTCGGACACCAATCCCTGAGTGCTTTGGAGGGGTGGCTTCATTTCCTGCTGGACTGCAAAGGTGAGACAGCCCTGCCAGGACAGGGGGTGCCCTCTGCATCCCAGCTCCTGGCTGTGGGAAGGGCTGCTCCTCGACCCCATGTGGGACACAGGAGCCGCCTGGAGCCATCCCCACCACCTTCCCTGCAAGGCCAGGGGGCTGGAGGATGCTCCCAGGGACGTGCTGCCGGGGCAGCAGTGCCCTCTGGGTCCAGGAGGAGAAAGCCTCTGCCTTGAAGGGCTTTGGTGGCTTTTTCTGGTGGGCAGGAGTCCAAGCTCCCAGTTCCCAGGGCAGGGCGAAGGCTGGAGGTAAATGCAAAGCTCAGCAGCGGCACTGACGTCTGTCCTGGAGGGCTGTGATCAAGCCAAGCTTCTCTCCATGCCCCTGGGCAAGGGATCCCAGGCAGTGACCCCCAAACTGCTGGGGAATCATCCCCAGGTGGGAACTGGTGGCTTGAGGCCAGAGTAGACAATCTCCTGCCCTGCTCCCCGTTCCCTGCTCCTGTGCGGTGCAGGCAGGAGGGAAGGGATTTACAGGGCAGCTCTGGCCAGTGCTGAAGGTCACCTTCAGAGCTGCTCCAGCCCAGCCCGCCCGTGCATCACTGTCCTGACCTGCAAGGGGGTGATGGAGCAGGGGCTGTGACAATACACGGGCTGAGAAATGCCCTCCTGCCCTCCAGCAGCCCCCTCTGATGGCAGGCAGCAGATGAAAAGGTTCTCAATTTGCTGTGTTTGGATGTTAACAGGGCTTGGAGGAGAAAGGGTTTCTCTTTCCACGTCCCAGGCTCTTGGGAAGGTGGGAGCAGCCCAGGGCTCCCTTTCCATCACTGCCCTGTGGCATCACCCCCTGTGCAGGTCCCCTCGCCACCTGCCTGGGACAGAGCTGTCACTGCCACTCGACCCCTGCCCTCACACCCAGCCAGAGAGGCTGGAGGTCAGCGGGAGGTGGGAAAAAATGTCACTTTTGTGGAGATACTGAAACTGAATCCGTGGTGAGGAGGGATGGCTGGGCAGCATCCTAGTGAAGGAGTAACAAAAACAAACCCGCGCCAAGGAATCCTGCTTTGCCCCAAATGTTTTTCTTATGGAGTTGTAATAAGACAAGAGCTGTAAAGATAGTAACCTCCTAAACATTACCTTATTAAGGCTTCTCAGAAACCGCAGGGCACGACCCCTCTGGGTCATGGAACAAGAGCGCAGCATCCAGCGAACAAACAGAGGCTAACGTTACATTTTTCACTTCATTTAGGGAACCTGGTTTCTAATTATAGTGTTTGTTTAATGGCTGTGCCTCACTCAAAGCCAGCCCTCCCGGACCAGGGGGAGAGGGGAGTGGGAGGGCTGGGAGAGCTCCCTGCTGGCTCCCAGGGCCTGGCGTGGGGCTGGGAGAGCTCCCTGCTGGCTCCCAGGGCATGGCATGGGGCTGGGAGAGCTCCCTGCTGGCTCCCAGGGCCTGGCGTGGGGCTGGGAGAGCTCCCTGCTGGCTCCCAGGGCACGGCGTGGGGCTGGGAGAGCTCCCTGCTGGCTCCCAGGGCACGGTGTGGGGCTGGGAGAGCTCCCTGCTGGCTCCCAGGGCACGGCGTGGGGCTGGGAGAGCTCCCTGCTGGCTCCCAGGGCCTGGCATGGGGCTGGGAGAGCTCCCTGCTGGCTCCCAGAGCATGGCATGGGGCTGGGAGAGCTCCCTGCTGGCTCCCAGGGCATGGTGTGGGGCTGGGAGAGCTCCCTGCTGGCTCCCAGGGCACGGTGTGGGGACTAAACTGGGGACAGAGCGGGCTTTGGGGCTCTGTGGGAGGGTCTGTGCCCAGGGAGAGCTGCAGGGTGCCCAGGGACATCCCGAGGGTGCTGTCCCAGCACCAAGGTGGTCTGCGGCAGGGGAAGGGATGTGCTGCTGTGCCCTGTGCAATTCCCGTGGCAGTTCAGTCAGCCTGGGCTCATCTCTGCCCTGCCGACAGCGGGCAGACCTGCTGGGAGCTGCTCCTGGGCCCTGGCAAAACCAAGGCTCGTGCTGCCAGGGCCACTGCATCTCTGGGTGAGCAGCAATTCCAAAAAGAATTGGTTTTTTTTTTATTTCCAAACATCCCCTGGGAAGTGCTTCATACTCCAGATACCTCGCAGGTGGCTCTGGCTCCTCAGAGGCCACCAGGTGCCTCTCCCTGCCAGGTCTGGGCATGCTGCTGGCAGATCCAGGCACTGCTGCTCCCATCCCTGCTCTCCTGGCTGCTTCCTGGTGCCTCGTCCAGCACGGGCTGGTTCCCTGCTTCTCCTTTCCTGCAGCTGGCAGGGCAGCTCCCTCCTGGACCAGGGATATCCCCGAAGTGCTGAGGGGATGTTCAGCGGCTGCAGCCCTGCCTCTGGTGCTGAGGTGGTGCCTAGGTCAGGGGAGAGCCTCAGGGATGCCAAGCACTCCACACCATCCCCGTGCAAAGCCTGGTGTGATGGCACAGAGGCCTTGGCCCTGGCTCTGGGGCTGTCCCAGCCAGCTCAGGGGTCTGAGGAGGGTAGGAGCCCTCTCTGGGATGTGTTTCTGGTGGAAGTCCTGCCCTGCCAGACTCCTACTCCACATTTGTCCCCATCCAGGTTATAGCAACCACTGTGCATGGCTCAGCGTCAGCCCCCTGCCCACAGCCAGGATGTTCTGATGGACACGAGAGCCCAGAACCCAGCCCTGTGCACCCCTCAGGGACCGTCACCACCTTGGGAAACCACAGTTGTGTCTCCCTGGCTCTCCCTCAGTAATTTCATGCAGCAGAGGCTGCTCCTGCTGCCCCAGAGCTGAGCTGTGTGCTGGATTCCCTGCCAATGTCACCCAGCAGAGGCTGTTCCTGCTGCTCCAGAGCTGAGCTGTGTGCTGGATTCACTGCCAGTGTCACCCAGCAGAGGCTGTTCCTGCTGCTCCAGAGCCCACCCCTGTGCTGGATTCACTGTCAGTGTCACCCAGCAGAGGCTGTTCCTGCTCCAGAGCTGAGCCCTGTGCTGGATTCCCTGCCAGTGTCACCCAGCAGAGGCTGTTCCTGCTCCAGAGCCCAGCTCCGTGCTGGATTCACTGCCAATGTCACCCAGCAGAGGCTGTTCCTGCTCCAGAGCCCATCTCCGTGCTGGATTCACTGCCAGTGTCACCCAGCAGAGGCTGTTCCTGCTCCAGAGCCCAGCTCCATGCTGGATTCACTGCCAGTGTCACCCAGCAGAGGCTGTTCCTGCTCCAGAGCCCAGCTCCATGCTGGATTCCCTGCCAGTGTCACCCAGCAGAGCAGAGGTGCTCAGAGCAGGGACAAACCCCATCCTGCCCAGCCAGGGGCTGATGGAGCAGGGATGAAGGCGCTCGGTGCTGGCTGTTCCCCGCCCCGGCTGCCAAGTGCTGCTCATCGTGGGGCCCCAGGGCCGGCTGGAGGCCAAACATGGACTCACTCAGGCCCACACGGGGCCAGCAGGGGCCAGGCTGGTGATGGAGCTCCCACATTCCCTGCACCCCTGGAACTGGGAAAGGCAGCCAGCCCCGCAGCCCCATCCTCGCCACCACCACCACCCCACGGGTGTCCCAGCCCTGGGGACACGCAGGGACCTCACCCTGCACTCCCAGCTGAGCCTTGGGGCTGCTGCAAGGCCTTTTCCCAGGCCAGATGGAGCTTTTCAAAAGCTTCTCAAAGCCATGGCAGTCACGGGACCTCTCCGGCCAGGCCGGGGAGCATCTCCGCTTCCTCCGCTGGCCTCCACAGCGCCCCGGCTCCCTCTGCACCCCCTCCCCACGGCCGTGGGATGTGCGTCCCCCCGTGCACGGGGCCGGGAGGAAGTGAGTTATTGCAAACAACTTTCTCCGGCCGGCCGGCACGGCCCCGGTTCCCAGGCGCAGCCCTGGCCGCTCTCCTCCCCCTCGCTTCCCCCAGCCCTCCTTCCCTCCGCTCCCCCTCTCCGCCTTAATGACTTCCACATGGGCCTCTGGCAGCCCGAGCCAAGCCTCCCAGCATTGTCTGAAATCTCCAAATTTAGAAGAAATATGAAAATTGTCAAGCGGCCCTTCCTTAGGGGGTAAAAGCAACACTGGGCCTCGCGGCGGCGGTGGCGGCGCGGGCCCCACGTGACGGCCCCCCAGCCAATGGATCCCCACGGCGCCCCTGACAGCGCTGCCCGCCGCGGCCTGGCCTCCCCCGCCAGCTCATATAAGGTAAAAACAAAAAGGTTTTTCCAGCTTCTCAGGAGCCTGCGAGGAGTTTTGCGCCCGGGGCTCCCATGCAGGCCGCTTCAAATAGGCCCGCGCGGCCGCGGCGCCGGGCAGCGGTGTGCCACGAGGAGGTGGCAGGCACGTGGCCGTGTCCCCGCGGTGCCCCAGGGCAGCTGGGGGCTCCAGGTAGGCGGCTGCGGATGGAGGGAGCGGGAGGGGGCACGCGTGGGTGCGTGGGGCAGAGGGGATGGGGAGGTTGGTGCTGGGCTGCCACGCGGTTCTGCCCGCTGTCTGCAAACACGGCTCCTCCAGCATCCCCTCTGCCAGCCCGGGATGCCCAGCAGCAGCTCTGGGGAGCTGGGCTGCACCCCAGGAGGTGAGTGGAGCACGGCCACCAGCAGGCAAATCTGCCGGGGATTGAGCTGGCAAGGAGTGGCCAAATCCTCCTCGGGGTTTGGGGATCCTGGGCAAAAGGGTTCCCCAAAATCTGTCCCTGTAGCTCCGTCCTGGTGCTGGGCTTGGTGGGGCTCGCCCAGCTTTTCAGATGTGGGGATGGACCCTCCCGGGCTGGGGGAGGAATTGCTGCCTGCTCTGTGGGTGTCTGGGATGGACAATCCGGGAAGCCGGAGGTGAGCCCGGGCAGGTGGGCTCCTCACAGAGCAGGGACGTGGAACCCCTGCTTGCTCCTGTGCTGCTGCCCCCGTTGGGAAAACGAGCCGGGGAGGGAGTGGGGCCGGGGCTCAGAGCCCGAGGCTCGCAGGGTGTTGGAGCCGCCGTTCCCAGAGCACTCACACCGACTGGGAGCATCCTGCTGCTGCCCGGAGCTTTTGGGAGCATCCTGCTGCCCGGAGCTTTGGGAGCATCCTGCTGCCCGGGGCTTTCAGGACCATCCTGCTGCCCATGGCTTCTGGGAGCATCCTGCTGCTCCCCGCAGCTTTGGGAGCATCCTGCTCCCTGTGGCTTTTGGGAGCATCTTGCTGCCTGTGGCTTTTGGGAGCATCCTGCTGCTGCCCGTGGCTTTTGGGACCCTGGGGCTGCCCAGCCTGTGCCCTGCCTCTCTCTATCCTCCAGGAATGGCCCCAGCCGCGTTCTCCCAGCCGGGGGCACTTCCCTGGCTCCATCGCTCTCCTGGGGAATGGAGGCTGCCTCCTCAAGGCCCCGGAGCTGCAGTGCTGGCTGCGCAGGGGGGTCAGCAGCTGAGCCCTGTCCTGACACGGGGCAGGGCACAGGGAGGGCAGCAGGTGATGGCCAGCAGGGCTGATGGCCTTGCAAAGGCTCCCCGGGTGCTGCCTTGTCCCTCAGGGCTGCCTTTGTGCGCTTTAGGGCTGCCTCTGTGCTCTTCTCCCAAAGCGCTGGCAGCGGCTGTCCCCTCCCAGTGGGTCACCTGGGGACACTGTGCCCGGTGGCTGCAAGGTGCCATGTCCTCCTGCCTCCTTCCTCTGCAGGGACAACTGCCAGGTGTTATTTGGGTCCAGCACAAGGACAGCAGGTCCAGCCAGGGCACGGTGCCATCCCTGGGGGGACGGGTTCTGTATGGGCTCTGTGTCCCTCTGCAACAGGACAGTGACAATGACCTCTCAGGGCAGCTGTGGCCACCACGGTCCCAGTCTGTCCCCACTCTGCTGCTCCTCCAGGGTTTCTCACTCTTGCTGGCTGCCCCTGGGGAAGTCGCAGCATGCTGGCACTGGGACGCTGCACATGGGACTGGGGAGCCACTGGTGGGACATGAGCTGTGTCCCCATCCCCGGGGCAATGTCCCTGGCACGGGGCTATCCTGCCTGTGCCCAGCCTGGCTCCCCAGACCCCGGGCACCATCCGGGGAGCCCTCCAAAGGACAATGGAATTGCCTCTTCCCGGAGGGAGAGAAGTCAACTCCCAGCAAACACAGGCAGAGCCTCCGCCAGGGATTTCCCAAGCAGCTATCAGCAGGAACTGGGGAAAGGCTGTGTCTAGACAGGCTGCAGCTCTGGGTGGCTGCTGGATGGAGTGGCATTTCCCTCCACACTCGTCAAGAGACAGCCTGCAGATGATTAAGATCCCTTTTTTCCCTCTTGGTCTCCTTTTCCATCCAAGAACTACCCTTGTCCCTGATCAGGCTTTTTCGAGGCTTGTTCCTCCGCAGTGCCCGGGTGTTTTATACAAATCATTTCCCACAACCTGCCTTCACTCTTCCCTGCATCCTGCTCCTCTCCTGGGGCTGAGTGGGAACAGCCAGCGCTCGGTGCCTGGTGGATCATCCTGCAGTGGCTCCTGGAGAGCAGGGCTGGGATCAGCTTCTCCCTCAGCCCGTGGCACTGCTGCCTCTTGCCTAGTGACAGCTCTGGCCATGGCACCACTGTCTCCTGCCCAGTGACAGCTCTGGTGGCCGTGGCACTGCTGTCTCCTGCTCAGGGACAGTTCTGGTGGCCATGGCACCGCTGTCTCCTGCTCAGTGACAGCTCTGGCCATGGCACTGCTGTCTCCTGCTCAGGGACAGTTCTGGTGGCCGTGGCACTGCTGTCTCCTGCTCAGTGACAGCTCTGGTGGCCGTGGCACTGCTGTCTCCTGCTCAGTGACAGCTCTGGCCATGGCACCACTGCCTCCTGCTCTGTGACAGCTCTGGTGGCCGTGGCACTGCTGTCTCCTGCTCAGTGACAGCTCTGGTGGCCATGGACGGTGCTGTGCCATGCCATGGCAGCTGCTGGGCAGCGGCGTGTCACAGACAGGACAGCGCAGGGGCCATGCCACCATGCCAGGCTGGGGACCCTGCTGTCCCCAGGGCAGCCCCAGCACCTGAGCCTGTGCAGGGCAGAGGCTCAGCAATGAGGCCAGAGGCTGAAACCTGATCTCTGGGGCTGTTTCACCGTGCCCGGCCCTCGGCTGGAGCGCAGAGCAGGCGATGGGGACAGCTCTGCCCAGCGAGGCCAGAGCCGAGCCACGTCCTGTGGCTGCAGGCTGGTGGTGCTGGGGGGGCTCGCTGCTCCTGAACCCCAAACCCCTCTGCCTGCCCGGGACCGTGCGTGCTCACAGGGCTCATCCCAGCCCTGTCTCCATGCCTGCCTGTTCTGGGTGTGCTGGGGAACTGGGGCAGTGTGGAGGGCACAGGGAGCAGGGTCTCCTCCTCCTGTAGTGGCCCCCAAAGCGGTCGCTGGCTGGGAGGTGCTGGTGCTCCCCCAGCCCTCGGGGTGCCCATCCGTCTGGCTTAGGGCAGGGACAGCAGGGACAGAGCTGGCGTGGTCATGGAGCCCAAGGGGCTGGAGACAGGCTCTGTGCAGAGGCTGCAGCTGCTGCTGAGGTCAGGGCTGAAGCTGCTTTGTGGACAAGCTGGGGATGTCATGCTGTCTGTGGGGAGGGGGCTCTGGAGGGCTGGCAGCCCATGGGCCAGCCCTGTGCCCCCACCGTGTGCCCGGCGTGCGTGGCTGCCAGCTGGGGAGGTGGCAGGTGTGTGTGGTCACCCTGCCCAGGCTCTGCTTGAGGTGACACATCCAGGCAGGAGATTCTGAGCGGCAGCACCTTCCCTGTCCTTCCACACCTGAAACCTGCTGGGTGCAGTGCTGGAGCTGCACGTGCCCAAGGTGCAGCAGGTCCTGGGGGGGCTGCGCGGGGCTCTGCCAGCCCTGCAGGGTGGCACCAGTGCCACCTGCCCCAGTGGATCTCAGCGGGCTCAGCCCTGCCCGGGTCTGGGTCGGGATGACCCCAGTGCCAGTGCCAGGGGGTGGTGGCAGGGACTGGGATGTGCTGGCAGTGCTGGAGGCTTCCCACCCTGGCCAGCAGGATCCGTGGGGGCTGGCTGGTGCTGCTATCTTTGCCCTGAGCAGGTGTCCCCACTCTGCAGGGACAGCCCTGCCTTGGTGGCAGCACTGTCTCCCCCCGGGCTGGGCTCTGCTGGGATGAGCAGCTCCCCTTGCCCAGGGGATGGCAGCCAGGGCCTGGGGAAGGGGCTGTGGGGTCTGCTGTGCCACACGTGGGGCAGATGCTCCGTGGTGGCCAGCAGGTCGCCCTGGTCTCGCTGTGGGACCAGCCTGGTGGCCACTGGTACTTAGGACAGAGTCTCTCTGCCAGCTTGGCCTTTTTGATGAGATCCCTCACTGCAGATTTGTCTTTTGTTTTTTCCCTCTCCCTTTTCAACCTTATTTTTTAAATTTCATTTCGATTCTTCCCCACCTCCAGCCCCACAATTCCTGCCCGAGGCTCTGCAGGGGAGCGATGCCTGTCACACCAATCCTGGTGCTAATTTGTGCTCCCTGTTTTTCCACACCTCATCTCCCGAGCGCTGGGAACTGGAGCCATTTAGGGCATTTTATTTTAGTGTCTTTCATTGTTTAGATGGCTGGGCAAGCTGTGGGAGGGATGTGAATTACAACCTTACCGAGAGATAAGGGGATAGAACCCGGAGGATCAGCCAAAGTTGTGGCAGCTTAAGGAGCACACCATGGCTGTGCCTCTGCCCGAGGAGGCAGCTCCAGCTTCTGGGAAGCTCCTGCATGCCCACCATGCCAGGTGTCCCACCAGGAGTGGGGTGAGGAGCAGAGCCCCGGGGTCAGGAGGATGCTGGAGCAGCTTCCCGGCACTGCTTGGGAACAGCGTCCATGGGGAGCTCTCCCTGCAGCGCTCTGGGTTCCCAGCAGCCCTTCCCAGAGCGGGCTGGAGGCCGGTGACGTGCTGGCCTGTCCCCTCTGGGACTTCACCCCTGCACCACTTCCTGCAGGCCGGGAATGTGACGTGTAAACAAAGCGGGGAGGCTGGTGCCGGGCTGGGCTCCCACGCTCCGTGTGCCCCGTGCCCCAAAACTCCTTCCAGGGCTGGGCTGGGCAGCGGGCACGGGGCTGGGGAGCAGCCCCGGGGAGGGAAGCAGCCAGGGGTGATGATGGGGAGGTGGTGATCCAAGGGCTGGCAGCAGCAGAGAAGAGCTGAGGCCGTGGGGATGGCAGTGCCCAGGCTCTTCTGTGGCTTCCACGGCTTCTTCCAGCCACGAGTCCCTGTTCTGCTGCCCCTCCCCTTCTGGAGGCTCCTCACCCCCAGGATCTGTACCCGGAGGGTTCCAGCCCCTCACCACAGCGCTGGCACCAGAGGGTTCTGCAGGGCACAGCTGTGGCCAGGCAGGGACAGTGGGGACAGTGCCCTTCCCTGGGGTGACAAACAGAAAGGTGGCAGAGGCCTCGTTTGTCCCTGGGCTCCCTCCAGCCGTGCCACCAGCAGCAGAGCAGCGTGTGCAGGATCCCAGCTCTGCACAGACACCAATTCAGGTGACTCGTCCCCCGCTCTGGCCCCACAGAGCAGATGCTCTCTCCCCTCCGCACCCATCCCCTGCTCGCAGCCCCCCAAACCTGCTCCTTTGTTCTTGGCACTGTAATTCATCCCGGCAGAACCCAGGGAGCAGAGCAGCATCCCCCTGGGCCCCCTTGGCTCGTCCCCAGCCGGGGAGATGGGGGGAGATGGGGGCTGCTCGGGCTCCAAATCTGCCTTTTTGACCATAAAAGGGCAGGCACGCAGCCCCGGCAGGAGGATGGGAAAGGGAAGGCAGAGCTATTTATAGCTGAGCATCAGGACCTCAGCCTGAACTCGGGGTTAATCAGCCTGTGACCAGATTAGGATCTCCCCTGGCCCCTCCATTTTCTCATAAACCTTTGATTTAATACCAGGGCTGGCGAGGGAGGGAGGCAGGAAGGGAGAGGGGAGGCACCTCTCCTCTGCACCGTGGTCTGTGGGGGACAGGATGGAGATGCTGGCCGAGCTGGAAGAGCCCTGTGGGAAGGAGCACTGGGGCTGTCCTGCCACCAGCTCGGGCTGCAGAGTGCCAGGGAGCAGCATCCCGTGTGGTCACTGCCAGCAGGCAGCAGGAGCTGCCCTGGGGTCAGCCCCTTAAATCCCTGGAGCTGAGTCCTTCCTGCAAGGAGGTGTTCTCCTACATGATCCCAGTGCTCAGCACCCAGGAGGGGCATCTGAGGGGGTTCTCGGGCAGGATTTACCTCGCCTGGTGCTGCCTCGGTGGTGGCATCAGGGCTGCTTGGGAAGCTGATGGATTAAAGCTTGTCTGGGGCAGGGATGGGGTTCTGGTGGCTGGTGGAGATCAGGATTTTGGGGGCCAAGAGGAGGGAAAAGGGCACCTGAATGGGGTTGAGCATCACCCGGTGCCTCCCACCCTCCTGAGAGCGGGGAGCTGCTCCCAGCAGAACCCCCCTGGCCCGGGGGCTCAGGCGTCCCTGAGGAGCCCCAGCCTGGCCTCGCAGGGCTGGGGAATTTCAAGGAGGAACAAATCCCAAGTGCTATTAAAAAGGACATTTCCTGCAGCAGAGGCCTGCCTGGAGAGGGGAAAGGGCGCTGTGTTGTAACCACGGGGAGGGCCGAGCTCTGACTCAGCCCAGCGCTGCCAGGAGCAGCTCGGGGTGGCCGCGGAGCTCTCGGAGCACTCGCCCACTCCTCCTCATCCTCCTCCTCTTCCTCCTCGGGCATCACCGGCAGCAGCAGGGGACACTCAGGGACACGCCTTGGGACGGGCGAGGCTGGAGGTGAGCGGCAGGCCGGGGCAGGGCAGTGCCAGCAGAGCTGCTGTGGCCACGGAGGGTGCCAGGGGACCGTCCTGGCCGTGCCCTGGGCACCGTCTGGCCAGCCTGAAGGTGGGGATGTGGCAGTGGCTGGTGGGTGCCCGGTGCTGGCAGCGCCACCATGCAGCCGTTTGTCATTCCGGATCCTTCCGCGCCACACGAGATGAGCAGCCTGGGCTGTGTCCCCTGCCCCAGGGGACACTGGTGTCCCCCACAGGGAGCTGCCCAGCCGCAGTGGGAGTGGGGACCAGTGCCGTGCTGGTGGCAGTCATTTTTCCTGGGGACCAGTGCCGTGCCGGTGGCAGTCGTCTTTCCTTGGGGATCTGGGAGAAAACCGCGGGTGGAATCGAGGGGGACGGGGCAGGCCTGGCAGTGCTGGGGTTCCGTCCCATTTTGGGGACACTGAAGGGAGCACCAGGGTGTCTGTCTGTCCTGAGAGCCTCTCTCGGGCAGGGCAGGGGGAGCTGTGCAGATGTTTTGCCTCCATCCCGGCGGGATGTGCATTCCTCCAGGCTTCCTCGGCGTTTCTTCCCCCCAGCACCTCCCTGGGGACGGCAGCTGAGCTCAGCCCCACACCGCGGGGCAGACCGGGCCCTGTCCTGCCAGGAGAGGGTGGCAGTGGGGGACAGGGCCACCCCCAGGCCCATGCAGGGCTCCCACACACCTGGGGGACGTGGCAGTCACCTCCAGGAGAGGAGACGTGTCCCACGCCTGTGGGCTTTGGGCACGCAGGGCTTTGAGCCACAAAGGGGGGATTTTGAGGGACTGGTAGGGTTTGTTGTGTGCACGGAGCTGTTGGCACTGCTGTCCTCAGGCCCAGCGGGTGCTCAGCACCCAAAGGAGCCCCAGCTCCTGCCCGGGACACACCCAAGAGCTTGTGGCTCCACGCTCAGCTCCTCACACTCTGCTGACTCGCGTGCTCTGTGTTCTACAGGCTCAGCTGAGGCTGCCCCTGGCGTTTGGGGGCTGCTGAACGCACGAGAGGATGGCACAGCCCCCGAGACGGCCACCATGAGAGATGGCAGGGCTGCTGTGCCACCACACTGCCACCAGGAGAGATGGCAGAGCTGCTGTGCCACCACGCTGCCACCAGGAGAGATGGCAGAGCTGACGTGCCACCACACGGCCACCACGAGAGATGGCAGGGCTGCTGTGCCACCACGCTGCCACACGGCCACCAGGAGAGATGGCAGAGCTGCTGTGCCACCACGCTGCCACCAGGAGAGATGGCAGAGCTGACGTGCCACCACACGGCCACCACGAGAGATGGCAGGGCTGCTGTGCCACCACGCTGCCACCAGGAGAGATGGCAGGGCTGCTGTGCCACCACGCTGCCACACAGCCACCACCACGGGCCCTTTCCTGGGCACAGGCAGGGACAGGCTGCCAGCCATGCAAGGGGGCTGGATCCCAAAGGATGATCCCAGGGGATGGATCCCAGGGGATGGATCCCAAATGATGGATCTCAGGGGATGGATCCCAGAGGATGGATCCTGGGGTGGATCCCAGGGGATGATCCCAGAGGATGGATCATAAAGGATGGATCCCAGGGGATGGATCCCAGAGGATGGATCCCAGGGGATGGATCCCAAAGGATGGATCCCAGAGGATGGATCCCAGGGGATGATCCCAGAGGATGGATCCCGGGGGTGGATCCCAGGGGATGGATCCCAGGGGGTGGATCCCAGGGGGTGGATCCCAGGGGTTGATCCCAGGGGTGGATCCCAGGGCACACCGCAGTGCCGCACATCCCTCCTGCAGAACGCTCTGCAGCCCCTTCCTGGAGACGTGCAGGGGCCAGGCAGAGGCTCTGCAGAGGCAGGAGGGTCCCTGCAGCACCTCCCCTGCTTTGTGTCCCTGTGGCTGCTGTCACACTTGGCCAGGGCTCAGCGCTGGCCTGGGACAGAGACAGCTCGTGCTGGCCAAGGCTGCTCCAAACCCTCGTTCCTGAGCAAGGGATGCTGCAATCCTGGGGCTCCGCAGGGCTCTTCTCCCCACTCTTTCCCCCCCGAGAAGAAGGGGCAGCAGTGGGGGAGCCCAGCCCAGGGCACGGGGAGGTTCCAGCCCCGGCTCCCAGCTGGGCGTGCGCGGCAGGGGCCGGGCCGGATGCAGGGGCTCAGGGCAGACATCAGCATCTGCTTCTCATCAGGCTGCTGGGGCTGCTGGGGCTGTGATGGATGGGCTGTTTATCAGCTTCAGCCCTGCTCAGGATGTTAGTGTTCGCCTGGGAAAGATATTTTTGGGCTCAGCTGCTCCCTCCATCCTCCCTCGCCTCCCGCTTCCCCCGGATCCTCGCTCCCCAGGCCAGGTGGGCTGAAGCCTGTCCAGACCCAAGGGAGGAGATCCAGGGAGCTTCTGTCCCACAGCCCCTGGCTCTTGCCCATGGGAAGGGCTGGGCTGGGCTCTGCCAGCCTGGGAATGGATCAGGACAAGGTTTGAGCTTGGGAAGCTGAGGTGCTGGCCAGCTGCAGGCTCTCCTGGGGACGGGGACAAGGGAGGGAGGGACAGCAGGAGCTTTCACACCCTCCTCATCGCCAGGGTGGGGAAGGGGCAGGGAGGGGCGTGCCCTGTGGCACGCACAGCCCCACACCGTCCTGCTCACCCCCCTTCACCCTCACCCTGGTGCCCAGCTCTGCACCAGCTCTCTGGGGAGACACTTTGGGATTTAGAGGCAGCCCCCCACCACCCACCCCCTGTCCCCATCCCTGTCTGTCCCTGCAGAGCTGGGGCCAGGCTGAGCTACCCGGCCCAGGCCTGCCGTGCCAGCACGCTGGGGACAGGGGCACAGAGCTCTGGAGGCCGGGGACACCCCTCTGCCTGCACCCGTGTCCCCAGCCACGGGCGCGCAGCGAGGGGACCCCCGGACACGTCCATGTCTCCCAGCCCAAGGTGCAGTGCTGCATCTCTGGTCAATTGGGAGTCTGAGATGAAGCACTGTAGCTCGGGAAGGGAGGAACTGCGCACCCTGGGGACCGCCAGCCACGGGGACAAGTGACACAAGGACAGCTGGGCCCTGGCTGCAGGGAAGGGGCTCATCCCAAAGCTCCCGGCGGAGGGCAAGCAGGGCTAGGAGGGTGGGGAGGCTTTCCTCGCAGCAGAGGGACCCCTGTGTCTGCTCAGGACCCCCAGCCTGGCGCTGGGCACCAGCAGGAGGGATCCCACGGGGATGGAGGGGTGGGGGCACAGCAGGGACACGCCGGTGGCTCCCCCCATCAGCCCCACGCGGAGCCTGGACAGCGGCGAGGACGCAGGGCTGGCTCGGAGCCTGGGTTGCCGTGTCCTCAGGGTCCAGTTTTCCCAGGAATCCCTTAGGCACTAGGATGGGGATTCCTGGAAATACTGTTCTTGGGGCCACGGCTCGGCAGCCCATCCCAGGGAGCCCCGGGCGGCGGAGGAGCCGGGAGCGGAGGTACAGGGGAGGGAGGGAGGGGAGGGTCAGGGAGCCCCTGGGGATCCCCCACGGGGGGTGAGGGATGTCCCCGTGGGTCACCACCCCCTGCCAGCGCATGTGGCTCACGGGCAGGTGGCCTCACAGTGCTGCTGCCCTGCCCGGGCCACCCAGGCTCAATAAAGGTCTCCTCTCCCCAGTGACTGTCCTGGCCGGTCCTTTGGGGTGGCAGCAGGGTGGGAGCCGAGGCGTGGTGCCAGCACAGCGTGGAGGGACAGGAACCACCTGTGGAGCACAGCCCTGGGGGCTGCTGTCCCCCAGCGTGTCCCCCCCAGTCCCAGCCCTGGCCGGCTCCTGCAGGAGGGGCACTGACGTGTGATCCTGTGGGGCACCGAGGGCAGCAGCTGCCTGGGATGGGCTGGGGGCTCTCCCTGCAGCCCCCCGGGAGATCCCTGCTGCACCCAGCCCTGCCTGCACCAGCTGCTGCATGGAGACAGAAGAATCCCAGATCCATTTAGCTGGAAAAGCCCTCCCAGACCATCGAGTCCCAGCTCTGCCCCATCCCCACCCTGTCCCCAGCCCAGAGCCCCGAGTGCCACCTCCAGCCCTTCCTGGGACACTCCAGGGATGGGGATCCAAACCTCCCTGGGCAGTTCCAGGGCCTGAGCCCCCTTTCCATGGGGAAATTCCTGCTGTGCCCACCCTGAGCCTGCCCTGGCCCAGCAGGAGGGGCCGGTTCGGGCTGGGCAGGCCGGCAGGTGGCACTGGTGGCTCGATGGCAGCAGGCAGGGCCAGCCCTGCCCATCCCGTCCCATCCCATCCCATCCCATCCCGTCCCATCCCATCCCATCCCATCCCATCCCATCCCATCCCATCCCATCCCATCCCATCCCTCCCAGTTCCCAGCACGGAGCCCCCCGGGCTGCCCCACAGGGGTTCCCCACCCCTGGCAGCAGCAGAGCTGTCCCCCTGTCCCCAGGCCAGCAGCCCCCGTCCTGGGGGACAGGGACGTGGGGCCAGGACCCCCCGCACGCCCCATGCAGCACCTGGAAACTCGTCTGGGGTGATGGAATGGGCACCCGGCGAGGTTCGGGGTGCCTGGGATGGGCAAGGAGAGCCCCAGGAGAACACCCCAACCAAGGGAAGGCAGCCATGGGGAAGGTGCTTCCTGCCCCACACGAGAAGGAAAAGTGGGAATCACAAAGAAATGGAGAGCTGAGGTCCAGCCCCGCTCCTCCCCGTGGCAGCACTGTGGGTTTGCCACGGCCACAGCCACTCTGTCTCAACGCTTTCCGAGCTTTTGTTTGGATTTGGGTTGTTAGGGGCTCGCGGGACATGCCGGGGCAGGAGGGAAAGCCACGGCTCCCACACGCCCAAATTAAAAAATGCGGCACTTACTTCGGGAAATGCCAGCTCAGGGAGCTTTGATTGTTCCTTGCTTTTTTCTCCCCCCCTCTACCCCATTTTTTCCAGCCAGAAAATTCGCCAAGGCTTTCCCTGTCCCTGAGAGAGATCAGGCTTGGACAATATCAGTATTTTTAACCAGAAAAGCTCTTTAATTGGAGAATTCCTGATGGCCAGAGCCGGCCTGTGAAGCAGCTGGCCCAGGCTCTGCACGGATGCTCCAGCCTGGTTCCAGCCCCCCAGGCAGGGCTGGCCTTCCCTCCCAGCCACGGTTCCCGAGGAATTTTCCAGGAGCATCCCCAGCTCAGGAGCGCTGACCCAGCCACCTGCCAGGGAAACTGAGGCACGCACAGCCGTCCTGCCTCCAGAGCAGCCCAGCCGGGGCTCTGCTCCACCCCGGGCTGCCGTGGGCGAGGATGATGAGCAAGATGCCACCCGCCACAGGCGCCGCGCGCCGCGTGCCTCAGTTTCCCCGGGGAATGCTGAGCCTGCCAGCTCAGCTCACCTCCCCGGCTGGGAAGGGATGGGAAGGGAAGGGAAGGGATGGGAAGGGAAGGGATGGGAAGGGAAGGGATGGGAAGGGAGTTGTCCTGACTCAGCCGGCAAAACCGGCACCACCTGGGAGCAGCAGCAGCCGCCGGCAGCGCCCCGGGCACGCAGCAGGGAGGTGGCAGGGGCAGAGCGGGGCTTCCCTGCTCGCTCCTCGCCTCCCTGCTCCCGGCAGGATGAGCCCCACATGCTCCCTGCTCCCTGCAAAGCACCGGGAGGGGAGGCCGAGCTGCCACGCTCCCTTTTTTTGGGCAGTTTTTCCCCTTCGGAGAGTCCTGGGCTGGCCCCGTGCTCAGGGCTCCCTGGCAGGACCTGCAGGGCAACAATGGGATTTTAATCAAGGGGAGGTGGGTGCTGCTCGTGCCTGAAACCCTTTGGTGCTTTCAAGCCGCCCCAATTTGGCAGAAATTCGGTGGCCATAAATCCCCCTCTGTCCCCAGGGCTGCCTGCTCGTGCTTCTCTGCCTCCCCTCCATCTCCTGGGGGCCACAGCCCTCCAAATTTTAACTCTTGGAAAATCCCCCCAGCCATCCCTGTGCCCGGCAGGGAGCTTTGTCCCTGGGGGCCACATCCCTCCAAATTTTAACTCTTGGAAAATCGTCCCTGAGAGCCCCCAGCCATCCCTGAGCCAGGCAGGGAGCTTCGGGATGCCCAGGAGGGGCTGGGTGCCAGGGCAGAGGATGGCTCCCCTCGCCCCTAGAGGCCTTCAGGGCGGTGTTTGGCAAACCCAATGGGATTGGGGAAGGGGCAACGCCTCCCCCTGCCCCGGGGGGGCCAGTGCCAGCCCCACGGTGGCCACGCTCCCCCTCCCCGTGATCCCCAGTACCTCAGCACTTCGTCAACGGGCGGCAGAAATCGGCTTAAAAATAATCCCTGCCCGTGTCCTGGGCTGGCCCCGGGCTCAGGGGGGCTGGCAGTGCCCCCTGCCAGGGCCCCCAGGGCATTTCCAGGCGGGGGCTGGCGTGGCAGCCTTTGGATGGCACTGGCACCCACGTGTGCCACTCTTCCCTCTCTCCCAGCCCCAGGATGGTGTGGCCGTGCCCAGGTGCCAGCCCCGAGTGCCCGGCACACCTGGCACTGTGGGTGGCACAGCGCTGGGCCCAAGAGAGGTTGGAGCACCCCAGGTCAGCCCCTGCCAGGGGCAGGGCACCCCAGGGCTGGGGAAAGGCTCCTGGATTGGGGCTTTTTGCAAACACACACACTCACACCCCCCAGCAGGGCCCATCTGCCTTGCCAGGGCTTTCCTGAGGGTCCCTGCTCCTCTCCAGGGGCCATCACAGCCAGCCCTGGCTCCTGAGAGCAGCCCCGGCTCCCTGAGCAGCGCTGGGAATGCAGGGATGGGGCTGGGGCAGCTCCATCCCAGCAGGGAGGGCTCCAAGCCCTGAGGGTCCCACAGCACCCCAGGGACCAGCCCCGAGCTGCCCCTGAGCCCAGCCCTGCAGGGATCAGCTGCTCCTGCTGCTCCAGGGCGTGGGGGGGATGGGATGGGATGGGATGGGATGGGATGGGGTGGGATGGGATGGGATGGGATGGGATGGGAGGGGATGGGAGGGGATGGGATGGGATCCATGGGATGGAATGGGGTGGGGTGGGATGGGATCCATGGGAGGGGATAGGATGGGATCCATGGGATCCATGGGATCCATGGGATGGGATCCATGGGATGGGATCCACGGGAAGGGATGGGATCCATGGGATGGAATGGGGTAGGGTGGGATGGGATGGATGGGATTGGATGGGATCCATGGGATGGTATCCATGGGATGGGATCCATGGGCTGGGCTGGGCTGGGCTGGGATCCATGGGCTGGGATCCATGGGATGGGCTGGGATGGCATGGGATGGGAAGGGGGCAACCGTGGCCCCCAGGAGCCCTGGAGCAGGGAGGGGGTGGCAGCGAGGCAGAGCTGTCCCTGCCCAGGGGCTCAGCCTGCCCAGCACCCTCAGCCACCCAGGCTGGGCTGGCAGTCAGCGCCCTGCTGAGTCAGCAGCAGCGGGCACGCCGTGTCCCGGCCAGGCTGGCCAGGCCTGCCCAGCGCCCGCCGTGCCCAGCTGGTGCCAAACGCAGCTGCCAGGGCCTGGCTGGCACAGGGGAGGCTGTTGGGGCACTGCCAGCACCCACCCAGCGTCAGGGGGGCAGTGGGAGCCACCAGCACAGCCCCAGGGTGCCCTGAGACAAGCCCAGAGCCCAGAGCCATGCCCAGAGCTGAGCCCAGAGCTGAGCCCAGAGCCCAGAGCTGTGCCCAGAGCCGTGCCCAGAGCCGTGCCCAGAGCCGAGCCCAGAGCTGAGCCCAGAGCTGAGCCCAGAGCCGTGCCCAGAGCCCAGAGCCAAGCCCAGAGCTGAGCCCAGAGCTGTGCCCAGAGCCGTGCCCAGAGCCATGCCCAGAGCTGAGCCCAGAGCTGTGCCAGAGCTTGTGCCCAGAGCCATGCTCAGAGCCATGCCCAGAGTTGAGCCCAGAGCCAAGCCCAGAGCCCAGAGCCCAGAGCCCAGAGCCCAGAGCTGAGCCCAGAGCCGTGCCCAGCCCATGCCCCCAGGCCCAGCCCTGCCCACTCACCCCACTCCCAAACCCTCAGCAGCAGCTCCCAGCCCCAAACCCCACCCAGGCCCTCTCCCTCGCGCAGCCGGGGCAGCTGAAGGTGCCCAGGGCAGCACAGGGCACTTCCCCACCGTGTCCCCTCCTTCCCTCAGCCCCCGGGTCTGCCATGGGGACAGGTTTGGGTCCTGCAGGGGCTGGGGCTGGGGCTGGGGCTGGCCCTGCCTTGGGAGCAGAGCCCAGCACAGGGCACAGCTGAGGGCTCTGCTGCCCCGTCAGCAGTGCCCAGGGGCTGCCAGCAGCCAATATTGACTCAAGGCACAGCTCCACGGGCCTGGCTCCAGCCTTATCTCCCCCTGCCCTGGGGGAGCTGCCCAGGTCCTCCCAGCAGGTCCTGAGGCTGCACCAACCCCACCCCGGGCTGGGGACGAGCTGCTGGGCAGGGTAAAACCAGCACAGCAGCACCCAGAGCAGGGCAGTGCCAGGACCAAGGGGTGGCACCCAGTGCCATGCCTCGTCCTGCTGCAGCAGAGCCTCCCCGGGCAGCAGGGGGACACGAGCTGGCCGTGCTGAGCTCCCAGCTGGACTTTGTCCACGTTGCTGGGAACCAGAGGCTGCGGCTGCCTCCCTCCATCCTGCTCTGCATGGCAACCAGCAGGGCAAGCTGGACACTGCCGTGGAAATGAGCAGGGCAAGTGGACGCTGCCAGCCCCAGGGCTGGAGGGGCAGGGCAGGGATGGGCCCTGGGGGATCCCCTTCCAGCAGGGACATCCAGGGACAGGGACACAGCAGAGCTCACGCTGTCCCCTGTCCCCACCACTGGGTCTGCACCATGGTGTCACCTCCCCAGCAGCAGCAGCAGCCAGCCTGAGCAGCTCCTGAGGGCAGGAACACACGCTGGGCCTGTTCCCCGGCACCAGGGAGGGTAAAAGCCCATCCTGCCAGGCCAGGGCTGCTCCCTCCCTCCGTCCCTCCCTGCCAGCAGCCACAAGCAGGCTTTTCCTGGCCTCTCCTCCTGCAAACAAGCCAGGGCTGGGCTTTCACACGGCCTTGCACGGGGAGAGTCAGCCCCAACCTGCCCTGCGCAGCTCCAACCTGCCCAGCAGAGCAGCTCCTGGAGGGTTTCAGAGCCAGCCCTGCCCCAGCTCTGGCAGCTCCTGAAGTGGGTCCGTCCAGCCCCGCAGAACAAGGAGAATCAGAGCAACTTTGTACTTGCCCTCAATTAACGAGTGACCTATTTAGAAGAAAATCTGGGCTAAGTGGGATGAAGGAGCTGGAACTGGCTGCTTGGGGGTGGCACAAAGCAGCCTGAGCCCTGCAGCTCCAGAGCCGCTCGGGACACAGCAGCCAGCGCAGAGCATTCCCAAAACTGCCCTGGAAGCTTTCCTTGCTGGGGAAGAGGAGCCTGGAAAGAACCTCACGCTGTACATTGCTTGCCGAGCCCAGCAGCCAGGGGACATGTCCAACCAGGGGACATGTCCAGCCAGGGGACATGTCCAGCATCCAGGGGACATGTCCAGCCAGGGGACATCACCAACCACGGGACATGTCCAGCCAGGGGACATGTCCAACCAGGGGACATTTCCAGCCAGCCTGGGGACTCGGGGACAGCTGGAGGCAGCAGGAAGGAGGCACAGGGTGGTCCAGCAGTGCCAGGGGCTCCCAACCCTGCTCCTGCCAGGGCTCTCGGTGGCCGCAGAGCAGCAGGGACCGTCCCCAGGGTGAGCAGGCACAGGATGGAACCCGCGTGTTCCCCGTGGAACCCCGCTGCTGGCAGGAGCGCCGCCGTGCGCGGAAGGCGTTGGCCGTGCCCGGGAGCAGAAGCGCTTATCTCTGACAGGACGGGCGAGTCAGAGGCGGATGTGTGCCCCAGAGCTCTCCTCCCCGGCTGGCAGCTCCCTGGCGAGCCTGGGAACGCTGCCTGTCCCGGCCGAGGCCGGCAGGAGCTGACGCTGCAGCCGCAGGTCCCCGCGGGGCTGGCAGCTCGCACGGGGCGAGGCAAGAGCGCTTCCCACAGCGTGCTCAGCTGTTGTAGTGTGTTTTTATAATTTGTAATGCTTCGTCATAGTTTTGGTTTTGTATCTCCTTATTTTTCCCAAATGGTTCACCCCAGATTGCACCCCCTTTCTCTACCTGGGTATTCCCTCTCCTTTGTTGAGATCATCCCCAAATCCCCGCCCTGGCTCTCTGTCAGTCACTCGGCATCCCATCCCCTCTATCTAGAACTTTCCGTCCAGGTCATCGAGGGATTAGCCAGAGGCCGGGGGCCAGCCTCCCAAGTGCTACCCTATACGCTATCCCAAATGTCCATTCCCTAAATTTTCATCCCTAAAGTGTCTTTATTGGTCAGCAAATGTGTCCACCTTTGGTTTCCACCCTCCCTTTAAATGTAACCTTGGCACCTGTCCCGGGGCTCTGAGCAGGAGGCCCCTGAGGTGTGGGAGCTCCGAATGCAACCTTGGATCAACCCCTGCTGAGAGTCGGCCCTTTTATCCTCTGCCGACGTCTCCAGCGTCTCTTCTGCTGCAAAGGTGACTAGCCTAGCTGCCGTCAGTACCCTCAGGGCACAAGAGAGTGTCCCCCCGCTGTCAGGGCTGGCCGGGGCTCCTGAGGGGCTCCCAGAGAGACGGAGCCAGCTGGCGCCCAACGCGGGGCTTGAATTCGCTACCCCGGGATTCAGAGTCCCAGGCTGTACCCCAGGATTCAGAATCCCATGCTGTACCCCAGGATTGAGTCCCACGCTCTACTCCGGGATTCAGAGTCCCACGTTCTACCCCGGCATTGAGAGTCCCAAGCTGTAGCCACATTTCTCCTCACGGAGAAAAGCAAGGCACAAGTTTCCCCAAGAATATTTCTGGGATTCACATTCTCTGAACATCAGAGAAAGAAAACGCAATTCTCATCTCGCTTGCAGTGCCTGTGTTGTGCCAAAGCAGAATGCAACATGGAGATTGTTTACCCAGAGTGAGGATGCTTTGTTCCCTTGGCCTGTCAGGGCCAGGAGCGTGTCTGTGTCGGGACTGTCGGGACAGTCACGGGACAGTCAGAGGATGAGGGCAGTGCTGAGCAGTTGTGAGCAAGAGTGAGTGCAGGGCAGATTCAGTTTCAGATGTATAGAATAATATAGAGTAATAAAGTACTTAATTAGCCTGCTGCAGATGCTTCCTCATTTTCTCTCCCTCGCACGTGTCGGGAGTCGCCCTTGCATCGATACCACGCTCTGCCCTGGGATTGAGAGTCCCACACTCTACCCTGGGATTGAGAGTCCCACACTCTGCCCTGGGATTGACAGTCCCACGCTCTGCCCTGGGATTGAGAGTCCCACACTCTACCCTAGGATTGAGAGTCCCACGCTCTGCCCTGGGATTGGCAGTCCCACGCTCTGCCCTGGGATTGACAGTCCCACGCTCTACCCTGGGATTGACAGTCCCACGCTCTGCCCTGGGATTGAGAGTCCCACACTCTACCCTAGGATTGAGAGTCCCACGCTCTGCCCTGGGATTGAGAGTCCCACACTCTGCCCTGGGATTGACAGTCCCACGCTGTACCCTGGGATTGACAGTCCCACACTCTACCCTGGGATTGACAGTCCCCCACTCTACCCTGGGATTGGCAGTCCCACGTTCTACCCTGGGATTGACAGTCCCACGCTCTACCCTGGGATTGACAGTCCCACACTCTGCCCTGGGATTGACAGTCCCACGCTCTACCCTGGGATTGACAGTCCCACGCTCTACCCTGGGATTGACAGTCCCACGCTCTGCCCTGGGATTGACAGTCCCACGCTCTGCCCTGGGATTGACAGTCCCACGCTCTGCCCTGGGATTGACAGTCCCACGCTCTGCCCTGGGATTGACAGTCCCACGCTCTACCAGACCCTCAGCTTCCATCAGCAGCACCTCGGTGCTATCGGGCAGGGCCAGGCGAGCCGCTGGGCGTTTATCACGCTGCTCCTGGTGGGAGCTGGAGGAAGGAGCAGCTTGTTCCCTCCCCGCTGCTGGTTGTGGGGCTGGGCGCTGGGGACCCCGGAGATGATGGGTGGGTGGGTTGGACAGGGCAGCCGGGCTGAGCTCTGCTGTCCAGATGGGAAACACTTCCAGTGTTTCACTTAAAACTGATGTGCAGAGCACCACAGGCCCTTGCCTGCACCCCAAATTGCAGGCCCAGGCGATGCAGGCAGGCCCTCAGCTCAGCTGGCACACTCCAGAGGATGCCAGCCTTGGCCTGGCCCTGCCACGCTCTGCCCGTGCTGCCAGACCCCTCCTGGCTCCTTCAGCAGCTCCAGCACGCTCCAGCCTGGCACAGCTGCCCCTCGGCACTCAGAGCCCTGCAGACACCCTTTCTCACGGGGGTGAAAAGCTCTGCCAGGCTCCTGCAGAGCTGCCCTGCTTGGGGCACGCTCCCCGGGCTGTCACGGGCCCGGGGTGACCTCGAGGTGCTTTGTGATCACCTGGGATCATCCACGCTGAGCTTTAGCACAATCAGGGCTTTTCCCAGAGCTGCTGGCACACAGCTGCAGGGTC
Organism: Motacilla alba alba; assembly: GCF_015832195.1. NCBI lineage: Eukaryota > Metazoa > Chordata > Aves > Passeriformes > Motacillidae > Motacilla > Motacilla alba. The sequence goes on from NC_052028.1 coordinate 16,738,857, forward strand.
AAGATGAGCTTTCCCGTCCCCTGGGCATGCTGCCCCACGGGCTGGGAGCAGGCAGGGCTGTCACCAGCTCCAGTGTCACCTCCACAGCAGCTGTCCCCATACAGGGGGGCTCCCTGCTGCTCCCCCACACCAAGGAGAGGACCCAGGTGGGGCAGGGGGGAGCAGGGTGCAGCTGGGACTGAGCTCAGGGCTTTGCCAGCACTTCTGAACCCTGTCCAGAGCAGATGCAGGTGCCCGGAGCAGGGCACAGCCCCAGTGCCCAGCAGGGAGCTCCAGGGCAGCTGGAGAGCTGCGGGAGAGCTGCTGTGGGGCTGGGTCAGCCTTCAGCTCCTGAGCAGGACTGCAACCCCAGCTCTGTTACCACAGCAAAAATAAAAGCAGCCACGGAGGAGGCTGCCCTGACCTTCCAGCCATTTGGGATTTGGGCATAAACACTTCTTTCCTGGAAAGTGTATCCTGGCATTTGGGATTCCTTCCCGTCCCACAAAGCTGCCCTTGCGACACTGATCCGGGACTACCTCACATCTCACATTCCTGCAGGGGCCACGTTAACAAACATCAGCAGCTGGGAGGTTATTTCCAGAGCAGGATTGCTCCCGGAGCTGCTTTCCTCTCCTAGAACCGGCCAGAGACGCGGCCAGCGCTGGGGTGACAGTCCCAGCGCTGGGGTGACAGTCCCAGCGCTCCCCACACACACCAGCTCCTCACTGGAAGAGGCTGGGGAGCAGCCAAACAGGATTTTTGTGCCCTGCTTGCTCAAATATCCAGCATTTACACTTCTTCCTAGAGGTCAGAAGGGAGCTGCGGGCACGGGGTGTTTGAGAGGCGCCGCGGCCACAGGGACGCCGCAGCTCTGGGAGCCTCCAGCTCAGCAGCTGCCCCAGCAGCCAAAATGAAAGCTGGGGTCACAAAGAAGCCACCCTGAGCCACCACAGCCCCCCTGGGCTGGGCAAGGGGCACACAGAGGGTCAGCAGCGTGTCCCAAACACAGGAGGGTCCTCGGTGCCCCCTGAGCTGTGCTGGGCACAGCTGTGCCCTGGTTCCGGGCAGGGTGAGGGGCACCCAGCCCCTGGCTGTGTTTAGCGGTGACAAGGACACAGAGAGGGGCAGCAGGACAGGCTCTGCTCTCACAGCCTGAACACCAGGATCAGCAGGGCACGGGGGGCCAGGCTCGCCCTCACCAGGGGACAGGGACAAAGCAGCTCCAGGGCGCTTCCCAAGGGGACACAAAGCAGAATCCTCCAGGGAAGGGGGACGTGGCACGGGGGGGAGGCTGCAGGGACAGGCAGGATCTTGGCACCGGGATGGGGCTTGTGTGGGAGCAGCTGCTTCCTCCCCCTGCTCCTCCCCACCCCGGGAAGGCCAGAAACACAGGGGAATACAGGGGAATGCAGGGGAAAAAACATGGAAATACAGGGAAATGCAGGGGAATGCAGGGATATACAGGGAAACACACATGGAAATACAAGGAAATACACAGGGAAATACAGGGAAACACACAGGGAAATACACACGGAAACACAAGGAAGGCCAGAAACACAGGGGAATACAGGGGAATGCAGGGGAAAAAACATGGAAATACAGGGAAATGCAGGGAAATGCAGGGAAATACAGGGAAACACACATGGAAACACAAGGAAGGCCAGAAACACAGGGGAATACAGGGGAATGCAGGGGAAAAAACATGGAAATACAGGGAAATGCAGGGGAATGCAGGGATATACAGGGAAACACACAGGGAAATATACATGGAAACACAAGGAAGGCCAGAAACACAGGGGAATACAGGGAAATGCAGAGAAATACATGGAAATACACATGGAAATACAGGGAAATACACATGGAAACACACGGAAACACAGGGAAGGCCATAAACAGGGAAATACACATGGAAACACACATGGAAACACAAGGAAGGCCATAAGCACAGGGGAATACAGGGAAACACATGGAAATACAGGGAAGGACATGGAAATACACATTGACACACAGGGAAACACAGGGACACACAGGGACACACACATGGAAACACATGGAAATACATGGGCACTCATGGAAATACATGGAAACACACGGAAACACACATGGACACACATGGAAACAATGCACACACAAGGACACACGTGGACACACACCCCGTGCCTCAGGGATGCCCAGGTGCTCCCTGTCACACAGCATCAGCTCCTCCTGGGAACGGCCAGCCCGGGCAGAGCTGAGCCAGTGTGTCCAGGGCCATCACCCCATCCCTCAGAGCCACCACGGGATCCTGCCCTGCCCTGCCAGGAGCTGGGATTTTGGGAGACACCACAGCAGAGGGCACAGCTGGCTGGCAGCCCCCGCCAGCAGGGGCAGGCTGAGCAGAGCCAGCTTGGACCCCAGGAGTTGTTTGCATGTTGGGAAGCAAAAACAAGTCACTTCCAATCAGCATCAAGCTGCCAAGGCCGGGCTGCATCTCCTGGGAGGTGCTGGCAGAGCTGGCACGCGAGGCAGCCCCATGCCCGCCTCGTCCCCACCTTGCTGTCCCCAAACTCCCCCCCCCACCCCCCCAGCAACCCGGGGAGGGGCACGATGTTAAAAGCTGTCAGTGAGAGGGAGAAAGGTCACTGAGCAGGGACTTAACACCCATAATCAGTTTATGGGATTTGTGAGCAGCTTCAGGCCGGCTGGGAGCGGCGTCAGCACAGCTACAGCACAGCTCCACCTTCCCAGGGATGCAGCTCTGGCAGGGCTGGCAACCCTCCCCAGCTGCCCAGGGCAAACAGCACAGAGCCACCCAATGAAAGCCAGCAGCAAACACCTCCTGGGCAGCCCAGGGGAGGAATGACCACAGCCTGTTCCTCACCTTTCCTCCCCAAAAAAGGGGGCCTGGAAAGGAAAGAATGGCCACAGCCTGTTCCTCACATTTCCTCCCCAAAAAAGGGGGGCCTGGGAAGGAAGGCAGGCGCTTCCAGGGTTGTCAGCAGGGATTTCTTGCTCTGCCTGCTGTTCCATGGAGCAGGAGCTCCCCAAGGCTTTGGTGGCACCAGGAATGCCAGCCTTACCCTCCGTGCCCACCCCCCTGGAGCTGCTCACAGGCTCTGCTCCTCCCTGGGTGACCCCGACCCAGTGGCACAAACAGCCCTGGCCCAACTCCAGCCAGAGAGGAGGAGGAGGAGGAGGAGGAGGAGGAGGAGGAAGCCAGAGCTCAGCACGAGGCAGGGCTGCGCCTGGGGGAAGCTGTCGGCGCATGAGAATGATTCTATTTGCTGCCTAAGTGATTTTTCTCAGCTCAAAGGACTCGCACCAGTTTCTGGTTTTACCTCTCTGCTCTCCTCCCCCACTGCCTGCCTGCAGCTGCCAAGGCAGGAAAACATTCCCTGCTCCTCTGTGCCCCATCTGGGCAGAGCCCTGCTCCCAGCAGAGGAGGACGTGGCAGATGCCATCAGCAGAGGCCACCCAGCTCGGTCTGGCTGCTCAACCCCAGAGCCAGCTGCCAGCCCCAGGCTGGTCCCGGCCCCCTCTGTGCCCACTTGGATTTGTGAAATCCCTGCAGGCACCGGAGACGGGCTCAAGGATCTTTAATTCATCCGCAGTGCTGGGCAGTTAAAACCCCAGGAGAAGGAAGTGCAGCAGCTCAGGAGAGCCAGACACATCCGGGCAAGCTCTGCCCAGGGCCCAGCCCTGCAGATTCCCAGTTAAACTCTGGCAATGATGGTCTCATTTGGACAAGTCCCAGCGCACAGAACACGAGGGACTCACCCGAGGTATGAGGAAGGGACAGGAGGATCTGGTCCTCGTGCCTCTGCCCTGGTGGCTCATGAAGTCCCACCAGGCTGAGTCACACAAATTCCCTGCCCCACCTTGCCAGGCACAGGATTTTGCCAAGTCAGGCTCCTGCCCTGGGCATTTACAGGGCTGTAAAGCGAAGGCTTGAATTTATCATGCACACTCTGAGAGCAGCAGGGAAGCTCACAAGCCAGTCCACCCTGTAGGACAACAAGCACACTCCTTCAAGGGCTCCCGAGAAGCTCAAATTGCTTCTGTTCAAAAGAAGTTCAAAGTCTGCCACCTGCAAAACAGCTCAGGGCTCGGTGTCATTGCGAGGGTGGGACAGGGAGCAGCAGAGCCCCGGAGCTCCTGGGACACGAGAGGTGCACACACAGCCCTGGAAGAGCTTCTCCAGCCAGGCGCATCCAAGCCTAACTACAAACTCAGAGGGGGAAAGAAATGCAGCTCATCAGCTGTGTTTACAAAAACAACCCACGTTATCAACGGGAACAAGAGGCAGAACGGGGAGGGCTGAGCCTGCCCAGGTGCTTCCAGGACAGTCTCTGATACCAAAACACCAAGCTCTTCCCTCAGAAAGGAGCTACGTCAACCTTCAGTAACTGATGAACACAAACACCTGCAAACCCAAACAACTCAGTCTGCTGTGGGAATGTGCCCTGGCTCCTCTGGATTTCCAGCTACCAAAATCCAGCACTACCCACAGCCACACCGGAGAACGTCTCACATCATGTAAAAAGTCACATTAGCATCTCAGAGGAATGGATTTTACACCTTTAGTACTGAGCTTTGCAAAGCTGGGCGAGCAGCTGAGCTCACTGTGGTATTTTAAAGAGAGGGACAGGGCTGGGTGTGTTTGGAAGGTTCAAAAGCAGCTGTGCCCCAGCACGAGGCAGGCTCCATTCCTGCTGAGCCCCGGCTGACAAGGATCACATTGAAGAGCCATTTCCACATGGGAACAGCCAGGGACGCAGTGCTCCCACCCAGACCCCGTTAGGAGGGAGGGCACTTCCTCTGTGGCATCAGGGCAGGGGCACTGCTCTTCCTCAGCTCTTCCTCCCTGCCCGCCGTGCTCAGCAGCGTGTGTTATGACATCAAGCTGATATGAAATCATGATGATTTCACTGCAATTAAGGCGGGAGCAGATGGGGCTGATGGAGCTGGCTAAGCAACAAATCTTCTAAATTGGAGAACGCTGTCAAGAGAAATTAAAGCCTCGTGCAAAAAAAGTCAGCTTGGGATGGCAGAAAATTCCACATGGGAGGGACTGCAGGGAGGCAGCCAGGGCAAGCTCCTGGTCAGAGCAGTGGGGCTGGACTGAAGCACCTCAGCCCACAAAAACCCCAGCACAAAGCAGGGACAGATTCCCAAAAGTAACCACCTGAAAAAGCCAAGAGAGAACAGGCACAACACTGCAACAGCGAGGCAACGCTTGAGCTTGAAAAACAACCCCCAGAGACACAGAAATCAGGGAGGAGAAAAATAAAAAAAAAATAAGTGTGGCACATGCTGGACAGGCTCCAGACCTAGCAGACACATCAAGTGTTTTTAACACAGCCAGGGGTTGTGTTTGTCACTTGTTACCAACACCACGCAGAGGAGCAGCCAAGGAGTGACGCTGGCAGGAACTGGGAGCCAGAGCTGTCTCTCTTCAGAGCCTTTACAGGAGAAGAGAAAAAGGCTCTCCACTGCTTCCACCAAGGAATAGCTTAAATAGGTTAAAAATAATGAAGCAGTACTGTGCACATGAGCACTCCGTGCTCCCAATCAAGCAATCCTTCCGAAGGCGGCCTTGGGAAGCCTCTCAGAGTCCTCCTAAGGAGGTTAATAAATTGCTTTGAAAGCCTGGACGCAGCTTAGTGACATGACTAAGGAGCTGTTGTCACAGCCTAATGTCATTACCCGAATTCTGGCACTTTCCAGGGAGCACGAGGCTGCAGATCTTGAGCTTCACAGCCTCTTGTCCAAATGCTGGCTCCTCGTCAAGGGCCTGGGGCTGCTTGCAGAAGTTCGGACTCGGCAGGTGAATCTCTGTCCACACAAAATGTTTGCAGAGGTGCAAGCAGAAGTCAGGATCCAGAGTTTTAATCCTCCAGGCTGAAGCCTTTGTTACAAACCAAGGAGAGCACACAGCAAACAGGTGTTGGGTGCCTGTTTAAGGAAGGTGGGCATCTCATGCCCTGGCCAGCACATCTGGCACACGCTGCTGTGCAGAAATAAATTCTGTTCCCACACATCTGCAAGGCTGACTGAGCTCCAGGCTCCTCCACAGCACCTGCAGCTCCCCAAACTACAAACCAATGCATTTTGACACCCTCGATGTATTTACTCTCCCTTGCAGAGCTCATCAAGAGCAGCGCTGCTTCCAAGCCCCCCTCAAAGGCACGAGCAAATTTAACGGACAAAGAAAATAATTTATTCTCCTGAAACCAAATTATTTTCTCCAACTTTTCAGCAAGTATCTCATGTCAGAGCATGAAAAGCGATGCCACAACAATTCCAAGCAGCCTCTCCAAGAACAGCTGCCAAGAAGGCATTTCATTGATGCTTCTTCCCCTGCTGCCAACGTGTGTTGTCAGACACGTTGCCTAGACAGCAGAAATCATGGATAAGGACATCTCACAGTGCTCCAGCTACCAGTTCGTACAAACAGACTGGTTTTCACAGGAGGCATTGCTTGAAAACCATCCTTATTTGGATGGGGCAAGACTCAGGAGTTGGGAAAACCATCCTGGCCAGGAGAACGAGCTCCATTTCTTCTGGCACCTGGCAGGCAGCAGAGCCTGCTGTGTGCTCTGCTATCTCTGCAGCCCAGCAGCCTCCCTGCCTCCCGGATTATCTATCCCAGCGGTTATTATTTATTATTATTATTAGCACACAGTGTTCTCCACCTAAAGTTTAACATCTCAGGGCAGATCCTTCTTGGACAGAGTACAGGGGAGCCTTGATCCACATCATCACCATTCCAGGAGTGCACAGTGTCTCATGATCCCGAAGAAATGGTTTGCAAAAGGAAAGAAAGATCTTTTCCAACAGTAAAAAAGATGAACTGTGAGCAGGAACTCTGCTCCATGCATGAAAACTGTCCAAAAAGCAAACATACAGACAACATTTACACAATAGGCATCTGGCAGCATTTTCAGACATTTTTTTTTAATTTATTCTGACATGCTATAAAGGAATAAATTACACTGTTAAAGAATTACCAGCAATAAAAGTATTTCTTTCTTTCAGCTGGGCTAGAATAGGAGTGAGAAGGAAGACAGCCTGGGGCAGTAACCAGTGTGAACTCTGCATGGTGCGAGGCTGCCCCCAAGAACAAGAGGAAATCTGGTCATATCCACTTCACAAGAACTTGAAAGAAAATGCCTTGGTTTCAAACCATCCCAATTTTTTCAAACCATTCCAATTTTTTTTTCCTCCAAAGCAGCAATGACAAGTCAGTCCAGCCGAGGCAGGACACGGCGGTGCTCGGAGGCTGCCAATCCTGGGTCTGCAAAAGATGCCATTTCGTTTTAAAAAATTCCAATCTTATTATGGAGGGCCGGTCTCAAACAACAGGTTATAAAAATGCAAGACTGCCCCTTCCCCCTCAAGGAAAAAATACAAAATTTATTTAAAAACAAAATGAGGAAGAGTTACAACACTAAATCTAAAATGATTTAGAAAGAAATATGACTTCTTTTGCTTAACAAATGGCCTTAAACTTGGTTTAAAAACAGGGTAATGTAAATTTCTTAAACTGAATAAACAAGGCAAATTAAAAAAATCTCATTTCCTTACAGAAACAGTTTTTAGTTTTTAATGAACTTGTAAACAAAAAAGCTCCCGCTTCAAAATAAAAACAAAATCCCAGATCATATAGATGTTTACAGTGATTACATTTATCTAAGCAACTTACATACAGGTTCAGTTGTAAGATGTTAACTAAATTTCGTGACAAATATGCTGTTTTTCCTTTTATACCAAGAACATTATAGAGTTAATGCAGAGTCCTAAAGATTATCTAGTAGTCGCTAAGTTTCTCTTAAGTCTTCACTTTAGATGCTGTTATTTCTAGCACAGGTAAGCAGGCAGAGTCTTTCATATGCTTAAAAACTGGAATCTTTGGTTACTACCATGTCAGCTGGCTTGGTATGTTGCACATAGAAGCCAACAACTTTGAGAATGTTTTAAGTGTACAACTTTCAAAACCCAGGGAGGAATAACCAGAAAAGAGTGCACAATTGTGAGCATTTACAATTATCACAACTGTTGCCGAAGACTGTTCATGCCATTCTTCCAAAACAATGAGATCTCATAAGCAGTGTAGTTCAAAGTAAAAAGGTAACAAAAATTGGCATATGCACAATTTTCTCCACTTGTGTGTCAACCATTAGTTAACTTTTCCACTTGAAAAAAATGCAATAGAAAACTGGACACCATGTTTCACTATCTCAGTAATATTCACAATTACAGCTGCTACAACTCAAAGTGCAGCATCACTGACACTGCCCAGAGCCAGTTTATACTGATATTAAGTTCTTTACACCAAGGAAATGGTTGCCCACAGCCACTGGCAAGTGTATCAACTAAAATTTCTAGGATTTGGGGAGTGACAAGTCCTGCTCCGATCTGCTCTGCTTTGTCCCATCCTCGTCATGCTCAGAAACCTGCAAGATAAACACAAGGGCAAACTTACTGATACGGGATGGAAACGAGCAACAGCATTCACAGGAGGAAAATTAAACAGCAGTTATGGTCATTCAAAGGGGAAAATGCTGCTCCATCTGGGAACTGCAGAGTTCCTGGGGTCCGTTTCCAAAGGCAGCCAGCGTTTGCCATGGCTCTGGAGCTCGCACACCTCTCAGTGCACCGGGGAACAGGCTCGGGGCACCAGCTGGATGCCACATTCCTCCAGCAGCAATTCAGCCCAGCAGGTTGAAAACAAGCTGTGTTATTGCCACTGGGAAACAGGATGTAATTTCATAGGATTGTTTTCTGCTCGTCCGCAGCGGCTCATGTTTGTATCCCTGAATGTCAAGCTGTCATCTGACTGCAGGGCGCTCTCCAGAGCCGCACTACGGCAGTGTCACACGGCCAGGCAGGGGATCACTCACCTTACAGTAACTGGTGTCACCACAAAGCCACAGCAGCAGCTCTGGGCACCCACAACAAGGCAGCGCCTGTGACAGCCCCCGGGGAAGCAGCACACCTCGGCCTTCGGAAGGACAAGGGCTGACTCACATGACAGGGGAGGTGGTGCGCACACAGCGATTCTTTTAATGTTCAGAATTCCAAATGACATTGGGGGACAGGGAGAGTACAGGGACATACACAGAGCTCCGAGAACCAGCCACTGCAGGCTAAGCCAGTCCTCCCTCCGTGCTCCTCTCTGGTGACTCGGGTGGCAGGGCTGTGCTTCACGGAGGGGACAGCAGCCTCCAGCAAAGATGGCCTTGCCAAGCCAGTTTCCGTTCTGGATGCTCTCCAGACAGGATGGTTCTGCCCATGGGCGAGTTCATCACAGCAACAGCTCCGAGTTTTTGCAGCAGAAATCTCTTCTCAGTGAAATACAGACAGAGCTGACCTCAGCTACAGCTTGTGCTGTCATCCAGAGAGAAGCGAGTGCAAACAAGTCTCGCTAGTCTGACATTCTGTCCAAAATGTATCTGGAGAGCACCCAGAAAATGGCTTTACCTCTCCCAGAACTGCCTACAGGTCATTTCAAAGAGGTTCAATAACTTGTTTCAAACCCAGTGTTAATGCTTTGAGGGACATTTCTCTTTATCCAGCACTGGTCATACTAAAAAAAAATAAATTCCTGCACCAGAATCAAGACAGCCATTCCCACCTGAGTGCAAATTCCCACAGAAAGCCCAGTGACTCCTGAGTTCCCTAATCCTTACTTGATGCACACAACCAAAAATTATGCTGTTTTTCCATTCAGTGTGTTCAGCAGAGAACACTGATTCATCTTTTGAACCACTTTCTCCATCAAAGCAGCCAAAACAAAGTCAACAAAGGAGAGTGTGGAAAGAAATGGATCAACTCATTGCTTCAGAAGTCTGAGTATTTCACAAGAAATGGGAGCCTGAACCTGAGGACAAAGGACATCCTACCAAATGATCTGCTGCTATTAGAACTCCTCAAACCCAAGGTAATAGGGGCAGGAGAGCAACAGGGAGCTGCACTCGACTCAAAATGTCCCTCCAAAGTCCTGTAAAGACACAGCCCAAGCACCGCTGTCAGATGAGCTGGAGATACTCAGAGCACACGGAGCACTGCTGGCATGAGGAACGTGCTGGAGAGCTCATGTGCCATCTCTTCCACAGATCTTCCATCCATACGGGGCCAAATCATCACTCCTTGTCCCTCTGAGGTGACACCCAAACCTCTCAGAATCTCTGCGCTACGTGAGGGATCCTCAACTTGCTTTATTATTACCATGGCTGAGGATCTGATTGACAGGGGAGCAGCAACTGCAGTGTGATTCCCTAAAAACCCCTCAGTGTGGAATGCTCAGGCTTTGTGTATTCTCCATTTCTCCAGACAAGCGAGAGAGAAGGATTCAGGTGTCAATAATTCTGATTCTCAAGCAGAGAAGTCTCAGTCTGCTCTGAGCAATCCTGCCACCACCACAGGCATCCAGCAAATATTGATGGACCTGCTGACAGCCCCACAGAATCTCCACTGCCAGGAGTTAAAAACACCTCTCCCGAATGGAACTGGCAGACTTTATCCTGCAGATTGACTGCCTGAGTCACTTTTATGACTGGGGGAAGCTGAGTGTAAGCAGAGTTACAAATCACACCTGAACAACTGCTGCTCTGGCAAAAGAGAGGAGCCCAGCTTCCCCGAGTCAGCAGAGCTCTGTCTGCTGGAACAGTTCACCTCTCCAAGTTCCAAACCAGCTGATCTGGCTGTTACAAAAGACACTGCACACAGTTCCAGAGAGGGGCAGGGGGAAAAAAAAATGAAGAGAAAAAAGGGCACGGACAGAACAGGTTATTCTGGAAGCAAGCAGAATATTTAGCCTGGATAAACTCAGGATTCATTGATGGTTTAGCATGGATCTGAGTTAAGGAAGTCAGGAATATCTGTAAATGAGCACACTGGACAAACAATCTGAGTCTGTCCTTCCCTGGCTCACTCTGCCCAGATGCACATCTCCAACAGCACTTCACAAATAACTGCACCTGTACAGTGCTATTTGCAGGACTCCTGTTCAACAGGGTTAGCAGAGGGGTAACATTTGATACCAGGAAGCCTTTGAAGCCACTTCCACACAGGCTTTGCTACAGCAACTACAAAAGAATTTAACTGAACTGCAGAAAAAATAACCAGGTATGTCATCCTTTCCAAAATGACAGAGCACCCAAGGCACACTGCCTCCTCCTTCAGCTTAGCTGGGTTCAAACACTCTTCATTAACAGGCAGAATTCCCCACAAAAAGACAAGCAGGATTTTAGGACTCTGGAAGTCTTTGCTGAAGAGATGAAGCCTCTGAAGTCTCCAGATGTTTGCCAAGCAGTGCTTTAATGCTCTGCTGACATTACAACTTGATTGATGCAAAGATCACAAGCCTGTCTTGGTGACGGGGAGGGAAGAGGAGAGTCCTTCCCCAAAAACCCCAATGAACTTGTGCTGAAACCCCAGGAATTTCCTCTGAGCTGTAGCAAGGGGTGTCTCCCAAAGGCCAGAGTGATAAGGAATGTAAATGAGTGAACAGAAATGCTCTGAGGCTCTGTGGCAAAGCTCCCCTGCTCATCCCTGAGCTCAGCTCTGCTCTCTGGCACTGAAGCATCACTTCAAGGTGCAGGCAGATAATCACTTTAATGACCTTTTCTTTCCTCACACACAGCACTTGGGCAGACACTGTCTGAGCCAGGAGAGCAGCACGTTAAACCTCAGAACACTGCAGCCAAACTGTGTTTCAGCAGCTCACAACCTGATTTTCAGGGCAGGTTCCACTTACAGATCACCACCTCCTGCAAGCCCTCACTTTGAGCACGAGCTGTTGTGAGGAATGTGCATTTCTGCTCAAATTATCTTCTCCTGCTCGAACAGCCAGCCCCTCCACACCCCAAACTGGGCTGGGTTCTGAACTTCAGTCACAGTTTCTCTATTTCAGGAAGCAATCCAAGCCCAGGTGCTTAATCAGCCAGTCTGCTACTGGTGTTGCAGCTGCAGGAACTGGTTTCCAGCCTGTCAGATCCAGCCACTCCATGCCAAAAACCTGACACTTAATGGCATCTCTGAATTTTTATTTTTTTTTCAAGAACCACTTCAATCTTGGGAAAAGCAGCAGGTGTTTTAATACTTCATTTATTCCGAACAAAATGTGTTTTTCTGATAGCTGTTTTGACTAAAGACACCTGGTAAGGTTTGAATGCTCCCACACTATGTGGAGAACAATGTTTAAGTTTATGGTAAACACTTCTGCATTTCTTTGATTTCCAGGACTGTCATGTTAGCAAGTGTGTAATTTTATACACATAAGAATGACAGACAAGATGTACTGAAGAGCAGCAATGCCTCAGTACAGAATTTAAACCTTGCTTCTCTATTCTCAGTCACACAATGTCATTAGTTTCAATTTTATCCACAGCTCAGCTGCAGGAATTGGTTTCATGGCAAGACTGGCTCACAGATGTGGCAGTTTCACCCTGGGACTTACCAGACTCACACCAGCACATTTGCATCACCAAAAAAGGAAAAAAAAAAGTATTTTAAAAGCTTCTAGACCATGTGGGAAAAAAAAATTGATGTGTCTGTTCAGAACTCAGTTTTCAGTTATTACACAATTGCATTTGAACATGTCACAACATTTCCCTTTGAAACCATAACCTAGAAACATCAAAAAAATCATCAGGAAACCTGAAGCCCCACCCCAGAGCACCCAGATAGTTCAGAAAATTGTGAGTTGGCAATCCACAGCAGTTTGGGGTTACTGCTTGATTCGGACAAGGCATTTTGAGCTCACTGGTCCCCTCCTTGAACTCTGGACCAAATGTCTCAATGTAAACCCACTGGAGGAAGCCAGAGCAGTCACAATTTTCTGTTCCCGGTGTTTGAGGCATACAGAACAGAAGCAAACCCACAGCACTGTACCAGCTGCCACAGAGCAGAACCCAAAGTCTCTAGATCCTTGCCTAGTCAATGAGAATTATCCCTTAAAAAGTGTTAGGTCTAGGATTTTGGATTGCATTATATATTTATACATATATAAGGACATATATATGTATATATATAAATCAAAATAAATAAAAATGTCACATTCCCAACACCAAGTCAGTTTCTTGTTTTTGGAAAGTGGTTAATGCGGGAGCAAAAGATGCAGTGGTTAAAAATGACCCAACATCCCCAGAAGAAATGATATGAATAACAAGGACATTTTGGTATAAAGTTAGTAGTCAAATTCTCCAAGGACGTCTTTTGGTTTTGCTTTTGAATTTAAGAGCCAAATGTAGTTTTTAAACCACCTCCTTGATCTAACACTTGGAATTGCCGCCGTTGTCCAAATTCGTGGAATTTTTGTTTTTCCTGTAACGTCACTTGGTTCTTGGCTACTAACCTTTCATGTTACTCTTGGATTTGTCAGTTTGCTTGCCTGTGGGGGTTTGGGCCTGCTGCCCCTGCCCACTGGAAGAGGCTGCCTGCTGTGCTGCTTTCTGCTTTAACATTGTCCAGTCGAATGTGTAGTCATACTGGTGGTTCAAGGTCCTGCAAGAGAGGGAAACGTTCTGCTGTAACACATCCGAGCTCACGCCGAGCCCCGCCTGAAATCCCACAGCTAGGGGATAGCTCCTTCTCTAAGCCGCTTTGGAGATTATGAATGGTATAGAAATGCTAAGTATTACTAACTTAAAGGGATTCTTGCAGCAAGCCCAAATGCCAGCCAGCAGCATTTACTCATTGCTTACACAAAGGTCTGCACTTGTGGAAGCAGCACTTCCTCCCAGCCCAGCTCACTCACCGTCTGCACTGAGCTTCTGAGCTGCTTTTTAAAATACAGATATGATTTCAAGCAAAGACTGCAGCATTGTACATCACTGAATAGGAATTCTTTGGATTGCAGAAACCTGGGGGGAGACTGGAGAGATCAGTGCCAGCCCCTCTTTTGACAGGTGCTGTTCACTGCGCAAGGTGGAATTTCTGTTCCAGTTCCTCTAACGAGCTCCATGAAGCAGCACTATTCTCCTCCACTGAAATTTCTCTCCTGGGAACCACTGCTGGGCCCAGCACCAATTTCTAAACATAAAAAGCTTCAAAGACTTCTACCAAGGGGTCACTTTCTTGATGGTACTTGCAACAGAACCTGAAGCATGGGCTCAACCCTGTGGTCAAATCACACAATGTAAAAACAAGAGAATCTTTTCCCTTTATGTTTAACATTGCACAATAATTTTCAGGTCCTTTAAACAGCTTTTGAAGCTCTGAAATGAAAGGGAGTCCCAGAAGAACTCCCTACACCACACACACAGGAGCTGCCCTCTGCGGTGCCAGTCCCACAGAGCAGTTCCCAACTGCATCCCTGAGAAGTTCCTGTACTTTTCCACTTGGAGACTGACCTGAAAAGAATACGGAATAATTGCCTCAGGTACATGTAATCTGGTGCCTCTTCAAAGCGCAGGCCACGACAGTAGTTCAGATACATGGCAAATTCTGCAGGGAACCCCTGTAAATCAACAGTGTTAATCAAGCCACGGCTCGCAGCAAAAGCCTCCTAACAAAGGCAAAAAGATGCACATCTGTCTGTCTCTAACAGCAGAGCAAAAGTGGCTGAGGATGCATGAATTGATTCCACTTTGCCCCTGGTTGTTCGTGTGTGCTGTAGTTCAGCAGGTGGATTTGCTCAGGTCCACACTCCTTCCCCAGAACTGTTACCTCATGGGTGGTTTGCAATCACAAGCTCTCTGCTACCACAACCTTTAACATTTAACTTATGTATAAAGCACACTGTTCATCCTAATTAAACCTTGTTCTTATTAACTCTCTAAAATAATGATAATTATCTGGTAAGAGATTCACTCTTGTTTCCTTGATGATCTGCTTGAACATAGTAGAGACAAGGTCAGTTAAAAAGCATTAATGTGAAAACTTCAATTCTGAGAATCTCTTTCAAAGATTTCCTGCCTTACATTTTGAAGCATTTAATGCTGTACTGTAATAGGTAAAGCCTGCCTGTAATAGGCAACAGCACACAGAACAGTGCTGTAAAAACTCACAGGGTGCAGCATCCCTGGAAGGTCAAGGCCACACTGGATGGAGCTCTGAGCAACCTGGACTAGTGGAGGGTGTCCCTGTGCCCAGCAGGGGTTGGAACTGGATGATTTTTAAGGTCCCTTCCAACCCAAACCATTCCATGAACAGTTCAACAGCTTGGGAGATGCTGTCAGACTCTGGGGATGGAGATGTGCAGGACTAGAAAGTGCAATCCTTGGTGCTGCTGCCTGAAGGGCACAAGCCCTGCTGAGTTCTCAAGGATCTTTGTTCAGAAGCACTTGGATACCACAGTGCAAGAGGAATCTTAAGAGTCAAAGGAAAACCTTGGAAAAACAAAGATCACTTGCATCCCATTCCACTACAGCCACTCCCTGAGTTAGGGCAGACAATATGAACCCTCCTGGAGAGGCTGAAAGTGGATGTGGGCGAGCCAGACAGCTCCACCTTGGTTACTTATTTACTTCTGATGTCAAACTTGCACTGTAAACGTTGAAGAACTGAACAAGCCTCGCCTAAGAGAGCTGGGAGCTTGCACAGCCAGCAGTCAGCAAGACCTGAATGATGGTGGCATGAACTTTGCCAAGGAGCAGCAGCAAATGCTGCCCTGTACACACATTCCCAGTCCTGCTGGGTGGCCAAACACAAGGCACCCAGTGCCTGCCAAAGCAGAATTGTTCAGCAGCAAATGCCATGTGAGGGTATTTAATATACTGGCTCAAGTTTAGGGGAAAAAAACAACAAACAACAAACCAAACAAGAAAAGAATTTCCATTTCACTGTATGACATCATTTGGAAACTCTTACCTTACACAAAACCTCAACAGGAGTGGACATTTTCTTTTCACTAATCTTTTCATACTTTTGCTTCTTTGTTGCAGCCTGTGGAACATGTAGGTCACAATATAAGAGATACTGTGCAACACTGGATTAACAAGGACAGCAGCAAAAAAAAAGAAAAAAAATGACAAAAATCCTTTGGTCAAGCGTAAGTATTTTATGTGAAATCTCCAAGTCCCACACACTTATTGCAAAGAGAATGAAGGTCAATCTGGTATTAAGACTTGGCCACAGTTTAATACCATTTGTCGCAGTCTAATGCTTCCATCACATGGCACAGCTCGTGTAGCTCTAGCTGCTGCTTTTGCCCATTAGCCACACCAGACTTGCAGCTACAATTGCCAAAGTTGGGTTAATTCCCACTCGCTGCCCCATTCGGGGCTGCCTGGTGCTCCAGCAGCCTTTCCATTCGTTTGCAGCTGAGGAGTTCCAGCAGGCCACAAGCTGCTGCCTTTTTAGAAACCGTGCAGCTGCAACACCATTGGAGTTACACAACTCTCAAACAATTAAAACATGAAAACCAATCACTGGAGTCTAAATAAGTGAAATAAGAAATGTCTGCCACGTTTGTAGCTGGCTCCCATACATGGAAAGCCTGAACAAGCCTGCTGCAGTTAATAATTATTCACTTGTGCCATAACCTGGACTGAAGACACCACTGAGGCTGAACTTGCCAGGCAAGAGATTATTTCCACGCTCTCTCCAGCAATTCAAAAAGCCACTAACAATGTTATTTTTTATTTCCCAAAGGGGCCTCAGCCAGCAACAGGACAATAACTGGCAAAGATGATGTCAGCTATTGTTTAGCATCAATTTTAAGCCAGTCCAACAATGCACATTTTGCCTGCTGCGTAAGAGGCAGAATCCACAGCCTATAAATATCAAGCTTTGGGAAAAGCTGCTTTGTACAACTGAGGCTAAACATTATATAAACCCACCTGACAGGCAGAAGCATGCTACCCAAACATGAAAAAAAAATATTAAAAGGGTGGGGGAGGGAAAAAAAGCATCACAACCTACCTTTAATCCTTGCCAAGGCAGACTGGTTCTGTTAAAGTACATCAATACATAGCCTAGAGACTCCATGTCATCCCGACGACTGCAGGAGGAAAAACACAAGGATTTACAAATTCTGCCATTGCTCACTTTATTCCACACTGCTAGCATTCAAAAATTTAAATTAAAAAATAATTCAGGAATAAACCCTAAGCAAACCCTAAGATAGGAAGAGATCCTATTCATTTTTTTAAGCAAGGAATATTCTGCAGGTATTGTGTGTTCTAAGCTTCCACCTGCAGTTACACTGATTTGGGGAAAAAAAAACTTTGGAAAATGAGAAAAAAAAACAACCAAAAAACCAAAAAAACCAACCATGAAATGTCTTTCCTGCCTTCTTAAGTAGCCTGGGTAGAAACTGAAGATTTCCTGTAGGAACCATGGAATGCATTGTAAGAGAGAATGAGGTTAATGAGGTCAATAAGGCTGTAACATCTTGTCAGTCACATTTTTCCCTGAACCTTGCCTCAGGCTGGGATCAATCCTGACCACCTGCTCCCTAAGGGGCATTGCTCCTTTCTTCCTTGCCTTCTGCCCAAACCCCCTGAGCTGCCCCTGAGTTTAAAAGGCAGCAATATTAATGGAGGTGCACGAATCAATCTGAGAGGGGCTCTGCCTTCTTCCCACCAAAGCCTGTCGCAGGCAGCTGGAGAACTCCAAAGTGATGCAGCTGAGAACTTCCTCAAACTCTCATGCAAAAGCCTTCAAATGCTTTCTGCCCTGCACATGTTCCACATCCCCACTCTGGCCACAGGAACTGCACTGAATTTTGCTCACAGCTTTCCTGAGCACCAAGAGCAGCACAGTTCACTGGAGTGGAAAACACACTCCAGGGTTTTTTTTTCCTCTTGGCAAAGTTGCCTCTTCCCAGCTGTGGTAAAATCAGATTTTTCCTCTGACTGCCCCTCTCTGCAGCTGACATCTATTTAATATGAGGCAGAAAAAGAACTTCTTTTTCTCCTCCCTGCTCCCTTGTGGGGACAGCCTGGTGGGTTTTGCTGCTGCTCTCTCACCCAGAGGAGGATTTAAAGGGTGGCAGGACAGACTCTGCACCTCCTGCCCCAACAAGGATCAAAAGGCTGACAGTGGTATTGCAAACAGGATTACACACAAAGGTGAGGGAAAAGCAGCTCCCCAGAAGTGGGAACAGGCTCGAACCTGATCTGTCTTGGTAGGAGAAGAAAGAAGTTGGTGATGTTTTGTGTTCTAGCCCAGGCAATAGAACCAGAACAGCCTGGCACCCCCTCGCTCATGGGCCAGCTCTGTGACCCTCTGGGGAACAAAGGAAAAGCTGTCCCAGGGGAAAATCAGCTTGGCTCCATAAAGCTTTGAGCACAAGGCCAGAAAAGCTCGGCCCTGCCCAGGGAAGAGGGGATTGGTTCCCTCCCCTCAGATCATCTCAGCTGCAACATGAAACCACAGACAAAGGGCTGAAAAATGATACTGAGCCCACAAATTCCAGCCTGCCAAACTTGCTAATTCCATCAGAACTGCAGATTTTAATCACCAACAGCGTCCAGAGAACCTGTACAGGGCCATGACAAAACTATGTTTTCTGAGAAGGCAGTGGTAAATTCAGAAGCAATAAAGGGATTAAGGGGATCCATCCCCCACCCAGCTCATTGTTTTAATGTTAATGCAATGATCTTGCAGTAGGAAACATTCTGTTCTGTAGATCTGCAGTGGGTACATTATTACAATATATTGATAAAAATAGTTTTCAGGATTTGGAAAACAAGACAATCCTCTCCATTATTAAAATAAATACCATTGCAAACAGCTCCTTGAGCACAGCTGTCATTACCTGTAGGAAAACATGCTCTGTAACAGTTAAAAGCACAGGACTACAGGTTGAAATATTCTGCCATAAGCTCCAGAACTGGTTTCTCTTGATTACAGGAATGCATTACTTTGCCTCACTGCTGGCTTGACCTAGACAGTTTAGCAGCTTTTAGCAAGCACCAACCTACATTTCTAATTATAACACAATTCCCAATACCAGCAGATATGGTGTAAAATCCAACTAAATTCAATTTTTGGGGTCCAACTAAATTGAAAAGCAACATCCTTTGCAGATCCCTCCTTCACTCTCAGGTGCAGGCACAGATATTCCCCTACCAGAACTGCTTGGGATCTGTGAAATGCATTTATTTCAGAAGTGACACCTGTCATTACCTCCCTGAGCCACATGCCAAACTGGCTTAAATAATGGCACTGACAAACAATAAAACACCCTGAAGGAACCTTAAGGAAATTAAAGTGAAAAAGGAAACATGGAGCATTTTAAAGCACCATTTGTGGGTTACACGTTCTGTTGAAGCTGACCACGAGAAATTCTGTCATTCTCATCTTGGTTAACACAAAGGTCAGAGGCACAGACATTCCTGGAAGCTTTAACTCTCCAAGAGAGGTGAAGCCACACTCCTCAGTTATCCAATACAATTTTTAGGCACAGATGTAAGGAAGAGAGGCATCCCTTCATACCCCAGAAGTACCTAACACTTCCAAACAACCTGAAGTGCTCTCTCCGCTAGAAGATGCTAGGATTCTGTAGGAACAAAATGCCTTTGATCCAGAAGATAAAAATGTGTTTGTTGATTAAGCAAAGCTCTAATAAATATATCCACACACATGTGTGCATACCAACAGACATAAAACTAAAATACAGTGTGACTGAAGGTATTTAAGTCTTGCTTGCAGGCAAAAGGAGAAATAATGGTTTACTAAGTTGAAGAGAGTGGGAAAACAGGCCAGACACCAGCTTTAGAACACCCTTTCTGCTTACAGAAAGGCCTCTCAAGCCAGTCAGCAGTGGTGCCAACACATCAGCAAAGTGCACCATTTTATGTGTGAAGGGCCTCTGACACACCCACATCAAAGCATGGCTTAGCCTTGAAAAAGCCAAAATAATATGCAGAACATCCACCTGATGGCTGCAAGACACCCAGTCTCTTCAAGAAGCAAATTAGGTGCTTGGATTTTCTCCCCATGCTTGCACAGGGGATACACTTTTCATACAAAATGAGCTCAGACTCTTCAGAAGCTTCCCAAGACCAGCCTGCACCCTGCAGAAGGCTGCACTCACCTCTGCTCAATGCCAAGGTGTGCATTGATGCTGGCATATCGAGCTGTGCCAGTGAGATTTTTGTCTTCTCTGTAAGGTATGTGTTGCCTTGTCCTGTTGTCCCGGTACTTTTTGGCCAAACCAAAGTCAATAAGGAATAACTTCAAGAGAAATGAAAACAGGTTAGATTCCTATCCAAAACCCCAAATTCCCAACTTCTTTCACTAGGCATTAGCTATGTTTTAAGACACCCAGACAATGTAACAGCCTACAGTTAAAAGAAGCAAAGTAACAGTGCGGAGGCGCAACCAGCTTTAACTAGTCAGTTAAAAACTCAGAGGTGAATTAGTTCAAGCCTTTTCTCAATCCCCTGCCATGGATTAGATGGTGCTACTCAGCCTCTGGAGCTTAGTTCTACCGCTATTTTCTATCACTACTGCAGTCTGGTGACTGGAGGCACGGCTGAGGGAGGAAGATGTGTGAAAGCACATCCCAGACCCCGCTGGCACACAGGGCACACACACGGAGCTAAGGGCAGCTTAATGCACAAGGCACATCCTGCAACCCCCTGTCCCCAAGAACAGCGGCCACCCCGCAGAGCACGAGGCCAAAACCTTCCCCAGCAAACGAGACGGCTTGCTCTCGGCTCATTTTAGGGCTCTCAAACACTGCCACAGCAGCAGGACAAACTCGCTGGTTTTAACACGGCCAGGAAGCCGGAGCCAAGGAACGGATCCAATCTGGGTTTCTAATAACCAAGCTTGCCCAATGGTTTGGTATTTAGCAACCTGAGTGTGTGGTAATTAGTGTGTGGTAATCAGTGTGCTGCCAGCCAGCCCACCTACAAAGGGTCATCCAGGCTGTACTTTCATGGGCAAGATTTCAGGACGAGGCAAAAAAAGCTGAGGCAGAAAGAAGTACAAAAAGAACCTTTCAAATTCCAGCACTCAGACTCCAAGCTGCAAATCCCAATTCCAACACTGGATTAATGCTACAGGATCAGGGACTACAATCCCTACAGACTGATCAGTGCTGCTAAAGTAACTTGGGGGGGGGGGGGCAGAACGTGATGGAAAGAAGACATTTGAAGTTTGATAAAGTCTCACTAAAAACCAACTCGGTATCACCTTAAAGCTGACTCCAGAACTGAAGATACAGCTTTAAAAGCAAACTAGAGACTAAAATATCCTGATTCCAACACTGGATTAATGCTACAGGATCAAGGACTACAATCCTTACAGACTCTTCAGTGCTGCTAAAGTAACTTGGGTGGGGGCAGAACGTGATGGAAAGAAGACATTTAAAGTTTGATAAAGTCTCAGTAAAAAACAACTCGGTATCACCTTAAAGCTGACTCCAGAACTGAAGGTACAGCTTTAAAAGCAAACTGGAGACTAAAATACAGCCAAGGCTGAAATGGGGGGGTCACTGGCACACTGGAAATGCTGTGAACTAGGAAGTTCAACTGTGTAGGAAGTATCCAAGATACTGAAAGTTTCTGAATTGCAGAGTAGCTATGGTTCACAATTCTGATTCAAGAAGATTTACCAACTACAGCAGCCTAGACAGGGAAAAGCAAAGCTAAACTCCTCTTCAACTACTGGTGTCAGAGCAGAAAACCTGGGGTTGAAGTCTTGCCATGATTCACATGCAAACACAAGGCACTGCAGTGCTACATTTGCTGTTCAGCTGAAAGTCATCCTGAAAGCCCAGAATGCCTGCAGCGAGGGTCATAAACCCAAGTTTTGAAATCAACTCCGCTGCTCAGACAGCCCAGCAAGGTGTGGGTCTTGCCTGTGCTCAGACAGCCCAGCAAGGTGTGGGTCTTGCCTGTGCTCAGACAGCCCAGCAAGGTGTGGGTCTTGCCTGTGCTCAGACAGCTCAGCAAGGTGTGGGTCTTGCCTGTGCTCAGACAGCCCAGCAAGGTGTGGGTCTTGCCTGTGCTCAGACAGCCCAGCAAGGTGTGGGTCTTGGCTGTGCTGCCCCCACTAC
Source organism: Motacilla alba alba (assembly GCF_015832195.1). Classification (NCBI taxonomy): domain Eukaryota; kingdom Metazoa; phylum Chordata; class Aves; order Passeriformes; family Motacillidae; genus Motacilla; species Motacilla alba. The sequence continues at coordinate 16,760,779 of NC_052028.1, forward strand.
AGGCAGCTTCTCAGTGAGCATGGATAATGTTCCCTAGCTACCAGGAAATCACCTGATATGCCAGGAAATATTTGATATTGAATCCCAAAGCAGACAGTACAAGGCTCTACGTGATTGCTCTGCTGTGCCTTTCCTAGAAGCAAAGCCTGAGCTCGAATGCAATCCCTCATTTTCTGATTTGGTCCACAACACAGAGCTGTAACTGGCTATTATTTTACAGCAGCAGCTTCCCTGGGGAAGTTTGCTGTGTTCCCTAGCTCAGGATCAGTCCGTATTTCCCTGTGGATGGGTTGAAGGCAAAGGAGTGAGTCCCTCCTGGAAAGAATTAAGCTGGGAGACACAGGCCAATCTGGATGAGCACAGAACGTCCCAGCGCCAGCTCCCAGATAACCTCACAGCACCTTCATTCTGTTTGTTGCACTATCAGCAGGAAACTGGAGAAGTAGGGCACGATTTTTGCCAAGAGCAACTAGAGAAGTAGATCAAAGTCTGTGCCTCTGATAAGAAAGTTTCAGAAGCAGACAACAGAAGCCTGTCAGCTTGTGTACAGCAGGAATCTGCCTGGGATTTAATCCATGGAGACTGCTGTGGAAAGCTATGGACCAATGGCCAAGCTCTGAGCAGTGATTCATATTCAGCATTTCCAGCTGTCCTGCTACCAACTGGCAAATGTCTTCCTCTCTCTGCAATTCATCTTCTCTTCAAGAGTCAGAAATATGACATGAGACGCTACAAGATAAGCTCCTGCTTCTCCAAGACACAGCTCGTTGGAGTCATTTCAGATTTTAAGCAAAACGGATGAAAATATTAAGTCTTCATTACACATTTGGGGTGATTTTGAAAGGAAACTGCACGGGGAGGAGGATGGCTGAAGTGGTAACAGAACTTCTCCACGTGCATCCATAGGAACTGCAGGAAACCTTCAGCAAGGCATGCAGGAGCCCTGCTATTTCATGTCTATCCTCCACCACACTTTTAGGAGATTGCCTTTTGAGTTGGAAAGACCACAAATAAAACCTGCACCTGAAATCAAGCACGTACATTTAGCCCTATCAAAGTTCAGAAATAATTCCACAATTTAAACAAGCGCCACAGGGAAACATCTTAGTAATGTTACATGTTTGCCAAGTATGTCTGAATAATGCCAACATAAGAGGTGCTTTTGCAAGGTCTACATTCTCCAGAAAAACAAAATAAAAAATAATAAAAAAACAAAAAATAAACCAAACAAAAAAAAATAACCGAAACAAAAAATAAAGCACATGAATTTGGGGTTGAGGTTGGAATAGGAGACAGTTCAGACCTGGTTTAATCCTGAGAAAGATGGGTCCTGAGAAGTACTAACAGTCATGCTTCTTTTCCTCTTCCCCACTGGAGATTCTAAACACTGAACAAACAATAGAGGGTGGCAGTGCATCAAACAGTCTTGCTTACATTGCAACATTGGCCGGCGCAGACAGGCAACACCGAGGCGTTCGAGAAAGAACAGGGTAGCCAAATGCCATCCTTCTTCCACCAAGCACTGTACTTTTCAAAAAAACTGTATCTTTCCATCTTTTTTTGAGTCATATTTTGATTATTTATAGCAGTATGTTTTGGTTGTTTTTTTTTTCTGAGGAGAAAATTTGACAGATGGGACAAGGTAAATTTCAACTGTGAGCCGCTCCAACATGGCACTGCCTTAACCAGGGATAGCAATGGTGACATTTGGCTCTATTAAAAAAGGAAATTCAAGTTTTTGCTTCCAAAAGCAGCCTTTGGTTCCACAAACTGCCCTTCCCCCATAAGATATTTAGAAAAAGTAAATCTTCAGTAAGGAAGAGGTAGAAGGCATTTAGTCACCTTAAAGTTTACTTTCATAAGCATGCAGGGCTTATTTCTAGCAGAGCTGGAAATTCATCTTTTAAGGTGGGAGCAAAATTTCTCCCAATCACCAAATTAAAATTTGGGGAAAAAAAAATCAATTGAATTTTTTTTTTTAATATAACTGACAGGAAGCTACTGGAACAAGATTACCATGCTGTTCTAGTCTTTGTGGCTGATTTTCTTTGAACTGTGTAGAGTCATCTCTAAAAACCCCAAAACTACCCTTGGTTACAAAAAGAAACATTAAATATTGTATGGTGGCAAATGTTTCCTAGACAAAGCTCTCGATTCCAAACTGAAGGAACCCATTCCATATTTTGCTCATGTAAAACTATTAATTTGCACTTGGGTCAGGAACTAACTCCTGATGCCCTGAAACATTAAGTGAAGCCCATGCCCACAGTGCTTTACCACCATATGACTGCATGGCTCCCTAAAGGGAAAAAAATCAAATGGTTTGAAGGCAATTTCGTCTTTGATTTCAGCTGATGCAAATCTAATGTGTTCCTCCTCTAAAGTAAGCAGAGCAGCAATTTCTAGGCCATTAATCCACACCAAGATGAACTGGAGTGCAGCAATGCCAACCTAGCATGACTGTGCAAAAGTACAGAAAAATGGCCCAAAAGGAACAATTGGAAATCAGAAACTAAAACTAGGAAAAAACCAAAATAAAAGTTTTCAAGTTCTACTTTGAGTCATGCCAGAGAATTAAGGAGCCTAAACTGCTCAACACAGCAGAGAAAAATAGAGCTGTACAGAGTGAAAGTATGAAACTTGGGAACAAACAAAGTTTAACAGCAACAGGATTACATAAAGACTGCCTTTCAGCTGGAATTACAAGCTTTTCCAACAATGGTTGTCTCTGAACACTCAGTGCATTGCACCTCTTCAGACAAGAGCTGTCATCTCACATCATCCGAGCCTTCCCCTTCTAACGCTCACGGCCCTGAAGTTGGCATTCATACAGGCAAACAAAGGTAAACATTTTGATTACTGGTAGTGCCTAACCAGATGAGACATCCTGGGATGGCATCTAGAGAAGATAAGTGGGAATCTTGCTTCCAATAAACAGCTTGATCACGTGCGTTTGTCCTGAAGTTAATTTCTAATCAGTAGCATGCTTAATGCATTGCCAATGCTGCCTGTCTGCCCGAGCTCGACATACAAATTGCAGGATTAAGCATATTTCACTCAAGAAAACTAAAAAGAAAATGAAAAAGTTGCCTTCCAGGCAGGAAACATGCACTTCTGACTATGTTTACCCAGCCCAAAAAGTGTAACAACCTCAGCCCACCCCCCACCCACCCTCAGCTTTTTTTTCCCCCCACAAAGTAAACTGAGACAAAATTTTTTGTTGCACAGCAGGTATTCTACAGCTTAACAGTTTTCCATCAACATAAATGCATCATTTCTTTTATTTATAAAGGCATCTGCGTGTTGGCTCTCGGTCTTATCCACAATTGTGATGGTTGAAGAGACTTTAGCAGTCTGTCACTGCAAGGTTTAACGCCCTGCTGACTGGTAGGCCAGGAGCTCCCACGTTGCACAAATTGTTTTCATCCTAGGAGGTCAGCCCCAAAGCCAAAGATAAGATTTGACTTTATCATAGAGGAATAAAATGCTATGACAACAGACATCTCGAGAGAAGCAGTCAAGTGTTCTCTAGGGTTAGTTTATAACCTTGTGGCAAGTCCAGAAATCATCTTGCAATCGAGTGCATCTCCCAGGGTGGCTCAGAGATCCACAGCGTTTACAAGTGGACACCAAGAAAACCAAGTTCTCACACCCAAGAACTGTGGTTTAGCATCCAAAACAGCAGCTTTAGCAATGGATTTGACAAAAGTTGTGCAGCTGGAATCAAATCACACAGGCATTCCCTCTGCAGCCTGGAAACAAAGAGCTTTGGACTAACCTTATTACAGTGACGCCCAATACCCATTAGGAAGTTATCTGGTTTAATGTCTCTGTGTATAAAATTCTTTGTGTGCACATATTCAATTCTACTGATCATCTGTAAAAAAAACCAGCAACATGTAAGATTTCAAAGAGAGCAAGACATTTCATTAAACCTTCAATGAAAGCATGAATTTTTAGTGGTACCTTCCTCTGCAACTTCAGTTTATGCATTTGCTTAATGAAAACCAATTTTTTTAAATGCTGAGTATCTTTTTTCATGTTAAAATTCCACAATCTTGGTGAGAACCTGGCAGATTAAATACCTGAATAATTCCCAGATATTGAAGTTCACATTTCTAACTATAGCATCCTATTAAAAAGTCTTTTTTTTCATTATTTCAAAGCTTTTATAGCTACCACAAGCCAATTTTAACACCCGTTCCCTCCCCCTGTCCCATTACTCATCCATCTGGTTATTCATTCATCAAACATCACTTTTCAGGTAAGAGTTTTCATGGAGCAAGTCACAACTTGCTGGTGGCCCATCCTGCCATAGCTAGGCTACCCTGATCCCAGAATATCTGGGGACATGGAGAACCTCTGGCACATCTGTGTCATCATCCAGGGCCAACCCATTTCCTGTGGGTGAGATCACAGCCCATGGTTATGTGGCAGGGCTCTGCAGCTCCTCAAACACTCCCCTCGCAGCCTTGAGTGGTTACATCACACCCCTGACAGCTGCTGGCTGGACTGTGCCCTATAAGCCACCTCTGAGCACTGCCATCCCCACTCCTGCCCGTTCCCCAGCTGACAGCCAATTCGTGTTTATCATCCCAAGGAACAGTGCACAAACCCCTGGTGGACTCCCTGCAGATGCTGTCACACCCAGGCTCCGGCTAAGTGAGCAGAAATGGCTCTCTAAAGCAAGCACAACACCCTCCTAGGGCAGCTGAGAACAGGGACAGCTGACCTTGTCTCCAGACAAATGCCTTGAGCTTCCTTGGCCAAGAGCCTGGGATTCTACGAGCATCTGGCCAAGTGACAACTCGGTACTGATATCTATTACGTAATATTAGATGAAATTTCAACTACCATTGAAAAATTCTACTTGAAAAACCCTCAGTGCTTTTCAAGGAGCTGAAGGAAGCACAATCAAGCCATTTATTAAGCAGCAAGAAATAAATATGGCTGCTCATTTCAAATGCTGTATTCTCATGACCAAGTTGGAAAAACACCAACTGCTATAAAAAAAAGACTTAAGAGAGTTTTAGAGGCCTTGATTATGTTGGATGTAGAGTGGCATCTCCACTAACAGCTTTAAGAACTGGCTGTGAGGACCAAACAAGCAGGGCAATTATTTATTATTAGCTCACTGTCTGGTCCTGGTGATGCCTTGGATCATTTGTCCTTGGTGCCCAGCTAGAGAAGGAACTGTTTTGTCTCCCTGCTCTGTGCAGAGAGCTCAGCATCCCCTCATACGAAGCTCAGAAGTGCACACTAAAGCAGCACAGAACCTGAAAAATATAAAGCTAAAACCTGAGGCATCACTACAGGCTACAGGAGGGTGTGAGAGCACAGGGACAGACTCACATGTTGTCACCAGAGCTCCCATTGAATCAGATCAGCCACAACCTGAGACTGTTTCAGCCCCGTGGTGATACTGGCAGTGAATCCACCCAAAGGATCTGAATGTTTTAATGAGGTTGCCCTTAAAGCAGCAGCACAAAGGATCTGGCAGCTGCAGTGCCCTCCCACTCGGTGCACTTTGTAGGGCAGAGCACACAGAAAGCACCATTACTTTGTCCTCATTTAGGTCAAGTGCTCTCTTAGTGTATAAAACACTGCATCAATTATTGAAGCCCTGTGCAGGAACCCCCCGGGCTCTGAAGCTGCTCCCGCCCAGGTGTGCACATACCTGGTCTGCTAGCATGAGTACTGTTTTCATGGTAAACCTGCGAGAACAGAAGTTGAAGAGATCTTCCAGGCTGGGCCCCAGGAGATCCATGACTAGAACATTGTAGTCCTTTTCTTGACCATACCACCTGCAAGAAAAGAAACGATCCAGCATTATTAACAGGAATCCTGATGCAGCCCAGGGTACCCTCAGTGCTCTCAGCCGCAAGGGCACGTTGCTGACTAATGTTCCAGCTTGAAAGCTAATGAGAAATTAATGCTGGTAATATCTTATTTTTCCTGGAAACAAAAAGTCTGAGCACAAACCAGAACACACAAGTTTGGCAATCTTCCCTGAAGAGAAAACACTACTCCAACAACCAAAATACCAAACACCAGAATGAAAATGCAGCCAAAGCAGCAGTGTCCTTATGCTGAGGGGTGTGTACAACACCTGGACTGAGACTCCTCTGCAGGACAACTTCCTCTCACTGTTTCTGCAGCGTTTCACTTCACAAAACCACCCTGACATGCCTTAGGCTTTGTTTTCAGGTCTGACTTCTCTGCACCAGGCCAAAGCAGTTCACTCACATACTTTTTCATTTATTTCTCAATTTTAAAAATGACAATCAAGTTCTATTTCCAATTAAGTCAAAATAAAGGCACTTTATCAGGCTTTTAATATCAGAAAGAATGCCACACCTGGGTGTAAGAAAAGCAAAAGTAGAAACATAACAAAATATTAACTGCAGCTATATTGTGATAGTAACCTTTAAGTGCCTAATTCATCTATTTTGGACAAAAATAAAGGCTAGCAATGCTGTGAGGACAAGCAGAAGCCCTTCCATGGATGTTTTCCTTTCCAATCCATGTTTAACATTTCCATCACAGCCCTGTTTTATTGCATCTGCACCTGGGGGTAGTGTCTCCCCAGCTAAGCTCCAGAGCAGGCCTGGAGTCACCCCCTGGACACATCCCAGCTGTGAATCTCCACCCCTGGAGAACAGGGCTGGAATATTCTCCTCTCCAGTCCTTGTGCACGCCCCAGATAACTACAGCGAGGTGACAGCTGTGTGTGAAGAACACTTCAGAAGCTGTCAGGACACCTGCTTGATCAGAAGGCTGCAGTTCTGCCTTTTCTAAGCTCCCAGTTCTTACACCAAGGACCTTCAGCCAGTAGTCCAGGGAGAATTTCCTTGAATTTCCCAACAGTGGCACAGACAAGGTGCCCCAAGGATGTGCCTCACAAGAAGAGCATGCAGATGAAAAAAAACCAAAACTCAAGATTCAGCTAAAGCAGCAGCTGGGGCTTAAATATCTGTACAGACACTGTATTTCCACTTTAGGCAATGACTCCAGCACACCAATGCACGGTCGTCTGGAAAACAGTTACCACTGAGAAAGTCAACAAATTCCTAGGTACTCCCAGGATTCCAAGCTCAGCTTAGCTGGGATAGTAAAATAAAATGTTTACAAAGCCAGAGAGAAAAGATTCTATATTTGGATTTGTTTCAGGAACTACTGACCTGTACCTTCCCACTGTCTGGATCCTGGGAGAAACCATGCCCTTCATTCCTGCATTGCTCTAAAGCTGATTAAAGCTATACATGAGCTGTGGCTCACACTCCCTGTTTTACACATCACTCTAAGACCTTTATTCATTCTCTGCACTAAAATGGGACGCAGAAAATATGTATTTTGAAAGCAATCATTCAAATGAAATGTCAACAGAACAGCTCTGTAAACAACTGCAGGGGTCACGGGTGAAAATGAAACATTATGGTCACCTAAAGGAAGGAAAATGGGAGCAAATGACCTGCCTAGGTATTCTGTCCTATGAAATTTAGGTTTGTTGAGGAAAAAAAATAGTGAGTAATGGGCTGAAATGAAGAATTGCAAGGAGTAAATCAAGATCTAGATAAAGCGCTATTTTCTTCAAGGGATGGAATTCTAATTGAGATGCTGAGTGCAATTGTTCAGCACAGCAATGGTTCAGTGCCCAAGAGATGCAGCGAAGGGAAAAAGATCAAAGATCAGCCTTCAGTGGAGCAAGAAAATTGAGTCCCAGGCTCGCAGACAAGGTGAAGCTGATGCAAAGGAAGGCCACCCTGGAAGGTACATTTTAAAAACCTTTTTGTTCCTCCACAGGGATCTGTCTGCAGAGTAAGTGCAGTAATTCAGGATGATTGCACAACCTCTGCTTGCCCTATTTCTATGTATGAACAAGAATTCTCATCTCCTGACCACTCTGCGCTGGTGGAAAGCACACCCAATTCTCCAAGACAAAGAAATAAGGCAGAACCTCTTAATATTTCATTTCCACATTTACCTGCCCGTAATTCCTCACTGAAGACTGTGACACCTATTCATTTCACTGCTGGCAACTGGAACTTCCTCCAAGGTATCAGAGTGTTTTATTTACTTTGCTCACACTCCAAGTAAGTTTTCATTTCCCTTGGAAGATCTCCAGGGAAAATGGGATTAAGAAGTAAAACAACATCATGTCCACTCCAGGTGTGGGAGCTGCTACTACTGGCAGCTCTGAATGAAAGAACTTTAGGAGTCTTGGCTTTTCTGAGGAAAACTCGGATATTAGGATATATAAAAGCTGGTGGCCCAAAAAGAGATCTTCACAAGTTCTTATAGGCACCAGCAGGGAAAATTGGAATTATCTACTAATATGAGGGAATGATTCATACAAAGCCCTGGGCAACTATTAGGGGGCACTGGCATCTCAGAACACAGGTGTGCCCACGTGTGTGAGAGATCCATGGACTTCTGTCAGCACACTTGAACTCCTTTCCCTCATAATAAACCTGAGGAACACATCTTAAGTAAGGGAGAGCTTTGGAGGGGAGTGAAAAGTGGCAGCAAGAAACTGAACTACTTGAGAGCCATTTTGGGGGGGTAATTATTCTGATTTAGTCACATACAATGTATTATTGCAAGAGAAACTAATTTACCAGAAAAACTTCTCCTGATCTTTCTCTAATTGATTCCTAGTGTGCTTTACACCCTTACACAAAACATTAACAGGACAGAATCACGAGGAACAGGCGAGTGTACCCTTGAACAGGCAGTGTCACACAAACATCTGATACAGATGTCACAAACCTTCCTGAGCTTCAAGGTGTGCCCAGGCAGGAAAATGCTTCATCGCTCTCCCTTCCCTCATCTGTTTAAAGCTATAGAATCAATCTAGTCCAATTAGTCAGAATACAGTAAACCTCTTTTATGAAGCTTTCTATCAGAGCACGGTTAAAGGCTGAGCACAGTGACCTGAATTTGACTTCAGTGACTTGTCTGTGTGAAAGACCAAGAGTGGACACGTCACCAAGTTTCCAAATCATGTGGTTTGAGAGCCTGGTCTGTAACCCCAGCATAAACACAGAGCTGAAATCTTCTAACATCTTGGATTTCAGTATCTGAGCTCTGTGGGAACATCCAAGTCACACCACACAGCAGTCTGAAAGTGTTTAGTTCCTAAATAACACACAATAAAAGCAGGTATGATGTCAGGTCACACGCCAAGGGGATGTTTACTCGAACTGACATGGGGTGGGTTTTAAACTCTCCTGACTAACCTTGAGACAAGGAAGGGAAGTCTTGATGCATATCTAGTACTTGGTGGCAAACACTGCAGTCAGCTCTACCCAAACTCAAAATCCTTCTGCCTTTTCAGAGCTGCATCTTTCAAAAAATCAATGATTTCTATTTCAGCCACTGCGTATTTTGTAAATAATGTCAAGGACAAAAGAAATGTTTGAGGAAGTGTTTTTTATAATAGCTTGGTTTGTTTTGTTTGCATTTTTATTTGTTTTACCTAAGAAAACATTTCATTTGGTTATTAATAGTATTTTTTCACATCTTCCTTTGAAAGGGTCAAACAGAACTAGGCAAATTAGCAGAGGAGGGGGGGAAGGGCTAACAGAATCACACAGAAACTCCAGCCCAGTTTCACACTACTGTGTCACTCACACAATCCCAGTCAATAACCAGCAGTTTCATTCACTACACTGGCAATTATAATAATTACAACAGGTAACAAACCCAGCACAAGTACCCAAAACGTGTGAGAAATAAATAAAAGGATTCAGGAGATTCACATTAAAACAAAACTCAAAAAACAAATTCAGATCAAGATGAAGGAAATTACTGAATCAGTAAATGACAGCTGTAAGCCACTGGCAAAGACACCCCAAATCCCAGAATTCTGAAGACATGGAGGCAATAAAGGCACCTCCCTTTGCTTACACAAAAACCCAGAACATGAGCTGGGTGTCACAAAAAACTGCTCCCACCACCAGCCAAACCATGACAAGACCATTTTGTTCCAACTTAATAAAAGCTCTCCTCAGTCAACACCTGCTTTGCCAGGTAACCCATCCTCCACTAAGGGCTTCTGTCAACTCCATCAATGACCATTCCCACAGGGGCTCTGGCAACCTGGAATTACACCCAGAGCTACGGGAGGCTGGGCTTTTGTCAGACAGAAACATCTCCTGGTGCCTCACTGCAGGGAAGGACAATTCTTCCAACACTGAATATCTGAACTCAATATTTACACTTCCAGAAACGTTTATACCCCGTTACAAAAAGAGTGACTCTGACTTCTTTGATGTTACATAAACTTTTTGCACTTTCATAAATGATGGTGTGTGACCCTATGATTACTCTGGATAATCCCATGTAATTAAGTTTCTCAGCACTTGTGTTTTCAAGCAACAAGTGAAAGAGCTCTCGTGACAGAAATGGAGACTGCTAGAAAAACTAAGGTGGATTAAAAAGCTGTCAGAACAAAAATGTAAGGTGAAAAAGCAAGCTGGAAAGAACTTGCTAAAAGAATTACCTGAGATTACCTAATTAGCAAGTTTGACAAGTCAGCAGACACATGAGGGGAATTTGCAAGTCTGGAAAGCCTCACGGACACAAAGGATTCAGACATCCCACAGAAATCCAAATGGCACTGACGTGGTGAACACTCTGGAACTGTGTTCCAGCCCTGCCAGCCCTAAGTCACTCACACAAAAGTCTCTGAACTGGGCATTAGTCAGATGATGGGGCTAATGAGAAAACACTGACCTCCCTGTAATTACAGAGCTCTGATATCCCTGAAAAACACCAGGTTATCCCAGCAGGAAAAGGGCAGCTGCTCCCACAGAAGCCTGAACTGGGATCACTGCTGCAAGCCCTGCCACCAGCTCAGCAAAGGAAACCCAAATCCCAGCAAGGGCACAAAGGAGACGTCGGGAAACACAGGAGGGTTGGGACCTCTGCAACCATTTACTCCAGCAGCCCAGCGAGGCAGCTATGGAGCTGTGCAGTTATTCCTTATAGATACAGGAGGATGGGAAAAGGGAAAAGGCTTTTAACAAAAATCAGGGAAAAAGAACTGGCAGCTGCCTGCCTGTGGGTACAAGCACTATCTTCAGGCACAGAAACTCCCTGTGTCCAGCAACACCATCATGAGCTGCCTGCTGGCCTGGAGAGTTGTGATGCTGCCCCTGACTGATTCAGAGCCTTCTGCTGCCATGCTCTCAGCACAGACACCTCCTGCCAAATAATGACAGCGCAGACAAACCGGAAAGCGAATTATGCCTGTAAAAATGCACTGAGCCTCACAGACACTGAAGCAACACACCAGAGGAAGGGAATCCATCAGAGATTCATTCCTAAATTGACACATATTTTATATTTCTGCTTTATCTCCCCTGAAACTGGAAAAGCACTTAACTGCTAACCAGCTAGGAGTAATAGAAATGAACTTCCCATAGCATGGCATGCCTGAAATCCTGAAGTGCAGTATTTAGCAGATGTCACCTAACGTTAGTTGCCATGGAGAGCATGAATTAGGCCACCCAAGCACTAAATAAAGAAACAGCCACGAACACCCTACGCTGTGGAACCGGCTGCACTCTATAAATAAAATTCTGGATCACTTTTTGTACAGTTCTGAGAGCAATCCACGAAGGATGCCAGCACAACTCACCCCCCAGCAAGGAGGTGCCTCATCTGCCCGGCGATGCTGCAAACACGCAGCCCCTGCTCTGCTGAGCTGCTCCAGGAACTCCAGGAACACGGGGAGGAAGGCAGGAGCTGAGTGTCCCCTGCAGCAGGCAGGAGATGCAGCTCAGTGAGAGAGGGAATTAATCCACACTGGGGACAGAAACATCACTGAGGAAAAGAATATTCTAGTATGATGTCTGCTGATCATTTGTTTCAATCAGGAGTAACACTGACCTCAAACTCCAAAAACTGAGGTAAAGCAAGGGGAAAAAAAGTCTAACTTTGGTCGCTCTTGGATGCTTTGACAAAATCCACAAAGACTGGTGGAAAATAGGAAATAAACTGTATTTACACATATTTATTTTCTTAATAAAGGAACCGTAGGTATTCATTTAAAATATTATCTTCCATTTTATTTAGAGGCACCAAAAGAGGCTTCTGGTTACCCAGCAGGTGGTTCTACCCTTTAATATGCTGACTAACTAATAACAGAAAGTTCATTAATAATGAGACTTATTGATAGAACCTTTTTTTTCCTGGAGTGGGGTTAGTGAGTGTTTTCCTCATGGTGGATTGGGGTTTTTTGGTGGTTGGTTGGGGGTTTTATGCTGCAGGAAGTTACTGAGAGAACAGTTAAAAATGCAGGTGTTTGAGAGGTGTTTACAGCTTTTTAAGCACTGCTAAAAATCAACATTTCAAGTGCTGAAGGCAAACTCGGTTGTGATAACTCTTGGATTACCAACCTTGAGCACATTTTTCCATCACAGGTAGTGTTTAATGAAGATGTATAAGGGCACATTCTGTTGTTAATAATTATTCAGCAACAGAAGCACAAATACTGTAGATTTTTTTTTTCCCAGAAAACTCAACTCAATTGAGAATTTCTCAACATCAAAATATCTGCAAGTGCTGCATTGAAAAACTCAGAAATGTGGAGATTGACTTATTCAGCTTGCAAGGGAACTTTGCAAAAAAAAAACCCCAAACCACTCACAAAACACAAAGTCAGTAACTTTCTGTTTTTAATTTACAAATAGCTGATCTTCATCAAGGATACAACCAATAGCTGATGAACACCATAAATGGCAAAAAAAATCAAGAGCTGCTGGCCCAGGTAATTGGAATGATTGCTTTTGTGAATAAAGCTTTTCCACTGTGGACAAACACCCCAGAATCAATCCCACCGTGCTGCATTCCTCCCAGGCAGCACCGGGAATTGGGGAATAAAGGTGGATCGTCCCAGCTAATAGGATCAGTGCCCAGTTAACGAGATTACAGCTCCAAATGCTTTGTCACTGAAAAAAGAGAGGAAAAAAGCAAAGGGCAGCTGATGAGGGAGAACAATGAGAGTGAGCCCAGCAGAATGCTGGGGCCTGGCCACGCTGTCCTAAAGGCACAGCAGACTGTCACCATGTTGAGCTTGGTTCAAGAGCCTTTTGGGAAAAAATAAAGTAATAATTAAACCAAATTTGAACATCAAAAATAAAACATAGCTTAATTTTTTTTTTTATTAATGAAGTTTTTGTGAAACTTTGGGGTCAATTTCAGAAACTTTGCTGCTCTTTTAGAGAACAATAAGCAGCAAATTTAAAGATCTAAAATGGTTTAGAATATTCAGGGAATAAAATTTTTAATTCATCCACGCCAACCTCATTTTTTTTTCTATTTTCTGTACAAACAAGTTCTACTAAAGTGGAATTAAGCACCAAGGTCCTTGTTCAACTTCCACAACAGGTGAAGGCTCACTGTTGACCCCACAGAAATATCCAACTTTTAACCCCCAAACTGAGAATTTTGCTCATTAGTTTCTTGCAATGAGCCAGAAAGTCCCTCAAATCAACCTTAAAGGCTGTAAAAAGAATTGCTTGGTTCCAGATTACCTCAGTGACACTCTGGACACATGTTCTTGTAATTTTACGTTGCAGTCACACCTAAAGGCAGAATCAGCTTTGGAAACAGGAGCCCCAGCGAATGAGCAATGCAGACCTCATTTGTTATCTCAGCTCTGAGTCACAGAAGCACAGCAGAGACCACTCAGTGAGGCAAAGGCACATCATGCAATTGCCAGGAAGCTGATCTTGGCCAGTGCATCAGTAAGGAGGTGAGAAACAGAGGAAAAGTCCATCACTCTCAAACCAGGAACACAAATTCCCGTGTTGATGTGTCCAAGATGTGCACCGAGTTTTATAAAGCATGGCAACGGGGAAATTCTGGCATGATTCCTTCATTTCCTATCAAATTCTTGTGCTGCTGCTGTTCAAAGGTGTCACATTACAGAAATTTTACCAAATGTATTGACTTTCCTTCAGCTTGATTCACCCTTGTGAATACACTGAGGCAGGAACAGCTTATTCCCATGTGACAGCATATTATTATAACACAATGGTGGCAGTGCATTACCCACCACACATGCAAAGTGACCTAAGTATTGACTTGCATTCAAAGCACCATGGATTTTACTGCTACTAAACACAAATTTTCATATTTGTCACAAGAACTGTGCTTGCTGGTCCCCCACTCAGCTTCCTCTTTAAAGGAAACAAACCTAAGAATGCTGGTTTAGATTTTCTCAAGCATCACCAAACCAGTACCAGCAGCCCAGAGAAACCTCTCAAGGAGCATCTGGCACATCAAAATAGATTTACAATTAATGCTGCTCCTGAAAAGAAAAAGAGTATTTCCAAAAAGATGCTTTTTCTAGAAAAATACTGCAAAGATTAACGTTGTGAGAAGCTGAAAGGACTGACTGACATTATTCAATAATCACACACCTTCAGCACAAGGAGTCTATGAATCAGTTTGCTGAGTGTTTCCTCATTTATCCCTTCTCAGTTTTTTTGGACCTTGTATTATTTTTAGGGGGCACAAGAATACCAAACACAGAGGAAAGCTGCAGTGAAGCCAGAGGCAAGTTCCTCAGCATGTAAGGTATCAGTATTTCCCAGGACATTTTAACCAAGTACAAGAAATGAAACAGTATCTCAGTGGAAAAGGCAAAAAAATTTGCAACTTGGCCTCATTATAGCACCACTCACTCATTTACTTTTCAAAAAAGTAGTTCAAGAATGCCTGCTTTTCCAGTTCTGTGATGAAACACCTGATATCTCCTTGCTCTGGCTGTTTTCCCAGTTATCCCTGTTTTAGCATGCAACTATCCCATGAAAGCTTTCCAAAATGCAATTCCTATTCTTTCAGTTGTGAAATAAAGGCTGCCACATCTGAGAAAAGAAGGAAACTGTATTCTCAAAGAGACTGCATCTGTTTTCACACCAGCAACTCTGTTGAAGCTGCAAGTATTTAATTCAGGTATGTGGATTGTGTCCCTGCAAAAGGCTGGAGTGAATGGGGACAGATGGCCAGGCCAACACTGTCTCCTCCAGCTCACATTCAGGATCAGAGCCAGTCGTGTTTGGGGGGAAGGAGGAGGGAGCTATTAACCTCAGAAATGCAGATTTGTACTAGGCTTTGTCCAAATTAATACAGAATCTGGGCTATGTCATCGTGAGGACTTTAAAACAGACCCTAAATGTCACTGTTCATCCTGTACAAAGTCAGGAAGGGTTAAATTAAATGGAATCTACAGTTTGACACAGAACCTAAACTGAAATAGTTTGTGGAGCTCAAGGAACAAAAATCCTTTAGGTCATCGTGTCCAGGAAAAAAAAAATACTAACTTTAAAAACAATTATTAACAAAGTTCCAAGAAAAGGAACAACTTGTAAAAAGTCTCCCTGGAAGAAAGTGAAGTTTCATGTAACTCTTTGATAGCCAGATTCCAGCGGTGGGCACTACCCCAGGGTAACACCTCGATAATCCCAGGGGGAACAACCCCTCCAGGGCTCCTGCACTAGCGATTTTCTGCCAGCTCGGGGAATTCTGCAACCCAGCCGAAAGTTTCAGCTGGAATACGAAGCGAGGAGCCGCATAATGAGGGACTGGGAGGGATTAATCCCGTACGGAAAGGCTGGTGACGCATCTGTTGCGGGCAGCAGAAAGGAGCCGCTGCCATTTCATTCCTGCTCCAGCTTCTCCGCAGTCTCAAGGCTGGCGGCTCATAACTATGAAAGGAAAAAGGCACAAGCCCGAGCACGTCCCTTGTCCCACCAGGAGAAGGGGGAGGGTTAATCACGTCCAGCCGCCATTTTCTGAGCGGAGCAGGAAGACATGTTGAAAAAAAAAAAAAAAAAAAAAAAAAAGAGAGAGAGAGGCAACAAAAGAAAGCAGCCATTTCCAGGGCCGGCTCCCAACTCTCTGCCTCTCGGAGAAACAGCCTCCTCGCACTTTGTTCTAATGGCCACAAGGATTTCTCGCTGGGGTCTGGCTCTCTATACAGACAGCAGGCCTGCCTGAGGAACCCTGCGAGCTGGAGAGCTTGGAATGGAGCATTTCCCCCTTCAGCACCCCCAATCCCGCGTGGGGAAATCTCCTTCAACGGCAGCGCCCTGCCTCACACAACAAAGTATAAAACAACTGCCAATACACAGTAATAAACATGACAAAAACAGTCATGCCAAGCGCACAGAAACGCCAGTGGCACACACGGCCGAGTCCTACCGTATATGTGGGATGCCAACTCCTCCCTGCAGGATCTTGTAGAGTTTGCTTTCATAGAGCAGCTGGGGGTGCCGAGCCTTCTGAGACTCCAACTTCACAGCAACTTCCTGCAGTGAGAGGGAACAAGGAGTCAGGGCAGAGCGTCCAGAGAGCTTTAAGGGGCACTGAAAGCGCTTCCACATCCCCCACACACCCCCGATGCCAACGCTTTCGGGTAATTATTTATTTATTTATTTCCCAGCTCGACGTGCTGCATTTTTCGGCGTGTTCCGATGAAATCCACGCCGCGGTGATTTGTACATAAACATCCATCCCGGGTCGCGCATTTCAGCTAGAGATGTGGAGTCTTCAGAGCCACTTAAGTGAGGAAGAACATACGTGGGTGTTTCTTCTTTACAGCTCAGAGCCGTGAGGGGGAGGAAAAAAAAGAAAAAAAAAAAAAAAAAAAACCCAAAGGAAAAGCTGGAAAAACAGGGGGATCTTCTTTGTTTCTATTAGCGTCGATGAAACGAGATACAAAGTGTTCCCCGGCAGAGGAGGAGATGAATGGCGGGCGAGGGACGACGACTTTGGCCGCTCACAAAGCACAAATTTGTTTAAATATCTTTTCCCACAATGGTTTTCGCCTCTTTTCTCCTCTCCCGAGTGCTGGGTGAGGGAGCCCACGAGCGCAGGGCTCCGCTGTGGAAGGGGCACCGAGGAAGACCCTGGGTGGGGAGGGGGGGATGAAGACCCTCGGGGGAAAGGGGGAGAAGGAAGCCTCTCGTAGAGAGGAAAGGGGGGGAAAAGGAAAACCCTCGGGGGAAGGAAAAGCCCACCCCGGGGACACGGAGGGCACCGCCGGGGGCAGGTGGGGCTCGGAGCGGCGATGGCTGGTGCCCGGCTCCCCCCGGGGAGCTGAGGGGGGAGTGCGAGCGGCCCTTACCTCCCCGTTGGTGATGTTGATCGCCAGATAGATGTCCCCGAAGGAGCCCGACCCGATCTTCCGCACCAGCTTGTATTTGCCTCCGACAATGAACTCGGCCTTGGAGCCGCTGCTGCTCGCCATGGCGAGGGGCGGCTCTCGGGCCCTCCCGGCCGGCTCGGCGGGACAACGAGGCCTCTACGGCCGCCCCCGAGGAGGGGAAAGGGACTGGAGGGGGGAGAGCGGCGCAGCCAAGGACGGTCCCCGCGCTCAGCTCCAGCCGGGGCCCTCGGGCGGGCGCCCCCCCCCTGCGCGGCTCTGCGCCGCTGCCCGGCTCTCGGCGCGCTCCAGAAACAGGAGAAGCGGCCCCCGAGGTGCTTGTGAGAGCAGGGAGGGGAGAGGGGGGGGACTCGCGGGGTCGCGGCGGCCGCCGGCCGCTCACTCGGCCGCCGCCGCCATCTTGTGCCTGATCCGCCGCCGCCGACACAAAATGCCCCCGGCGCGCGGCCGCCGCTTCTTCACCGCGCGGGGCGCGCTGGGAGCGGGGCGGGGCGCTGCCGCCGTGACCACGCCCCATCGCGACGCAGCGCCAATCACCGCCCTCGCTTGGCGCCCCGCCCACCAGCGCTGGGCGGTGATTGGGTGCTCTGCGGGTGCGCGCGTGCGTACAGCGTCACTCCGCCGGTCCGGGCGGAAGAGGGCGGGGAAAGAGGACGTGCCCTCACTCGCTCTTAAAGGGGCAGGCGGCCGCGGCGGGCGGGGGGTGTTTGGGGGTTTCTTTGCGGTGTCCGCGCTCCCACACAGCCCTGAGGTACCGGGGGGTCCGCGACAGGGACAGGGGCTGGGTCAGCCACCACTGAGATGTCACCTCTGGTGCTGTTGCCAGGCTCATCTCAAAGCCCAGGCCCCAGCCTGTGTGTGCGATAATGGGCTGGTTTGTGGATAAATAAATACGCAACAACTTCGTTCCGTGGAGGTGTTTAAGGAAAGGCTGGATGAAACACTCAGTGCTTTGGTCTGGGTCACACGGTGGGGATTGGTCACAGGTGGGACTGGATGATGTGGGATCCATTCCAGCCCCAGCCATCCTGGCTTGTGGAGATTCTTGCCATGACTGTGGCAAAGGCCTGGAACAGCTGCCCAGGGCTGCTGTGGAGCCTCTCCCTCTGGAGACATCCCAAACCCACCTGGACTCATCCCCGTGCCCCCTGTTCCTGGACCAGCTCCAGAGGTCCCTTCCAACCCCGACAAATCTGTGATTCTCTGAAATCCACAACCTCCTTTTCCCAGTATCCATGAGGGGATCCTGGGGCCGAGCTGTTCCTGTGCACACACTGTGCTCCATCACCCTCCCCTGCTCCATAACTCCCCCTCAGCCCCTCTCACCGTGCTCCATCACCCTCCCTGCTCCTCAGCCCCTCACACCGTGCTCCATCACCTTCCTCTGCTCCTCAGCCCCTCACACCGTGCTCCATCACCCTCCCCTGCTCCTCAGCTCACTCTCAGCCCCTCACACCATGCTCCATCACCCTCCCTGCTCCATAACTCCCCCTCAGCCCCTCTCACCGTGCTCCATCCCCTTCCCCTGTTCCTCAGCCCCTCACACCATGCTCCATCCCCTTCCCCTGCTCCTCAGCCCCTCACACCATGCTCCATCACCCTTCCCTGCTCCTCAGCCCCTCACACCATGCTCCATTACCCTCCCTGCTCCATAACTCCCCCTCAGCCCCTCTCACCGTGCTCCATCCCCTTCCCCTGTTCCTCAGCCCCTCACACCATGCTCCATCCCCTTCCCCTGCTCCTCAGCCCCTCACACCATGCTCCATCACCCTTCCCTGCTCCTCAGCCCCTCACACCATGCTCCATTACCCTCCCTGCTCCATAACTTCCCCTCAGCCCCTCACACCATGCTCCATCCCCTTCCCCTGCTCCTCAGCCCCTCACACCGTGCTCCATCACCCTCCCCTGCTCCTCAGCTCACTCTCAGCCCCTCACACCGTGCTCCATCACCCTCCCTGCTCCTCAGCTCACTCTCAGCCCCTCACACCGTGCTCCATCACCCTCCCTGCTCCTCAGCTCACTCCCAGCCCTCCCCCTGGGCCTGTGCCGTGCACAGCAGTGCAGCTCCTGGGTGATCACTGCAGGTGAGGAGCCAGGAGCAGCCTGTGACACCCTGGCAAGGACACCGCCAGCAGAACCACCCGTCACGGCCACATCCCTTGTCCCTGCAGTCTCCACCTTCACGTGGCCCCTACAGCCGGCTCTCTCCTGGCCAGGGTCATTGTGACCCAGCAGCTCGTGCTCCAGGGGCTGTTCCTTGCTGTCTGTCACAAGTGCCATCTCCTGCCTTGCCCCCTCGCTCTCTCTGTGAGTTTTCCCTCTGCAGGAACACCAAACTGTGAATTCCCGGTGACTCATCATCACTCCCTGTCACAGCGGCGTCTTCTGCCGTGCAGGGCTGCATTTGGGAAATGATTCAGTCTGCAGGAGAGAGAAAGCTCCTCCAGTAATGTAGCTCATGGAAGTAGAAAGAAAGCCTACTCAGGGTGTCTGCTTTGAAGGCAGGCAGGCAGGAGCTGCTTCCCAGCATGCCTGGTGCACCCAAAGCCATGGAAATAATAAAATTATGGATTTTAACACCTGTCTGTGCATGGAATTTTTTTTTAAATAGCTGACTACTTTGGAGAAAAGTGACATTGAGAAGTCCAGGTTAGGACTTATCAGTAGGATAGGAAGGTGGAGGAGTTCTCTCAAAGAACAGCATCCACACGGGGGAAGAAGCTCTTCTTGAACTCACCATGTTGCTTTCTAGCTTGGTAAAAACACTTTCTGCCTGCACAAGTGCAAAAGAGCCCTGGATTGTGTCCATCTGGCTGTTAGGCAGGAAGGGAAATCTGTGATTTTCCTGAGTTTCTTCCTGTGGTGGACTCAGTGAGCTCCAGATGACTCCACAGTGAGAGACCAGGAGGATTGGAGAGGGAGGATTGGCACTCAGCAATGCCCTGCATGGCAAATATCAACTCCAAGTCCCCCTTGTGTTTCAGGGAGCTTAAATCCAAGGTTTTACTACAGCTCTCTCTGCGTCTCTGATGAAAAAATTGAAATGCAAATGACTCAAAATCAGCCAGATGCACCAGAAGGAAAACGATGCTCCGAGAACGAGCTGGCCTCCAACTCATTCCCACCTCGGCTCTGTCAGGGAGCATTTGTGCAGGCAAGAATATCCACACTCTTGTCACTCACAGGGATTGTGGATCTCGTGTGGGGGATCTGGGATGCATCACACACTCCTTCAGGGGGCTGGAGCTTCAAGGGCAAATGAGGTATCTTTGAACATCACAGCCATTCCTGAAAGCAGAGCCCCGTGTCCTCAGGTGCCCCCTGTGATTTGCAGACAGCTCAGGGCTGATGTGCCTCTGTCGCCCTTTGGGGCTGTGTTTAATGGCTGCTCTGAGTGGGATCTGGACAGCTGGGAGGCGTTTGGCTTGAGTCACGTATCCTTGGAGGAGCTGGAAAAACAGGTCTGGAGCTCCTTGGCCAGGAAAGAGCCCCGTGCCTGGGTCTGCAGGAGAGAGGGATCTGCTGGGCTAGGCAATGCTGCCACCTCCTGCCTGCCGGGGACAGCTCTGTGTCCTGGGGACAGCTCTGTGTGCTGGGGACTGCTCTGTGTCTGGGTGATAGCTCCTTGTCCAGAGATTGGATTTAAAATCCCAATTAAAAAGCACTGAAAATGTCAGTTAGGAGGGGAATTTGAGGCTGAGCTGACCCCAGGTGTCACTGCTGCTCGTGCACAGGGTGGTCTCTCTTCTTCTGCCTCTTTCCTTCCTACTCAGCCTCTCACTGCCCAGCTCTGGCAGGTCAGCAGAGCCCCCGTGGTCAGCTCAGCTCTCCAAACCTACAGAAAATTTTCCAAATGGTTTCTTCTGGTGCTTTCTCTGGGTTAATGTTCTGCCAGGCTGGTGACCCTGATGGAGCTCCAGGGGACAGTGCAAGGGTTGTCCCAGCTTGGCAGTGACATGGCAGAGCAACAGACAGGAGGTGTCAGCTGGAAAAGTGAAGGAGCATCTCCCACTGCCTGGAACGGGGCTCTGCAGACACCAGGAGAGAGCAGGAGAATCCGTGAATTCCCAATCTCCTGTCCATTTCTTTTTCCACATCTTTCAGGGCCCCTGAGACAATGAAAACATCTTTGTATCTGCTTCACTTGGGAGAGTGACACGAATAAATCCTCTCTCTTGCCTTTCCAAAAGGCAGGCCACAAGTCCTGCTGCATGACCAAGCCTCCAGTGTGAGCAGCCCTCATCTTCAGCCCGAGCTCTGATCTGCTCTCTGAAGTGTTTATTGTCTCAGAGAGATGGAAAACCCAAGACAATTTTACCCCATTTTCCCTGTAAGTGAGCAAAACTCAGATGCAGACAAAACCAAGACACCACCAATGGGTGTCACTGAGTCCTGGGCTCCAAAATCCCCTCAGAATCCCTTTGCTCTTTGCCAGGAGGAGCACATGAGCTTCTGGCACGACTGAGGGCTGTGTGTCAGCCAGATCTGGTCCCAGGTGTGCAGGTCCTGGTCTGGGACGCCCTCCTTGCTCTGGCATCTGCCCACACCTCACACCAGCAGCGTGTCCCTCACACGGGGACCTCTGCCCTCAGCTTGGAGCTGACCTCAGCTCATCCTCCATGCAGCTATTTTTAGCAGAGCTTATGGTGTTTGGGAAAATGGCTGGAGAGGAGCAGCTTGTGCCAGCAGGAGCCAAACCAGGCTTGCTCTGGGCCCCTGCGTGAGGCAGCTCACCTTCGGACACTCCTGCCCAAGGACAGGTGGCTTTGCCAACCCCTCCTGTCCCTCAGGTGGCTCTTGCAGAGCAGGGTGACGTGGGGCTCCCCAGGACATTGCAGCGTGGCTGGAGGGATCCTGTCCCTCCACATTCCACGGGCAGTGTCCTGCCTGACACCCACCCACGCCAAGGGCACCCAGAGAGGTGCTGCTGGCCGCCCCTGCCAGAGCCACTTGTCCCTGCCCTCCTGTGGCTCCCTCCCCTGCGCTGGCACAGGGCTGCGGGGAGCCAGCCCAGGGAGCTGCTCCAGGTTGAAAATAACTCCGTTTTTCCGGAACAGTCTGACACTGGCAGCCTTTGCCAGGCTGCATCTCAGTGCAAAGCTTCAATGCCAGTGCTGGCACGAGGCAAGAGGCACCATTATTTTTGGCAAGGGCACCTGCTTTGAGTGTTTGCATGCAACCCTCAGAAAGTTGTCAGCCCCTGTATAGTTACAGCCAGCACAGGAGATGCCTTTTTGCCTCAGCAGGGATGTGAGCAGCCATGAAGTGATGGGATTCCATCTCCAGAACTGCTGCAGGAGAGCACAGCAGGGACAAGGCTGGGACAAGACTCCCCCACTAATGCCAAACCTTTATAGTTGACCTCATCGTGTCTCCAGGCAGATCCCAGCACCCACAGCCATCGTGCCTTGCTCTGCCTCCTGCAGGGAAAGGACACAGCAGGCCCTGCAGATGGGACGTGGCTTTGGGACAGAGCCTGGAGCAGGCAGGGACAGTGGCACTGTCTCGTTCTTGCAGTGCTTGGGCTGAACCAAAGGTGTTTGTGTCCAGGGAGAAGTGTCCGGGAGCCAACAGTGCCACTTCCAAGCCTGCAAGAAGTTAGAGGGGAATTCTGCAGCCTGGGACATTCTTGGCTGTTTGGAGAGAAGATTGTTTTGGGTTTTTTTAAAGTACTGGAGGAAAAGGGGGATTTTCAAGTCATTTGGATGATTCACAGGAATGTTGTTCAGCACAGCTGAAGCTCCACCAATGAACTTGTTCCCTGGAAGACTTTCTGCAGAGTGTGTGGAGCTGAGGCCCAAACTTTCCAGTGATGTCAGGGTTGAAATTGCTTTGAGTGCTTGAGAAGATGCACTGGGAGGTGAGGAAAGAGAGTCTGAAGGAGTCATGGGCCCAAAAAGATGTACATGGCAGCACAGCTGATTCACTGCATGTCAAGTGCTGTGGAGAAGTCTTTAGCAGCAGCTTCTCTGGTGCTTTTGAATTAATTATCCTGCTGGTGTGCAGAGTTCTGGTATTTGGCAGCCAAGGCACATTTCCTCTGTGGCTGCTTAAATCAGTCAGGTTCAAATCACTGAGGTGAGTCTGCTCTAACACAAAATAATTCAGCTGCTGGATGACAGCTGATACACCTGGGAGTAAATCATCCTCCTAAGTGCAATTTCTTGAACCATTTTAGGGAACATGGGTTTATACGTGTCGTGTGCTGTGGTTTAGGATGCCAGGGAGGATGAGAGGAACAAAAGCAGCTGGTGCAGTGTCTGAGCTGGTCCCAGGGCAGGCTCTGGCTGTGCTTGCTGGACATTGCTGCTCTCCAGTGGCAGGAGCCAGCTGAGCACGATCTGTCCCAGTGGCCCCATCACCCCAGCACTCTTTTTGGGGTGCTACTGATCTATTTACACACTGGGGGAGAAGTTCCATGGAGCAGGAGCTGAGTTCCTCTGTCAGGACATAAGCAGTCCCTTTTCTTTTTTTAAAGCAAGTTCCTTTCTGCCTGAACATCTTCTCTACTCAATGGGTGAGCTTTTCAGGTCATTTAAAAGCTGATGCTTGCTGAGATTAAAAAAAGCCCAACAATGAGCTGAGAGATGCTGTTTGATTATGCCTGAATTTTTTCTCTCCCCTCCTCCAAAGATCATCACGAGCTCTGGTTTGGGAAGAGCACAGGGTGGAAAGTGCCAGATAAGGGGAAAGGCTCATCACATGTCATTGTCAGCACAGCACTGGAAATATCACTAACGAATCCATCAGCCCCTTGATGCACAAGGCCCTGCCCTACAACCCCCTGGAGCAGCAGCCAGGGCAGGTGGGTCCTGAGGGGCCTGAGGGGCAGAACAAGCAGCTGAAGAGGGAAGGGGCTGTCCCGCTTGGATGCACTTGGGAACGAGCTCTGTCAAGGGCTCCTTCACTGCTGGGCCCTCAGTGAATTTCAGCTAATGAGCAGCAGCTCAGCACAGAGCAGGGTTTGCAGTCTTGCCCATGTTGGACACTCCAGCCTGTATTTAGGCACCCCAGGAGTGGCTCTGCGGGGTCTCATGGGCACCAGAAGGGGACACCCAGCTTCAGCCCCAGAGCTGGGTGGCTCTGTGGGGACAGCTGGGCCTGGGCTCTGTGACACAAGGCAGCCTGTGGGCTGACCTGCTGCTCAGGGGGACAGCCCTGGGAAGCAGCTGGGTGCCTTGAAGAGCAGGGTGCTCAGGAATGCAAATGTGGGAGCAGCAGGGGCCGAGGATGAACCTCCCTTCTGCTCTGCAGCGACTGCAGCTCAGCACACACAGCACAGGCTCCCTCTGCACCATTCTCTGCCGAGGGGGAGCACATCCTGGCAGGTCCCTGCTGCAGAGCTGGAGGGATCAGATTTGGCTGCAGAGTGGCTTCATGGTGGGAGCACAGCTCTGCTGGTCACTGCCCTGTGCCTGGTCTCCTTGGCACTGAGACTGGCTGGAAATACGGACAGAATTATTTGTCACTGCATGAGCTTTCACAGCCACACTCCTTCCTGAGCAGCTCCGGTGGGTCTGTGAGGTGGTGGCTGATGCCTGGCACAGAAATGTCACCCAGCCAGGACACCTCACCCCCATTATGATGCTGCTGGCCCAGTCCAAACCCTACTAGTTTCTGGGGGACAGATCAAAATCTCGTGTGACTCAGGCCCAGGACTCATCACCTCTCAGGATCCTGAGTGAAGCAGTCCCCATGCTGTCCCAAAGTGTCCTGTGACCCTGCCTCCAGAGGGACACAGAGTGCCCTGTGTCCCCAGGATGTGTGGTGACTGAACAATGTCCCCCCACAGCAAGCCCATGTTCCTGGGCTGGTGGAGCCACGCTCCTGGCACTGGGATCCCACCTGCCTTCTCTTGAGGAGATTTTTCACTTTGAAACTTGTCAAGAAAATTCAAACATGTGGGACCTGCCTCCCCTCTGCAGAGAGACAAAAAAGGCCTCTGTCCAGAAGGGAAGGAAGGAGGGCTCAGTGCTCACACAAGGTGAACAAGCCTTGGGGTGCAGCAGGTGACAGCATTCCCTGGGTGAGGAAGTGGTGTGCCATGTTCCCAGGAAGCTCCTGATCTCTGGTTCCATCTCAGGACAGCACGTCAGAGCCATGGGACAGCTCAGCCATACTCTGGCTCTAGCTGTGGCCCACAGCAGATGTTTGCAGGGTTCTTGTCCCAGGAACATCCCCTGAGCTCCCCCCAGACCTCCAGCCTTAAGGAAGAGGTGGCGGTTCTTTGTCTTTAATGACCCAAAGGATTTTTGTTCCATGAATTCATCCAGTTCCTGTTTAAATGCTTTGCATCTGTCACATCCTGTGGCAGGGAGCTCCATGCTTTAACTATACATTGCACCAAGAACCACTTCCTTTTCCCTCATCCCAAACTTCCCTCCAGGTAGTTTCGTTTGGAGCCTGTACTCCTGCAGGGGCAGAGCTGGTGAGTAATCAGCCTCCCTGCCCTCACACGCCTCCCAAGGCAGGGCAGATCTGCATCACACCCCTTCTCCTGCCCACGGTGCCATTCCTCACGCAGAGGCTGCTGCAGAGCTTGGGGCATCCCTGCTTCCCTTCTCTGAGCCTCTTCCACACCCCTCTGGAGACAAGGAAGAGGGGAGAGCTGCAGGCAGCATCCTCAGCGTGGGCACATCCCCAGCTCACACCATGCCAGTGCTTCCTTTCTCATCCTCTGCTTCTTCCCTACTCCTTTCCAACAGTCAATTTCCTGCTTTCTCTGCTCCAGGCCCTTTGGAAGCATCATTAGCACGACCCTCAAGATTCCCTTCCTGGGAGGAGATGCACCACTCAGAGTCTATCACTGGGCTGCCAGTGTTAGGACTGGCTTTTATGTGTTTTCCCTGTCCTTTCCTGAGTTCCCTTTGCTGTCCCCTGCTCAGGGACGTGGACCAGCAGCTCCAAAGAGCTCGGTGCTGGCGCCAAACACGGTCACTTTGCTGGCCCTGCCCTTTTCCAGATAATTTGTGGACAAACTCAATGGCTCCCCACAGGTAACATTCCCTAGCTGTGAAAACAAACCCTTTAGTCCAGCCCTTCCTTTCCTGCCTGTAACAACAGCCCTGCCTGGCAGGTTTTTCCTCTGTCCCTCCCCTGTCCCTGAGGGGCTCTGCTGGGAGGCCTGGCCAGACATCTCACAATCCAGGTTTCCTTCCCCATCCTTGCAGGATGGCCCCATGATCCCCCTTGGATCAGAGCAGAGCCAGGCTTGGCAGAGCTGGTGGCGGGTGGCTCTCACCAGCATGGCCTGGGGAGGAGCTGGGGCGTGGGCTGGTGAGTCAGGGCGGCTGCAAGAGCTGGAAGCTCATTAATAATTGAGACTCGTTAATAATGGACACGTCCCTCTGACGCTGCAGCCACCCTGTGGCTGGAGGGAGGAGGTGAAGCAATGGCTGCTGACACACAGGGGAGCTCTGCTCTCAGCAGAAGCAGTGGACAGGCAGAGTAACCTCGGACAGGCACTGCCGCTGGGGCAGGAAGCTCCACATGGCCAGAGCTGGGCTAACCCCACAGGTATGGGGGATTCTGAGCTGTACCTGGCACCCGGGCTGAGCTGGCAGACCTCAGCGCCACCAGAACTGGGATTCCTGGCTGTCATTTTGTATTCCATGCCATGAGCTGCTGGGGTTTTTTTCACACCAATCTCCTCCCCAGTAAAACATCCTCCCTGCTCTGATGTGACGTGGTGGGGAGAGGAGGACGTGTGGGCAACACCATGAGCTGGCCCTGCAGCTTCTCTGCTTCTGCTGAGGCTCCAGGGACCTCTGGAGCTTTCCTTCCACCTCCACCACTTTCCATCCCTTCTGGCTTTGTTCAGCCACATCTCCCTGTTTTCTCAGCCTTGGTACCTGGCAGCTCCACCAGTCCCAGCTCTCTGAAGCCTCTGGTGATCATTTCTCCCAAAATGAAGGGGGACCACGGCATTTGGCTGTTCCCACGAGAAAGCTCTTGGCCATGAACTTCCCCAGGCTGTAGCACAAAGCTCAGGGCTGCCCAGCCCTGCCCTCCTTCCCAGCAGAGCTAGTGACCTGCCAGGTCTCTGCTTTAGGGGCCGTGAGCCCCAGCTGAGCCCCCTGGGCTGGGTTTCTGCCCTCAGTAGTGAAACAAGCACCCAGTGGCTCTCTCAAGGGGCACCTGGTACACTTGCCTGTGGCAGAGACACGAGCCCTGTCATGGCACAGGCATTCCTGGGTGTGTCTGTGGGAAAAGGGATGGGAAGGTTGCCCAGGGACTGGCTCAGCAGCTTGAAGGGGCTCTCGCCTCCCTGCCACCCCTCCTTTCCCTCTGAAGCAAGGCAGCAGCTGCTGCTGTGACTCCAGAACAAGCACTCCTGCAGGAATTTACCTGGAGGAGCTGGTGGGACTCCAGAGGTGTCTGATCCCAAAGCTGAGGGTGACTCTCGAGGGGAAGTGCCTCCCCTTGGCTTCTCACTCCCTCATCTTGCACAGGAGAGCAGCAGCACCCGGGGGTGGCTGTGGGCAGGGGGTGCCCGGGGTACCCGGGAGTGTGGGGAGCCCACAGGGGGGAGGAGGAGGAGGAGGAGCTCACGTGGAGCTCCAGCTCCATGGGTGGGTGGTTGTGATGACGTGGCTGGAGCAGAAATCCCACAAAGTCAGGCAGGGAGGAGATCAGTATTGGATCAGTGGAAATGAGTAATCAGCAGAAAACACCAGAATTTTCTGAGCTCTTCTTACTTTCCTCATGTCTTGTTACCTCCTTGCTGCAGGCAGAAGGGCCTCAGCGGGGTGCTTTGTCACTGGCACTGTCCCATAGCAGGGTGTGGGTGGCCCTGCGTGGGGCTGGACTGGCCTGGGGACATGTGTCCTTCCTGCCAGAGCTGCAGGATGCTGCAGACACCTCCATCTCTGCCTGCATTCCAGCCCAGGTGCCCACGGGCTGTGCACGCCTCTGCATTCTCCACACTGGTCCTGACGGAGCAGGATCCTCTGCCAGGGCAGAAATATGAATATCTCAGTGCCCTCACACCAGCCTCTGGCTTTCTCCTTGAGCTGTTGTCAGCACCAGCTGGCTCAGCTGGCTACAGGGATTTGTGACAAAGGGGTGAAAGGCCCAGAGCCACCGGCTTTGGGAGAGAAATGGAGATCTTGGTGTAGGAAAGCAAGGCAGGGCAGCAGAGGGGAGAGGGAAGGACCACAGAGGCCGGTGGACATGAAGCTTCAACCACAAAAACATGGATCCAGGAGGATCCATGCTGTAGCCTCAGAGAGGCCAAGAGGGGCTGAAGCCTCCTCTGTGAAGGAGACCTCTGCAAGGCCCATAAATAACCCCCTTGGCAATAAAGAGCTGACTCTGCATTTATTCTGCCTAGATCAAATCCTATCTGCCTATTTTTAGGCTGTGCTCTGCCTCGTGGTGCAGGCGTGGGCTGGGGCCTGCAGCTCCATCCAGACCCCTGGAGCTGACACCATTTCCACCTGCCTGGGAGCCGAGTACCTGATGGGATTATCCTGAGCAGGCAGGCACAGCCCTCCTTCCCTCCTAAGCACATTAGCTGGGGAGGGAAGAAGGAAGAGGAAGCAGTGACATCCCTGTGGTTTTTCAGGAGCTGCTCATGCTGGTGGCAAGCTCAGCAGAAGGAAAACCTTTAATTTCACAGGCTTTTCCCTCCTTTCCAATAGCTGGAGCTGCACAGCACACACAGACAGTGGGGCTGCAGGCAAAGTCCACTTCTGAGCCCTGCCTCCCTGTGTGGGAGGAAGCTTTGTGATTAGGACGCACCTGGGAGCACATCCTTGAGCTGCTGTTTTTCTCCCTGTGTTTTCCTTTCCATCCTGTGGTCACCAGGTCCTTTCTAGACAGGAAAGAAATCCCAAGAACAGTAAGAATGGAAGAGATTAAATTGAGGAAATGTAACTTTCCTGTACAAACCTGCTGCTGGGGGAGGAACCCCCCACCTGCTGTTATTAGGCAGAGCCTGAGCTGTCGTGCTTTGCATGGCTGGAAGCTGTGCTTATTTTCTGAGCAAGCCTTGTTTAACTCCAAGCTTGTCTGGAGCGTTCCCAGAGAGCCCCCTGATGGCTTTAGCTTTTATCCAAATATCCTGAGCATTAATGTTTGGAGTAGCTGGGAAAAGGCAAAACACCAAGAGGCTTTGCAGGAGCCAGCAAGTTCGGGGTGAGGTGTAGGGTGGAAATAACCCCTTTCCAGGGTGACTGATGCCTTCTGCCTGGATGTTCCTGCCTCCCATCCAGCTCCCTCTTCCCGAGGCTGTCACCACGTCCTGTTTTGAGCCAGAGCACAGAGCCATCATCAGGTGCTTCTCCAGCCCCTGCTGAGGCTGTGCCCATCACACAAGGAGTGTCACAGGGGATCGAGTCCCACCAGCCTCATGGGGTTGGGTTTTTTCTTGAATATTGCCAGAGAAGGGCTGGCAGAGCGCTCCTGCAGCGGCACTGGGCACGGAGAGGGCTGGCAATGCTGTGGAGGTGGCTCACCCTGCTCTGGGAGAGGCACTTTTGCAATGGGGTTGCACAAAGCTGGCTCTGCTGCAGGAGAAGCCAGTCCTGCCTCCCTGCAGGGTCCCGCAGGACGCCCCACTCCCTGCCACAGCTTGCCAGGTTTGTGTTGGCAGGGTGGGAGCACCCCCAGCTGGGTGCCAGGGGACAGCCCACCCTGCTGGGACACTTCAGCTTGGCTTCACCTGGGCACCACCCTGGGACACACACACTTGCGCTCGACCAGCCGGCGCCTGTTTGTCTTCCTCGTGTAAGGAGAGCCGGGCCAGGGCAGCCGGCCTACTGCCACACCTCCTGGGGAGCCCTGGCGCGGTGACAGCACTGTCACAGCGCTCCCGGTGCGCCCCGAGCCACCCAGGTGAGGCGGGTGGAGCCGCAGCCCCAGCCCGGGGCTGGACGGGAGGTGTGTGGTGCCAGCAGCAGAGCAGGAAGGAAACCTCTTGTGCTGAGGGAAGGAGCTGTCAAGAAGGAGGACAAGCCCATCCTGCAAGGAACTCGCTGGAGCCAGGCTATCCTGCCTCTGAAAAACCAGACTGGAATGGGAAACATGCCTGAGGGAACACCCGTGGTGTGAGCTGGCCGGGGAGGAGCTGGGGCTGGGGGCGTTGGTCCTGCCCGGTGGGATGAAGATGCTGGGGGAGGAGGGAGCTCTGCCCCGCTGGGATTCCCTCGTGGTTCCTGTCCTGGATCATCCACAACGTGCTGATGGGGGCAAAGCAGCAGTGATGTGTCCCCACGGCTTTGTTGGACATGGCAGTAAGACAGAGCTGAGAACTCCTGGCACCAGAGCAATGCCAGCCCAAAGGGCCTCTTGCTGCTTCAGAGAGCACCTGGGCAAGGACTGAAGCCCTGCTGCCACCTGCAAGGGAGGAAGGACATCTGTGTGCCCAAGGCCACAGCCAGGTAATGCCCTCGCTGCCCAGCCGTGTGTGTGTGTGTGTCCCTCCTGTGGCCGTGTCACTCCCTAAGCCCATACGGCACAGACCAGCCTGGAATGATCCTCCTGGGGTGCTTCACCCCAGCCACCCACCCAGCCAGTTCCATGAGTTTTGTGTCTCCGTGGGCAGGATGAGAGGCAGGCAGGACAAGCAGTGGGACAGGATGGCCTTTGTGGCAGGACAAGCAGGGGGACAGGATGGCCTTTGTGGCAGGACAAGCAGTGGGACAGGATGGCCTTTGTGGCAGGACAAGCAGGGGGACAGGATGGCCTTTGTGGCACCAGCCCTGGCCGGGAGCCAGTGGAGCAGGTGCATGTGGGTCCCTGTGCTGCCCTGTCCAGCCCACATCAGAAAGGGTCCCACAAAGGGACCCAGAGGGGAGGGCTGGAAGTGCCAGAGAGTTTGTCCTGGCCCATGGGGAGTTTTGGATCCGGTCACAGACGCTGCCTTGTCCTGCATGAGTCACTGAAAACTCAGAGTCCTTTTCACAGTGACACTTTCTGCACACTGTGGGCCAGCCTGGAAAAACCCCGGTGCTGCCATCCCCTCCCTGTGGTCAGGACAAGGGAACAGCCTCTCTCCTCTCAGTAACTTGTTTATAAGGATGCAAACACCTCACCGAGCAAAAAAAACAACTTCATGCCAAGTAGGCGCTGGTTCCCCATGCCCTAATCTTGGCAACAGCTTCCTCGGTTATGTTTTCATTTCTGTTTTCGCTGCCCCCGTTCCCGAGGCTGAGCAGCTGGTAAGGGACAGCAGAGCAGAGGGGCAGTGCCGGGAACACGCCTGACCTTGGGATAACACGGCGGGAGCCCGGAGCGTTTGGGATGGGCTGTGGGAGCAGCAGGGCATCACCGGGGCTGGACATCGCAGCCGCAGCGATGCCAGGGAGACATGGGGGACCTGTCCCTGCTATGGGTGGCAGGGGCGAGTTTGTGTCCCCTGCTCTCCCGGTGTGTCCCCTGCGCTCCCCCCGCAGCTGCTGCCGGCACGGCGCACCGGGGGCTGGATGGAACGGACCGGGCGGCACCGGGGCCCGGTACAGACCGGGGGATCGGCTGTTCTCGCGGATGGGAGCCCATCCCGGGAGCCGGTGCGGGCGGGGGCGGTGCGCTCGGGGCCAGCCGGTGCCAGCCGGGCCGGCCGCCAGCCCCCCCCGCCCGCCGGGCGTGCGCAGGGACCGCCCCGCTCAGCTTGCCACCGACCGCCGGCTGCCGCGGCCGGGCCCGGGCCCCCGGGGGGGATCAGCCCCGCTCGGGGTCATCCCCCGCTCGGGGTCATCCCCCGCTCGGGATCCCCCCGTGCCCGCCCGGAGCGGCTGCGGTGTCACCGCCCGCAGCGGCGGCAGCGCGGCCGGGCGCGGCGACCTGCGCAACGCCGCCCGCTCCGCAGGTGAGAGCCGGGCCGGGGGCTTTCGGGGGGCAGAGGGGAGGATGGGCTGGCTGAGGAGCGGGGGTGGCACTCCTGGGGCGCGGGGGGAGCTGCGGGCCCCGAGCCGCCGACCCCGGTGCGCGGGTGTCGGGCAGGGCCGAGCCGGTCTCCGCGTCACCGCCAGGGACGCCCGGAGCCCCCGTTAGGGACAGGGATGTCGGGAGCCCCCGTAGGGACAGGGATATTCGGAGCCCCCTTAGGGACACGGATGCTGGCAGCCCCCCTTAGGGACAGGGATATTCGGAGCCCCCGTAGGGACAGGGATGCCCGGAGCCCCCGTAGGGACAGGGATGCCGGCAGCCCCCCGTAGGGACAGGGATATCAAGAGCCCCCTTAGGGACAGGGATATTCGGAGCCCCCTTAGGGACAGGGATGTCGGGAGCCCCCGTAGGGACAGGGATATCAGGAGCCCCCTTAGGGACAGGGATATTCGGAGCCCCCTTAGGGACAGGGATGTCGGGAGCCCCCTTAGGGACAGGGATGCTGGCAGCCCCCCGTAGGAACAGGGATATTCGGAGCCCCCTTAGGGACAGGGATATCAGGAGCCCCTTTAGGGACAGGGATGCTGGCGGCCGCCGAGGCAGCAGTGACAGCTCAAATGCGGGAAGCTGCCTGGGAGGTGGGGCTGGGAAAACGAAACCTGCTCCTGCGCTGTCTGCCTGCTCCAGCGCTGCCCAGAAATGCTGCGCTGTCCCCTTGTCCCTCTGAGGTCTCAGGCCAGGGGGTTGAGGGGAGACATCGAGGTTTCTGCAGCCTGGGGAAACCCGCCAGTGCAGCTCTGCGCTCTGGGGACGCTGCTGCAGCGGCCAGGGACACCCCGATCCAGGCATGCCCCCCTCCAGGGCTCAGGGGCTGCCTCAGATCGGGCCTTTCCTCCTGCCTCCACTGAGCTGCGGTTGTGCTGCCACCCCAGGCAGAGGACGCTGGGTTTGCCCAACAGTCCTTGATGGGAACCCGGGCACCTCCCATCCCGGAGGGTGCAGAAAAGTCTCCTCTCCCCATGTCCCACCGCAGCCGGTGCCATGCCACAGGCAGGGGAGGCAGCCAAATCCCGGAGGGCAGGGATGACAGCTGGCAGGGTGACACGCTCCTGTCGGGCAAGTGGAGGCCCGATGCCACTTCGCTTGCTGTGCCAAGCCCAGCAGTGGGCGTGTGCCAGGAGGGGACATTGGCCCTGCCCACGGCTCGCAGCTGCATCAGCCACTTGTCAGCCGGAGCCGGTGGGGACAGGGACAGGGGCTGCAGCCTCCGAAGTGGGCACCTGGCACGGTGCAGTCCGGCTGTGGAGGTTGGCACTGGCTGGGCAGGCAGGGCAAAGTCTGTGCTGCTGCTTGTGCCATCTGGCTTTGATCTGCCACCTCTGCCGTGCCTTTGCTCCTCTCCTCCTCCGCAGGGAGCCTGGCTGCATTCCTGCCCGGCTGTGCCTGTGCCACACCTCTGTCTCTCAAGGCCTTCCTGCCGGCAGCCCAGCGCTGTTTGTGGTGCTCTGGGAGCTGCTCATCCTCCCTGGTATCAGTTAGAGCAGAGCACATTTCCGGAGGAGAAAATGTCAGGAGTCAGCTCGGATTTTAGAGAGCAGAGGAGAGCGTGCCGTGCCACGCAGGGCCCTGGCATTGCGTACCAGGGCCCTGGCATTGCCATCAGCAGCTCTGCCCACTTCTGCCCCATCCCAGTGGCTTTTAAAGCAGCTCTTGCTGTCACAGAAACATCTCTTGTTCCAGCACTGCAGAACCACTCTTTGTACTTTGAACAGGACCCTTGAATGCCAGGCAGGGTGCCAGGCGCCGGCAGCCAAGGCGGGGAGGGAACAATTGGCCCTGGCAGCAAGGAGCTGGAGCAGAGGTGGCAAACCCTGCTCTGCCCATGGGGACGGGTCCCTACGCAGTCCCAGTGCCGGGTGGCAGCTGCCAGGCCCCTGGTGGCACCTGGGGGCCCCCTCGCCTGCACCCCAGCCCCACACGAGGTCACCAGAGCGTGGGCACGGGTGCGTGGCAAGTCCCTGCCTGCCACACGGGGGTGTCTGCAGCCAGCCTGCTCCTGCCTGGCAGCGCTTCATGGATTTATGGTTTTGGAGCGTGCAGATGGGTTGAGTGTCCCTGGGGATGTGCTCTGGGGTACAGGGGAGGGAGCACGGGCACTGAGATGGGTTGGGCACCAGAGCAGCAGTCCCAGGGCTGCCTTTGCCACCCCTGCAGTGCCCTGCGGAGATGGCGAGTGCAGAGCCCGGCTCTGAGGATGCAGCTGAGGCTGAAGAGGCCGTCTATGAGGTGATGCCCTGCGACAGGACGGAGCTGAGCCAGCGGCTGGCCGTGGAGGAGCTCATCAGCACCGAGGCCAGCTACGTCCACAACATGCAGCTGTGCATGTCCGACATCCGGGCGCACCTCCAGGAGAAGCAGGTGACACGGGGCACCCCTGCCAGGGCTGGGGACTGCAGGGTGACTCTGTCCAGAGCTGTGAGATGCCCAAATCACTGCAGGTGCTCCTTCCACCTTTCTGTGCTTCCCCTCACCAGCCAGGCTCTGGGGTTGGGTGGACGTTGGGTCTGACCCAGCACAGCCATGACCTCAACCTGGGAGCCCAGCCAGGTCTCAGCATTCCCAAAGCCTCCTGAAGCACAGCATCACTCACTGGCGTGGCCCATGGGGCAGGCAGAATGTCACCAGCAGTGCCTCTAAAGCACCTGCTCCATCTCTGATATATCCGCTTAGCCTGGGGCACCTTTGTTCCCTTCAGCTGCCTGAGCTGGACCTGGAAGGACTCTTCTCCAACACCGATGACATCCTCCATGTCTCCAGGAGGTTTCTGAAGGGGCTGGAGGCCACGGCCGGCCAGGGCCAGGAGCAGCTGCTCTCCATCAGTAAGTGGTGCAGTGCCAGTGGCTGCCCCATGCCCCCGTCCGGGGGTGTGCCAGCCCAGCCCCCTGCCCTGACACCTCCTGCTCCTGCCCTGGCTCTGGGGAGGGCTGGTGCCACCACACCCTGTCCACCCACGGGGCAAGGCTGACCTGCCCAGCCTGCAGACAGTGATGGGGACAGCACCAGGCCCAGCTTAGCAGGGTGCCTGGGGGCAGAGCCCTGCCCTGGCATGCCTGGCACTGCTCCACCGGCTTTGTCCTTCCAGCAGGCTGGGGATAAACCCCTGCCTTCTCATGGGAAAGGACCCTCCTCTCCAGCCCCACTCTCCATCCCCAGGCACGCTGTTCCAGGAGTTCAAGGAAGAGATGGAGGCTGTCTACAAGATCTACTGTGCCAGCTACGACCACGCCCTGCAGCTGGTGGAGAGCTACCGCAGGGACCCCCGGCTGCAGGAGGAGATCCTGGACACCCTCAGTGCCACCGTGTAGGTCCCTGCTGCTGAGCCACCGCCTCCCTGTCCCTGTTTCACATCCTGGCTTTGCTCTTCTCCTCTCCGGACAAGCTGCCTGCATGGAGCTGTGTCACCAGGCTGGCTGTCATATCATGGCCACCACCTCTGTGGCATTTCCTGGCGGCCTGTCCTGGACCCTTGGTTCAGAATGTTTTATGATGGATCCCAAAAGAACAGATGGGTGACATCCACATCTGCTGCCTTCCCCAGGGAGGGCACATCCTCCCCACACTGACCAGAGAGACACAGGCTAGCCCTAGGGGACCTGAACTACCAGGGAGGTCACAAACACTGTCACAGGCAGGAGAAGCAGCAGTGGCAGTGGAGGAGCTCCTGGGATTCGCTGCTTGGGGCACAGGCAGTGTGATTCCCAGGAGAGAGATGGGTGCCTTCCTGTGGGTGGGAAGGGAGACACTGCCAACATCCTCCTCTCCTGTGTCCAGGGCTGGACAAGCACAGCGCCGCTCGGGGAGGCAGAACACCCACCCAGGGCTGGCACTGCCCTCGGGGCTGGCAGGGACAGTCCCCCTGCAGCTGGAGGGGAGCAGCCAGAAATGCCCCACAACATCTGGGCTGCTCTCTCCCCTCAAACATTCCCAGAGAAGCCGTGGAGAGCAGCAGGGCAGGAGGGCAGCCCCGCACACCCACCCTGAGCAATGCCCCTCTCCTCCATCAGGCCTCACACGGGTGCATCAGACCTCAGCTTCTTCCTGGTGATGCCCGTGCAGAGGGTCACCAAGTACCCTCTGCTGCTGGGGAAGATCCTGGAGAACACCCCGAGCAGTGCCAGTGCCCACTCAGCCCTGCAGGCAGCAGCTCGTGCCATGGCCCAGGTCAATGCCAACATCAACGAGTACAAACGGCGCCGGGAAGTGGGTGAGCGGCCAGGGCCTTGGTGCAGGAGGGGGGCACAGCACCCAGCCCAACCCCAGTGGTCTCCCGGGCACTTAAATCAGTTCAAAGCTCTCCTGCCCTCCACTTAATCCTGCCTGGTGGAGCTGCAGACTCTGTGCAGGCGGCTCCTGGAGCTGCTCTGGTCCTGTCAGTGCCACTCTGGGCAGGACCCGAAGGCTGCAGGAGCAGGGTGGCATGGAGGGGCTGCTGACAAAACCAGTCTGTCCACATTCCTGGGGCTGGGGAACGGAGAATAACAGTTCTGCCCTTGGGATAGGAGAAATCAGGCTCCCCAGAGATGCGAGCTCACCTTTCTTCCTGGTTTTCCGAGTCCTTTCATTCTTTGATGTGGCTTGTGCTTATCCTGCCCATCTGCCCCCGTGCTGCTCACCTTCCTTGCCTGCTCAGCCATGAAGTCTCCTCTTCTGATCTTTTTTTTTCTCCCCTCATTTTGTGTCCTCCCACCCGAGGCAGCGACCAAATACAACAAGGCCGAGCACCTGACGCTGCGGGACCGCCTGGCGCGCCTCAACACCCACTCCATCGCCAAGAAAACCACGCGCCTCAGCCGGCTCCTCATGCACGAGGCTGGCATCGTGGCCAAGGTGGGCAGCCCTCACCTGCGCCCCGGGCACCTGCTGCCCCTCCCCGGGTCGTTTCTGGGGCATTTTGCTGCTCCTGAAGTGCCTCAGTGGCAGAATGGGGAGCACAGGGCCAGTACGGGGTGGGTTTCCTGCTCCTCCATCGTCCCAATGAGCAGTGGGATAGCAGGGAGCAGGGATGCAGGGATGCAGGGACACACCTCACTCCCCACCCCAGAGCATTGCAGGGCAGCACTTTGGTCCCCAAAGGACCTGCAGGACCCTTGGGCCCCCCAGAAAAGGAAAGACGCCCCAGTGCTCCCCAGCACCACGACCACACCAAGAGCTCTGTTGCTGCCTGCACCAATATTTTGACCCCTTCCCAGATTCATGGAGCTCCCCAGGGTCTGCTCTGCCTGTCCCAGCCCTGTGAGCTCCAGGCAGGTGCCTGGCTGCTGTTCCAGCCCCCAGCGATGGCTATCAGCCCTGCCCGTGCTGGTGACAAGCTGCCTCTCTCCTTACAGACTGAGGACAAGGAATACGATGACCTGGAAGAGAAGTTCCAGTGTGTGGCATCCAGTGTGGCCACGCTGAAGGAGAACATGGCATCCTACCTGGGCCACTTAGAGGTAACACCTTGACCAGGGGTTGGCCCCATCCCCTCAGGAGCTGTTCCTTGGGCTTGTGGAACTCTTTCAAGCCCTGTGGAAAGCAGGGGCTATTGGGGATGTTCAGGGATTTGCAGCTGAGCTGTTGTGTCAGGGAGTTTGCACAACACCCCCAAGGATTGCTCAGGTCCAGGGGAGTTTAAACCAAAGCTGAGGCTTTGACAGCACTGTCTGAGCTGGTGTCATTTGAGAATAATCCGTCCTTAAACTTATCGTTATTTCAAGGTCTTAAATGATTGAAAAGGCCGGGTGTTGTTCAGCCTGGGAATTCTCGCTTTAATAATGTGTATAAGGCAGAAATGTCCCCAGATCAGTCCTGACAACAAATCGCCCTTCTGAAATCACCTGGGTCAGCAGCTGCTACGATTTTCTCATGGAAATCCCTTGGGGCATCTGAGGAAAATGAAAGTCCGAGTGCTGGCAAACCATGCAATCCCCAGACACGGCATTATCAGGAAAGCCTCGGGAAGCGGCCGCGGGTTCAGCAGCAGTTCCTGGGCTGGAAAGACCTTGCAGAAAAGATTGACGAGGGCTGCCCACACAGGATTATCGAGAAGGAGCTAAAGGAGCGCCGTGCTGCCTCCCTTGCAGGCGTTCCTGCTGCCCACCCCGCACCAGCGTGACCTGCAGATGGAGCAGGGGCCAGCCCAGCAGCAGCGCCGCCTCGCCCAGCTCCTGCACAGCACCGTGCTCCCCGAGTTCGTGAGTGCTCCCGCCTTCTGCCAGGGCACACTGGGGCTGGCAGCCAGGAGCCGAGGGTGTCCTCAGAGCTCCCCAGAGCCCCGCTTAGCAGGCAGAGCCGGGAGCGAGGAACGGGATCCGTCTGCAGTCCCTGGCACATGGAGGGAGGGAGCAGCTCCAGGGCAGAAGGGAGGGCAGGGACAGAGGCACAGCAGGAGCGCCGCTCCTGAGCCCACCCAGGGCTGGATGAGTGCAGGGTGTGCCTGATGTGCCTCCAGGGAGATGGGGAGGGACCAGAACACCCCAAGGCAGGGGCAGAGGGCCCTCGAATGGGCTCTGGGCAGGGGTGTGGGGGCAGACTCAGCCGAGGCTGCCCTGAGCCATTCCAGGGTCCTGCCCAGCTGGAGGAAATCTGGAGCAGCTCCGGATTTTCTGAAGCTGCAGAGCTGGATCCAGGCTATTCCAGATTTTAAATCCCAGGAAAAGCAGGGATTGGAAAAAGGTGGGGAACTGAGCTGGCGTTCCCATCAAAAGAGCGAAGGGAAGAGGGAAAAATGGAAAAAAATCAGGATTGGTTTGGGAATTAGAGCTGGGGGGGGATCCCAGTAAATCCTGGATGAGCCTGGAAAAATGCGGGGAAAAATTCCCCATGGGAATTTGTTCTGGGGATAAAATTTCCAGTTTTTCTTTGGAAAATTCCTAGGAATTCAAATAAAAATCAAGGTGGGAGGGTGAGAGAGGGAAATCAGGGAATGGGAATAGAATCATTCCCATCTTTCCATTGTCTTCCATGGAATTCCCATGGGAAAAGCTCCACCCGGATGGGAATCCTTGGAGTCTCCAAGGATGAGCTTCTCCAGATTTTCTCCCTGGATCCCGGAAGGATTTTTTTTGGGAAGTGCTCCCACTACGAGCATTTTTGAGGGATTTTTATCCCTCCAGCTGTTTCCATGGAGCACAAGGCTGGGATTGTGGCAGGTGTCGGCTGGCATCCTGCGTGCCCTCAGGGAAAGATGTCCCCGGTGCTCCCCACTCCACACAAGCCCCTCCCAGCCCCCTGCCCCCCTGCCCCTGGGCTGGCCGCTGCTCCTTCTGGGGGGGCTCACGTGGAAATCGGGGTTCTCACCTGGCAGAAGCGGCGTGTGGACAGGCTGGTGTGGCAGCCCCTGTGCAGCCTCTCAGACATGCTGGAGGGGCCCCAGCAGCTGGTCAAGAAGCGCCTGGACAAGCTGCTGGACTACGAGGAGATCCAGGAGAGGAAGAGCGAGACGGGCAGCGTGAGCTACGATGAGGAGGCTGCCATGAACACCTACCTGGCCATCAATGACCTGCTGGTGGCCGAGCTCCCCCAGTTCAACCAGGTGGCCCTGCAGCTCCTGGGGCAGATCCTGCGCTCCTTCAGCGCCCTG
The DNA here is from genome assembly GCF_015832195.1 of Motacilla alba alba. Classification (NCBI taxonomy): domain Eukaryota; kingdom Metazoa; phylum Chordata; class Aves; order Passeriformes; family Motacillidae; genus Motacilla; species Motacilla alba. The sequence goes on from NC_052028.1 coordinate 16,800,408, forward strand.
CAGCTGGACTTGGCTGCCCAGGTCCTGCACCACGCAGAAAAGGAGCTGGAGCAGGTGAGTGGGACCCTTCAGGCACAGGAGCTGAGCTAGAACTGCCTTCTCCAGGTTTAGGAGATCTCTCAGACATCAGGGCACTGAAGGTTTGCTGTGGCCCACCTGCCCTTGCAGGCACACAGCTCCCTGTGGAGCATTTGTCAGGATCTCCCGTCCTTCCTGCCTGGAAAAAGCCAGGCTTTCTCTTCTGCACTGTCAGAAACTGTCCTGCTTTCTGTTTGTGGACACTTCTGGTGATTTATTGATGTGCTGCTGTCTGAGAGATCAGTGTGAGCTCAGAGCTCCTGAGAGCCCTGTGCCAGGAAGGCAGGGAGGAGAAAGGCAGCTCCTGGTCCAAGGAAAGCCTTCCCCAGCCCCATCCCCTGGGAGATGTCTCCCAGCGCTCCTCACTGCTCAGAACTCCTCGCTGATGTTTGTAAACACGGGGAGGGAGGGCTGTCAGAAGCCCTGGAGTGAAGCATAGCCCTGGCCTGAGCCAGGACCAGGAGGAGAACGAGGTGCTGCTCAAAGCCAGAGAGGAGCACCTTTGATCCCCTGTGCAAGGTGAATTTAGTGGTCAGGCCTGCTCTCTTGCTTTCTCACCCCTTTTCTTCCTCCTGGTTCCCTTCTGCCTCTACCCAGAGCTCTTCCTCTCTCAGGGAGGATCCTCTCCCTGATCCCAGTCTGTCTCCACAGCTGCCCCATGGGCACATGCCCCTGCCCAGCTTCTGGAAGGTGGTGGAAGACAGCCTGCAGCAGTCGGGGGCTCAGCTCCGTGCCTTCTGCCAGGCCTTTGAGACTGTCACACCCAGCCCTGGCACACAGGTAGGGGCTGGGCAGGGCACGGCTCAGGCCAGCTGGATAGAGAGAGAGGGTGGACTGTGGCTTCCCAGTGCAGAAATGCCCTTGGTGGGGAGGCTGGCTCAGGACGGGGCCCAGGGGGTGCCACAGTATTTCCCCCAAGCCCCTGAGAGCTGGGGATAACCAGGGGAGAAAGAGCTCAGCTCTGCTGGTTCTGGGCTCTCATCTCCAAACCTGGGGTGGAGCAGGGAGCGTGAAGGAGTTTCTGCTCTTCACCTGTCCCCGGGACGTGATCCTGCAGAAAGGAGAGCAGGTGTACCCTGAGGGTCTCATGGAATGCTCCTGTGTCTCGTGCCCCCCTCCAGCCTCTGACCCCTGCTGAGGAGAGGAAGGTCCTTTCCCTCGTGAGCAAGCACGGCCCAGACAAGCTCTACCAAGTGACCAGCAACATCAGTGGCAGCAGAGACTTGGACCTGACCTTGCTGAGGGGACAGATCGTGGCTCTGCTGCAGAGCGCCGACACCAAGGGCAACACCAGCAGGTGGCTGGTGGATGCTGGAGGTACTGTGGGCACCGTGGGCAGCCTCTCCTCACCCTGGCGCCGGGGCCAGACCCACCTGGGTCATTTCCTTATCCTGGATGAAGCAGCAGGCCGTGGTCTCCTGGTGCTCCCTTCCAGGCTGTGCTCAGCCCAAGGCCACCTGAGCTTTGCCACCAGCTGTAGGGTTCAGGTGCCCTGACTGATGCCCCAGGGGAAGCGTCGTGGGTGGGGAAGGAGAATCCACACACTCACAAACACACCGAATTCCCTTTTTGGTGGGGATCTCTCCTGGATATCCCCTAGTGATGGACAGGGCTGCCATGCCATGCCAGGCCACAGCCAAATTGTCATTCCCGTCCCCTCCAGCCGGTGCTGGGAGTGCCAGGCAGCAGGGCCCCATGACCTGTGTGTGTCTGTGTCCTGCAGGGCCCCGAGGGTTCGTTCCTGCTGCGAAGCTCCGGCCCTACAGCCCAGGACAAGTGCAGCAGCCTGTGATGCAGCTGCTGGGCCTGGACGGTGGCACAGAGAAGAGGAGACATTCCTATGCATCCCCTGAAGCTCCCAGGCCACAGGTGGCCACCTTCACCCCAACATTCCAGGTGAGAGTGGGGGACATCCCTGAGGCCATTTCTAGCAACCCCACCAGCTCCCTGCTCGTCCTGGCGTGGGTGGGAAGGTGGACCTGTGTCCACCTGTGCTTTTCCAGGTGTCCTTCTTGCTGGCACCAGGGTGGACAGGGCGAGAGAACTGTCCTTGGTGGGTCCCCAGTCCCTCCATCCACGGCACTGCTGTGCTGCCCTCTGGGAGCTGCCACATCCTTTTCCCCTTAACTCCCAGCTCCAGCCAGGGCTTCCTCCCTCTCTTCCTCCCTCCCTCCTTGCCTGCCTCCCGCAGGTGGTGGCCGGCTTCTCCTTCACCGCCCGGAGCCCGCAGGAGCTGAGCCTGCAGGCGGGGCAGCCCGTGCTGCTGCTGGAGCCCCACGACAAGAAGGGCAGCACGGAGTGGAGCCTGGTGGAGGTGAACGGCCAGAGGGGCTACGTGCCCTCCAGCTACCTGGTGACGGTCCCCGTGCAGGACCCGGCGGGCTGGAGCCTGCCCGTGTGAGCGTGCCAGCCCCGGCAAGGGCAAGGATGGGAGCGGCCAGCTTGGCACCCGAGGACACCTCACAGGAGATGCCGGAGGGAGGCAGCCCCCGGCTGGGAAGGTGGTGGGAGGCACCCGGGGGACACGGGCACGAGGATGGCACTCGGGAGGCACCTTTCGGCGGGAGGTGTGAGGGTGCAGGTCCCGCGTGTGTGTTGGCACAGAGCACAGCAGCAGCAGGGGGTGAGGGCGGGTGGCTGCAGATAGCCAGGGATTTGCTGCAATCCCTGCAGGTGACAAACGCGTCCCGGGGAGATGAGGCAGCGCCGTCCCTGGTTAGAGCAGGATCGAGCAGCAGAGGAGCAGCACTGCAGAGGGGTCCTCAGCCAGGCAGGGGGCACTCGGACACCTGGGCACTGAGCACTGGGGCACTGGGCACCTGAGCACTTGGGCACTGGGCACTGGGCACCTGAGTACCCGAGAATTTGTCTACCTGAGCATCTGATAATTTGGCTACTTGGGCACCTGAGGGCCTGAGAAACTGGGCACCTGAGTACTTGATAATTTGGCTTCCTGGGCACCTCAGTACCTGAGAAACTGGGCACTTGGGCACCTAAGAATTTGGCCACCGGGCAACTGGGCACCCGAGAATTTGGCTACTTGGTCACCTGAGTGCCTGAGAAACTGGGCATCTGACACTTGGGCACTGGGCACATGAGTACCTGAGAATTTGGCTCCCTGGGCACCTGAGCCCCGTGGCAGCGCTGGGCCGCGGCCGCCAGAGGGAGCCCCGCACCAGCTCCCAGTGCCCGCCGGGCTCGTCCCGGGAGCGCCGCTGCGGCACAGCCCGGCTCGTACCGGGAGCGCTGGTGCGGCAGAGCCCGGCTCGTACCGGGAGCGCTGGTGCGGCACTGCCCGGCTCGTCCCGGGAGCGCTGGTGCGGCACAGCCCGGCTCGTCCCGGGAGCGCTGGTGCGGCACAGCCCGGCTCGTCCCGGGAGCGCTGGTGCGGCACTGCCCGGCTCGTACCGGGAGCGCTGCTGCGGCACAGCCCGGCTCGTACCGGGAGCGCTGGTGCGGCACTGCCCGGCTCGTACCGGGAGCGCTGCTGCGGGACAGCCCGGCTCGTACCGGGAGCGCTGGTGCGGGAGTGCGCGGGCACCGCCCGGGGCACCGAGATCGCCACTCCCGGGACTCCCGGCCTTGCGACCCGCACACATCCCCGGCAGGCTGACACAGCTCCCATGGAAGAGGTTTTCGGGAGAATCAGTCCGTGTCGGTCCTCACCCAAGGCTCGGTTTGAGAACGGAGAGAGCCCCCTCCCGCCATTCCCGAGGTATCCGTGCCTCAGTTTCCCCGTGGCTGCACCGTTAGGGGATGCTGACGGGGCTGAGGTGGGCAGCCCTGCCGTGATGCCAGAGGGATCTTGAGGGGCGCCGCGGGACTGGCACGGCACGCTGCCCATCCCTGACCGAGGCCAGTGGAGCGCCCGGCTGGCGTCGCCCCGGCTGCCCTGGGCTCTGGCGCTGCCCGCATCAAAGGTGCCCGCGCCGGCTGGCGAGCGCTGGCACGCCGTGCCCTGCACCCTGCCCTGCCCTGCCCTGCCCTGCCCTGCCCTGCCCTGCCCGGGGGCAGCAGCACGCCCGGCCACCCACGGGCTCCCCGCGGGCCCCGCAGTGCGGCCGGGGCTGCGGGCTGGGCAGCGGGGCAGGGCTGGCACGTCCTGTCCCAACCCTGAGCAGGTGCCAGGCGGGTGGGGACAGCCCCAGCGCTGCCCTGTGCGTCCCCTGGCTGGGGCTGGGGTCTGGTGTGAAGCAGAGTGGGGCTCACCCTCCTTTCACCTGGACCTGTGGGGTGGCTGGGGGGCAGCCACCTCTGCCCAGGTGCCATTGAAAGGCCCGAGGAAATGCTCACCTACACCAAACCTGGCAGGGGACAGCAGTGCCAGAGCTGGGGACATGTCCTGGGGATGCTCCCAGCCTGGGAAAAGGCTGCTGGGCTCCTCAGCAAGGGAGAATGAGTAGGCTGGGGACAAGGGTCACTGAGCAGGGGCTGTGTGTCTGCGCTTGCCCACCCAGCCCAGGCCCCGCAGCCACAGGGCTCACCCCTCCAGCTCCCTGCAGGTGGCTCCTCTGGATTTTTCCATCCCTAATCAAATCCCACCAGGTCGGGTTTCCCTCCCGAGTCACCTTGCTGCCAGCTCGCTGGGGTGCACAAGCAGCCGGCCCCGTGCCAGCCATGGCAGCAGTCGGGCAGGTCCTGCTCCACAGCCCTCGGGGGCCTGGGACCCTCTGGGGGCTGAAAGGTGACGGTGGCACACGGAATGCTGAGCCTGCTGCTGCCTGGGCCCTGATCTTCCCACGGGAAGGAGATCTGGGGCGGTCAGGGACATCCAGCAGGACGAGGGCAATGAGTTCAGGTGGCTCCTCCAGCTGTGGGTGCCGAGGGCTGAGCTGGGCTCTGCAGTTCCCCCAGCCCTGCTGCCAGCCTCGATGGCCAGGGCACCTTCCCCAGGGGTCTGTCCCCAGCACAGGCACTTGGCTGCAGGATTGGGTGCCTGCATCCCTCCCTTCTCCCGTGAATTCACCCCAAGTCACGGCTCTGCTGCTGCCCTGAGCCTGGAAGTGCCCTCTTGGCGTCACGGGAGGGCACGGGGCTCTTCCAGCCCAAACATGAGGGGGATAAAGGGCACAAGCGTGCCTTTAAATAGCCTCTCAAGGACAGGCTCTCCCGGGAGGAATGCTCTGGCTGGCCCGGTGGAACATGCCTGTGCCCGGGGGCACGGGGGGACAGCCGGGCAGGGCTGGCTGCTCGCCGGGACGCCAGGTCAAGGTTAGGCACGGCCCTGGCCCGGTGCCACCGTGCCATGGCCTGGCAGCGGGGAAGCAGAGCCGTGCAAACAGGGAAATGCGTGCCAGGCCAGGCTTTGCCGTGCCCGGGGCTGATCCGGAGGTGGCAGCGGACCTGCCCTCCAGCCCGCCCGGGATTTGGCAGCGGCGCTGCCGGGGCAGCCTCCGGGGCAGCTCCGTTTGTCCCGGAGCGGCTGCTGCGCTCCTGTCCGGCTGATTCATATCCTGGACGTGCAGGCGTTTGGATATTGTCCACCCGCGGGTGTGACAGCGCGGCTGTGTCCCCAGGGCGCGGGTGCCAGCCCGGCCACGTGCCCGGAGCAGCTCCGGCTCTGCTCCCCGGGGACGCGGCGGGGCCACGAAACACATCCCAGGTGAGATGCCGGGATGCCAGGAGGAAGGCTGAGTGCCCAGGTGTCCTTGTGCCCATCGGCTCTGCTGGGGCACCCCGGGGGCAGGGAGGAGTGAGAAAAAGCGGCTGCCACAAGCCCAGGCTCCCAATCCCAGAGCCATCCCCTCAGCACGAGGTGCAGAAAGGAGAGGGCAAAAAGGCTCGGAGGGGAGAGCCAGGAGGAGCAGGGCGGCCGGAAGGGCACAGCCAGCCCGAGTGGCTTTAGGCGCAGAGTTCGAGTTGCCCACGCTGCCAGGCTGAGCTGGCTCCCAGCAGAGCCAGCCTGTGCTGCGATGTTCCCTGCCACCTGCCCACCCCGTGGTGGCCCACGAGGAGCAGCTTGAGCCCCGGGCCACCCTCGCTGGCCCCTCCTGTGCCTGCTGGGACCAGCGTGGCCCGAGGAGGGGCTGAGCCCCACGGAGAGCGAGCCCGGGGCTGCGGAGCAGGAGAGGAGCTGCGAACAGCAGCGCTCGCTCCAGGCTGGTGCAGCTGGCACCTGAATTGTCTAATAAAGTGTGAAATTGCTTTCATGCTCTGCTACCTTTGCTGAGCTGGACCGTCATTACAGCCCCCCCGCGCCGGCTGCGCCGTGTCCCGCTGTGGCGGTGGTGGCACTGCCAGCTGAGCCCCTGCCTGGCACTGCCCCCAGCGCCCCTCTGCCGGGGGCTGCCAGTGCTGCCAGCGTCCCCTCCCTGCCCCGCAGCCCCTCTGCTGGGCGGGGGCATCACCGGGATGGGGGCAGGGGATGGAGATCACCCTGCCGTGGGGCTGGGGTGGATCCCTGCTATGGGGCTGGGGTGGATCCGTGCTGTGGGGCTGGATCCCTGCTATGGGGATGGATCCCTGCTGTGGGGTTGGATCCCTGCTATGGGGCTGGATCCGTGCTGTGGGGCTGGGGTGGATCCCTGCCATGGGGCTGGATCTCTGCCGTGGGGCTGGATCCCTGCTATGGGGATGGATCCCTGCCGTGGGGATGGATCCCTGCCGTGAAGCTGGGATGGATCCCTGCCATGGGGATGGATCCCTGCTGTGGGGCTGGGGTGGATCCCTGCCATGGGGATGGATCCGTGCTATGGGGCTGGGATGGATCCCTGCCATGGGGATGGATCCCTGCTATGGGGCTGGGATGGATCTCTGCCATGGGGATGGATCCCTGCCATGGGGCTGGATCCCTGCCGTGGGGCTGGGGGCTGCTGTGGGGCTGGGGGCTGCCGTGGGTCTGGGGGCTGCCGTCCCGCCCCCTTGTGGCACAGGATGCCCCGGGGCGCCGGGATCAGCTCAGGTCGGGGCCCTGCCCTGCGGCTGTGCCGCTGCCAGAGCCCTGCCCGTGCCCATCAGATTGGGTCCATCCGGCCGTGCCCGGAGCCGCCCCGAGGCTGCCGAGAGCTCCCACCTCGGCAGGGACAGAGGGACAGCCCGTCCTCCAGGGACAGAGGGACAGCTCGGCCCCCCTCGCCGGTGGGTGACGGATTGCTCCTGAGCCACCTGGCTGTGCACAGAAACTGTTCTCCACCTCTATTAACAGCAATCAATCATCCTGCTCTGGCCAGGGGATGTGTGAGGTTTTCCAGGGCTGGGGAGCTGGTGGGGCTGGCAGGGGGATTTTGGGGGGCTCCCCTGAGAGGTGGTGGCTTCCCTCCTGCTCTGCCCCCCAGGAGGGCAATCCATGAGCAGGGACACAGCCTGCCAGGGGAAGTGCCAGCTCCTCGGGGCTGTGAAAATTGTGATTTTGGAGGAAAAAGCAGCCGGGAGCCCGGGTCTGGCACAGGACACTGGGTGCTCCCTGCTCCAGAGGGTCCCACGGGTCCTCATGCCAAAGGAGCTGCTGAGCGAGGCCCAGGAAAAGGGATTTCTGCAGGGATCAAGATACTTTGCCCCGGGGAAGTGGTGCCACGTTTTTCCAGCTACTGATAAAGTTAAACCCTTGATCTGGTTAAAGATTTAGCCCACAAGGCAAGCCAGGGTAGGACAGCAATGCTGCTAGTGCCACCGGCTTGGTGACACTTCAGTTTTTTCCTAATATCTGACCCAGCCCTGCTCTCTGTGCGTTGGGAACCATTCCCCTTGGCCTGCCACTACTGGAGAAAACCAGTCGCAGGGAGTGCACCCTAACCCAGCAGCATTCCCAGCCCTCCTCCATGGGCATTGCTCCTCTCCCAGCCTGCACAGCCTGTTCCCAAGGCCCCAAGGGTTCATGGAATTCTTCCCCCAGAACTGCCGATGCTTTAGGGACTGCAGTGTCTGCACACACCACGGGCAGCCTGCTCCGAGCCTCTCCATGCCTGCTCTGAGCCTGCTCCATGCCTGCCCTGTGCCTGCTCCAAGCCTACTCTAAGCCTACATCCAGAGGGGCTGGGAAGCATCCAGAGGGGCTGGAGAACACCCAGAGGGGCTGGGAAGCATCCAGAGGGGTTGGAGAACACCCAGAGGGGCTGGAGAACACCCAGAGGGACTGGAGAACACCCAGAGGGGCTGGGAAGGACCCAGAGGGGCTGGGAAGGACCCAGAGGGGCTGGGAAGGACCCAGAGGGGCTGGAGAACACCCAGAGGGGCTGGGAAGCATCCAGAGGGGTTGGAGAACACCCAGAGGGGCTGGAGAACACCCAGAGGGGCTGGAGAACACCCAGGGGGGCTGGGAAGGACCCAGAGGGGCTGGAGAACACCCAGAGGGGCTGGGAAGCCTCCTGCTCCCCTCCCCGCTGCGCCGGGCACTCCGTGCAGCCCACCGAGCCATCGGGGCTGCTCCTTCATCTCTGCCCAAAGGAGATGTGTGGGTCTAAAACCTGCCTCTTTCAGGCTGCTCCCGACAGGAGCCACAAGCTGCAGACACGGAGCCTTTTGTGAGCCCGACCGCATCCCGGCTGGGATTTACCTAAAACAGCCCCAGGGAGGAACGGCTGGGCGGGGATGTGGGGGAGAGGGAGGGAGGGAGGCTGCCTGGTGTTTGTTTTTACTAATGAAGCCCCATAATCAAATCATTTCAATTTTAATTGTGAAGCCAGCAGGCAGATTTCTGTCTCCAGATGGGACGTGATAGGAATAGTGGAAGGCTGGGCACGTTCTGCCACTCACCTTAGTGCTTGGAACGAGGCAGACGGGAGCAGCACTGGGGAGAGCTTGGGAGGAGCCCCCAGGGATGAGGATTTGAGCTGGGATCACACCCAAAACCTCCCCTGCTTGGTTGATCCAGGGAAAGGAACCCCTGAGAAGATGTGCTGCGCCATTCCCAGGTCTGAGCAGGGGAGGCAGGAGCTGATTTCCCTGCTTTCATCTCCCAGCTCTGCCAGGATACATGAAATCTATTTGTGGCTTCCACTTACCATCTCATTTTTTGGGTGTTTGGACTTTGGGAAAAGAGGAAAATAAAGAAACTGGGTCGTTTTCTATTTATTTGGAAGAGCTGAGATGTTAACCCTGCAGCTGCACAGAGCTCTGCTCGTGTCTCGGTGGAACTGGCAAACTTGGAACAAGTGATGGGGGAGAGGAGAAACCTCCTTCCTCCTCAGCAAAGAAAATGTGTCTTTTGCCCAGCTTCTTGTCCAGGCTGGGGGGAACTGGGTGCAGTGGGGTCGGGATTGCCCTCCCAGTCTAAAGCAGTCAGGCAAAACACATCCGTTTGTTTCTTGTGATGGAGAAATGGAGTGGGCTGCTCTGGGAGAGATTAAAGCATCCAAGGAGGGGCATTCCTGCTGCCTGCCAGGCCTCAGCCACCACCCAGGGTCATGGGGTGGGCACAGAGGGATGTCAGGGAGGGGGATATCTCCTCTCCCTCCCACCAGAGAGGTCTGTTCCTCCCAAAGAGGATGAGGCCAGAGGCACAGCGTGATCCAGGCAGGTCACACCAAGTATGGAATACCTTGTGCTCCTCTCGGTGCCTTCCCCGCAGCCATAACGGGGCAGAGCCCGGCTCTTATCAGGGCTGGCTTTCACCTCCTGGAGCTGCTGCCCTCCCCATGCCCACAGCCCGGCTCCCAGCGCTGACAGCATTTCTGGAATCCCCTGGAGGGGATCCAGGTGGGGAATGCCAGGCACAGAGCAGCCAGCAGCGTCCCTCTGGCCGGGCCTCTTCCCTCTTATCAGCTCTCCTTTTCGTGCCTGAGTCATCGGGGACAAGAGCATCGAATCAGAAATAAAGTCATTACCTCGCTAAGCAAATTCAGATGAAAACCTCACTTTATTTTTTGAAATCGGAGCCCTGGCTGCTGAGGGCTTGAAGTGGCACCCTCCCTGTGCCAGCCTTCCCTTGGCTAGGCGTGCCCCAGCCCCGGGGACAGCCCGGGCGAGGAGAGGAGGGGGAGAGGGGCACTCTCCCGGCAGCCCAGGGATCTCCTGGGATGGGGGAGCTCTGTGCTTGGTGCACCCTCACTCTGGCGGCTCCAGCTACACGAACTGGGCACATCCAGTGGGGGCGACACCCCCTGTGCTGTGACACTCCCTGTGTCACCCACCCCTGCTGCCAGCACAGCCCCCTTTGCCGTAGGGCTCACCCCTGGCACCTCACTGTCTGCAGCTCACCCTCGCATCCCAGCGCCGATCAATCCAGGGTTCTGCTCTGCTCCTCCCTCCTTTTATATCTTTTTCCCACCGTGTCCAAACGGGAATTAAACCGCGGCCACCAAACCCCTCTGTGCTCCAGCCGCCCCGGGGCTGCAGGCAGCGTCTCAGCCCCGGCTCCCTGCTCCGCCAGGGCACCGCGGTGTGCCGGCTCCTGCTGCCGTGCCCGGCGTGCCCCTGCCTGCCCCAGGGCCAGCCGGGGCTGGGGTTAAGCCCAGCCTGCCCCAAACACGTGCCCGAGCGATTTCTCGCTCATGTGAGCGGCTCCGGCTCGGGCTGCTGCGGCCGCGCCTGCCCGCAGCTCCATCCCCGAGGGCTCCCCGCTGGCCCGGGGGGGCTCCCGCTGTGGGGAGGGGATGGAGACAGCCTGGGCAGCCGCTCCCACGGCCAGGCTCGGCCTCAGGGGCTCAGGCAGCATCCCGAGGAGCTGGGGATGAGCTGGAGCCGGGAGGCGGCTGCGGGACAGGGCTGGGGGTGCCGGTGACCGGGGGGTGTCTGCCAGGGAGCAGCGCCCAGCCGGCACTGAATGACCCCCTGAGCAGGCGGTGCCACCCCAGCGGGGCTGGTTTCCATCATGAGGAGCAGGAGGATGGTTTTCATCATGAGGAGGAGGGATGCTGGTCGTGGGTGAAGTTGTTCCCCTGCCACCCAGGAGAATGTCCCTGGAAGTGCCTGAGGACAGCAAAGGAGGGCAGACCTGAGTGAGCTGGGAGGGAACAGCCGCTGGGAATTTCAATGACCGCCCGTGAATGCTGGTTTTGTTCCGTCCCAGCCGCGGCTGTGCTCCGCCTGGGCCAGGCAGCATGGAAACGCTGCTGCTCACGGGGCTCGGCGCATGGAGCGCCTCGGGGAGAGCCAGGGCCAAACCCGAGCTTGAGAGGAGCCCTGGTGCAGCTCCCTGACCCTGCTCTGCACAGAAACCTGCCAGGCTGGCCAGAGCGGGCAGAGCCTCAGCCGCGGGGATGCGCAGGAGCTGGGGCGGGCTCTGCCCGGGCCTCCCGTCCGGCTCTGCTCCCGTCTGCCAGAAGGAAAAGGGATGGAAAGAGAAGAGATGGTCAGGAAGGGAGTGAGGTGTGCTTCCTGCATCCTTCCTGCTCAGTTCCTGCCCAATTCCTGCTCAGTTCCTGCTCAATTCCTGCTCAATTTCTGCATGATTCCTGCTCAATTCCTGCATCCTTCCTGCTCAGTTCCTGCTCAATTCCTGCTCAGTTCCTGTTCAATTCTGCACAATTCCTGCACAATTCCTCCTCAATTCCTGCTCAGTTCCTGCTCAATTCTGCACAATTCCTGCTCAATTCCTCCTCAATTCCTGCTCAGTTCCTGCACAATTCCTGCCCAATTCCTCCTCAATTCCTGCACAATTCCTGCCCAATTCTTGCTCAGTTCCTGCACAATTCTGCTCAATTCCTGCTCAATTCCTGCACGCTTCCCTCTCCCCCTGCCTGATGCACACTGCCGCGGGGCTGGGCAGTGCAGGCAGAGTTTTCCAGGGACAGCCTCGGGATGCAGCTCTCGGCTGGAGCCTGGGACATGGAATGCTGCCCCGTGACTCTCCAGGGCTCCCTGGGGAAATGGAGATGCTGCCAGGCACTGTGCTTACAGCCTCAGCTCCGGTGCACGCTGCCAGATGCATGCCCTGAAAATCTAGTTTCCTAGGGATAAACAGGATTTCTTATTCCTGTTGCTAATGTGATATCAGCACATTGCAACACAGATGTTTCAATAACACATAGTTCTTTTAATGAAGAGACTTAAGCTAATTTACTTCCCAACATTTGTATATGTCCTATTTGCTCATTTATTCATGCAGCAAATGAAATTAAAGTTGCTAAACATTTAGAAAATCACAAATACACTGGAGAAGTGCACCTGAGTATTACAACAAGGAGCAGGAGCTGCTTTCCTGGCACAGAGGCTGCCCAAGGCACGCGCTGCTGGCCCTTGCTCCCTTCCTGTGCAGCCACCCAGGCTGGGGGGGAAGGCAGCTGGGCACTGCCAGACCCCATTCCCAGGGATGCTGACAGCTGTGACAACCACTGCATTTTTATTTTTATCATCCAGCCAGCGCCGCTCTTTAGATCAGCTTTTATTAAAAATAAATAATGCTTTTAAAGGCGCTGCTGGGGCACCAAAGTGTGACAAAGGCCAGGGAGGCGGTGCTGAGGATGATTAATGTGGTTTTTCCAGTGAAATACTGTAGCAGCTCTGCCGTGCTGAGGGCTGTGGCAAGGACAAAGGCGCTGGGTGCTGTTCCCAGCCTGGCACCTGGAGCAGGGCACAGGTCTGGCTGTGGCCTCACCCCCTCCCAGGCCTGGCTTTGGTGGGCACAGGTCAGGCAAAGGCCGAAGGGATGTGAGGCACAGAGCCCTGCCAGCTCCTCAGATGTTTGCATCCCTTCTTCTCCCGTTATCCCCCACACCCGCCCCCAGCAGGCCCAGCCATCCGAGCCCAGCTGGGGGGTGACCACGGCTCACGGTCAGGGCAGGGAAAATGGATTTAGAATGTTCCCTGCCACACAGCCTGCACCCTGGGGCTCGGGGGTGTCACACATCCATCGTGTCACCACCCTGGGCAGACCCGTGCCAGGCACATCTCCATCACGTGTGCAGGCTCCTCTCTTATCACACCCTCCAGGGGAAGGTGAGCAAACCTCCAGCATCTCTGGAAAAGCCCCAAAGGCTGTGCAAACCTCCAGCCCCTCGGGAAAAGCCCCAAAGGCTGTGCAAACCTCCAGCACCTCGGGAAAGCCCCCAAAGGCTGTGCAAGGCCGGGCTTGCTCCCCCAGGGCAGACTCATCCCTTCCCAGGAAGGGACACCAGTCCTTCCCAGTCTGAGCACTGGAGCGATGGCACAGCTGCCTCTGCTCATGGCCGCGGGGACAGGGCTGCAGCTGCTGCCCTGCTGGGACAGCCCCGGCTGTAAAAGCCCTGCCACGACCGAGGCTTGGGGCTGGAGGGCTCCATCCTTGTCCAAGACGTGCCCAGCACCTGAGGCTTTCCCCGATTCCAGCTCTCGGCAACCAGCGGGAAAAGCGGCGAGAAAAATCTTTGGTAAACGTTTTGGGAATCCAAAAATCTCCCTCTCCGAGTGCAGTTTGGCTCGACAGCTTGCTGGGGAGCGGCAGGCACTGGATGTCAGATGGGGAGGCAGAGCCACCGACCTCCCGCTATCCGCTCCGTCGGGGAAAGGCGCTGCCTCTCACTGCTGCGCTCCCGTTATCCCGGTCCCTCCCCCGCCCTGCCTTCCCAGGCCGGAGCATTTCCCAAACTGTGCTTTATCCCATCCCTGCTGCTCCTTTTCCAGCGCTGGTAACGACGTCCCCGAGCCCCCGAGCGCCGCCTGCCCGGTGCCAGCGCTGCCGGCCCCCGGGCGCTGCCAGCCGCAGCCTGCGGCCTCGGCAGCGCGGAACGCGTGGGCAGCGAGCGGCACGGCATCTCTCCTCCCCCGGCTGTGCAGTTCGGGCTCCTGGGACGCCATCCCAGCCCCCCCGGCTCGCCGCTCCCGGCGGAGTCGTGCCCGTGGCTGCGGCGGGCGGGGGAGCGAGGCGGCTCCGCTCTTACCTCTCGCCGGAGCCGGCAGCGCGGGGAGAGCTGGAAATAGCCCCGGCTGACACAGATACCTGTGCGGAACAGCAGGGGCCCGCACTCGCCGTGCCGATTGCACACTGCAAGGCGATGAGTCAGCCGGAGCCCCGCACGAGGCTGCCCTGCCTCCCGCGCCGTGCGGGCAGCGCCCGCCGAGCCCGAGCGCGGCCCGGTTGCCGGGGAAATTGATGCTCCCCCCGTCCTCTAAGCGCAGGAGCAGGGAGAGGACGGGAATGAGAGCATCTTGCAGCTTTTTAAGCTCTCGAGATGCTTTCAAGTGCCAGGGAGGCTGTGCGAGCCGTGATTTGCTGCATTATTTCTGTTGCTATCCCCGCGCGGGGAGCTCCTGTGTGCAGAAGAGCTGCTTGCAGCAAGGCAGCATCCAAACGCTGCCTGTTCTAGGGGGGGCTGAGCCCCACAGCTGCCATCACCCACAAGGGACCGGGGCCACCCTGGGACCGGCCCTCAGCACTTCCCAGGCTCTCTGGGCTGGGCCCCCTTTACTTCATGGGGAACCAAAGCAGTCGGGCACTGAAGCGGTGTCAGCTCACCCCGAGACCCAGCAAGAAAGCCCCTCCAGCAGAGCTCTCCATCCTCCTCCTCCTCCTTCTCCTGGGGCTCAGGGGCTGCCTGCTGCCGGCGGTTGCGCTGCCAGGACATTAATAAATAATTAGCCGGCAAACTTCCACCAGGGAGCTTCGTTTGCTCTCCTGCCGTGGTGCCGCCTGCCCGGAGAGAGAGCAGCTATTCCCAGGAAGAGGGGCTGGAGGGGGTGGCATTTCCCCAGCCGGGCTGGCGGCTCCCCAAGCTCCTCCACAGCTGGCTTCACATTCCAAAGGGATTGGAGGGGGGAGGAGGAAGAGGTAAAATCAATGAGAACCTATTTGGCGGGATAAAAGAACCTGGTTTTATTTATAGCACTGGCTGGAGCTGAAGCGTCTCCTGCTCAGGATGATGGTGCTGAGGAGCAGCACAGCAGCGTCTGCACAGGGCTGGGAGGTGCACCAGTGCCTGCTGCCCACCCCCCAGCAGCCAGCCCCACTGAGCCCCCAACTCCCCAAAGTGCTGAGTGAGCCAGCCTGGCAAGGGGGGAGCACCTGCAGAGGGGTTTCTGCTCTGACAGCAGCGTCTGTGCTCCGGGGGTGCCAGGAGCTGAGCACCAGCCCCTTCCCACCACCCGTGCCCAGGCACGGCTGCAGGAGCTGGGGACAGCGGTGGCCAGTCACTGTGGGGGATGCTGAGAGGAGGAGGGGGTGCTGCAAGATGGAGGCCCGGGGACAGACAGACCCAGCCTGGCAGGCTGGCAGTCACGAGCCAGGAGATGCCCATGGACATCCCTGCCAGCAACAGCTGCTTGGGGAACAGCAAGTCCTTGCTCAGCAGCGCTGCAGATCCAAAGCGTCTCCCTCCACCGCTCACTGCCTTGGCCAGCTCTGCTGGTGCAGGAGGATCAGGACCTGCTCCGGGGATCACGGCACGTCTCTGGGATGAGGCAGTCAAAACTGAGAGAGGGAGAGAGGCACCCAGACTCTGAGCAGCCTCCAGGGAGAGGCAGGAGGAGCTGCCCTGCTCGGAGCCATCAGCAGAGGAGGATGGGGCCAGCCTGGGTCTCAGCCAGCCACCCCACTGCCCTCACTCCTCCTGGGAGCAGCTGGCAGCAGGATGGTGGGGATCCAGGAGATAGCTCAGCTCCTGGTGCTGTCCTGCCAGGCAGGCACGGGCAGTGAAGGGAGCCCAGGCAGCAGCGCCAGGAGCGGAGGCAGCTCGGCAGGCAGGGACGAGGCGGGGGGGCAGCGAGAGGCCAGTGGGGTGACATGGATGGGCTGTGACAGACACTGGCAGCACAGTGCGAGAGCTGCCAGGGCTGTGGGAGAGCCCAGCTCAGCCGGAGTGAAAGGAACACGAGGGACACGAAGCGGATGGTGCCACCCTGCCAGTCCCACAGCTGGCTGGTGCCCTGTGCCAGGCTGCTCTGGGCAGCACGGGGGGCACCAGCCCTGGAAGGGCAAGGACAGGCTCGGGCTGGAGGCTGGGACGTCAGGCAGGGCAGAAAGAGCAGTGCAAGGCCTCTGACAGCGTGTTCCTCCCCCCAGATGAAGCGAGGTACAGCATGAGCCGAGTGTCCTGGGCTGCCGCCAGCCTCTCATCCCCAGGCAGGAGGGGCCGGCTGGCCCTGCTGTGCCAGAGCAGCCTGGGGAGGAGGACAGGCTGCTTCAGCTGCTGTGGGTGTGCTGCTTCCGCGGACAAATGAGTCACTGAAAGTGCCATAAGGAGTCAATGGGCATCCTGGCCCCCTGCTCGGCCCACACAGCTGGTGGGCAGCGTGAGCCATCGTGCAGGAGCCGTCCCTTCCCTCCGCTGCCTCTTGCTCCAGGAAATTCCCATCTGTTTCGACAATGCATCCACAAAACCCCCTTCTCGCTCCTTTGCCATCCCATTTGTCTCCTCCCAGGTTTTCCCTGCAATAACCGTGTGGATTTGCCTCCCCAGCACGCTGCAGGCTGCAGTTTGGGAGAGCAGCAGGCTGCAGGGTGGGGCAGGCTGCAGCCCGCACAGCATCCCCCTGCAGGGGTGCACCCCTCAGCCCCCAGGGCTGGCCACAGGCTGCTCTGACCGAGCTGCAGCAGCCCCTGCTCCAGGGAAAGGGCTGCAGAGAGCCTGGCAGGTGGCACAGAGGGGAGGGACCCTCTGCCGGGTGCGCAGAGAGGGGCCTGGGGGCTGTGCCACGGCACAGGCAGAGTGTTCTGGTGTCCTGCTGTGCCTGCCTGAGGGCTTTGTGGCACAGTGGGACATCACTCTGCAAGGATGCTGAGGGAGTCTGGAGCAGGAATGGCAACCTCTGAACTAGCAGAGGCTCAGCCCTGCCCCTGGACAAGCTGGATCTCAGAGCCAGAAGCCCATCTTGCCCTCAAAAATCCACTTTTGTTTCCTAGGTTCCTTTTGTCCCCTCCAGCCCCGGGGGCCTGTCCTCAGCCCCGTGGTAGAGGACATCAGACTTTCACTCCTTGCTGGCCACGAAGCATAACAGAGCCCTCCTGTTACCAACTGAGGAGGAGGAGGAGACAGGAGCTCCCAGGTGCACGCAGCTAATGAGGCACGGAGAGCGTGGAGGGAAAGCAGCACTCTGTCCCTGTGCTCGTGATCTCAGGTGAAGGATAAGGCCGAGCAGGGCTGCGGGGAAGGGAAAGCAGAGCTCGTGGAAAGGAGCCAGGCAGAGAAACTCAGTGAAACCCCTGGCACCGCCAAGCGCTGCGCCCCGCGGGGAGCGAGCAGCCCGGGGACACCTTCCCCTTCAGCTGCCCCCAGCTCACCCAGCACCGGCTCGCAGAGCTCCTGCCAGCCACAAAGCCTTTCCCTGTCCCCAGCAAGAGCGGCCACCACGCCAGTCCCCATGCCACGCGAGTGCCAAGCAGAGAGCGTCACCAGCGGGGGCTGGCGGGGACCCGCCGGCACTGCGGATGTTGTAACTCCTCGGAGGAGCCCCATTTGCCGCTGCCTCTCACTGCTCGCTCCTTACAACATTTTGCCATCCACAAACAGAGGCAGCTGCAACGTGAGAGCGAGGGCGGGCGGTCGCCGGGCCGGGGTGGCTCCTGCCCAGCCGGTGCTCATTGGCTCCTGCCCCTGTCCCACGCCTGGCCTTTGGCAGGCTCAGGGTACCTTCAAACCCTGTCCCCTCCTGACCGCTGGCCCAATGACATTACTCGCTGGCTGTTGTTTTGAAAGGGCATTTGCAAGATTTCCTGTTATATTTTACCTCGGTAATGCTATCCCCAGCCCCTCCGGGCTGAGCGTCGAGTTGCTGCCGCAGCGGCGGCGCGGTGCCACGGGCGCTCCAGCACAGCCAGCGCTGCCAGGCCAGGGTGGGCACAGGGGGCTTAACTCTGCTGGAGAGCAGCTGGCACCTCCTGGACTCCATAGATTCCGGGAGCAGCAGGAGCTGGAGCCCTGGCAGCTGCCCTGCTCTGGAAGCTCAGGGTCTGGCTGAGGAGGAAAGCGGTGAGCACACGGCAGAGCTGGCCGGCTCCTGTGCACAGGGCAGGGTGTGTGACACGGCAGTGTGATGTCCCATTCACAGCACGGCATCCCAGACACCATCCCTACCCACCGCAGGTGTTTCTGAGGCTGCCACATGACTGACTTCTAAGAAGGTGGAGACAGCACCACTTAAAACATCTTGTCCTCCTTCTCCTCTCTCCTGGTGCTTCCGAGGCCCTTTTTACGAGTGTTATTCAACCAATTCCTCCA
The DNA here is from genome assembly GCF_015832195.1 of Motacilla alba alba. Classification (NCBI taxonomy): domain Eukaryota; kingdom Metazoa; phylum Chordata; class Aves; order Passeriformes; family Motacillidae; genus Motacilla; species Motacilla alba. The sequence goes on from NC_052028.1 coordinate 16,818,491, forward strand.
GAAACTGCAGGGCACGGGGAAGTGCTGTGATCTCCATTTCATAGGTGAAAAGAACCAAAAGGCACAGAAAAATGCTTGGACTGTGCAAAAGTCCAGAGCAGTCAGGAGCTGAAGCTGGGCAGGTTGACAACAACTTGCAGCCATGTGAGCAACTGCACTTCATCCCGCAGGATCCCACAGAATCCCAGAAGCAGCAGAAAGTCCGCTTGGCCAAGATGCCCCCATTGTGCTCTGCTGTCCTCTGTCCCCCTCCCAGCACAAGGGGGTCTGACCCCAGGGCCACATCCAGTTCTGCTGCAGGGCTGGAAGAAGCCCTCGCCTGTCTGTTCAGAGGAGAAATGGGGCAGTGCAGGCTGGGCTTTGCTTTCCTCATGCTCCTCCACGCCTGGAGGTGGCTGCTGCCAGGGCGGGTGTCCTGCAGGCTGGAGGCTGGGAAGGGCTCATCTCCTCGGTTAGAAAGAAAGGGAGGAGGAAATGTGCTTGCACGAGGACCAGAAGGGAAAAGGTATTTCCCAAAAACCCAGCTATGCACAACTTGATTTTTGAATGACAATTGACGAGTAATTCCCACCAATGTTACTTCCTACTTGAGTGCAGACGGTGCAAAGGAAATCACGAGATATCAAGTGCAAACCTCGCCTTTTGTGCAACAAATTCCTCCCAAAGGACTGGTGTGGTGAGGCCCTCCAACCCTCATGGGGCAAAGCTGCCTTCTGTTCTCAGCTCATCATCATCACACGGTAGCCTTCATCACTTGTATTTTCTGCAAGGAAAGGAATGCATGTCCTATCACTGCTCAGCGGGGTCAGCTGGGAATCTGAGTCTCAGTCTTCAAGGAATTGCACATGCCCCAGAGCAAGGCAATTTCCTTCCTTGGCCCTGCTGCCTGTGCTGTGCCCGCTGGGACTACAGCTGGGAATCCTGGCACGGCATTCCGGGGCCCAGGCCTCCCACCCATGGGAAGAGAAGTTCCACTGCTGGCAGGGTGGCTGGAAAAGCACCTTGGGTAAGAGTTCTGGCACTCAGTAATTAGTACTAGAGTGCACAGCAACGAGGAAGAGTTGCTTTGTCCCATCCCAGCAGCCTGCAGCTCTCATCAGTGTGACACAACAGACGCTGTCCCTGACATCTCCCTTTGGTGCAAGGCTCGGGATCATCAGGGAAAACCCAGTGTTGCTCCATTGCGTGGTGTTCACAGCACGTCCTGAGCCAAAGGGAGGCCAGAGGGAATTAAAAGAGTGGCTGGAAACAGCTCTGCCTTTGAAACAACAGCAAAGAGAACACGGGCAGGCAGTTGGCCTTTCCTGCCAGAGGAAGAAGCACTTTCTGTTCACCCCTCAGAGCCTGGCGCAGAGCTCCCCACCCCGATAGCTCCACATCACTTTGCTCCATCAGCTCTTTACAGTGACCTGCAGGCCTGTCTAGGCAGTCTGAGGGGAATCAAGGATTTGGAGCCATTAGGCTGCAGGTGTTGCCACTGGGTTGGTTGTGTATCAGCTAATTCAGGCTGCAGTGCCAAGCCCTGCTCTTTCCCATGTAATTGCTACGGGTAAGTAAATAGAACATTCATGAGATTTTTGGTCCCATCATTAATTATTTCTGAAAGGGCTTTTAGGATACGCCTCAAAACCCCAGACAGAAAGATGACGTGCGTGACATCAAGATGCTCACAGCCGCAGCTGAAATGAAAACAAGGAAAATCAGAAGATCTTTTGCTCCTTTCTACTCTTTACTGCAGTCCCCTGGTCCCACTTCGTGCAGACCCACCGAGCCTGAAGCGACCCCTGGCCCAACCGCGGCTCTCAGGGTTCCTGTATCTCCAAATATCACTCCAAATGGGGTGATCTGGGGACTGTTGAGAGGCGCCCGGCGCTGCTGGGTGCTCCCACTTTTAAACGCCGCCAATTTTAAGGTGTGCACAGTGGCATTGCTCAAAGCGGGTTCCCTCTGCGTGTGCGCGTCCCTGGGGAAGGCGCTCCTGCAGGAACTACTTTAAAAGCCCCAGAGAGAGCCTGGATGCGCCCCTGCTCTGACCCGCAGCACCCACCTCTTACACACCCAAACTCGGAGCGACCCAGGGGCCGCTGGCACCCCGCGTTTGACGGGGTGCCGCTTCCAAGGGACACACAAAAAAGTGGCGTCCCACGCGTGCCTGCAAAGCCCCCCGGGGCGCTCCCTCGCAGCGATGCCCCGGTGCCCGGCTCCGCAGCCGCTGCGGGCGGGGGTGCGGGCGGGGGCTGCGGGCGGCTCCGCCCCGGCGCTCCGCGCTCCCCGCCCCGCCGGCCGCCCGGCTCCCGCCGCCGCGCCTGCTGCATGCTCGGTGCTCAGCCCCAGCCGGAGGTGGAAGATGGCGGAGCCGGGGCCGGATTGCAGCTCTCTGCTCGACGAGGATCTCTCCTCCTTCGTCTTCAGTTACCTAGCTGACAGCCAGGTAGGCAGCGCGGGGGGGGCTCTGCTGCGCGGCTCCCCGGCGCGCCGCAGCCGGAGGGGGGGAGCGGACGGACCCCCCCCGCTGCTCGCCGGGGCACCCCGGGGAAGAGCTGTCGGAGCTGGGGCTGCGGGGCCCGGCTCGTCCGCCGGCTGCCCCGGGGGTGTGCGGCGGTGCCGTTCGCTCCGCGGCTGCGGAGCCGGCCGCCCGCGGGGCTGTGCGCGCCCCTCCCGGGGCTCCCGGGCGGCCGCAGCCCCGCAGCCCCGCCGGCGCTTTCAGCACCACTCGCACGTGGACTCCCGAGCCCTCCCCCCCGTTCCCCCATCGGCCGGCAGTTTGGGGGGGCACGGGGGACAAGTTGGTGGGTCGACGGGTTTCGGTGCAGAGCCGCCCCCCCGGCTCCCAGGGCTGCCCCGGAGGTGAGGAGGGGGCGGCGCGGTGCGGGCGGCGGGGGGGCTCCGCAGGGGGCTGCGCGGTGGGGGCTGCCGGAGCCGGGCTCTGGGATGAGTCATGCCGAGCGTCAGTTCCACGCATACGGGCTGGGATCTTGGGGGATGGAGGTTTGGGGAGGGGGGGTGCGACAGCGACAGGGGTCTCGGTGCTGCGAGTCGCCGGCTCCAAAATGTGGATGGGCTGTGTCTTGGACGGAGCTGGGTATTAAAATCAGATTAAGGCTCCTTGGCAGCTCCGGCGGGATCACGAGAGCGAGCCGTGCTGGCTATAGGGCTCGCATGCTTTTCCATTTTGGGGGCTGCAAGAGAGGCGCTATACAATAAACCGGGCAGGAGCCGAAGCCGGGGCTGAGCCCGAGCACGGCCGCGCATTTCGCAGTGGGCTCGATGAGGCTGCTGCAAGTGGGAAGAGTTTTCCGTAGTTATTTATCATCCCCCCCGACCCTTCACTTTCATAACCACGGATTACAAAATAGCTCTGATTGTGAAGCGAGCGCATTCATCCCAACCCTTGCTCTCTCACCAGTTCTGCCCCGCGATTGCAGCCAGCCAGCAGCGTGTGTGTTTGTGGGGAACAGGACCAGGGCTAATCCTGCCGCCGTTTGGGTTCAAAACAAACACGGGCTCGAGACCTGGTAAATCAGATTTGCCCGCGGTGCGTTGTGCCAGACAGAACCAGGCAGGGCTTGCCACCGGCCAGATTGATGGAGCCCCGGCACCTCTGCTCTTCTGCACCAGTGCCAGAGCGCTCCGGCTTGGCACGGGACCGGGCGGCTTCTGGGGGCAGAGCGGGGGGAGGCAGCCTGGCTTCTTAACCAGGAGCTGCTGACAGGTTGATTACAGCAGAAGGGTCAGGGAAGGTGAGAGGTGGGCCGAGATTTTGTAAGCACTTTGTGGGTTTTTTCCATTTTGTTATTGCCGAGGGAGCCATCGGCTGGGAGGAGAGGAGGCTGGCTGTGTGGGACACTGTCCCCCCGAGCGGGCTGCGTGTGTGGGATGCCATCCCCTGGAAGTATGGCACAGAGGCTGCAGCTCCCACCAGCCCCACTGCTCCCTGAGCAGGTGAAAGTTCCTGGCTCCAGTTCCCTATAACAACCCTCCTGTTCTCAGTGTGTTAACCATGACATGAAAAGCCCTCACGGTTGCAGCACGCGCCTGGAGCCTTGTTTCTCTTTTTCTTTGCTTTTTGGTCAGCATTTGATGTGCCAATTTAAGAATCTTATTCCAAAAAGTGACTGCTAAGAGAGAGGGGGAAAAAAAATCCTGCGAATTACCATCCTTCTCTGGTGCAAGCCCACCATGTTGTGAACATTTCCCTGGAAAATTTGGAACTGTGAAATGGCCTGTGCTGAAATGAGACAATGTTGATGAAACGTAGTTGGCTGTGTCCCCTGTTTTCTCTCCCTGTCCCCGGCGTGCTCTCTGCTGGAGGGAGCAGCACAGGTAGCGCTGCTCTGAAATCTGCAGGTGTGGGAGGAGAGGAGCAGCGAGGGCAGCGTTGCAGCTCGCTGCAGCTCCCGTGCAGCCCCTCTGTGCTCTCCCGTCCGGCGCCTGCTTTCGATAATTCCATTTCCTCTTCTGTCCCCTCGTGCGCTGAGGGGCTCAGGGCTGCGATGGGAAGAAAAGAGAAGACGGGGGAAAAAGGAAGAAAAAACAGCCCCCCCCCCAGCTACGATTTGCATGCGTTTGCTTAAGAACCGCCTGAAGTTGTAAGCATGTGTTGTGCTTGTACCTTAACCTCTGATGAAACTGGGGGAAGGCTCCAGCCCTGGCTCTGTCACATGCTGCCTTCTAACTGGGAGCGGGAGGCGGGCCGGGCTGGCGCTGACGTCTCTCCCCATTACTACTGTACTGTACTCTGCTTACAACTGGGTTACTGACTCCTCCGTGGAGCCCCAAAGCTGCTGCCCCGAGCACCCCGGTGCCCCAGCACGGAGCAGGGTATCCTGAGAGGCTGCGCTGTCAGGAGGCCACGGGATGATGAATAGCGGCCGTTTCCTTCGTGGAAATTTTGAGGAACTGGGACTCTCCTGCTCTCTCGCCCGCGCTTCTCCCCGTGCTGCTTTTGCAGTGGCTTGTGAGAAAGGCGCAGTTGGTGCAGGTGCCAGGTGATCCCTTCCCCTCCAGGGGAGGAATCCTCAGCAAGGCTCTTGGGGAGGTGCACGGGGAAGGTTTGACAGGGGTATCTGCATCAGTCCCTTATTCATAAGGGTTTGTGCTGAGGGTGCCAGCTAACCTCTATTTACATATCGAGGACAGCGATGATTCACGTGGTACCTGCATTGCTACAGAAAGAAAATCAGGGTTTTTCACTTGATATCTGCCTTTCTCCTGCCTACTCCTTTTTCCTTTTTTTTTTTTTTCCTTTTTTTTCTTTTTTTTTTCCAACAAAAAAAAAAAAGTGATTTTGTTCTGCTGCGCCTCAAAATGTGTCATTTCTGGGCCTGCTTAATCCATTTTGTGCAACTCTGCTGCTCAGAGGTATGAAGCTGGTTGTAGCTGGTTCATCTGCTGGCACCAGGCGCTGGGAATTGCCAGCCAGGCAGCTCTGCTGAGAGCACCACGGAGCAGCTCTCAGCATCCCTGTGAGAGGCTGGAGCACTGTGGCTCTAACGGCTTCAATTTGTTTAAAAACCCCAAACAAAGTGCAGCAGGAGGGGGAAAAAATAATAATAACAAAAAAAACCCAGGCTGCTTTTCAGTGGGATGTTTAAAGATCACATGAACTGAAATACAATATTCCCTCTTTAACTTCCCAGCCTCCTGCTAACAGCTTAATCCATCGATGAGTGCAGGAGGCACAGCGAGCCCGCGCTGGGTTGGCATTTCTGGTGCTGAAGTGGGGATGCATCTCTAATTTCTGATAGTCCTCACTGAGCTGACCGATATCCTGCTTTTTCTGTGGCTTTTCTGGTGAAGATTTGGGGTGGGTTTGGACAATGGACAGCCAGAGGGCCTGTGCAAAATGCCTCCTCAGCTGCATTGCTGCAGCGTGGGTCGAAGGGCTGGCTGCTGCAGTGGCAGGGCTGGAGGAGGCTGAAGTTTTCTGGGAAGCAGGGTGGCTGTGTCCTGGTAGCTGTCACCGTGCTGGAGCTGGGGGTGCTGGTGGCTGTCCCCACCACAGCAGAGGCTGCGGAGGCTGGCGAGCACAGCAGAGTCTGAGCTGAGCCAGGAGAGAGAGAGCAGCCAGAGGGAGAGGAGGGCTGGGCTGGAACCTGCTCCTCAGAGCCTCCCCCCACACCTGCCTGCCTTCCCCCCGGGATTCTGACCTTGTTCCCACCCCAGGGGTGCCCCACGCCGGGGGTTTCCCCCCACCTGCCTGCCTGCACATCCCTGCCCTGTCTCATGCTGTAATGGAAAGGCACCTCTCCAACAGGTGAATAATTAAGGGCTCAACGAGGGCCTCCAGCAAAGGGAGCTTTGTGAGGGAGAGGGATCTCTCTCACATTAACCTTTCCAATGTCAAAAGCCTTTTTGTAGGGAGGAACTCCACTTACGCGAGCTCTTTGGCATGGTTGGTTGTCTAATTAAAAATGCTCTGGGAATGCCCCTTCCAACCCCAAACTCCTGTTTTAGGGGAATGGGTCCCATGTTTCTGGTGCGGGGCTGGGGACTGGGATGCCGCAGGCTGGCTCCTGGCAGATGGTTTGTTGTGGTGCCAAGGGCAGGAGCCCACCAGGCTCTGGGATCCCCTTTGGTGGGGCTGGGGGCTGTGGCAGGATGTGGGAGCTGCAGTGCTGTAGTGATGGGACAGGGAGAATGGATCCAAACTGACGGAGCAGGGTTACAGGAGATACTAGGAAAAAATTCTTCCCTGTGAAGGCGGGAAGGCCCTGGCACAGGGTGCCCAGAGAAGCTGTGGCTGCCCCTGGATCCCTGGCAGTGCCCAAGGCCAGGCTGGAAGGCGTCCCTGCCCATGGCAGGGGGTGGAATAGATGAGCTTTAAAGTCTCTTCCAACCCAAACAATTCTATGATCCCATGAAGGACACGATTCCCCCGGCCAGCATGTGCCAGCACCACGGAGGCTTGGGGACATCCCCGGGCTGGGGCAGAGACATTGTGCAGGGCCAGTCTGTGCTGCTGCTGCCACATGCCACCACCGAAGCCACCGCTTCTGCATGCCCGTGGCCCTGGGGAGATGCTGTCACCGGGGCGAGGGGCACCGTCCCTGTGGGGCTCTGTCCCTGGCTCCACGGGGACCAGGCGTGTGGCACCGCTTGGCCGCCGCCGCGGAGCCGGGGACGCGAGGTGCTGGCAGGGCCTGGGCTGCAGACACGTTTGCCGGAGGAATCGGCTTCAGGCTCCCGCAGCTGAGCCCTGCTCCATGGCAACCCGGCGCGGGCTTATATTTCTCGTGACTGCTTGGCAGCCTGGAGTGATTTAGCAGGGGGAACTCTGTCCGCGCCGGAGCCGCCGCCAGCGCGGCCCTGCCGCGGTGAGCGCCACGCTCCCGGCCGTGTGGGGCCGCGGCGGCCTGCCCACAGCCCGGGGCCGGCAGGATCCCCCCTCCTGCCGCCCGCAGAGCCGCTGCTCCCCTGGACAAGGGTGTTTAAAGATGCCTGTGCTCGTAGTAAGGAGCCAGGGACTAAAGGTTGGAGTTAATGGGGCGGGTGGTCAGGTGAGGTAGTGACCTACTTCCAGGGGCACGGGCACCGCAGGCACTGGGTGATGGTCCAGCCAATGTGGTTCCCTTGCCTTATCGCTCGGCCAATCTGCTTTTCAGCACTTTTCCTGAACTCTGGCTTACAAATTATTATTTATTTATTTATGGCGGTTGGGGTTGTTTTTTGGTTTTTTTTTTTTTCTTTTTCTTTCAACAACTGGAGCTTCCAAGAAGCGCCGGAGGACTTTGCGCAGATGTGGCCGCGCTCAGGGCCTTGCCAGCCCTGTCCTCATCCAGCCCCGTCTCACCGCGCTTCCCCACGTGCAGGCAACGGCCAAGGCCGAGCTGCTGCATCAAACCAGTTCACTTCTGAATTAACACGGGGGGAAAGTAAAAGCTGGAAATCTCCTTTGACCCTGGAAATCCACCGGGGGAGGGGTTCTTCATGCGGCAAGCTGGTGCCTGCTGGTGGGGGACGTGGAGGGGCTGTGGCAGCCCTGGGGACACGGCCCCATGCAGTAGCCACAGTAACCTTTGATCTCTGTCGGCTCCAGCAGCAATGTGGGGCTTAGGGAAAATACTTCCCTTATCTCACATCCCAGTGTCCCGAGGCAAAGCCGGCAGGCACTGGGAGCCGGGTGGGCACACCAGGAGCTTCCCTGCAGGGAGCATGATGATGCTGAAGGGTGCTAGGAGCTTTTTGCATTTCTGTCTCCTGTGCCAGGAGCTTTTTCCATCTGTGTCCCCTCTGTCCCCATGGCCCCCTGCCCACCGAGATGGGGACAAAGGCTGGAGAGCCCGTGGAGGGCTGATGTGACACTTCTCCCCTCCCCTGGGATGAGCAGTACATGCTTTATATGGATGTTTTTGTGCTGAGGTGGCGCCTCCAGCTCTTGCAGGGACTCCAGTTGCAGGGCAGCAGCATATCTTTACTGAGATGCATTTTCTGAATTCTTCCTGTGCGCCCTGCGGCCGGGGCAGCACCGCAGCCCCTCTGCTGAGCCAGCCACGGCCAGGCCCCTCGGTTCCTGTTTCATTTTGCTGCCAGTTGGGCTCAGAGAGCAGCGGCTCAGCCCTGCTGTCACTTCTGCTCCCTGCTTTGTCTGGGGAGGCTGCAGGACACGCTGTGTCCCTGGCATATGGGGGGAGCGTGTGGGAAGTGTCATCCTTCACCCCTGCTGCCAAAAGCTGCCTTCCCCACCTATTCCCCGAGGAACCCTCATTTCCTAATTTTCATGGACGTCAAGAGCAAGGAAATCCTGTGGCGAGGGCCGAGCGTCCTGGCCGGGGCTGGGGCAGCCTGGGATGGAAGGAAGCCCAGCTGCCTCTCTTCGTGTTTGTTCTCCTCCCTCCTGCGCCCTGCAAGGGGGGATGTGGCTTTCACAAGTGACAGCTGGGGACCTGGCTGTCCTGCCACGAGGTGACCCACGGCTGGAGCAGCCCCAGCTGTCCCTGGGGGGTGCAGCATTTTTGCCGAGCATTTTTGTTGCGTTTTTTAGCCAAGTTCCTAGGCAGGAGGGAGTCATATTATTATTTTTTCATGAAGAAAGTGCATCTGGAGCTGCAGGGTGTTCGGGAGACTGCCACGACCCCTTGCATGCACGCAGGACTGGCACACTGGGCTGCAGCCAGGCTGGCTTGGAGCTGAGGCCAGCACTGGTCACCCCGAGGCCACGGCTGTGCACGTGCCAGGGTGGCAGCGAGGAGCTGGAGGTGACAAACGTGGCACTCACAGCTCTCCTGGAAGGATGAAGCAGGGCCGGGCTCTGGCTCTCTTTCCCCTGCAGAGGCCAGTCCCTCTGCCAGCACGGTGTGGTGACACCGGTGGGCACAGAGCTGGTGGCCGTGGTCCTTTAGTGCAATACAACACTTGGCTCCACGCGTGCTGCCCAGGCAGAACCCGCACTCCTGGGCTGGGAGCAGGGCCAGATCCCAGTGCCCGTGCGTGGCAGAGCTGGCCAGGGGCTCACCTTGGTTGGTGCCAGCTGCCAGCACCCGCTCCTGCCACGCACAGGCTGCTCACCGGGCACCGGCACGGCGGGGCTGAACTTTGCCCAGCTTCAGTCCTGATTTCTTGGCACCTTCCCTGCCTCGGTGCAAATGTTTGCAACTTCCACTAATTAAACTTTGCATTCCTGTTGGCTCCCTGCAAACGCAGGCTGCTTCCCTTTGCCCCGGGCTGGGGGACCTGTGGCTCTGCCTGTGCCAGGTGTGTGTGGCTCAGGGCCACCTTCCTGCTCCTTCATGGCAGGAGGATTTTCAAACCTCCCCTGCAACAGCATCAGCCCCAGAGCTCTGCACAGCTGGAGATTTAAACCACCAGCATCGTTTCTCCTTTCGAGCAGGCTTGCACACAGTCACGACCAAACCGTGCTGATAATGAAAAGAAAAAAAAAACACGCAATTTTTTTTCTTAAAAAGGAAGTTTCTGTTTCTGTGTGGGCCCCACAGGGAGGCTGGCGCATGCGGGTTTCCAGTGCTAGAACCCATTTCCCAGGTAACAGAACTCCAGCCTGTGAGAACTGTGTGGTTTTCTCAGGCTGAAAGGTTGGACGGTATTTGAGCTGCTTTTTTTTTTTCCCTTGTTGCCGTGTCCTTTTAAGAAGGAATAAGTATGTCTATTTATATGTATTTTGAAAATGAAAGCACGTGGCCAGTGTCCCCAGAAGCCCTCACGGTACATGTTGCCACCCTGCTCTGGGGGGGACACTGCTTTGCTGGTGACCACCCCCAGCCCACCCCAGCAGCAGAACTGGGGAGCAGCCCCTGGAGCTGGGGACGAGCTGTGGTCGGTGCAGGACATTCTCCTGGGAATTCTCCATAGGACCAGAGGCTTTGGGATGTGGAAGTGGATGCAGCAGGAAGGAAGTTGGTGGCTGAGAGGAGAGCGATGTCGTGGAGGGAATGTTGGGACAGCATGGATGGGAAGGGCTGGAGCTGCTCACTTCCTTCACTCCTGTGGACTCCTCCTGGCCATGCTTTGAGTGGTGCTGCCTGTCCTCCCTGCAGTGCTGGCTTCTCCATTCCTCTGCCAGGGCATCTGGGATTCAGGGTGATTTCCCTGGGGAGAACTGAGGGTCTGCTTGTCCTGGCTGCCTCCTCTCAGTGTCCACCCCAGTGTCCACCAGTGCCCGCTGCCCATCTGCCCAGAGGAGCTGCAAACCCGTCTGCACATCCAGCTGAGTCAAAAATACATGAAAGGCAGATTATCAGGGGGTGACTGTCCTCATCTCTGCCGCTCACTCAGGGCAGTGCAAGGACCTGGAAATACAGCTTTCAAGTTTCTCTCTGTATTTATGTAACCCAAACGAACTCTTTTTTGGACAGAGCCACTCTGTCTCATTTAGATACCTAAATATAGCAGCAGCCTCTCCGGAGGGAGGATTAGCCTGCGAGTGCCCTGGCGGGTATGGGACCTTTGTGCACGGGTGTTATGGGGAGTTTGACCCTCATCCAGTGGGGCCTGGGGAGATTATTCCCCTTGCCATTATCAGGGTGGGCTTGCAGTGCTCAGGGTCAGCGGGGAGCTCACGGCAGTGACCGGGTTGGGAAGCACAAACCTGTGGAGATGTGGACTGCAGGGTTTTTCCTAAATGTCTCGATGCCTTTTGAGGCCAGGGCCCTTCTATGCCCAAACATGCTGTTTGTTATTGTGCCACCACCTCCCCGTGGAGGGAGGATCTGTGCTCCAAAGCACTGAAGCAGAGCTGAGCTACGGGGTGAAACCTCCACATCCAGCCCTGCCAAAGGGCCCCGTGGGGCTGCAGCACCCCGGGGTGATCAGTGAGGGCTGCTGGAGATGAATCACCCCCACAACGTGGGTGGGTGGAAAGGCAGGGAAGCTCGAGGGTCCTTGTGCCCGTAGGTGCACCTCAGGTAAGGTGCACCTTTAGGGAAAGGTGTGGGACCAAGCCTTTGGAATGCCGAGCTGAGGGACACCCCCCAAGTGCCCCAGGAATGCTCATGGCCATTCAGGGACACCCACCCTCCCGGGCACCAGGGCCTGCACGCTTCTCTGCGACTCAGGTGTTGGCAGAATCCGGGCACTGTGCACATCCCGTGGACCCACTTCTGCTCCTTCTCACACACCAGAGCTCTTTGCCTTTGGACGAGCACAAGAGATGGGTCTGACCGTGTGGGGTGGGGGGGCTCTCGTGCACCCCCTGGCATCAGCCAGGCTTGCACCTTGCACCAAGCACTGATGGGAGCTGAGTTTCTCAGAGGTGCGCAGGGTGACCTTTGCTTTTGCCTTGTAACATTTCCAACTGCCCTGCAAGTGAGGGTGCCCTGTGTCACTTCCAAGGAAGTGGGGAGTGGCTGTTTATGTGTGTGTGTGCTGGTGTTCCAGGGACTTGGTGACACATGCTGCAGGGGTCTCTGCAGCTGGCTAGTTTTAAGAGTGTGGAGAGGACACCCTTGTGTTTCCCTCTGCTCCCGCCTGCTTTGCAGCGCTGACACAAGAGCAGCTCCCTGGCCTGGTGCTGCTGCAGGGGCTCCTTGGGACTGGGAGACACCCAGGAACTGCCTTGTGTTTTCTGCAGGGAAGCAGAGGTCCCTCAGCTCTTTGAGCGCTGCCTCTGCGCTTTTGGTGTGCTTTTGGCTTTGTCTCCCTGCGCACCTTGTCCTGCCTGCTGCCCATCCCTGCCCCTCCCTGTGCCCAGCTCGGAGCTGTGCAGCCTGTGGTGTGCAGGCTCCTCTGCCGTCCCCCTGGGGCAGGAGCCACCTGGCTAAACCCTGACACCCCGGGGATGTGCCAGTGAACACCTGCACGCTGGCTGCACACAGTGTCCTTGGACAACCTTGCGAGCCCCGGCGCCGTGTCCCCTCAGCCCCCAGCGCACCAGGCAGGTCCTGTTCGGGCGCTGCCCTGCGCAGGTCAGAGTTGTTCGGCCCTAGCAGGGTGCAGGTGGAATGGAGAAGGCAGAGGGAGCAGAAGGGGAGGAGGTGGCATGGTGGGCTCCGTGAGGAGGGCTCGCCGTGTCCCCAGGATCCCCGAGCTCCTGGCAGATGGCTGCAGCCCTCCCGCCCTGCTCCGAGGAATACAAATGTGCGGCAGATACGGTTACCCGGCCCGGCAGCGGTGTTGGCTTTCATCTAGATCGATATCCCTGCCGGCCTGCGTCTGCGGGAGCGCTCAGCTGGCAGCACCAGCCTGCCCGGGAGCAGCCACCCGCCGAGGCTCTGCTGCAGCCCCTGCCCGTCCGTGTGTCCGGCTGCCTCGGCGTGGAGGCAGCGCCGGTGCGGCCGCAGCGCCGCTGCCGCGTCGTCCGGCTCCGTCATGCGTAAAATGTAATAAATAGGGCCATAAGCCTTTTACAAAGTCTATTTCCACTCTTGGATCCGGGATTTAATGCATGGCTGCTTAGAGAGGCTGAGGATTTCAGGGGTCAGCAAGGCTAATTGCACTGCTGGAATAAAAGGGTGCGTGGTGAGGATCCTGCCCGCGGGTGGGAGCGGCTGCCGGGGGTCCCAGCCCCCCGCCTGCTGCCCCAGCCCTGTGTGCTCCCTGCCAGCAGTCTGGGAATGCCACGGCCAGGTGTGGCAGCTTGGCGAGGCCGGGGTCCCCAGGGAGGTCTCTTTTGGGGCCCGGGAGGCCGAGCCAGCTGGGGAGTCACATGCTGCAGGTGTTCGGTTCCCCGCTGCTCCGTGGTGTCCGTGTGTCTGCCCAGGCACGGCTGGCTGGAGCGCTTGATCTTAGATTACCTGTAAGCCAGGGAAAGCCTCTGCGGGGCCAAGGGCCAGTGAGGATTAGGGCTGTCCCGGTGCCAGCTCAGCCCCAGCCTGCAGCATCTCCTTCAGCTGCAGAGAGGAGCTGGGTACCACCCTGCCAGGCTGTGCCAGCGGGCCCTGATGCCACAAACTGGGACGCGAAGGGATGTGTGTCCTGGCCCCACTGGGAATGGAAATGCGCTGCTGGGGCACAGACCTGAACGGGGGTGCTCCAGTGCCAGGTGTGCTGGGTGGGCAGCACAGGGCTGGGGTCAGGACCTGGGCAGAGCTTTCCCGGAGGTGCCAGGGAGGGGCCGATGGGATGTGCAGGCTCTGCATCGCCGGGACAACCGGCAGCCACGCACACTCTGCAAGGAGGGGGACCCAGATGCCCCGAGGCTGCCGGGCGTGCGCCCTGTGCCAGCCGCTCGCTCTTGCGGGGCTGTGCCGCTGGCCACGGCAGACGGAGGACGCCAGCTCCGCTCAGTGACTTCGCTGGCTGATCCCGTCATCTCCATCTCGCGCCAAGTGCTGAAGTCGCCATGGAAACCGGCATGGCAGCAGCCTCACCAGCATCCTCACTCCCGGCGCCCGGCCGGTGCCGCGCCGGTGGCGGCTGACCGGTGGCAGCCTCGGCCACCGCTGCTCGTCCCCGTTCCTCGAGGGCGTCTGTCCCGCTGCTGGGCTCGGGGATGCACACGGGGCCCTTCCCCGGAGCCATGGCAGGGCCCGATCCATTAGAGCTCCTCCGTCCCGCAGAGCCTCGCAGAAAGCACGAAGCAAAAGAACGAGAATATTGCTATTAATAGTACCTGCTCACAAAGTTATCTTTAGCTGCACTGCTCCCACCTTCATTCATAACAGCCATGGCATGGGCCTGACTCTTCGCCCTGCTGCTGGAGTGGCTTTGAGGTAACCCTGGCATCCCCAGCTGCCCCACTCGCCTGGGCTTCCACCACTCAGCAGCCTTTCCTCTGCCTGTGGAGAGGGATGTGCTGCAAACCTTTCCCCGCAGTGGGAAACGGAGCTGGATTTCTTTTCCAGGGTTCATTTTTCTGTGGTGACCGTAACTCTGAACTCTGCTTGGCTTTGCCTCTCCTCCCACGTCGCTCCTGTGCAGCAGGGTTGTGTCTTGCCAAAGGCTTTCTCCCTGGAGCATCCCTGCTGGAAGTCCACGCTGGTGCTGGGATTGTGCTTGATCAGTGGAGGAGGCAGTGCGTGAAGTCGACTGTTGGGGATGGAGTATTTTCCACTTGTATTTCAGTGGGTGTTTTTATGGGTTTCAAGCTGTGGTCCACCCTTCCCAGCATCTTTCATCTCCAGAGCTCACACAGCTTCTGGGGGGGGTGCAGGGCTTTGAAAGGGCTTTGAGGATTCAAGGGCTCATCCCACTGCTTTGAGGCAGCATCTCCCACCGTTGCCAGGGAAAGGCCTGCTTCTCCTATTCTTGAACTCGGCAGTCACCGAGTTCCTCAGGTTCCTGGGTTAATCTGTTCCTGCCTTTAATGAGCTGCCTCATTAAAGTGTTTTTCCCTAATAACCAACCCTCCGGGCTGGGTGATGTTCAGCTGCAGACAACTGGAGACCTGCAGGCTGCAAAGGGCTGTTCAGGCTGTGTGTGGGGTGCAGGATGAGCACCATCCCTCTTCTCCCACACGGTGCCGAAAAGGCTGTGAAGGGAGCAGCTCAAAGCACCCCAAATCTGCCTCTCCTGGGCTCCAGCACCCACAAACTACAGGGCAGGCTGTACTCAGGGTGGCATCTGCCCTTGGGGTGCAGCAAACTGGGCATACTGGGACTAACCCATTCTGCTGCAGAGTCTTCCTACAAAATGTTCTTACCCAGGGGTGTGCAGCATGGGGGTTGGACATCACCCGAGGAGCTGAACCTGTGGGTGCATGCCTTGGGCTAGGAGGCATCTGCCCAGCCCTAATGAGGGGTTTGAGCTGCTTGCCTTGGTGCCCGGGAGCTGATCTGGCTGGTTTGGATAAATGGAAGTGGAAATCTCCCTCCCGAGGACCCGCTCTGTGTGGAGGAGTGCACACACAGCTTGCAGCCGTGGCCTCCCAGGAACATCCATCCTGCAGGCATCTGTCCCACCTGGCCCCCTTGTCCTGCAGGCATCTGTCCCACCTGTCCCCCAGCTCTGTGACGGCTGCCCTGGGCGAGCAGGAGGAAGGGAGGGAGCCCTTGGAGCAGTGGCTCCACAGGAGCAGCTTCAGCAGAGCCTCTGGTGAGGCAGCAGCTGCCACAGCCCCTGTGCCCGGGCCGTGGTTTTTAGGGTGTCAATGATGCAAGGCAGGAAGGTGCCTGGTTCTGGGGCTGCTCTCTTTATATTTAGCTGACCCAGTTGCTGAGCAGGGGCTGCTGGTCCCTCCTGCTGCTGCACTTGGGGTGCTGTGAGGGAATGCAGCAGCAGCATCCGGCTGGGAGCGCAGGGCTGGGATGCATCCTGCATCCCTGCATTCCTGCATCGCTGCAGCCTGCAGCCTGCTCTGGAAGGGCTGGACTGTGCTGGCACCCACCCTGCAGCCTCCCAGCTCCTCAGCCCCCCTCCCAGCCTCCCCAGCCAGCAGCACCCCGGATTCCCCAGGGAAGGAGGAGCTGTGCTGCCCCAGCAGAGGTGGAGAGGCAGCAGTTGCTGCTGCAGGGAGCAGCCTGAGGTTGTGCACAGACTGAGGCAGGAGCAGGCACTGCTCCAGCCCCGTTCCTGGAGCCATCCCATGGGGTTCTCCTGCCTCTCCAGCCTCAGCTCACCCCGCCAGCATCCTGCTGCTGTCTGCGGTGGGTGCTGCCGGCGTGTGAGGGGCTTCAGGGAACTCCTGGAAAGCGCTGGGCTGCCAAAACACATCCTCTCAGTGCCAAGCACCTGCGAGGCAGCTGCTTCCCCAGGGCAGGAAGGAGATAAAAAGAAAATCTCTTTCAAAGGCAGGGTGGCCTCCTCCCCAGGAGCAGGGCGTGTGGCCAGGATGCTTTCCCGAAAAGAGCCGCAATCCCTGCGTAGCGAGGGGCTGGAGGGGACATGGTGTTCCCATCCTGATGTCCCTGTGGCTGCGTGTTTCCAGGGCTGTTGTGGTTGGCACACCTGGAGAAAGGCGAGTCCCCGAGGCAGGTCAGAGCAAAGCACTTGCTGCGGAAAGGGAAATTAATTATGGGCACTTTGCTGCACTCCAAGTGACTGCGAAGGCTGATGTTTCTCCCGTTGGCCCATAAACTAATTGTAACGGCAAAACCTCAACAAAAGCCAGGCTCTTAAATGCTTTCTTAATTAATAATTCTCAATAGTCACTTGACGTCAATGACCAATTAAAACTTTGGAGAAGGGAAGTTGTTGTTGAGTGCCCGGTACCTTTGCTCCTGCAGTCGCTGCAGCTCTGATGAATCCTGCAGAAAAGCACCGGGAAGGCCAAGCCCGATGTTTTTAAAGGAAAACATTAAGCAGGAAAAACGTGAATATTCACGTGAGTGTCCACAGGGACAAGAGGAGGGAAGCTGAGCAGTCACTTGGCTCTGCTGCTCCCCGCTGAGCGGCCAGCAAGGGATGGCAATGCAGGCACCCAGAGGGTGGCACCAGGAGTGCCCCTTTCCTGCCCCTCGGGTGTGCTGAGCCCCCAGGGGCAGCAGGAGTGGAAGGGCATCTTTTCAGGGAGTCCATATTCCAGGGGTCTTTAAGGTCCTGCTGGATGTCCTGTCCCATGGTGGGTCCTTGATCTGTCATGTGCCTCCTCCTCCTCCTTCTCTTTCTCCTCCTCCTTCCCACAGCCTGTCTGAGGTCAGCATCTCCCAGCTCGGCCCTGCCAGGCCTGGAAGCATCACCAGCTGGGTTTTACTGGGTGGGAGTTGAGTGGTCCCCAATCCATCTACTGTCAAGTGGAGCCTCTGGAAAGCTGCCATTCGTCTCCCTGCAGTGCTGGTGGCTGCAGCGCAGTGCTGGGAGGGTTAATGTCCTCCTCCTCCTTCTTCTCCTCCTCCTCCTCCTTCTCTCAGCTTCACAGCCATCTTAAAACTGCTGGAGCCAGGGCTGTGCACTCCCTGCTCCCACTCCTTTTACAGTATGGGCTGGCTGGCCAGGGAGCCCGGCCTGCTCCTCCATCCATCCAACTCTTTTCCTTCTTTGGATGTGCCCCGCTCCGGCTGCCCGGGCACTGCCTCCCCCACGGGACCCGTGCCCCTGGCGAGGGGCGATGGCCAGGGCCAGGGGCTGCCGTGGCTGGGCTCGGCAGTGCCAGGCTGAGATTTCTGCCCACGTTTCTCCCGGACAGCCTGGGCGTCTGCCAAGGGGGATGCCAGCGGCTCCCGGGCACCGATGGCACTGAGCGAGCGCTTTAGACCTGCAAATCCCTTGGCGGGCACTGGGAAAATCCTCCCGCAGGAAAGGTGGGAGAGGGTCACAGCTGGCAGCCAGAGGAGGGTGAGGAGCGTGGCAGAGGGAGGAAGGAGCTTTGTGGCAGAGTGTCCCACCCAAGACGGGCACAGCCTGCTCCCAGCAGGGCAGCAGCGGTCCTGCAGCGGGGAAAAGCAGTGGGAGCCCTCCAGTGCAGGGAGCAGAGAGGGCAGAGCCCCAGGCAGGCAGGCTGTGCTCCCCACTGAGCTCTTGCCCTGTGTCACCCCTCACAGCTGCCTCGGGGCTCCCGGGGGTGTTGCTGGCGGCCGTGGGAGAGTTGCTGAGCCTGTGCTGGTGGCCAGGCACAGCCCTGGCCCTCTGTGTGTCAGGACAGCAGCAGCACGTGCTCCTGCCTCTGCACCCCGGTGTGGCCTCTTACCCAAATACCAGCCACTGCCCGAGGGTTTGTGCCCCTCCTGACCCGGGGGAAAGCAGGGGAAAGGCCTCTGGGGCTGAGGGGGGAGGCAGAAACAGGGCGTCCCTGTGTCCCCTCTGTGCTGCTTCAGCAGATGTCAGCACAGGGAGCAGGAGGAGGTCACCCGGGGATCGCATCTGGGGATTTTTTTGGGTTGCTGAAAGTCCGTGCATAGGATGGTGCCTGAAAAGGGAATGAGGGGAGAAGGGGGAACAGCCCCAAAAGGAACAGGGAGGTCTTTGGTGCTGCAGGGCCCTGTGGATCAGTGGCAGGAACGGTGGGGACACTCTGGGGGGGCCAAGGACCTGTCATTCCAAGTGGCTTTTTTATGAGCCCCGTGCCTGGTCCTGCCTGTCCCTCTATGGGGACAGCAGCCTGGGCTGTGAGATCCCTCGTGTCCCTGGTGTCCCTGCAGCCACCGGGCTCAGAGCAGGGACTGTCACCTCTGTCCCTGCTGGGGAAGGCTCCGGGGGGCTGTGTCCCCCCTGCCAGTGCCCAGGTGTGAGAGGGTGGGTGTGCAGCAGGAGTGCCAGGCCCCTCCCGAGCAGCTGCCCCTGCTGCTGCCACCACTCCACCCCATTGTCCCCATTGTCCCCAAGGAGGATGAGGCAGCCCCAGCAGACCCCACAGCTTGGGAGACCCTTCAGAGGTCCCAGTAGCAGTGTGTGGGGCGGGACTGGTGCTGCTGTGGGTCCAGCTGCTCTCCAGCAGGGATGGTGAATGGCTTAACCCTCTCGTGGCACTGCCAGCCTGCTGCTTGGCCACCGGGGTGGCAGTGGGGGGAAGGCTGGGAGCTGGGCGTGGTTCCTTTGGCCAGGCTGTGCTGGTGGGAGAGGGGGCTGGCAGTGCCGGCCACCCAGGGAGCCCAGTGTCCCCAGGTGACCTGGCCAAGAGGCTGGGAGGCAGGAGGGATGGCAGCAGGAGGGATGGCAGCAGGATGGGATGCAGCAGGATGGGATGGATGCAGGATGGGATGGATGCAGGATGGGATAGATGCAGCAGGATGGGATGCAGCAGGATGGGATGGCAGCAGGATGGGATGGCAGCTGTAGGGATGCAGAAGGATGGGATGGATGCAGGATGGGATGGCAGCAGGATGGGATGAAGCAGGATGGGATGGCAGCTGTAGGGATGGAGCAGGATGGGATGGCAGAAGGATGGGATGCAGCAGGATGGGATGGCAGCTGTAGGGATGCAGCAGGATGGGATGGCAGCTGTAGGGATGGAGCAGGATGGGATGGCAGAAGGATGGGATGCAGCAGGATGGGATGGCAGCTGTAGGGATGCAGCAGGATGGGAGGGATGCAGCAGGATGGGAGGGATGCAGCAGGATGGGATGGCAGCTGTAGGGATGCAGCAGGATGGGATTTCTGGAGTTCTGTCCCACTTGGCCCCATCTCAATGGCACTCGGTGCCAGCAGTGAGGGGATGGCTGCTGTGAGTCCCAGCAGGGCCACAGCCCAGCCTGGCTGCCTGGCCCTCTCTCCCTTTCACCCCTTTTCCCCAGATGTGCTGATGGGGGCACGCAGGCCTGCTGCCAGAGGATGGGTGGCTTTCCTGTGGCTTCCCTGCCACCCGAGCACGGGGATGGCTCCTCACCCAAGGCAGCCACGGTGCCAGTGCTCAGCCTGGCTGCACTTGCTGTCTCCCTGGCACTGCAGGCAGGGGATCGTCTGCCAAGCACTGGGGTCACACCAGGATTTATCTCTCTGCTGCACATCCCAGAGGAGAGGAGATGGAGGCACCCATGGCTCCCTGCCCCTCCTGCCTCTCTGCTCCAGCTGTGGCCGGTTTGGTTGAGGAAGATCCCTGATTTTGGCAATGGGGAAGCCACAGGAAAGCCACCAATCCTCTGCTAGAAACCTGGGTACCACCCACCAGGGGCAGGGGGATCCCCTTCCCAGCCAGGCAGGACCTGCTGATGCCAGCACAAGTAAACCCTTGTGGGATGCAGGGTGGGGGATTTAGACTCGGTCTCATCTCTCAGGACACACCCAGGGGAAAGGTTCGTGGATTATTTTATGCTTTGCACCCAGTTTGGGCCAGCGTGAGCCTGTGGATGTGTGCGGGCAGCTCAGCCATGGGTGAGGGGAGCATCAGTGCAGCCCCTGGCTGCTCTCACACCACAGCCAGCAGCTGCAGGATAATAAATGAGCAGTCTATATTTAGAGCCCGTGTCTGGAGCAGCGTCACGGCGTTGCCAGCGGGTTTTACCCTTCACCACAGGCAGGTTTCCCTGCTCCTCCAGCTCCGTGCCACCTCTGCAGGAAAGCTCATCCGAGACATCCAGCTGGAAAAGCATCCTGAACAGAAAAACTGATACCTGCACAAAGTCTCAGTGCCCACCGAGGGATGACAGAGCAGAGCGTTCCAGGGAGCCTTGGAAGGAGCTGGCCTGGGGCCCGTTTCCTTTGGCAAAGGCTTTATTTTGTTGCACAGAATTTTGTAGTAAAGAAAACAGGGATGGAGCCATCCCTTGTGCCACCCCAGCCCAGTGTCAGCTCCTGTCCCAGCCCTGCTGCTGGGGCAGCCAGGACAGCTCTCGCCCCATGGAGCTGCTGATCCCTGGGGTCCCTGACCCCCCCCAGCAGCCTGGCTGTGCCACTGCAGCTGCCAGGAGCAGCTGGGCTGGGGAGGGGACGGTTCCTGATGGAGCTGGGGCTGCTGGGCCCTGCCGGCAGTGCCTGGGAATCCGTGTGGGAATTCCAGGAGAGGCTGGAGTGTTGTGCACAGAGCCCTGTGCAGAGCCAGGCTGCGCTTTCCTGGCATCCCAGAGTGCCAGGCTGCTACTGGCTCGGGAGCGAGGGGATTTGCATGAAGATTCCTGGTGCTCACATCTGGGATTTCCCCCGTGTGTTGCAATCTCAGAGGGTGTTGGGAAGAGATGCTGGCCACTGCTGGCTCCTCCTGGCCTGGGCAGGGTTTCTCCAGGCAAAGCCAAACACTGAGCCCTTGCCATGAGGTGTGAGTGTGGCAGAGACAGCTGGTGACAGGAATGTGACCAGCTCTGCCCAAGACTTCCTTTGTGGCTCACAGCACCAGGGTTTTTTCCTGCACCTTTCCTTCCGCAGGGTTCCTGCACCTCCCAGGGATGGGAAATGCCAACATGAGCACAGTGCTGGGTAAAACTCACCAGCAATGGGGCAAGCAGCCCCTTCCACTGCCTGCACAGCCCCACATCCCTGCTCCCAGCTGGGCACCACGGAAGCTGGGGCTGCCCCTGCATCCCTGGCAGTGCCCAAGGCCAGGCTGGATGGGGCTGGGAGCAGCCTGGCATAGGGAAGGTGTCCCTGCCCAGGGCAGGGGTGGAACAAGATCTTTAAGGTTCCCTCCCAATGCAAACCATTCCAGGATTCTCTGAAAGGTTCCCGACCTTCCCCGTGCCCGCCCGTGGTGCCAGCTGTGCCTCGGCAGTACAGGGACACTTGGGGACACCCCAAGGACACCCCACTGGCAGAGCTGGCACACAGCTGGGCTGGGGGAGAGCAGCACACGGTGCTGGGGGTCAGTGAGCCCCCCTGCCTGCCCCCCACATCCCGGGGCACCCCAGGGAGGGCCAGCCCCTCGCCCAGAGCAGGCGTGGCGTGTTCAGCGTGGGGACAGAGGCACCCGCAGAGCTTGGGCAGCTGCCCAGGGCACTGGCAGCCGTTTGGGAGGAGGAGGAGGAGGAGGAGGAAGGCACCTGACTGCCAGGCAGGAGTCCAACTAGTTGAAACAGCTCCCATTGTGGTTTGCATAACCCAGCCTGGCTCGGCCAGCTCTGGGTACACACGGTGTCACCTGGTCACAGGGCTGGGAGGCTGAGGGGCTGGGTGGGCAGGCTGGGGGGCTGCCTGTCTGGTGCCATGTCTGGTGCCATGCCCACCGTGCCCACCGTGCCCTGCTGTGAGGCTGGGAGGGCCAGGGCTGGCTGTTCTCCCCCAGCTGCAGCCCCAGCCGTGTCCCCTGTGGTGCCACACCGAGCACAGCCCCGGTGCTGCCTCCCTGCAGGACCCTCCAAGGTGACACTGCAGGCTGTGACAAGGGCTCCTGGCCACGTTCCCACATGGCAGCCCCTGCCAGGAAGGCAGCAGAGGGAGAGGGATGGATAAGAGCGAGGCAGGGCTGGGAGCTGGAGCTCTCACATGACTGGGGAGCTGCTGCCAGGCTCTGGGGCCATGCAGAGTGCACGAAGGTGGCACACCAAGCCAGGCCTGGGGAGCCTTAACCCCTGCCAGCCTGCACGGGGTTTCAGACCACCTGGGACGGGGCACTGCCAGGCTGGAGGTGGCTTCCCCCACCCCAGAGGGGACCCCTGGCTCTGATGGTCCCAGCCCAGGGGTGGCTGCTGGGTCAGGCCAGTTCCTGTCAGACCCAGAGCTCAGGGCTGGATTTCGGGCCAGCCTGCCCTGGGGTCTCTGGCTTTCTGTTGATCCCTGGATTAGCTGGGGTCAGAAACAGGGGGGGACAAGGCTTGGGGGCAGGCAAGCTCAGGGCAGGGTGGCACAGCACGTGGAGCAGTTAAAGGATCTGATTCCTTGTAAGAACTCGTGCTTGTGGGCTTCACCCTGACTGCTTTGGGAGGAGCAGAAGGGCCCCCAACTGCTTTGGGAGGAGGAGAGGAGCCCCCAACTGCTTTGGGAGGAGCAGAAGGGCCCCCAACTGGTTTGGGAGGAGGAGAGGAGCCCCTAAGTGGTTTGGGAGGAGGAGAGGAGCCCCCAACTGGTTTGGGAGGTGGAGAGGGGCCCCAGCTGCTGCTGCAGGGAGTGGCCAGACCCCTCCTCTCATGCCCTGTTGGAGCCTGCCTGGGGTTTTGGGGAGGGGAAAGGTGTGGTCCCTCCCAGGGGAGAATTTGGACTAGAACAAAGCTCTGTGGATGTGGGTTTGCATGTGCTCCTGAAGGAGCTTCTTGCCCTCATAGGGTTTTTCTATCTGGAGATCTTGGAGCCGTTTCTTTCCAGGGTGAGTCAGTTGTTTGCAGAGTAGGAAGCCCGAGGAAAGCAGGTTGGCAGCGCCAGCTCCAGGCCGTGGCTCCCAGAAATGCTTCCTGCAGAGCCAAAAAGCAGGGGCAGAGCCCAGCCCCGGGGCAGGTGGCCTGGCTGGGACAGCTGACAGTGCCCGGGTGCAGACCCGGACACAGCAAAGCCTTGTGCAGCCCCAGGAAATCCCCAGAGCAAACAGGCTGTGCTGCTGTGTGCCCAGCCTGCCCACAGGTGCTGCTCGGGGTTCTCACCTGAGCATCCACCTGGGAGCCTGTCCCTGCGTCCCCAGCCCTGCTGAGACCTGCTCTCCTCCCGCCTTTCCCACAGAACCGCGGTGCTGTCAGTACTGATAACCACGCCAGGGACTCCTGGTGCCCACCTGGAAAATACCCAGCTGGCAGCTCACCCCCTCCCCAGCAGCCTTCTGGGCACAGAGGTGACAGAGCAGAGGCACCAGGTGACCACACTGCGTGGTGACAGTCCCCTCTGGCCAGAACACCCCCAGAAAACGGGCAGTAAATTATTTAGGGGGAGCAGAGGGAGCCCCTGATTCAGGAGGAGAAGAGGAGGGGCTCGCCTCTTGCTGTCCCCAGGTGATGGGGACAGGGAGGTGCAGGGTGCCAGTTTTGTGCCGGGCAGAAGCAGGAGCTGGCACGGGCAGAGCAGCAGAGAGGGGTGGCCAGCAGTGAGGGGTGACCTGCAGTGCCACCCACCTGGCACGGCTGGGGCTTCCACCTGCACTGGGCACACCTGGGCAGGCTGGGCAGGGGGGAAAGGACAGATGTGAGTGGTTTGGAGGGTAGGGACACATCTGGGTGGTTTGGAGGGTAAGGACAGGTCTGGAAGGTAAGGACAGATGTGAGTGGCTTGGAGGGTAAGGACACATCTGGGTGGCTTGGAGGGTAAGGACACATCTGGAAGGTAAGGACAGATGTGAGTGGTTTGGAGTGTAAGGACAGATTGGAGAGATTTTGAGGGTAAGGACACATCTGGGTGGTTGAGAGTAAGGACACATCTGGGTGGTTGAGAGTAAGGACACATCTGGGTGGTTTGGAGGGTAAGGACACATCTGAGTGGTTTTCCCCCTTGCACAGGGGTCTGCATCCTCAGAGACCTCATTCATCCAGCTGAAAACTTCACTTTCACGTGGGAGCCGGGCACTGGGGGGGCTCCCACAGCCCCCCCTGGCAGGAGGGCCAGCTCAGCCCGTGTCCAGCAGGAGAAGGGCTCCTGGAGGGTCCCACTGAGGGCTGGTGCTGGCGGCCTGATCCCCAGCAGGGCAGGGCTGTCGCTGGGGCTGGGCCGGCTGTGAGGTCAGGCTAATGCAGGAAGATCCTCCTTGTGCCTTCTTAACCCCAGCTTGAACCTTCCCCGTCTCCTGCCTCGGCCTGATTAGCTCTAAGAGGCCGCTGGTGGCACCAGCAGCTCGGGCAGTGCCAGCCCACGGTGCCTGCCGTGCCAGGGGGCACCTGGAGCCCCTCAGAAGCAGGGCTGCTGCAGCAGGGTGGGCAGCAGCTGGGCTCTCCCCCTGCCCTGCTGCCACCTCCGTGCCAGGAGGGCTCCCAGCAGGGGACACCTTGTCCAGGCAGTCCCAGCTCCTCAGCGGAGCTTCAGCGAGCTGTGAAAAGGCTCCTGTGGCTTGGGGAGGTGAAGGATGTCCTGCAGGTGACGGGGACAGGGCTGGCAGGGGGTGACAGCGGGCTGGGGTGGCTGGCAGGCAGCAGGTGCTTGTCAGGTGTGAAAGGGGCAGGATGTGAGCTCAGCTCTGTGTCACACGGGGTGACAGCGGGATGTGCTGGGGATGGCAGCCCTTGCCCAGCGGGGCAGGGCCAGGCTGAGGCAGTGCAGGGATTGCCGGGCTGTGCCCGTGGCTCCTGGAAAGCCGAGGGCAGCTGTGGCAGCTGTGGCAGCGTGGGGGACACTGAGGCTGTGGGTAGGGAGCGGGGCCGTGGCTGGCCACGGTGGCACGAGGCAGTGATGTCCCCGTGGGCAGTGGCTCTGCCTGCCCCGAGTGCCACCGCAGCTCTGACTTGGCGGTGTGGCAGTGGAGGGACAGCTGGTGCTTCCAGCTGGGGTTTGCTCTTGGAGCTGGCCGGGAGGGGTGA
This sequence comes from Motacilla alba alba, assembly GCF_015832195.1. NCBI lineage: Eukaryota > Metazoa > Chordata > Aves > Passeriformes > Motacillidae > Motacilla > Motacilla alba. Next base: position 16,843,549 of record NC_052028.1, read on the forward strand.
AGAGCTGCCGGTGCCAGGGCGAGCAGTGCCCGTGGAGATGAGCCGTGCCACGGGAGGATGTTTGCGATGTGCTCTGGGCAGAAAGGGCCTCGTGGAGCCCTGTCAGCCTCTGAGCCGGGCACCAGAGCTCCCCGGGGCAGGGACAGGCCTGCTCCTCCTCACTGGGGTCCCTGTGCCCACGTCAGTCATGTGGCTGCTGGCTGCGGGGACATCACAAGAGGAAGCTCTGGAAATAATCACCCCCTCATGTTTTCCTTGCAAAAGGAGGGAGTTGCCACCGTGGGGAATTCTTGTGACCAGCAGAGCTGGCTAACAGTCAGCCCCTCAGTGAGTCAGGACTTGTCCCCTGTCCTGGCAGCCTGGCTCCCAGGGCTCTACAGCCCTGCCCTGGTGTGTCAGTGGAAGCCATCCCAAGGATGTCACTGTCTCAGTGCTCTGCTGGCCTCAGCCACAGTCCCCACTGCTCCCAGTCCCACGGGGCATCCTCTCAGGGCTGCAGGGCTTGTGCCACCTCTCACCCTGTCCTTGTCCCACACAGGCTGGATGAGACCTCACAGAAGGAGGTGAGGGGTGCTGGGGGAGCCCTGCCTGCCCCTTCTCCTTCTCCTTCTCCTTCTCCTTCTCCTTCTCCTTCTCCTTCTCCTTCTCTTCTTCTCTTTCTCCTTCTCTTCTCCTTCTCCTTCTCCTTCTCTTCTCCTTCTCTTTCTCCTTCTCTTTCTCCTTCTCTTCTCCTTTTTCTTCTCCCTCTCTTCTCCTTCTCTTTCTCCTTCTCCTTCTCTTTCTCCTTCTCTTCTCCTTCTCCTTCTCCTTCTCCTTCTCCTTCTCCTTCTCCTTCTCCTTCTCCTTCTCCTTCTCCTCCTCCTTCTCCTTCTCCTTCTCCTTCTCCTTCTCCTTCTCCTTCTCCTTCTCCTTCCCTGCTGCTGCTGCTGCCCCTGCTCCTGCCCTGCCTGTCCCCACGGCCAGGGGGTGGCATGGCAGGCTGGAGAGCTGGCAGCTGGTGGCACGTTTCAGTCCCCGCTGTGCTCTGTGCCCGGCTCAGCTCGTGCCAGCTGCTGTCCGTTGGTCCTGCCTTTGCTTTGGGGAGATAAAAAGGAATTTCCTAGAAAAGCCCAGCAGTGTTCACGGGGTCTGTGCCCTGCCTGGCCGATGCCATCGGGCGGTGACAGGGACGGGGCTGGCAGGCTGCAGGGACACAGACAGGGCTGTTCCCTGAGGTGGTGTTGAGAGAGGAGGTGTTCCTTGGGAACAGCCCGTTCCTGCTGTGGCTGCTCCGTGCACGGGGCACCACCTGCCCTTGCCTTGTGCCTGGCAGCACTGGGGGCTGCTCTTGGGTCTGTGAGGGCTGCTTTAGGGTCTGTAGGGGTGCCTTAGGGTCTGTAGGGGCTGCTTTCAGGCCTGTAGGGGTTTTTTAGGGCCTGTGGGTGCTGCTTTAGGGTCTGTAGGGGCTGCTTTAGGGCCTGTGGGTGCTGCTTTAGGGTCTGTAGGGGCTGCTTTAGGGTCTGTGGGTGCTGCTTTAGGGTCTGTAGGGGCTGCTTTCAGGCCTGTAGGGGTTCTTTAGGGTCTCCAGGGGCTGCTTTAGGGTCTGTGAGGGCTGCTTTAGGGTCTGTGGGTGCTGCTTTAGGGTCTGCAGGGACTGCTTTAGGGTCTGTGGGTGCTGCTTTAGGGTCTGTGAGGGCTGCTTTAGGGTCTGTGGAGGCTGCTTTAGGGTCTGTGGGTGCTGCTTTAGGGTCTGTGAGGGGTGCTTTAGGACTGTGGGTGCTGCTTTAGGGTCTGTGGGGGCTGCTTTAGGGTCTGTGGGGGCTGCTTTAGGGTCTGTGGGTGCTGCAGGGGCTCCCTGGTGGTGCTGCAGCCCTGGGCTGGTCCTGGAGCTCAGGCAGACCCAAAGTGGACTCTGTCATCTGGAGCCTGCAGAAATGAGCTGAGTGTGGTGTGAGCACGCAGCTCTGTGACCCGTGATAGACTTTGCTGTGCCCTTCTTCCTAAAGCTGACACACCTTTGTTTGAAGTGTTCCAGCAGAATGCTGTTTATCCAGGGCATTATTACCAGTATCTCAGGCTCCTTTTTTCTGTCCTGTGACTCAAGGACAGTTCAGTGCAATTTCTTCCATCTTTCCTGCATATCAAAGTTATCCTGGCAAGTTCATGTTTATTGTTTGTGGTTAATGTTTAATATTTCCCATTACTGGCATCTCCTGCTTGATCTTAATTACACCTCCTAATGTAAGACAAAAGTCAGGGGGTGAGACTGTGCTCAGCCTGGGGCTGGGGCTCAGAGCCTGGCACTGGGCACCCCTTTTTCCCACCCAGCACCTCCTTTTTCCACCCAGCACCCCCTTTTTCCCACCCAGCACCCCCTTTTTCCCACTCAGCACCCCTTTTTTCCCACCCAGCACCCCCTTTTCCCACCCATCACCCCCTTTTTCCCACCCAGCACCCCCTTTTCCCACCCAGCACCTCCTTTCCCTACTCAGCACCCCTTTTTTCCCACTCAGCACCCCTTTTTCCCACTCAGCACCCCCTTTTTTCCCACCCAGCACCCCTTTTTTCCCACTTAGCACCCCTTTTTCCCACCCAGCACCCCTTTTTTCCCCACCCAGCACCCCCTTTTCCCCACCCAGCACATCTCAGGCTGTGTTGGGAGGGCGGCTGCTCTGCGTGTGCCACTGAATCCCAGAATTATTTCGGTTGGAAAAGCCTCCTGAGGTCATCAGGGGCAACCTTTGAGTCCAGGCTCTGAGTCCAGGCTGTGTTGGCACAGCGTGCCCAGCCTGGGGCCCGGCAGCTCCCACGTGCTGCGCCCAGAGGGACCAGCAGGAGTTGGTTTGGGGTGGCTCGGGGGGCAGAAGGAGCTGCTGCTTGCTCAGTCCAGGTTTTAAATGAGGTTTTGCCTCTCGCCGGCTGGGCCGAATCGTTAAAACGGATTGGTAGAAAGTTAAAAAAAAAAAAAAGTAATTAAAAATTAACAGGGGGCAGAGGGCAAAATGCCTGGCAGGACAGAGAGGTGTCTCCTGCTCGGTGCAGCCTGGGAGGTTCCTGTGTGCCTTCCCCCCAGACCTGGGCAGGGATGAGGGACCTGCTCACTGCGGGTGCAGGCAGGGTCCCCTCACCTCCACGGACCCCTCGCCCTTCACTGTGGGGCTCTCAGGCTATAAATATTGGGGTGTCGAGGGGTGACAGGGCCAAGGCACAACCCGACACCACCTCTCCCTCATTCACGGTGACATTTTGTCAAATGCCACTGGGGAGGGGGGTTGCTTATCTGCTGGCACACACTCTGGTGACCTTCACGGCCCTGGCCAGGTGCCTCCTTGCTGTATTTACACTTATTTATAGCTGTCTCCTCCATTCCCACCTCTGCCCTCCTCCTTGGTGCTGCAGCCAGGCTGCCCACCCCACACATCCCCCATCCCTCTGGGCTGGCATGGAGCTGGCACGTCCTTGGGGATGGTGGGGGGCTGGCAGCACCTGCCCAGGTGCTGATGGGTGACCCCATGGGGACTGTGTCCCCTGGCTGGAGCTGTGGGGACTGCAGGGTGCACCCCTGGGCTTGCTCCCGGGGTGGGTGATGCCCCCAAAGCCTCCTCACTCTGCTCCTGGGGCAGCTCAGGAGGTGCTGGGGGTCTGCAGGCACCCGGCCCTGCCTGAAAGGGGGGTGGCTGTGCCCAGGGCTGCACCAGCCAGCCCAGTGTCACAGCAGCCAGCCAGTGTCACAGCAGCCAGCCCAGTGTCACACCAGCCAGCCCAGTGTCACAGCAGCCAGCCAGTGTCACAGCAGCCAGCCCAGTGTCACACCAGCCAGTGTCACAGCAGCCAGCCCAGTGCCACAGCAGCCAGTGCCACATCAGCCAGCCCAGTGTCACAGCAGCCCAGTATCACACCAGCCAGTGCCACAGCAGCCAGTGTCACACCAGCCAGCCCAGTGTCACACCAGCCAGTGTCACATCAGTCAGCTCAGTGTCACAGCAGCCAGTGCCACATCAGTCAGCTCAGTGTCACACCAGCCAGTGGCACATCAGTTAGCTCAGTGTCACAGCAGCCCAGTGTCACACTAGCCAGCCCAGTGCCACACCAGCTCAGTGCCACAGCAGCCAGTGCCACAGCAGCCAGCCCAGTGCTACACCAGCTCAGTGCCACAGCAGCCAGTGCCACAGCAGCCAGCCCAGTGCCACACCAGCCCAGTGTCACAGCAGCCCAGTGCCACAGCAGCCAGTGTCACAGCAGCCCAGTGTCACAGCAGCCAGTGTCACATCAGTCAGCTCAGTGCCACACCAGCCAGTGCCACACCAGCCAGTGTCACACCAGCCCAGTGTCACAGCAGCCAGTGCCACAGCAGCCCAGTGCCACAATAGCCAGTGTCACACCAGCCAGTGTCACACCAGCCCAGTGCCACCGCAGCCGGTGCCACAGCAGCCAGTGTCACATCAGTCAGCCAGTGCCACAGCAGCCAGTGCTACAGCAGCCAGTGCCACAGCAGCCCAGTGCCACAATAGCCAGTGTCACAGCAGCCAGTGTCACATCAGTCAGCTCAGTGCCACATCAGCCAGTGTCACACCAGCCAGTGCCACAGCAGCCAGTGTCACACCAGCTCAGTGCCACAGCAGCCAGTGTCACACCAGCCCAGTGTCACACCAGCTCAGTGCCACAGCAGCCAGTGTCACAGCAGCCAGCCCAGTGTCACACCAGCTCAGTGCCACAGCAGCCAGTGTCACATGAGTCAGCCGGTGCCACAGCAGCCAGTGCCACAGCAGCCAGCCCCGCGGCAGCAGCCCGTGGGAGCCCGTCCAGGAGCACCCCGCAGTCTCCCTGCAGGGCTGTAATCCCCGTTTGAGGCAGTCTGTGATCACGGATTTCCCTGATAAGCCCAGACGACTCTGCCAAACCCCTGCCCGAGGATTTTCTTTCCTTTTTCGAGTTCTGCTGAGGGTGAGGAGGGAGAGGCAGCCGAGCAGGGCTGGTGGGAGCAGCCCTTGGGGCTCTCAGCGTTCCTCCCCTGCTGCCGCTGTGGTGCCAGCCTGAGCGCTGCTGCCTGGCCTGGGGCACTGCAGTTGGATGTGGATTTATCCCTTCATGCCCTGGGCAGGCTGGTGGCTGTGCAGGGACGAGCTGAGTCACCGTTTGCTCCCCAGTGAGGAGTGGGCTGCTGTCCCTGGCTGCTCCCCTTGGCCCCTCCGAGGTGCTGCCTCTTTCCTTCCTTCTTTCCATGGCACGGGAGTGACAGGGCCACTGCAGGGCACCCTGGGGCCGTGCAGGCAGGGCAGGATGAGGCTGCTGCAGGGTGCTGCCCCTGTGTGTTTCTATAGGACACGAAATGATGACACCTATACTGTTATTCTCAAGGTGAATAAAAAGAAGGAAGTTTTTATTTTTTCACCCTAACATTTATAGTTACAGTGACAGTGGATTGGAGGGTGACAGAGTTACCTCTCCAATGACACTGGGCGAATTAACAGTCCATCAAATCTCTCCTCCTCCATAAAAAAATGTGAAACAATAAGTTATTTACAAAATTGTGCGTTAAAAAAAAAATCGTTACAGAAATGCAAACATCAAAAAGTTTAGTAAGATCTTACAAAATCAAAGTGGCACCCGTGCAGGCTGGCTGAGCAGCAGCCCCTGTGTGCCATCCCTCCTGTGCCCGCAGCCCACGGCAGAATTCTTGGCCGTGACTTCAAGGGGTTGGAGCCAGGGGTTCTGCAGATAAGGGTGGCTGCTGGCAGTGCTGGAGTGAGACAGAGGAGAGCACCTGCAGGTCTCCGTGTCACGGTCACTGCGCCGTCCCCAGCTCCTGAGGCAGAGCAGACAATGAGCTGAGCCCTTGCTTGCCCTGGTTCAGGTCGCCGTTCCCTGCCGGCGGGGCTGCTCCTGCTCTCCCTGGGCTCGTGGATCAGTGGCCCCAGCCAGCCTCTCCAGTCCTGCTGCCTGCTGGGGTTTCGTCTGGGGAGCCCAGGTTGACACTGGAAAAGAGGAAAACATTTCCTGTCCCGTTAATCCAGTGTTTGAATTCGAGCTGGGCTTGGGGAGGAGCCTGTGTCTCTTCAGAGATAAGGCCTCCCGTGCCAGAGTTCACACTGCCCCAAAGCAGGAGCACTGAAAGGGACATGTCCCACCTGCTGTCCCCAGGCTGCCAGAGCCAGCACTCAGCTGGGACATCATTGCATGTGGCTCCAGCCAGTGGCTGCAGGTCCAGCCCAGGACATGTCCCCAGAGCTTCTGGGGCCACCAGAGACAGTGGCCTGCATCGAACACCCTCCCAGTCGGGCAGGGAGATGGATCCAGCCCTGTGCCAGCTCCTCGTGCTGCCGCTGCCCTGGGAGGACAGGCTGGGGACATTGCAAGGGGACGGGCAGTGGGAGCGGCGATTGCAGCCCCAGAGCACCCAGGGGACAGAGGGATGCTGAGCGAGGGGACAGCAGGAGCTCTCTGCCTGGAGCAGGGACTGATCAGGCGCTGGCAGCAGCTCTCTGGTGGCAGCCTTGCTGCAGCACACCCGGCCCAGGTGTCTGGGCTGGAGGATGCCTCCCAGCCTCTGAGCGTGTCTCCATGGGTGTTTGCTGGCTGCACACCAAGAACCCATGGCTGATCTTCCTACAAAGTCCCGAGTAAAATTAGAACAAAAGTTCACTCCTCTCCCAAGGCAGCAGGAAGTGCAGAGGGTGGGAAAAGGGAGAGTCGGAGCAGATGAGGTCCCGTGCCCACAGGCAGTGTCCCCGTCGCTGCTGCCACCCCCGAGCCGGGCAGGGGGCTGGCCCCTGGCCCCTTCCCCAGCCCTGTGGCCAGCCCGCAGGGGCTCAGGGCCGTGGTTCTGAGCTGGCAGCGGGGGGTTCCCTCTGGAGCCCCGGGTCCTTGGTGGCTGGGCTGGGTAAGTGACGCTGCCCAGCAGAGGGGACTGGCTGGGGCTGGGGTGCCCATCCAGGTGGCACTGTGGGTGACCCCACCAAGAAAATCCTGTCCCCGTGTTTTTCAAGGAGGAGAGGAGGAGGCTCCACGCAGACAGAGCTGAGTGTTGGGCATCCCTGAGCCGTGGGGGGCGGGAAGCTGGGAGCGTCCCCAGCGTGGCAGTGGCAGTGGCAGTGGCAGTGGCAGCAGTGGCAGTGGCAGGGCAGTCCTGCCCTGCGGTGCCCAGAGAAGGCAGCTCAGCAGCGTTGGATTGCAGGAGTTTATTTTTACCCAGCCCCGTTGCCAACGGGGACATGTCACATCTGTGGAGTTGATCAAAAGACATCCCGAGCACTGGTGTCAGCTGCTCCTTGTGATCTCAGCACCAGGATCTTTTCCCTGGTGGCATATCAAAAGGAGCAGGAGAATTTGGCTGCTCTGCTATTTTTAATTGCACGCACACACGCGCACACAGACACACGTATATCTGTGTATGTATGGCTCGGCTAAAAATAACAGCCTTTGCCTGTGTTCCCATGGGAAGATCTGGGGAGAAGGGGGAGACAAAGTTGTCACAAGACTTTTTCTGGAGCAGGCACTAGAGCAGGGACAGGAAGGCAGGGACGAGCCACAGCAGGTAAGGGACACATCTGAAAGGCCAAAGGACACCTGATCCCAGAGCAGGCCCTGAGCAGAGGGACAGAACAAGGGGAAAGGCAGCATCTGTGTCCCCCGGAGCTGGCAGTGGGGACTGCTGACCTGCTGCATGTGCTCTGACACCTGGGAACAAAGGTTTCTGCAGGGCAGGTTAGAAAATCCCCATCCCTGGGGCCCCAGTGAGGAGGCCCAGCTCCCAGAGCCCTCAGGGGTGCCCGATACTCTTTGTGGCACCACACCTGTGGTATCTACCTGATACACGTCCCTCCAGCACAGAGGTGAAGGGAGGCTGCTGGGAGAGCACCCCCAGAGCTTCGTGTGGGGCAGCAGCAGCAGCCCCCTGCATCCCCCAGCCCCACTGCAGCCCCTGGGCATGGCTGGGCCACGGCACTGCCTCACCATCAGGCCATAAATCCACTCTCCCTGCCCTTGCTGTGCCCTCCGAGGTGCTCTCCCTGTTTTCCAGCTCCCCTGGGATGGGGAGGCAGGTGAGAACTGCAGAAAGGGAGTGAGTGTGTGCACGGGAGTGTCCTTTGGAGTGTCCTGAATGTGGTGGGGAGCGTGGCAGACAGGCTCCTCAGCCTGGGGGAACACAGCCAGTAATCCCAGATTATCCCAATTTGAAAAACAAAAAAAAAAAAAAGAGAAGAGAAAGAGAGAAAAGCTGTCTTTTCCATTCCTGCAGCTGGGTTTGAAATCCCTTTTCCTTCCCACTGAGTGATGGAGGAGACCCTTCCAGGGTGCTTCAGGAGGAGGGGCCCCCACGCTCCCCTGCAGCCTCTCTCACGTGCTCAGATGTTTGCCTGCTCCAAAATCCATTTGCTCTGTAAATAAACTTGCTTCCCTCGCTGCCAGAAGCCTCCCCTTGGGCAGGCAGTGCTGCGAGGAGTCTCACCAGACCTTTTCCCTGTGTTTTAGCCTGGCCACCGAGGCAGAGCCCGGCACGGTCCAAATGCCAGGGCAGGTGCTGTGCCAGCCCCGGCTCCCTCGGGCACTGGGTGCAGCTCTGGGGTTTCAGGCCCCAGTGGGGCAGGTGCCAGCTCCTTGCTGTGCTTCAATGGAGATTTTTTTAGCTCACATCACCCCGAGTGCTCTCAGACATCCATTCATCTCCACGCTGTCCCCTCACCCTGCAGGGAGCAGGCTCTGGGTGGCCTCGGTGGCGCTTTGGGATCTGCAGCTTCCCCAGGGGTGTCCTGAGTGCTCCAGGGCCGTGTGGGGGGACAGGGGGAGCACCAGCTGTGAGGCTGGCTGTCCCAGGTCTCCTGTGCTGATCCCCAGGCCACCACTGGATGTCCCTTTTAGGGCACCAAGGGCAGGAATTGCCCCAGCCATGGCTGTGCTGTGCCCTGACCATCTGGTCACTGGGGGGGATGAGGCTCTTCCCATGCAGCTCCTGCTGTTCCCAGCTGGGACACAGCTGTGGGGCTGCTGCAGTGACCAGTGCCAGGCTGAGTGGGTGGAAAGGTGCCCACCACGGCCTGCCAGTGCCTGGAGCCATGTGGGAAGAGGGGCTGGAGCGGGGCTGGGAGCACGGGGGGTGGATCACGGGGTGCCGGGGGGGGATGCAGCTGTGCTCACTGCCTGCTCCCCTGGGCTCAGCCGTTTCTCTCCTCTCCTGTGCGCAGTATGAGGTGTCTGGAGAGGAGCACCTCTACTCCGACTTCCCCGAGATCGATCTGTCCCAGCTGGACGCCGGAGACCTGGACTCAGCCGGCTGCTTCAGCGAGCTGCAGTGGGGCGGGGAGCACTCGGAGACCGACTCCAGCCAGTACAGCACCGACGACTCCGAGCTCTTCCAGGTACCCCCACCCCCCCAGGATGGAGGCCAGGTACCCCCATCCCCCCAGGATGGAAGCCAGGTGCCCCCATCCCCCCCAGGATGAAGGCCAGGTGCCCCCATCCCCCCAGGATGGAGGCCAGGTGCCCCCATCCCCCCAGGATGGAAGCCAGGTGCCCCCATCCCCCCAGATGGAGGCCAGGTGCCCCCATCCCCCCCAAGATGGAAGCCAGGTGCCCCCATCCCCCCAGGATAAAGGCCAGGTGCCCCCATCCCCCCAGGATGAAGGCCAGGTACCCCCACCCCCCCAGGATGAAGGCCAGGTGCCCCCATCCCCCCAGGATGGAAGCCAGGTACCCCCACCCCCCCAGGATGAAGGCCAGGTGCCCCCATCCCCCCCCAGGATGGAGGCCAGGTACCCCCATCCCCCCAGGATGGAAGCCAGGTGCCCCCATCCCCCCGGGATGGAGGCAGGGGGACAGGGAGGCTGGCAGGAGGGAACACACACGACTATTAATATCTCCTCCCCAGCTGATTAGTGCTCCATTAATTTGTGCACCGGCTCTAAATGGGGCAAGCGGAGTAGGGCTAATGAGGAGGAGGAGGCTGCTGCTGCTGAGGCAGCCCTCCTGTGCTGGATTATTCACTGGAATTGCAGCCGGGGTGCAGCGTGTCCTGTTCCATTCCTGGAATGCCAGGGCGGCAGTGCGGGGGTCTCAGCACTGGAAAAATTCCCTTCCCAGGAGCTGGAGGCAGCCCCTTCACCCTGTTCCTTCTCAGGAGGCAGCCCCTTCCCCTGTTCCTTCTCAGGAGCAGCCCCTTCCCCTGTTCCTTCTCAGGAGCAGCCCCTTCCCCTGGTCCTTCTCAGGAGCAGCCCCTTCACCCTGTTCCTTCTCAGGAGCAGCCCCTTCCTCTGTTTTGGCAGCCCCTCTGTCCCTGGGGTCCCTGTGTTCCTCTCCTCAGCCCTGGGCTGGCGCAGAGCTGGGGCAGGGGATGCTCCTGGGCACAGGCAGGACTGCTCCATGTCCCTCTGCTCCTGTCTCACCTCCCGGAGCTGTGAGGACAGGGCAGGGCTGTGGGCACAGCACAGAGCAGGGAGATGCAGAGGGGACGGGCACAGAGCAGGCTGGGCAGCCCCCTGGCCCTGCCCAAAGCTCGTGCCGTGCCCTGGATGTGCCTGTCCTCGGGGCTGGGGTCTCTGTGCCCTCCTGAGCAGCACCCAGGCCTTTCCTCCCTTGCACAAGGAGGCTGTGACCCACTGGTGCCAGCTAATCACCAACCCTGGGTTACATTTTGGGAGGAGGAGGATTTCTGTTTAAACAAGGAGATGAAAAAAAAAAGCCTCAATATTTTCTAACCTGCCCATAATAACAACAGCCCTCTGGCTTTTCTGCTGGGCTGATGCTGTGCTTGAAAATGGTCCAGTCCAGCTGAGGGACCTTCATCACGAGATGCATATTTTCCGTGAACTTCCTGGGGAAAAGATAAACAGAAAAGAAATGCAAAAGCCAGGCCGATGAGGAGCAGTGGAGTATGATGAAATGTATCCCACTGAACTTGTATGCACGGCAATCTCGTGCCAATAACAGGAGGAAAAGAATCTCAGCCAAAAATGGAGCATCCTGCTGCCTTTCCCTGGAGCCTGCTCTAGTAACTGCGAGCAAGGTTAGGGCATGGAACAAAAGATGTTTAATTTTCAAACAAGAGGAGAGAAACACAGGAGGCTGTGTGCAGGGAGCAGTCCTGCCTGCGAGCCTGACTTTACCCCCGTGCTAATTTTATCACTGATGGTAGCCTGCCTCTCCTTGGACATGGTTTACATTCAGATTGTGATGGAGGAGGACCAAAAAGAAAGAGCTGCTGGCTCACTCCAGCCATTCCTCAGCTTCTGCATCCTCTTCTGGGCTTCAGCGCTGTATTGTCAGACTGGGAGGAACTCGTGGGGCTGGGTGGGCACTGGGGAAGCTGGGGGTGCACCAGCAAAGCCAAAGCCCAGGCTTTGGAGGGACCTGAGCCAAGCTGGAGCAGAGGGCAGGGAGGAGGCAGGAGCAGCTCCTGGCCCTGCCTGGCCCGGGGTGAGATGGGCTTTGCACTACAGCTCCCCTGACCCAGCGTTCGGGTGAGCAGCATGACCTGGGGGTGCTGATGGGAGATTTGGGAGTGACTGGGGCTGTGCAGGATCTCTCACAGAGCACTGGGTGCACCAGCTTTAAGTGTGAGGGCTGAGAGCCCCTGAGCAGCTGGGGGTGCCTGTGTTTGGGGGCTCTCAGTGAACACAGAACTCAGGGTGGTTGTTGTCACAAGCTGTGGCATCGGGCCAGTGGTGCAGCCCGGGCAGAGCCTCCCCTGTGCCCTCCTGGGAGGCTGTGCCCTCTTGTCCACTGGGCAGCCCTGGCTGAGCTCGCAGCCCTCGCACTTGCAGAGTCAGGAGGATGTGGGCCAGGAGCTTTCTCCTGACGGATCCTTTATCTGCTGCTGTTTGCCTCACGGTGGGGTGGAGGGGCTGTGGGGAGGGAAGATGCTCTGATTCATTCTCGTCCTGCTGGGGTGCAGCTGGACAGACAGACGCTCCTCTCACAGGTCTCACAGTGGGGCCACTGGGAAGTGTGGGAGCTGGTGTGGCTCTGCTGGTCCCTGTCCCCTCTCCAGCATCCCGGGGACCCTCTGCCCAGCCTAACCCCCCCTTTTTTTCTCTGCCTGCTCCTTTCAGATAATAGACAGCGAGAACGAAGCGCTGCTGGCAGCCCTCACCGAGACTTTGGATGATATACAGGGAGATGACATGGGCCTGGCTGCCTTCCGAACTATGGAAGAGGGGGACACGCTCAACCCTGCCACCACCTCACCTGCCCCCTCCCCCAAACCCACCGCCCCGGTCACGGGGGGGCCGCCCCCGGCCCCCGAGGGTGATGAGCTGTCTCTAGTAAGAACCCACTTCCTACTGTTTAAGGTGGATTTGGATGAGCCCCAGATAAGCCGGCTGCATGGGTATGATAGGAAGCCAAGGTCTGAATTTTTTCATTCTAGGCTTAAAACTCTCTTTAACCGTCAATACCAAAGCATATACTTGTATTGTATACGTATACATGTTCTGCATCATTGCTGTCACCTCCATCACCATCCTCACGGGAACCAGCTGTGTGTATACAAATTATCTCTGGACGGGGTGGGGGCGGGTGGCAGAGGGCTGGGGGCTGCTTTGGCACACCCACACCTGCTTTTAACCCCACGTGCAGGTGTGGGGCTGCCCGGGGCTCTCCCTGGCTCGTCCCAGCCCCGTGCCCCACGGGCAGTGGTGGCTTTTCCCCCTGGCTCTGCCCTGGGCTGAGCTCCCTGCTGTCACAAGAGGGGCTTGCCTGAGTGTCAGCCCCTGCCCTCGGCTTTCCTGGGAGGGTTTGACCCTCCCTGTGCCTTCCACCAAAGCCCCTCAGGGGCTGTGTGGCCTCCAGTCCCTCCAGATTGGGTGGCTGGAGCATTCCTCTTGGTTCCCTGCAGTACTGGGGCTCCAGCCCCGCTCCCCTTCCTGGCCAGGATGGACCGGGAGCGTTTCCTGCCATGCCTGGGAGGTTCCCTGGGACAGGACACCCGGCCTGCTCCCTCCTGCCGCTCCCAGTGTCCCCCAGAGCCCCCAGCCCGGTCCCGGGGTGTCCCCAAAAGCCCAGCGAAGGGGAGGAGTGACATCCAGTGGTGACAGCGTGCATTTCCACCGCCCACGCCCCGCGCAGGGGTATATATCACACATGACCTGTATGTGTATATATAGGATGTATACGTTGCAGGGGCGGGGGGGGAACGGGAGCTGGGCGCTTCCACCCACAGGAGCCTCTCTCCTAAAGCTGCGGGTGCCCCGGCTGGCATTTCCTGGCAGACCCTGACCCGGGCACCCCTTTTCTATCAGTCCCTGAGCCCCCAGATCTGTCTCCTGCAGTCCCCGGTGCCTACGCAGTCGTCTTGCTGTTGAGCTGTTGTCGCCTCCGGTTGTTAGCGCCACATGGGCACAATCTCAAACGTTGCTGCTGGGTGTGGGGTCTGGGGTTTTTTTTTCCCTCCCCCTGGCCAAATTGGCGTTGAGTAGAAGGAGAACGTGCTGACCCTGCCATCAGAAGGGGTGGCACTGCGGGTGAGCTGGGGAGAGCCCCGCTCCCAGCGCCCGTGGCTGTGACGCGGTGCTGGGGCAGATCCTGACAGATCCCACAGGGACGTGCATCTCCAAAGAGCCTTGGAAGCTCGTCAATGAGTCCAGACCCTCTCTGGATGTTTTGGCTAAATGAGCCCCACACGGGGACTCAGCGAGCTGTCCCAACCCATCGCTCACACCAGCATAAAGCCTCTGTCACCTCAGGGCAGAAGATGGAGTGAGAAAGATGGAGTTGGGATGCCACGGCAGCTCCTGTGTGTCTGACCCGAGTGGGGTTGTCCCTGGGAAGTAAATTCCCTCCTGCACACTGCCCCAACCTGCCTGGGGGTCTGTGGGGACAGCCCTGACCCCCACAGGGCTGCACACAGCCAGGCACCTGCCCCACAGCCCCGTGGGGTGGGAACTGCTAACCCTAACCCTCCCTGCCTGATATTTTTTTTGCCCCGTTTTTGGGTCGGATGCTCGGGGATGGGCGTGCTCACACGTGAGCCAAGGGGCGTTTTCTCCTGTCCTCGCTGCGATGCCGACTCCTTCTCTTGCCCCTTCTCTTTGCAGCTGAAGAAGCTGCTCCTGTCTCCGTCGCCTCCGAGCTGCGAGGCCCAGCGGGACGGGAGCGCCCGGCGCCCGGGGACCCCAAAGTCCCGGCCCCCACGGCCCTGCACTAAGGTACTTCCTCGAGCCCCTGCAGCACCCACCTCCTGGCCCAAAGGATGGTGTTGGGGAGTGTGAGCAGCCTCTGGGCCGGGCGAGGCGTTGGGAACAGGCAGGGACTGTCACCCGCAGTGCTCCCATCCCTGTCTGATGCAGTCTGGGCTCTGCAAAACTTTAGCCTTTGTGCTGTGCTGAGAAGCACCTTGATCTCACTTGAACCCGAGGGGGTTTGGCCTCTCCCAGCTTCCCTGAGCAGTTTGTGAAAGCCCCATGTGCTCCATCCCTGGTCACCCCCTTGCCCCCCTCCCTGACTCTCAGCCCAAGCCAAGGCCTTGGCCAGGAGTCGCTGCCTGTGGTACTGCAGAGCCCTCCCCAGCACTTGAGCTGATGTGAAAGCCGGCAGAAGGTGCCACCAGAGATCCTCCTGCTCTGCTAATGGCAGTTGTGCGGTGCATTAGGCCTGGCCAATTAGGCTGTGTGGGAAGAGCAGCAGATCCCTGCTGGGCACAAGGAGCGTCCCTGCCTGCAGGAGGGGCAGCCCTCGGGGCTGACCCAGGGAGGTCGGGGTGCTGGTGACCCAGAACCGGGGGTGTGAGGGTGTGGGGTGGCTCTGCCAGCCTCCCCCCAGGCTCAGGGCTGACTTTCTCCTCTCTCCTCTCGGAAGGTGGAGGGTCCCCGGGACAGGAGGGCGAGCGCCCCGCAGGCACAGAGCCGCAGCTGCACGGAGCTGCACCGGCACCTCACCTCCAGCACCTCCTGCTCCCAGACCAAAGCCCCCCAGGCACCCGAGGAGTGCCCCGGCAGCGGCCACCACCCGTCCCCGGGCGGCTGCGCCCACCACGAGGACGACAGCGACTCCAGCGAGGACTCGCTGAGCTCCGGCGACTCGGCGGCCGCCCTGTCCTCGGCGGAGGATGGCCCGGGCAGCCAATTCTCCTGCGAGGGGGAGCTGCACTCGGTGGTGGAGCTGATCCGCTACATGCACACCTACTGCCTGCCCCCTCGCAAGCTGCCCGCCCGCGACCCCGCCGACAGCAGGCCCCAGCCCTGCGGCAGCCCCTTCAAGAGAGCCAGACCGGACTGTGCCCCCGGACAGAGCCGGCCGGGCTGCGCCTGGCAGGCGGCCGGCAGCTGCAAGAAGCCCGGAGCGTCCTTCTCCATCCTGAAGGAGCTGCTGGCGCGGGACCTGCTGTGCGATGTCAGCAAGCCGTACCGCCTGGGAAAGCCCGTGTACGCCGCCCTGGCGCGGCCGCCCGGCTCCTGCTCCCCCGTGCCGCCCGACGGGGAGGATGCCAGCGGGACCTGCCCGTCCAGAGCGAGAGCAGCGGCGGCAGAGAGGGCCGAGCCCCAGCAGAGCCCCGAGGTGGAGGCGCCGCGGGAGCTGGGGGCCCTGGAGGACGATGGCGGGAGGCAGGAGGGCACCGCGGGCGCGGGGAAGGCGGCCCGCAGGCAGGACAGCGCCGTGTACGCCGTGCGCCGCTCCAAGAGACTCAACCCCGAGCTCGGGCACTGGCTCTCCTTCCTCGAGGAGCCCCACGCCGAGCCCTCCGTGCCCATGGGCTGCAGGGAGGCCGCGCCGTGCCCGGTGCTGGAGGGCTTCTCTGCCGAGGAGCCGGCGGCCGAAGTGGAGGTGGGGGGCACGGCCCCATCGGCGGAGCCCCAGCCCCTCTGCCTGGGCTCCCTAGGGGATGGAGAGGTGGCCACTGAGAGCCGGCGCTGTGCCCTCCTGGAGCAGACAGGTGAGGGCCTTGGGGACTCTTGTTGCTCTGCTCACTGTGCCCGTGCTGCCCGTGCCATCCCTGCCGGGGGCGAGTGATGCTGGCCGGGTGCTGGGCACTCAGCTGGCAGCAGAGCTGTGAGCAGCCCCCCGTGCTGCCTGGCTGCGGGGTCCCGTGCACGGGCAGCTGGAGGTCTCTTCTCTTTTGGCGCGCTTTTTCAATCCATGGGCATCTTCTGCCTCAGTTTCCCCACGGCTGTAATGAGGTGGAGGAGTTGGTGTGGCCATAACCCAGCGAGGACCAGGTTGCCCCATCCCTCCAGGTTTTTCCCTGTGGGTTCTCCCTGGGTTTGGGTTCTGGGGTTCAGCTGCAGCGGTGCCCCAAAACCCCAGCAAGTTGCAAGTGCAGGAATGGCTCAGCCCTGGCAGCGTGAACCGTCCCTCTCAGGTGGGCACTGCAGGGGAACAGCTCCACTGGTAACCTGCTTCTCTCCTGCCTTTCAGAAACACCCAGGTGTCTCACGCTGTCCTTGGCACAAACGTAAGTGCAGGTGGGGCTGAATGAACCAGTCTGGGGCTGGAAACTGCCTGGGGTTGTGTGGCTGGGCAGGGCCTCTGCAGCCAGCACAGGGAGCTGTGTTTGCAGAGCACAGGGAGCTGCACTACTGGCCCGGCTCTGTGGGGAGCCACAGGGTGCAAGGAGCTGGGAGAGTCCCGTGCCCAGGGCAGGGCATTTTCTGTGTGTCCTGGGGCTGCTCACCCCACTGCCCTTGTGGGGTTACTCTGTCAGGCACCAGCCACAGTGGGAGGGTTCACTTGTGGGAAATATTTTCTCAGCTTGCTTTTGGGTTTTGGGGCTGTGGTTCACCTAAACACTTTCCTGGTTTTCTGCTCTTCTCCAGTGACCCATCCTTTGGGAAGAGAAACTTTGAGCCAATGCTGACCGTGGAGCTGTGTGGGACAGCAGGTAGGACATGCTTTGAATTCACGAGTTTGGTAGAAACGTACTCTAGGAGGGAGCTCATTTACCCTCCATTCTGCCTGGAGGCATCAGTTCCAGCCCACCCAGCCAAGGGGACACCTTCATCCCCTTCACACCGCAGACACAGGAGACTGCTGTGCCCTGCCACACCCGAGCACCAGGAGCAGCTCAGGGGAATGCGTTCGGGGTGGGAGGAGATGTTCAGGGGGGCCCTGCATGAGCCAGGAGGGAAGGGAGAGTCCTCTGGTCCCTACTGGGATCAAGGCATCCTTCTTGTTCCCCCAGGTGCCGCTGGATGAGGCTGTGGGGGCAGCCCAGGACTGGGGTGGGGCAGGGCAGGCCGGAGGGGGCAGAGCTGACTCCTGCCCTTTGTTTGGGGGGTCCAGGTCTCACGCCGCCCACCACTCCGCCATATAAACCCGCCGAGGAGGACCTGTACAAGCCAGACATCCCCCAGGAGGCAGGGAAGGAGGAGGGGATGGCCCCCAGCCCCGGGGACGTGGCAGCCTCGAGGAAGGCCCCCAGGAAGCACCCGGAGAGGACGGAGCTGTTCGCCCACCTGAGCCGGGCGCGCCCGCTCCCCGAGCAGCAGGGCTTGCTCAAGCGGCCCTTCTCCCGCTCCTTCGGGGACCACGACTACTGCCAGGTGCTGAAACCCGAGCCTGCCCTGCAGAGGAAGGTGCTCAAGTCGTGGGAGCCCCCGAGCCAGGTGGAGACGGAGCACAAGAGGAGGGTCCCGGCCGCCCACTACCAGGGGCTGGAGCTCGGCAAGGACACGGGCACTGAGATGCTCTGGAAGGACGGCGTCAAGCAGCTGAGAGACCAGGAGATCAGAGCCAGCTTAACAAAGCACTTTGGCTTTCTGGACAGTGCCCTGGACGACGAGGACATGGTCTTCTGCAAGACCCCCGAGTACGACACCGTCTTTGAGGACAGCTGCAGTGAGAGCGGCTCCCCCGTGGAGGAGGATGAGGAGGAAGAGGAGGAGGAAGAGGAGGAGCACGGCGACACCGAGCTGTGCCTGAGGAGAAGCGCCCTTTCCAGGAGCAGTTTGCATTACTGCTCCCGGAGCAGGTCCAGCTCGGGCTCCTCGTGCTGCCGGTCGCGGTCACCTGCCAGCAGACGCGCCTTCAGGTACGGGGACACGGGGACGTTGGTGCTGGTTTTGTCCTCTGAATTTTCAGCATGGTGTGGGGCACCCCCAGTGCTCTCTGCTCCGCTGGGCCAAGTAGTGAAGATGCTAATTAGTGAAAGAAAAACTGTGAAAATAATTGGTGCTGCAAGTAGTAAAGATGCTAATTAATGAAAGAAAAACCAAGAAAATAACTGGTGCTGCATCAGCCACTGCTGCGAGTGTCAGCCATGGCCTGAGGAAGCAGTGGCAGAGTGAAGCAGCCAGGGGGTTCCATGGGTGGCAGGGCATGAGCAGGACCCAGGCCTGGGAAGGGGCAGGTGCTGGCTGGGGACACCCTGGCATCTACGAGAGAAAACTTTGAGGTGTCCTTTCCAGTGAGTCCAGACCCCAGTCTCTCCTTGGGGCTCTGAGTGCCCACCCACTCCTGTGGGTGTCTCAGCTTCTCCCTGATGTTTGAAGCTTTCCCAGCAGCTCCCCCAGCCCCGGGCTCACCTCCTGTCCCTCCTTGCAGGTGTGAGAACGGCGAGCAGTGTCAGGGTGGCAGCGGGCAGCGGGGCCAGCTGAAGAAGAGACGGGAAAAGGCCATCGTAAGTGAGGGGGCACCCCACGGGGACACAGCAGGCGCAGCCCTCGGCACATCTCCTGCTCCAAAAAGCAGCAGTGGAGCCCATTAGCCCTGGCTTCAGCATCCCTTGGTGCGAGGCCAGTGTTAAACAAGGACAGGGGGTGGTGGGGGGAGGAGAACCCAACGTGCAGCAGGCGCCGCCAGCGATTGGCAACACACGGAGTCCTTGGCACAGGGATGCCCAGAGCCTCCCACGCTGGTGCCTCAGTGCACTTGGCACTGGCAGTTTGTGGGGTGAACTGGGGAATCCCTGATGTCACAGGTACGGCCCTGCTGCATCCTGGTGCACCAGGAGCCTGTGGGCACGTGGTGGGAGCTGGGAGAGGAGTGGGCACGGGGGAGAGTAAATTGGGGCTCCCTGCTGCTGTGCACACGCACTCTCGCACTCACACATGCTGCTTTGGCACTTTCTCCTGCAATGCAATTGGATTTTGCCCCTGGCAATTCTCAGGAATATATCCCACATTTGCCAGGAGAAGCTGCAAGAATGCAGGAGAATTTTAAAGGAGGAAAGGGGGCAGTGGCTGCTCCAGCCTGGTTATGGCTGTCCTGGGGGTGACACTGTGACCTGGCTCCAGATCCTGGAGATGTCAGGCTGTGTCCATGGCAGTGCTTCCCAGTGCTGGCTGCAGGGGCTCCTCCACAGCCCAGCAGCAGCACAGAGGTGCAGGGTCCAGGCCTGAAAGCTCTTGGTTGCTTTGGCAGGGGGAAGGCCGGGTGGTGTACATCAGAAACCTCTCCAGCAGCATGAGCTCCAGCGAGCTGAAGAAACGCTTCGAGGTGTTTGGTGAAATCGTGGAGTGTCAGGTCCTGACCAGGACTAACAGGTGGGTGGGCAGTGAGCTGTGGCCCAGGGCTCCAGCAGCTACAGGCAGCTCCTCTCCTCAAACCCCTCGGCACTGCCAGGCGGTGCCACAGCAATCCCCTGGCTCAGCCGAGCCCTCGCTCTTGGTGCTTTTGTCAAGGAGATTCAGCGTGTCCAGAGCTCCGAGGGCATCTGTGGGACGGAGGAGTGGAGGAATGATGGGTCAGGGGTGTAGTGCTGCATCACAAGGGCTGTGGGGCTCATCACATCTTGAATTCTCTCTCTGGTTGCTCAGGGGGGAGAAGTACGGCTTCATCACGTACCGCTACTCCGAGCACGCCGCCTTATCGCTGAAGAACGGCCCCTCGCTAAGGAAGAGGAACGAGCCCTCCTTCCAGCTCAGCTCTGGTGGCCTGGGGCGCTTCTTCTGGACCAGATACGCTGACCTGGGTGAGGAAGCAGCCGCTGCTTTGTCTCTTTTATCAGCACAGGGCTGTTACAGCACACTGCACCGCTGAGCCCGGTCACGCAGGGATCCCAAACACCTTCAGAGCCTGCAGGAAAAGCCTTTCCTGTGGCTCACGGGACTGCTCATGGCTCACACAGGTGGATTGGGGAACTGGGGAGAAGGAAAGAAGCTGGTGTGAGGCCTCAGGGTGTGCTGGCCGCAAAATGTAGCATCACAGCCTGGGGTGCTGGGTCTCAGCTGAGCCCATCCCGTGTCTGCTGAGTTTCTGCACAGTGCTGGAGACCTTCCAGCAGAAAACTCCCTCCCCAGGCATTAGAGAAGGCAGTCAGCAACATTTCATTAGCCCAAGAGGTGATGTGGGTGGTTTGCTGCTCTGCAGGACAGATTCACCAGGCTGCACATGCACTCTGGAGCCAAAGTGACAGCACTGAAATGTGCTGTGGTCGCATTAATCCTTTCAGTGCTTCAGCAAGGTCTCAGTGACTGTGTCACCAGGGCTGCAGCCTGAGCTGAGGGCCAGGAGCCAAACCCTGTGCTAGTCCTGCAAGAGAAATGTGTCCCAGGCTTTGCCCAGCCCTCCTTGCTTCAGGTGTTTCACCAACGCTGCATGTTTATTTCTGTACCCTCTGCAGAGGCTGCAGGTTCTGGATATTACTCGATGAGTGAAAGACTGAGGTCCAGAAAATAAAGCCCCAAGTCTTGACTTACCTCCAGATGCCCCATCTGATTCAAGTACTCCCTGATTTTTTTATCACCTTGCAGTATCTGCTCTGCTTAGAGCAGCCATCCCTTGACTTTGATTGCGGGCACAAATGTCCATTGGTCATCTAAATAAATCCCAGAGCCTCCCATTCTGGGCACAGAGAAATTAGGAGCCAGATAGCACCCCATGAGGAAGATGGTGACTGTGCAGTGCTGTGGGGAGGGGGGCCAGAGCTGCCCCCCTGCCTAAGAGAAACCCCCTGAGTGCTCCTCACCTGATTTCTGCAGAGCCACCAGTCACCCCCTTCCTGCACAGCCCAGCTCATTCCTAAAATCCTGCTCATCCTGGTACAGGAAGAGAAGGGAAGCCCCCAGGCAGAGGGGAAATGCAACCACCCCATTCAAAAATACACACCCAAAACGTTAAGCTGCTGTGAAATTAGGCAGCCTTAGTTCTGCTACGTGCTGAACTCCCTGGGCTTTCCAGGGACGCTCAGGGTTCAGCTCCTGGCACAGGGCTGGCAGTGGAGCAGGCTGGCTCTGCCACCAGCACAGCTCCCGTGGGATGGCCCTGTGTCAGCCCCTCCAAATTCAGCTGCACCCAGCAGATTTTTTCACCCCTGGCAGTGAATGCCAGTGGTGTGTGCCCTGCCCAGCTGGGCCTGGCTGCAGCCCCTCTGCCCCAGCTCTTTTCAGTGTCACCATCACTGGCGGTGCGGTAGCAGGGCAGTGAGCAGTGCCCTGCTGTGCCTCAGTTTCCCTCCCCATGAGGCAGAGAGGACGCTGATCCCCCTCCCTGACCCTTCTGTCCCTGCCATCCCCAGATTGCAGCACGGACGAGTCCTCCCCAGCTGCGGTGAAAAGCAAGTACGAGACCATGGATTTCGACAGCTTGCTGCAGGAGGCCCAGCTCAGCCTGCATCGGTAACAGCCTTAACCTTGGAGGAATACCTCAATACCTCAGTCAAGGCACTTCCAATATGTTTACGTTTTCAAAGAAATTATTCAGTCTATGGCAAGCGAGAGAGCGAGAGAGAGCGAGAGCACGCCCGCGAGAGAGAGACTGCTGTCCCCTGATCGATGTTTACATTGAACAAAGCTGCTTCTGTCTGTGAGTCCCCATGGTGTTGATGTCTCACTGCCACACGTTAGTCCCCCCTCTGCTTCTGACTGGTTGTTTTAGGGTGAGCCTAGGAGCCCCCCGGCCCCTCTTCCCCCTCCCAGCCCTCCCCATGCTCCCGCCGTGGAGTTGCAGCTGTGTTCACCATAACATTTTTTTGTCCGTAGTGTGTGATGATGAAATTGTTCATTGTGAATAGAATCAGGATTATAAACTAATTTTTAATAGAAGAAGAGAAGAAAAAAAAAAGTATATACTTAAAAAAAATGTATTTATGGCTCAGATGTACTGTAATTCAGATTTATTGTACCGCTTCCTTGATTTTTAACTATGCACTGTAATGAGGCACTTGCCACTCAGCAAATGGGGGGTCAGAGCAGTCACAGAGCTGCCATTCCCCTGCCTCCCCTGCTGGCAAACCGGGGTGCTCGGTGCTTGCCCCGGGGTCACCCACTTTGCTGTCAAAGCCATTCTTCGTGCTGGCGTGGCCCGAGCCCCCGGCATCACCCCCGTGCTGAGCTGGCTCCTGCAGGGTGATGGATGCAGCTTTGCCGGCTGCAGAGGGTGGGAGAGGGATGCGCTGCCGGCAGCCGGCGCCGCTCCAGCCTCTGCTGCCTTTGGAGCCAGGAGAGAGGGGCTGGGGGGCTGCAGCCAGCCGGGCACACGGGTCCTGCTGGCACAGCCTGGGGGATGGATGTGTCTGGTCTGTGTGGAGGAGCTGGCTCCTCTCCAGCTCCTTGGATGGCCGGGAGACTGGCCGGGCCCTGTGGCTTGATCCACACTCGCTTTCACACCCCGCAAAGCAAGCGGGGCGAGAAGACCTGTCTGTGCTTCCCACTGGGCAGCCAGCCCCAAATCCAGCCCGAAGCCCAGCCCCAAGCCCAGCCCCAAGTGCAGAGAGGCAGGGCGGGCACAGCACCCACCCTGAGCACCCAGCCAGCCCCCTGCCCCATAGCTGATAAGCCATACACGTCCCAGCACCCACCTGCACCCCGGATCCGTGCAGCACCCCGGGGCACAGCTCCGCCTCTGGCCAAGGGCCCTCGGCGCTGGATCTAAGCGTAAAATGCACTTGTGGACTTGCCCTCCATGCGTGGGTGTGGTGGGAAGGGGACACGGCCCCCACCAGCCGCAGCAGAGCCCACCACCAGCCGGCCAGAGGCACTGTGTTCCCAAGGGAGCGGGAACCTCGCCGCTCCTCAAGCCATTGCCACCTTCTCCTTTTCTTTTTCAAGCCCCAGAGACCACTAGGGATCCAGCCATCCTCTGTAGATAGAATATTATAGCCTTAACTCTGCCAATAGATAGATTAGAGTCTCCTGGGGTCTCCCCTCCCCACGACCCGGGGGTTTTATCCCCGGTTCCCTGGGTGCGTTCCGTCCTGCAGGGAGAGTGACCGAAGCCTGGGAAGCGGCACACGATGTGACGCCGGGAGCCGGAGCCCTGCCGGGGCGGCCCCCGGAGCGCAGCCGGGCTCTGGCAGGAGCAGGAACGCCGGCAGCGCCGACACCAGCACAGTTCCCTGGCCGTTCCCTCGGGAGAGCCGTGGTTCTGACAACAGCCAGCCCGGCAGCGCCAGGGCCCGGAGGCCACCGCGGTGACGATCGCTGCCAGGGAACAGTCCTCGTGCCATTCCAGCAGTGAAATCTGGAGCCTCTCCCGCTCCAAAATCCCCCGGTTCTCATCCCACCTTAGCGACCGCGAGCGGCTCTGGCCGAGACTGAGCATCTGCTATTGGCAATTGCCTCATTGTAGCTTTGCCTTTTTCTGTCCTAGTATTTCCTCACGATGATGATGTTTACATGTGATTGCTATAGAGCTTATGTAGAATGTATATAGCGACACATTTAGGGTGGGTAGTACTGTCCTGTGCTGTGCTGATGTTTTTCAGAAAATGATCAACCCAAAAGAAAAAAACCAACAAAAAAAAAAAAAAAAGAAAAAAAAAAGAAAGGAAAAAAAAAAAAAAAGAAAAGCAAATAAGTGGAATTCTTCCATCTCCCACTCAGCTGGGGGCACCCATGGCTGGGCCCCGCTGGGGATGCATCAAGGGTGGTGGAGGGGGTTAGTGCAGAGTTGGGGGGGCTCCAGCCCACGCCAGGGGATCACTCAGTCACTTCCCAAGCACTGGTTTTGGTGGACCCAGCCCCAGAATTCCCCAGTGCTTTCCTGTGCCTGGGTGCCCTGGTCGGCCCCAGCCCAGCTGCCAGGTCCCGAGGCCGGTGCTGGGGAAGGGGAGGCTGGTCCTGCACAGAGCTCATCAGTACTGCAGCCCTAGGGTAGGAGGAGATGCAATAAGTGGTCTTTGTGGTGCCTGAAGCCTATAAGTGGGGTTGGGTTTTCTTTTTTTTTTTTTTTTCTCTTTTTTTTTTTAATTTTTAAATTTTTTTCTGTTCACTTGGGATGGTTTGTTTTCCCTCCTCCCCAAAAAAAATTTTTCTTTTCCAGACTTATGCACTATGCTTAGAGCCCCTTGGGCTGTGTGCTGCCTGCCCTGGGGCTTCCCCCACCTTTTAGGACTGGGTGAAAAATAAATTTCCACTTGATTTTTTTTTTTCTCCTTTTTAATTTTGTGGGATTTTTCTTTTTACTCTAAAGGTGTCTTTAGCTCACAGTGCTCGAGTCTGCAGGAAGGTGGGTCGGGCACAGGGGCAGGTGAGAGCTCCCTGCTGAGCTGCCAAAGGTTTGGATGCTGACAGGGAAATGGGGCAGGAGCAAAGCAATGCCCAGGCACTGCTGCCAGGGAAGCCAGAGGTGCCCAGAGCTTTGCAGGAGCTGCCAGGGACTGGGGATCCCCCCCTTTCCCAAGGATTGCCTTCCCATCCCACCCAGCCTGTGGGACCCCTCACACCCCAGCCCCCTGCAAGGGCTGGGGCTGTGGGATGGCCAGGAGAAACCGGGAGCAAAAGGGTTTGTTCTGGTAGGCAATAAGTCAGGAGGAGCTTTATTTTTTTAAACTGTGTAAGTGTAGAACGTCCCCCAGCCGCTTCCTGCAGGTGCTGTGGGCAAATGCTGAATGTGTGGAGAGTTCCTGATGAAATGCCCCTTTGCTTGTTTTGCACAGGTTTGCCCCAGAAAAACTCGTTGTTCGGGGGGGGCAGCGGGTTTCTGGCTGGAATCCAGCGCGCCCCCGAGGCTCCGCAGGGAGGAGCAAACGTTTCTGAGTGTGTGGGCTGAATGCAGAGGACAATCGCGGGTTTTAGGTTGGATGCTGCCCCAAAGCAGAGGTTTCTCTCATTTCCTCAGCACAGCTGAGGGCTGCGCACCTTTCAGGAGGCAGCAGCTCAGCCACCTTGTTGCAGTCCTGGGTCTGATCTCAGCCCTGCGCCGTGCAAATGAGTTTTGCAGTTGCTGATCTACACTGTTTTCTCCTTTTTTTGGGATTTTTTTTTCTTTCTGGAGGTCTGCTGAGTCCTGAGGTACTGGTGTTGGAGCTGAACCCGACACCCGTTCTGTTCTAAATCCATCCCTGACAATCTCAAGCAATACAGAGCCAAATGCAGCCTTGGGCTTTCATTTTGGGCTTTCATTTTAGGGTTTCATTCCTCTTCCCTCGCCCTCCCCAGGGCCAGGGGCAGCAGCAGGAGCTGGGGAGGGAGTGTGTGAGTGCATGTGAGAAAGAGAGAGAACAGTTCAACTGATGCATTTCTTCAGAAAGGTGTAAGAATTTCACCTAAAAAGGGGCACATCTGCTTTGTTATTTATATAAAAAAGCTAAATTCTGTGTTTTTCTTCTTTTTTTTTTAATGTAAAAGGACACTGCTCATAATTATTAGGGGCCAATTCTGCCTCTGTTGCTCATGCTGAGTAAGCACTACTTTACTCTGCAATTTTCTACTTGCAGAGTGAGTAAAAGCAGCAGAATTGATCCCTTTATGATTAAGAATCGAGTTTTTAGTATTTTTTTTAATTGGTAGTGGTTTTTTTATATTTCACTTAATTTTTCCCCCCGTTCCGTTCTGTTGTGTCCTTATTTATGTAATATACTTTAACCTTAAGAGATGGCATGGATTCTGATGCCTTTCCCTTATTATTATTGTTATTATTTTTAAAAAAGAAAAGAGATTTATTTCTAGTGTGATTTAACTGTCTACCTTCTAAAATGAGAGAACGTTTTCTTGTATTTTTACATTGTCAGATTCTATAGTTTCATAGATAATTTAACCAAATCGCTCAATGTATTCTCTATATCTATCCAGTGGGTATAAAAGTTCTATTTTAAATTGTGTAAATACTTCAGAACTGGCTTCTTTTTCCAGACTCCCCTGCCGTGGAGTTTCTTGTTTACATCAAAAAGACTGTAGAATCTCTACGCTCATGTACTGTAAATAGTGAAGTGATCTGCCTATAAATAAACGATAACATATATACTATAAAGTGGAAAGAACAAAAAAAAAGGAACTGTGTGGGCTTCATTTCACTGCCTGCTGAGCTGTCCTGGGCTGCTTTCTGGAGTCTCAGCTCCCACCTGTGCCCTGAGCAGTGGCACCTGACCAAATCCTGCCCGGGCCTCTGCTGGCACAGGAGCTGCCTGGCAGGGAGCTCAGCTCTGTGCCACACAGGCTCTGCCCAGGGGCTCTGGAGGCTGTGCTTCAGGTCACCCACACAAGTGCCCGCTCAGCATTCATCACTGCCAGCCTGCTGTCCAGCTCCATCCAGGGGGCTTTGCAGAGGGGAACAGCTTTGGTTCCTTTGGCCTCTGGCTGCTGGTCCAGCTGTCCCAGCCCCTCTTCCCACAAGGATTTTCCCAGCTTTCCTTCCTGCCTCATCTCCTGACCCATCACAGCAGGGTGGACCTTCTGCCGTGCTGCCCTTGAAGTGTCCAAGCTCTCAGCCTCGAGCTGCTGCGAGGAGTTTGTCCTGTTGTCACTGAAAATGAGGAATTAAACTCTCTAACACTGCGAGGAGTTTGTCCTGTTGTCCCTGAAAATGAGGAATTAAACTCTAAGCATTTTAATTTCAATATTAGAATTGGCATTTCTTTATTTCAGCCCCAGGCATGAGGGGCGTAACTCCCAATTACACACACCACACCTTGCTGACCAACCAGCTGAAATCTATGTAACTTTTACACATCCAATACATTTCCCCAAACTCATACCTATATGCTAAATTTTCTGCATGTGTAATTCACTTCTCAGAGTTTATTTTCATTGGTGAAGGGTTCTTTTCAGGGTCCCGGTTGGTCGTTCGGGGAACATCCCATTCCTGCAATTATTCTTTTTTGGTCACAGACCTCCAAAAACATTTCTTCTCTTTGAATGCATCCCATTGTTGTTCTTATAAATACATAATATATTGTTGGTTTTTCACAAATACTAAGATGAATGCTATATGTATAATGTTAAAATAACTTTGCTTTTATTCCTGCTATTAACAAAAACTTAGACATAACAGCAGTGGTAGCTGATATAATTATGAGTGAACTGTCTGTTTGGTTGGGATAACATCCAGTGAACATGTAAGGAGGACACTGCTGTTGATATGCCAGCTATCAGCATCTGCCTTCTGAAGGAAGAATGGAGCAAGGCTCAGACTGGAAGTGATAAGGAGAAGGAGCCAAAACCACAGCCAAGAACCACTCATGCTCTAAAAGGGGAAACCCAAGGAGGGGCCATGCAATATAGTTCCTGGGGTATATAAACTAGTTTATGGGAAAATATGGATATGCATAAGGGTGTGTGAGTGTGCACCAAGCAGTAATGGAAAAGGTATTTAGGGGTTTCCCCGAAGGTAAAGGTGTGCCCTTCGCTGAGTGCCAAGGCGCACCCGGCCGTAACCTTTGCTTTACTGTCTCAGCCTCCTACTGTCCTTCATTAAACATCCTAAATTTTCAAAGGAGAGTGAACGTGGTCTCACCAAGATATTGGTCTGACCAAGATATTAAGCTGGTACTTAACCAGCACTGCTCAGGCTCACAGTCTTCACGGCTGAGATAACCGCTTGCACACGGGACAAAGCCCTAAGGAATTCCCAATATTTCATTAAACGCGACTTCTTACAACTTTTTTCTCGAAACCAGGAGAGCCACAGCCCCTGCCTACGTGGCCCCAAGAGGCAGGAAGCTGGAGAGAGGAGAGGGAGGACACTCCCTTGCAAGGAGGAGGAGATAGCAGGTTTGCCCACGGGATAAATAAAGTTCATTCCTCGTCACTGCTCGCGTTCAGTTTCGTTTCCCAGCAGAGCCCTCCTCGTCAGCCGTGCCCGGAGCTGCAGCCATGGCCCAGGCAAAGGCCATGGCCGGGCTGAAGGAAGAGCTGACCTGTCCCATCTGCCTGGACATCTACAGGGACCCCACGAGCGTGGACTGCAGCCACAGCTTCTGCAAGGAGTGCATCAAGCAGGCGCTGCGGGGCCAGCAGAGCCCTGCCCGCTGCCCGCTGTGCCACTCGCCCGTCGGGGAGCTGCGGGCCAACTTCCACCTCCGCAACATCGTGCAGAAGTTCGTGGATGCTCCCGCGCTCCAGGAGGAGGAACAAGGCAAGGAGAAGGCGGAAAGCTCGGGGCAGGCCGAGGAGGTGCTCCGGTGTGATTTCTGCCTCCAGGAGCCGCAGCCCGCCGTGAAGACGTGCCTGAGCTGCGAAGCCTCGCTGTGCCAAGCGCACCTGAGCAGGCACAACCTTAAGAACGACCAGAGGAGCCACGTGCTGGTGGAGCCCTGCGACGGCCGGCTTCTGGCTGAGAGGAGATGCCCCCAGCACGGCAAAGTGCTGGAGTGCTTCTGTGAGACCGACTCGGAGTGCATCTGCGTCCTGTGCTCCGTCATCTCCCACAAGAGCCACAGGATCATCAGCTTGGAGGAGGCTTTCGGCGAAGCCCAGGTGAGAGGCTGCTGGCGCGGTGGCACCGGCCTGGATTGCGCCAGGAAAACCCCAGAGAGCTGCCACGGCACAGGGGCAGCTCCGCAGTTTGAGAACTGCAGAGCCAGCATGGGGCTGAATTGCAATCCTGGGCTTTTATCCTTAGTTTTGTCCCAGAGTCTCCCCGGCTTTGGCCCTTGAGGTATAAAACAAGATGTTATCAAGGCTTTTTTCCCCTCCTCAGGGAAGAGTTTGGCCAAACTGGTGGGACTGAGCGCTCCTGCAAGGTTTTAGTCCTTGGTGCGCCTCCAAGGCAAAGATGAGCCTGAGCTGCACTTATGCAAAGATAATTAATGGCAGAGTAACAGAAGGAAAGGTGCCAGCAGGGGAAATAGCTTTATGTGTGGCTAGTGCAGGTGAACAGTTTTCAGCCTCAAATTGTCCTTTTTGTGCTTGTAATTGTGGCATTTCTTCAGGGATAAAACCTTCCAGTGAACGTTTATCTGCTGATTTGTCCTGAGAGCAGGCAGTGAGCAGACCTTTGCAAGTCTCGCTTAACCCCTGTGATAAAACTGCTGATCTCGTGCATTATGGTATTCCTGTCCTGATATCTCCTTCCCGTGATATTTGTAGGAATCTTATCCTGGCATTCTGGAATCACTGAACAACCATGAAGCTGCCGTGGATAAAGCCATAGCAAACCTGCTGAAACAAAAAGAGGGACTCAAGGTTTGTTTCAAGGTCCAATATCACCTTGGGGTGTTTGCTTGCTGCTAAATAAGGAGATAAAGGTTTCTTTTGCCCTTCTCCAGATTATGGATTCTGAAGCTTTCTTAGTTCCTGCGTGGTTTCTCATGTACTTTTGAGATTTCTTCTTTGAAGAAGGATGATGCAGAACTTTCTTATCAGACTGGGAGGTCCATTCTTAGTTAATCTTGAAAGTCTTTGCCCCTTGATGAGTGGCTGGGGTGTTGCTTTTGTTTTTTTCCAACCTCCAACGTTTAGTGACTTTTTTAATCCCAGAACAAAGACAGATTTTTTTTCTGGGTATGAGCTTATGTGGAAAATGTCCCTTACAAATTTGAAATTGTTTTCTTAATAGACTGATGAGAGCCAGCGGAGGGAACGGCTGGAGAGCCTGTTCAAGGAGATGCAGAAGGAGCTAGAGAAGAAAAAAGGGGAGGTCCTGAAAGTTCTCAGTGACTATGAGGAGGAACAACTTTCTAAGATTCAGACAGAGGTGAATAATCACAAGAGGATGAAGGATTCAGCCAGCCAGGATGTCCGGGAGCTGGAGGCTCTGAGGAATCAGAAGGACACGCTTCTTTTCACCAAGGTACCTATCAGCATCCCCATCCCCAGAGACACCCAGCTCCAGAGCCGGCCTGTGCCTGCGCTGGGCTGATCCTGCTTTCCAAATGTCTTTCCAGGCTTTTTCAGCGATCAAAGGCAGGTAAGCTGCTGCTGAGGTTTAATATCTTTATTGATGATGCGGACGAGGGACGGAGCGCGCTCTCAGTGAGTTCCAGCCGGCCCAAGGCGGGCAGGAGTGGGATCAGGACAGGCTGGATGCACGGGCCAAGGGCAGCAGTGGGAGGCCCGTGAGGCAAAGGGCAGGTCCTGCACTGTGGTTACAACAATGTCATGCTGTTCCGGGCTGGGGGACAGTGACAGCAAAGCTGCCTGGCAGGAAAGACGCTGGGAATGCTGTTCAGTGTTGGCTGAACGTGAGCCCAGGTGTGCCCAGGTGGGCAAGAGGCAATGGCACCTGGGCTGTCTCAGCAATGGTGTGGCAGCAGGAGCAGGGCAGGGACTGTCCCCTGTGCTGGCACTGCTGAGGTGACAGCGTGAGTGCTGTGTCCAGTTCTGGGCCCTCAGGGCAAGAGCGCCCTGGAGGGGCTGGAGCGTGCCCAGGGAAGGGAACGGAGCTGGGAAGGGTCTGGAGAATCCCTGAGGGAGCTGGGAAGGGGCTCAGCCTGGAGAAAAGGAGGCTCAGGGGGGCCCTTCTGGCTCTGCACAGCTCCTGGCAGGAGGGGACAGCCGGGGGCTCGGGCTCTGCTCCCAGGAACAGGGACAGGAGGAGAGGGAGCAGCCTCAGGCTGGGCCAGGGCAGGCTCAGGGTGGGCACAGCAGGAATTTCCCCATGGAAAGGGGGCTCAGGCCCTGGAACTGCCCAGGGAGGTTTGGAGTGCCCATCCCTGGAGTGTCCCAGGAAGGGCTGGAGGTGGCACTCGGGGCTCTGGGCTGGGGACAGGGTGGGGATGGGCACAGCTGGGACTCGCTGGCCTTGGCGTTCTTTTCCCACCTCTGTTTCTGTGATTCCTTCTGCACGTTTTAGGAAATGCCAGTCACTTCCTAACATGGATGGTGTGATGGTGCCAAAGCCACCCATTATTTTGGAGAAATCAACAAGAGATAATATTCTGAGACTTTTCCAGCAATTTGTCTCAAACATGGAGGTCTCCTTTAAGCAGCCATCACCTTCGGGATACCAGCAACAGGGACGAGGACCTGGACGGGGACAGAGACAGGGACGGGGACGGAGACAGGGACGTACTGGTAAGTGCTCATTTCACCATGTCAAAAGCAAATGGGGAAGTCAATAAAACCTGTGTAAGAAAGGACTGTAATGAGGCACCAAATACACTGAATAGCCCTAGAAATGCTTACTTCCTTACACTGTATGCCTGTTTGCACATGTGTGTGCAGCAAAGGGAGCTGGTCCTGGCGTTCAGGGCTTTGGGGCATGCCTTGAATACATCTTGCTAAACCAGGCTATGGATGAAGAGGTTGGGAAATCCCAGGAGTTTTCTGGGAGGATTAAGAGAAGATCATAGCAATACCTCTGTGGCCTCCATTTGATTCAAGTGGAAAATTGAGAACTCATCCCAGCAGCAGCCAGGTGGAGTTTGCTTAGGACATAAATAATCTGCTGTTTCTGTGTACTTGTAGTCATGTTGTGGTTTAAAGAAGTTTGGCTTTTAGTTGGGGAGGGAGTGCAGGAGCTGTGGATGTGATTCCCTGTGGAGACCTTGGCAGCTTCCTTTGGGCCTAACAAAACCAATCGGCTGGCTAATTTTGAATATTGACACCCTGTAAAACCACTTAAGAGAGCTGAATACGCCTCTGTGAAATCACATTTAAAGACTTACCAGCCCTGGAAAAACTCTCTTGCTTCTGGCCTTTCAACAGGGAACTGGTCAGAGGCCGGGCCAGGCCCTGCTGTGCCATGTGAGCTGTTCGGCCCGCGGCACATCGTGGTTGACGATTTTCCCTCCACTGTGTCCCAACCAGGGCTGTGGGACCCTGACACCGGGATCTTCCCCGAGGAGGAGGTGTCAGAAGCGGTCATGGCCATGAGCGGCCTTAGGACCTCAGACATCCTGATGCAGGAGCAGTCAGGTGGCCGAGAGTCACCCGAGATCGTAGAGTTCACGACAGCACGGCGCAGCCCAGTTCAGGATGCCTGGTCAGTGCCGCGTGGCTCTCTCAACGTGGATCACCAAGGACGTTCCTTTAGGCGCTTTTAGCCGGCCATTCTGCCGGCAGAAGGACAAAAGGGGCAGGCGCAGCTTTTCTTTTTTCGGCACCCCTCATGAAGAAAATGCACAGACCAGCATGGCTCGCGTGGTGCCGGCAGGGACCACGGGACCAGCAGCAAGAGACACAACAGTTCCGCCAGACAAGATCAACCTTTCAGCACTGCAGAATTCTATAAAACCTGTTTCAATTGATAAAGCTTGAGAATAAACGAACCTACGAACACCAATTCTCTCCCAAACCAGAAAAAGGAAAGGGTGGAGACACGTAGAGACAAAAACATAGAGACACCAAGGTCAGTGAAGGAGTCAAATCCCAGATGGGAGCAGACTGAGGAGATGCCTTAGTCTTGGGCTCAAATTCTCTTGTAAGGCTACGGTGAAGGTATAATTGATACATCAGATTTTTTTCCCTGTAACTCATGAAATGCACTGGGGGGATGTAGCATTCTAACCACAGCCGTGAGCAGGGGCACCCGTGTTGAAGCAAGCAGATGTTGAAATAGCTGTGATCCAATGAGACGCTTGAACAAAGAGAGATGAGAAAACTTGCCCCAAGGATAGGAGAAGAAAACCTCTGTTTCCAGAGATAAAAGAAGAGAACTTTTGTTTCTATACTAGAACAGCTCATCCTTAAAATTTCACCCCAATAAGCTGAAATGGCCCATGTTGGTGGTTGTGGAAAGACTATATCACCAATGGGAGGGACTTCAACGTTGCAGGTTTCCAGGCAGCCGCTACTCATGAAAATTAAACCATGAGAGAAATGTTTCGTGTGGAAAAGTCTCCATGGCATGGCAAGAGAAACTGTACCCAAGTGAACTGAAAAATACTATTCTAGAGGTGGTAAATTGACTGAAAGTTCCAGGTTGTGTCTCTTTACATTGTCAATGGGAAAGGAAAGAAGAATTGGAGGAGGGTTCTGAAGGTTTATCCTGAATCTTTCTTTTTCTTTTAGTTCTGTTAATAAAGTTTTCTTTCTACTCTTTAAAGTTTTGAGGCTGCTTTCTCTCCTCCTAATTGATACCTCGCAGCAGAAAATGAGTGAATAATTCTAGTGTGTGTACTGGCATTTGGCCAGGGTTAAAGCCACTGCAACGCCTTTGCAATGCTTTGTAAGCTCAGGCTAAAGTCCCAGAGCTGTGCACAGTGGACATTTGGCTGACTAAAATGGTGAAATTAGGGTTCCCTGGGTACTGCTCTCTGGATGGCTCTTTAGCCCCCATTAATCATAATGCATTTTTCTCTTTAGGTTTTGCTCTGCCTGCCTGACAGTGGGGCTGTGCCAGGGCCAAGGGGGTGGTAGAGCCTGCCAGCTGCCAGGGATGCAGCTCCTGCCTGGGAATATCGCTGTCTGATGCCATTTTACGTGTGCCTTCTCCCAGCTTAAGTCATGCAGGAAAAACCTGGGCTCTGCACTCTGCACTTCGAGTGGTGCCACTGCCACAGGACCCCTCCTGAAGAAACTCCTCAGATGGAGTGGATGAAAAATGCAGCTAGGCCTGCTCCTCAAAATTTCTGGAGTGGTGTAAGAGAGCAGGAAAAAATGTGGAAAAGACTGCAGGTGGTGATGCGGCAGCCGTGCAGCACAGGATGGCAGCTGGAGAGCCCCTGGAGCCAGGAGAGCAGGCCCTGGGAGCCCAAGTGCTCTCCCAGGGGCACGGCCGTGCCCTGGCGTCCTGGTGTCCTGGTCCTTGTGGCATTCCAGGCTGTGGAAGGGATGTTTGGAAGGCCGGGGCAGGCCCAGCACGGGCACAGCTGCCCCGGGCACACGGGAGCCCCGTGCCAGCCATGCCCTGTGAGGGCTCCCCAGGCTGCAGAGGTGGCTCTGGTTTTACCCAGACCATGGACCAGTGAAGCTGCCAGGCAGGGGGATCCCAGCAGCCCGAAAGGAGCAGCTCTGCGAGGAGCTGAGCTGTGCCAGCTGCTGGTTTTTGCTGATTGGCACCGATTCAGGCAGCAGCTCAACACCTGCCTGTCTCCAGCGCATCTCTGGGAGCCCAGTGTGGGTCCCCCAGCCTGGGCACGGAGCTGGAACCTGCCTCCCAGCCCAAAGGCAGCCCCTCATCCCTGCCACTGCTGCAGCCAGCGTGCAGAGCTGATGGGAAGCCCTTTCCCTGCTGCTTCGCACAACCAGCAGGCTTCAAGGCCACCAAAGAGGAATGTTTTTTCTGAGCTACATCAGGCACTGTGATGCCAATAGGGCCCAGACAGATGAAAACATGAATTTGGAGTGGGGAAATGTGGGCATGCAGCAGGGACAGCCAGCGATGGGGTGCCCAGGGTGGGCACATGTGGAGCAGAGACACAGGAGTGGGTTCCCAGGAGGGAGAGGGGCACACAAGGGAAGGGCCTGCAGGGAGGGACAGACCCAGAGCTGACATTTGTCCTCCCAGCCTGACTTGTGCCTCCAACACTGCATTCCCAGGCAGCCTCCTGAAAATAAAGCACTGATCCTGTTTATTGAATACAATAGTTTCTTGAGGATAATTCCTGCAAGCAGACCTAGAGTCTGTCTGAAGGGGTGGTGAATGTTGACATCAGTTCATCAGTTCCCTTGGTCCCAGCAATTACTTCCAACCTGTTTTTATTTTGGCAGAACTTTGTGATAAAACAACTCCTTTTCACACAGACAGGCGCTGGTTTGGAGTAGCTCCTGTGGCTGCTGGAGGGGAGGGGGGCACTGTTATTTATCTCCCTGCACAGTGTGCCTCTTGGGAGGGGAAAATCAGTCA
Organism: Motacilla alba alba; assembly: GCF_015832195.1. Taxonomy (NCBI): domain Eukaryota; kingdom Metazoa; phylum Chordata; class Aves; order Passeriformes; family Motacillidae; genus Motacilla; species Motacilla alba. Next base: position 16,878,280 of record NC_052028.1, read on the forward strand.
CTCAGGAGCTTTTGTGAACAGGGACAGCTTTGATCGTGCCCTGGGCTGGCTGGCACCTGGCAGTGGGGGCAGCCCACCCCAGGCTGCTGTTCCTGACCAGCGTGCAATGCCCACTGTGTGGTCTTCATTTCACTGCCTGCTGAGCTGTCCTGGGCTGCTTTCTGGAGTCTCAGCTCCCACCTGTGCCCTGAGCAGCGGCACCTGACACCAAATCCTGCCCTGGCCTCTGCTGGCACAGGAGCTGCCTGGCAGGGAGCTCAGCTCTGTGCCACACAGGCTCTGCCCAGGGGCTCTGGAGGCTGCGCTTCAGGTCACCCACACAAGTGCCCGCTCAGCATTCATCACTGCCAGCCTGCTGTCCAGCTCCATCCAGGAGGCTTTGCAGAGGGGGAGACCTTGCTGACAGACCAGCTGTAATCTATGTAACTTTTACATATCCAGTACATTTCCCCAAACTCATACCTATTTGCTAAACACTCCCTGAATTTTCTGCATGTTTAAATCACTTCTCAGAGTTTATTTTCATGGGAGTAGAGTTCTTTTCAGGGTCTTGGCTAGTCGTTAGGGGAACATCCAATTTCACCAACTATTATTTTTTGGCCACAGACCTCCAAAAATGTTTCCTCTCTTTGAATGCATCCCATTGCTGTGGTCAGACCAGGTTATTAGTTCTTACCCACATTGTTCAGGCTCAGAGACTTCAGGGCTGAGATAACCGCTTGCACACGGGACAAAGCCCTGGCCGCTAAACCGAAAGGAATTTCCAAGAGTTTATTAACGACTTGTTACAACTTTTTGGTACTTATCCGGGAGAGCCACAGGCCCTGCCCACGCGACCCGAGAGGCGGGAAGCTGCAGAGAGGGAAGCCCCTCCGTCGCAAGGGGCGGAGGCAGCAGCTTTAGCCCACGGGGTGAATAAAGTTCATTCCTCGTCACTTCCCGCGTTCAGTTTCGTTTCCCAGCAGAGCCCTCCCCGTCAGCCGTGCCCGGAGCTGCAGCCATGGCCCAGGCAAAGGCCATGGCCGGGCTGAAGGAAGAGCTGACCTGTCCCATCTGCCTGGACATCTACAGGGACCCCACGAGCGTGGACTGCAGCCACAGCTTCTGCAAGGAGTGCATCAAGCAGGCGCTGCGGGGCCAGCAGAGCCCTGCCCGCTGCCCGCTGTGCCACTCGCCCGTCGGGGAGCTGCGGGCCAACTTCCACCTCCGCAACATCGTGCAGAAGTTCGTGGATGCTCCCGCGCTCCAGGAGGAGGAACAAGGCAAGGAGAAGGCGGAAAGCTCGGCGCAGGCCGAGGAGGTGCTCCGGTGTGATTTCTGCCTCCAGGAGCCGCAGCCCGCAGTGAAGACGTGCCTGAGCTGCGAAGCCTCGCTGTGCCAAGCGCACCTGAGCAGGCACAACCTTAAGAACGACCAGAGGAGCCACGTGCTGGTGGAGCCCTGCGACGGCCGGCTTCTGGCTGAGAGGAGATGCCCCCAGCACGGCAAAGTGCTGGAGTGCTTCTGTGAGACCGACTCGGAGTGCATCTGCGTCCTGTGCTCCGTCATCTCCCACAAGAGCCACAAGATCATCAGCTTGGAGGAGGCTTTCGGCGAAGCCCAGGTGAGAGGCTGCTGGCGCGGTGGCACCGGCCTGGATTGCGCCAGGAAAACCCCAGAGAGCTGCCACGGCACAGGGGCAGCTCCGCAGTTTGAGAACTGCAGAGCCAGCATGGGGCTGAATTGCAATCCTGGGCTTTTATCCTTAGTTTTGTCCCAGAGTCTCCCCGGCTTTGGCCCTTGAGGTATAAAACAAGATGTTATCAAGGCTTTTTTCCCCTCCTCAGGGAAGAGTTTGGCCAAACTGGTGGGACTGAGCGCTCCTGCAAGGTTTTAGTCCTTGGTGCGCCTCCAAGGCAAAGATGAGCCTGAGCTGCACTTATGCAAAGATAATTAATGGCAGAGTAACAGAAGGAAAGGTGCCAGCAGGGGAAATAGCTTTATGTGTGGCTAGTGCAGGTGAACAGTTTTCAGCCTCAAATTGTCCTTTTTGTGCTTGTAATTGTGGCATTTGTTCAGGGATAAAACCTTCCAGTGAACGTTTATCTGCTGATTTGTCCTGAGAGCAGGCAGTGAGCAGACCTTTGCAAGTCTCGCTTAACCCCTGTGATAAAACTGCTGATCTCGTGCATTATGGCATTCCTCTCCTGATATCTCCTTCCTGTGATATTTGTAGGAATCTTTTCCTGGCATTCTGGAATCACTGAAAAACCATGAAGCTGCCGTGGATAAAGCCATAGCAAACCTGCTGAAACAAAAAGAGGAACTCAAGGTTTGTTTCAAGGTCCAGTATCACCTTGGGGTGTTTGCTTGCTGCTAAATAAGGAGATAAAGGTTTCTTTTGCCCTTCTCCAGAAGGAGATTATGGATTCTGAAGCTTTCTTAGTTCCTGGGTGGTTTCTCATGTACTTTTGAGATTTCTTCTTTGAAGAAGGATGATGCAGAACTTTCTTATCAGACTGGGAGGTCCATTCTTAGTTAAGCTTGAAAGTCTGTGCCCCTTGATGAGTGGCTGGGGTGTTGCTTTTGTTTTTTTCCAACCTCCAACGTTTAGTGACTTTTTTAATCCCAGAACAAAGACAGATTTTTTTTCTGAGTATGAGCTTATGTGGAAAATGTCCCTTACAAATTTGAAATTGTTTTCTTAATAGACTGATGAGAGCCAGCGGAGGGAACGGCTGGAGAGCCTGTTCAAGGAGATGCAGAAGGAGCTAGAGAAGAAAAAAGGGGAGGTCCTGAAAGTTCTCAGTGACTATGAGGAGGAACAACTTTCTAAGATTCAGACAGAGGTGAATAATCACAAGAGGATGAAGGATTCAGCCAGCCAGGATATCCGGGAGCTGGAGGCTCTGAGGCATCAGAAGGACACGCTTCTTTTCACCAAGGTACCTATCAGCATCCCCATCCCCAGAGACACCCAGCTCCAGAGCTGGCCTGTGCCTGCCCTGGGCTGATCCTGCTTTCCAAATGTCTTTCCAGGCTTTTTCAGTGATCAAAGGCAGGTAAGCTGCTGCTGAGGTTTAATATCTTTATTGATGATGCGGACGAGGGACGGAGCGCGCTCTCAGTGAGTTCCAGCCGGCCCAAGGCGGGCAGGAGTGGGATCAGGACAGGCTGGATGCACGGGCCAAGGGCAGCAGTGGGAGGCCCGTGAGGCAAAGGGCAGGTCCTGCACTGTGGTCACAACAATGTCATGCTGTTCCGGCCTGGGGGACAGTGACAGCAAAGCTGCCTGGCAGGAAAGACGCTGGGAATGCTGTTCAGTGTTGGCTGAACATGAGCCCAAGTGTGCCCAGGTGGGCAAGAGGCAATGGCACCTGGGCTGTCTCAGCAATGGTGTGGCAGCAGGAGCAGGGCAGGGACTGTCCCCTGTGCTGGCACTGCTGAGGTGACAGCGTGAGTGCTGTGTCCAGTTCTGGGCCCTCAGGGCAAGAGCGCCCTGGAGGGGCTGGAGCGTGCCCAGGGAAGGGAACGGAGCTGGGAAGGGTCTGGAGAATCCCTGAGGGAGCTGGGAAGGGGCTCAGCCTGGAGAAAAGGAGGCTCAGGGGGGCCCTTCTGGCTCTGCACAGCTCCTGGCAGGAGGGGACAGCCGGGGGGTCGGGCTCTGCTCCCAGGAACAGGGACAGGAGGAGAGGGAGCGGCCTCAGGCTGGGCCAGGGCAGGCTCAGGGTGGGCACAGCAGGAATTTCCCCATGGAAAGGGGGCTCAGGCCCTGGAGCTGCCCGGGGAGGTTTGGATCCCCATCCCTGGAGTGTCCCAGGAAGGGCTGGAGGTGGCACTTGGGGCTCTGGGCTGGGGACAGGGTGGGTGTTGGGCACAGCTGGGACTCGCTGGCCTTGGCGTTCTTTTCCCACCTCTGGTTCTGTGATTCCTTCTGCACGTTTTAGGAAATGCCAGTCACTTCCTAACAGGGATGGTGTGATGCTGCCAAAGCCACCCATTACTTTGGAGAAATCAACAAGAGATAATATTCTGAGACTTTTCCAGCAATTTGTCTCAAACATGGAGGTCTCCTTTAAGCAGCCATCACCTTCGGGATACCAGCAGCAGGGACGAGGACCAGCACCGGGATGGGGACAGGGACAGGGACGTAGTGGTAAGTGCTCATTTCACCATGTCAAAAGCAAATGGGGAAGTCAATAAAACCTGTGTAGGAAAGGACTGTAATGAGGCACCAAGTACACCGAGTACCTCTAGAAGTGCTAATTCCTTACACTGTATGCCTGCTTGCACATGTGTGTGCAGCAAAGGGAGCTGGTCCTGCCATTCAGGGCTTTGGGGCATGCCTTGAATACATCTTGCTAAACCAGGCTATGGATGAAGAGGTTGGGAAGTCCCAGGAGTTTTCTGGGAGGATTAAGAGAAGGTGATAGCAATTCCTCTGTGGCATCTCTTTGATTCAGGGGGATGTTGAGAACTCATCCCAGCAGCAGCAGGGTCAGACATAAGTATCCTACTCTTCCTGTGTAAATAAGTACTTCTATTCCTTTGCAGTGTTTTGTAGGCTTTGCCTACAGTCCCAGAGCTGTGCACAGTGGACACTTGTCTGACTGAATTCTTGAAATTAGGGTTCCCTGGGTACTGCTGTCTGGGTGTTGCTTCAGCCCTTGCTGGCAGCGGGCCTCGGGTCAGGACAGAGGCAGGCTCCAAATGTCCACAATGATCTGGTAATCATTATGTGTTTTTTCTCTTTAGGCCCCTTCTCATTTGGTTCTACACCATACCATGGATTCACGTTTGGATCTGCCCCTCATTTTTCTTTCAACTAGCCTAATGAAATACAAATTCAGTGGCAATCATAATGATAACAATCATAGAAAGCAGGGAAGAGAGAGAGAAAACCCAACCAAAACTATCAACGCACAGCACAGTTGCTCCCCCATCACCCGCTCTCTGATGTCCAGCCACTGTTCCTGAGCAGCACTTGGCTCCTTGTGGCCATCTCCCCCCAGTTCATACACTGGCCGTGGTGTTCTGGTGAGTGGAATATCCCTTTGGGTCACCAGCCCCAGCTACGCTCCTTCCCAGCTTTTTGTGCACTTCCTCGCTGGCAGAGCGTGAGGCACAGAAAGCTCCTTGGCTCAGGTCTAGCACTGCTCAGCCACAGCCAAACCATCGTTGTGTTACCAACATTATTCCCTACTGAACCCAAAACTGTACCAGCTGCTGAGAAGAGAATGAATTCTCAAGAATGGAGTTCTCATGATTAGACTGAATCCCAGCCCAAACCAGGACAGGACTCCAGTACACACAGTGCCATCCCAGAGCTGCTGGAAGGAGGATACCAGCAATGAGAGAGCTGCTGGAAGCTTGGAATTGTTTGTGCCTGGTTTGAATGCTGCCTCTGTGTGTTCCTTAAGTCAAAGAAATCCATGGTAGAAGAAACACTGTCTTTTCATGATGTGTCTGACAAGGCTGGACATCCTGTTCAGAACTTCAGGCTTATAGAGACTGGAACCATCCCTTTCAAGTGTCCCATCCATGCTGCCATCAGTGTGTTGAAGCTCCTGTAGTAATGTGGGAACAAGGTGTTGTTTTGCATTTCCAGGCCTAGAAATTGTGAGCCTTGCACGGAGGCTGTGCTAAGCTGGCACATCAGAAATTGGATTGTGGGCTGCTGTGAGGGGGTATGTCACAGCTCCCCGCCTCTTCCTGCAAGAGCTCCTGTCTTATTTGTTCTGTTAATCATAATGGAAATACCATTAAGTTGCTCATTTTGTTCAGATGTTTTCAATACTGTGTTGAGTTCATGTTAATAAAGTCGTGTTATTAGCTTGTTAAACACAATGGCAATTTATTTTATCTAAAAGTTGACAGTTCAACATCAACCGCTACAGAACGAGGCAGCAGCGATGCTGATCTTTGATCTAAGCCGTGATCTTTGATCTCGGATGTCTCTTTCCATCCTGCACATCCAGTGCGGACGCAAAGCTGCCCTGGGAGGTGAGGAGAGACTGGGCAGCATTCCCTGCTGGAGATTGAGGGGAAACTTCCCGAAGCGGCTGCCGCAGCGCAGGGAAGCGCGGAGCCGGCAGAGGGAACATTCCTCTGCCCGGCCAGGGGCGGAGGAAGGGGCTGGAAGGGGAGGGCTTGGAGAGGAGGGCCGGCCAGACCCTGGGCAGGGAGCCTGCTTCAGGTGTTAGTTTCGGTTCTGTGCTCTTGCCGCAGGCATGGCGTGTGGAGGGGCTAGCGTCCTGAAGGCCGAGCTCACCTGCCCCATCTGCCTGGAGCTGTACCAGGAGCCGGTGTCGCTGAGCTGCGGCCACAGCTTCTGCCGGCTGTGCATTGAGGGGGCGCTGCGTTCGCAGTGCCTCGGGACCTGCCCCACCTGCATGGCCGACCTGGGTGTCTCCTTGGAGGTATACAACAACTTCTGTCTGCGCAACATCGTGGAGGTATTTAAGGCCACCGCTTCCGAAGCGCAACAGGCTGGAAGAGAAAGCCTCCAGCAGGACGAAGGCGCCGAGAAGGGGAAGACGGTGGTTCCCTGTGAGCAGTGCCTGGATGAGCCCCAGCCAGCTGTGAAAATCTGCCTGATTTGCGAGGCGTCCCTGTGCCAGGCCCACCTGAGCAAACACAACGCCAGGGATTTCCACCAGGAACACATGCTGGTGGAGGTGGGAGAGGGCAAGGCGGAGGAGAGGAGGTGCCGGGTTCACGGCAAGCTGCTGGAATGCTACTGCCTGAGGGAGGAGGAGTGCATCTGCGTGCTCTGCTCCACGGCCGGGGCCCACAAGGGCCACGAGATCATCACCATGAAGGAGGGACACGACAAAGAGCTGGTAGGGAGCTCTTCCCTGCCCATGGCCCCTGCCCTGGCCGCGATAACGGGGAAGAGCCTCTGGAAGGGCGGTAGGGCTTCCACAGGGAGTGGGGATGGGTGTGAGGGCAGCCCCGGGAAATTCCTCTCCTCCCCAGCAAGGGACTGGTGCATTGTGCTGGAAATTGCTTCTCATTCCCTCCTGTGTGTTGCCAGAGCAGTGTGAACAGCCAAGAGAGGAGCGGGGAAGGGTGTTCGGGGCTGGCCGGGACAGGCTGGCTCGGTCCCTCAGGGCGCGGGGGTCCCTCAGGCTCCGCTCCCCTCAGCGACAGGCTCCGCTGCCCCGGCACTGCCAGCCGCCCTCGCTGCGCTGTTCCTGGCTGGGATTGAGAAGTATTCCTGCAGGGATTAGAAAATCCCTTCCTCCACAGAGCCCCGGCAATGCCATGCTGTTGAATTTTGGGTGAGGAAGGGAGTTTTCCCTCTCGAGGTCCTTCCCTTGGGCTCTGTCCGTGCTGTAGCACGGTGGGGATCAGGCTCTGCTCCCCAGTAACCTGTGACAGGATGAGGGGAGGCAGTCTCAGGTTGTGCCGGGGAGTTTCGGGTTGGACATCAGGAGGAATTTCTTCACTGAGAGAGTTATTAGACATTGGAAGGGGCTGCCCAGGGAGGTGGTGGAGTCCCATTCCTGGCGATGTCCAGGGAACCACTGGACGTGGCACTCAGTGCTCTGGGCTGCGTGACAAGGTGGCGATTGGTCACAGGTTGAACTCGATGACCTTGGAGGTCTTTTGCAATTTCAGTGATTCTGGGATTCCTCCCTCTGCCACAAATTTTGTGGAGCTAGTGTCCCAGTAGATACAAGAGACGTGGGGTCTCCATATTCCTGCCTCTGAGTCGAGCTGCTGTCCTTGAAATGCTCCAGAATCAGCTGAGACTGAGGGGAGTGAATATATTCCCTGTGCTCACTCACTGCCTTGAGTTTGAAATATCTGGGCTCAGTTTGGAGCCCAAGCAAAAGCCCTGCAGGAACCCAGTGCATGGGCAGGAAATGGATCCCTCTGGACCTCAGGACAGATCACAGCCTCCTCAGGAATTAGCAGAAGCATCCTTTGCAGCTATATGGATTGCAAACTAACTTCCTCCCCCAAGCTGCATATCAAAATTTCAGGGCTGCCTAGCAGAAGTGGGATGTGTGAGACAATGGTCATTTCACCAGCTCCACAAACTGTCCGTCTGGTTTGAAGCTGTTCCTGCTGGGAAGTTCAGTGCTGTCTTTCCTTCTGCCAGATTGAACTCTTCAACACCATGGCAGACCTGCAGGAATCCAAAAGTGATTTAATTATTGCCCTAGAAGAGCTTCAGGAAAGCGAGAATCAGATCAAGGTTGGTATTCAGATTATTGTTAATTCATAGCATCTTTCCTTCACAGTTTCCCAGCAATAAGTGATGGAAACTGTACTGTTAGAAGCAGATGAATGGACAGGGAAAAGAGTGGTTTGAGAAACTGCCAGAAGCCAAGCTTCATTGCAGCCTTCCAGCTCCTCCTCAGGAGGAGCCAGCTGGGGGATTCCACCCTGTATTGTGGTTGCACAGACCAGGTTGCAGGACTGGCAGCCCACAGACTGTACATAAGATTATGCATTCTTAAAGTTTTCTACGTGTTTAATAAAAGAAAAGCAATTTATATCTACAAGTGGGATTTTCAGTGTGTACCAGTAAGCTCTCACATTGGTATTCAATTCAAGAAATTTATCTGACTTTATATATCTGACTTACTATATCAGGATTAATTTTGAAAAGCCTCTGTTGAATCAGATATTCCTAGCAAATGTTTATTGTCTAATTCCTGCTAAAGCCAGCACAAAAGACAGATAGAATCCTAATTGATAAGCAGAGGCTTATAACTGAAGGGTGGAGTTTCTGAGCCAGTGCCCCTTTTTCTTATCTCTTCATTTAGAACAATACCGTAACACTGACTTCTGACCTGAAAGAGCTGTTTAAAAGTATAAAGGCAGAGCTTGATAAGAAACAGAGTATGATCCTGAGTGACATTCAGTCTTATGAGGACGAAGACCTGGCAGTCATTGCCAACGCAAGGAAGGAAATGGAACAGAAGAGAGACCAGGCTGAGCAGAATCTTCAGGCTTTGCAGATGATAAAAGAGCAGACAGATATTTTCCACTTCTTCAGAGTAAGCAGTGGTATTCTGCTTTTCTTCATGGATCTGCCTATTTCTCAGCCAGGTGACCTTTCTGAAAATCACACTAATGATATCTCTCTTTCTTTCTCTTTTTTTTTCTTTTTTTTTCTTTTTTTTTTTTTTAACAATTCTCTTGGTAGGATCTGAAAGTAGTCACAGCCAGGTATGTTCCACTTCATAACATTTGTTTTCTTCCTTGAAAAAATACGGTGTTGATAACTGGGATCAAACCCCACCACCCTGTGCTGCAAAGCTGCTCCATATTCCAGCTGAGCCAGAAGAACCACATCCACACAAGTAACAGGGACGGAGAGATCCCTGCCTGCTGTTACACTTGTCCCTTTAAATTTTGGCTTCCTGGCTGGATTCTCATAGAAACCACTGGCTTTTATTACCAGCAAACTTTTTATCAGGGATGAAGCCCTAGGGTTCAGTTTACAGTAACACTGTCCTGGATGCACACTGGTGACTCCCTCAGCTGAGTTCCCAGGGAGCGGCCTTTGGCAGCAGAGATAACCAGCTCATTTCCCAGCAAGTTTTTGAGTTGTGGACAAGCTTAGTACCTTGAAAGATTTATTATTATCTTTAATTTATAACTTACTACTTCCAGTGTGATAACTGTAATTCAGTGGTGCAGCGGCAACAGTTGCAGATCCAGAGAGGCTTTGCAGCAGCACTGCAGGCCCCAGCTGCACGAAGGGCTGGCTCAAACATCTGTCTGGAATTTGAGATGTCACCTCAGTAACTTGCACTGGTAAAAGCTGAGTTCAAACTTGGGTTGTAAGGAGAGCTTGCAATCACCCTGTACCTCAGGGCTGCAGCTTGGTCTGTTACGGCTGTGCTGCAAGTCACATCCTAGCCCCTGGGATCAAGGTAATTTTCCAGAAACCTGGACACCATTTAGTGCCTTTGGCGTTCTTGTTCTGGCACTGCTACAACAGTAAGAGCCTGCCTGCAGCAAGTCAAGGCTCTGTTCACACACATGGGGATTATCAAAACACCTCCTCCTCTCTCATTATCTGCATTTGAAAGTTCCAGTGCAGGTCGGCGTAGTGGTGATATTTTGTGAAAATCCCTTTGCTAGGATTTTCTTCTCCTGAGAAGCTGAAGGGCCTCAGCTTCAAGTGTAAACAGTTTGTTATCTGCTGCTGTGGGATGCAGCAGGTGCTTCCTCCATTGCTCAGTGTGGGATGTTTCTGCTTGGTGGCCAATCCAGGGGGCAGCAGCTCTCGGACTCTCTGGGAGTCACAGAACTTTGTTATTCATTCCTTTCTATTCCTGTCTCGCCTTCTGATGATTTTTTCTCTCTGTTCTTAGTAGTCTAGTTATAGTGTGGTTTTTTTTAATATAATATATATCATAATATAATAAACCAGCCTTCTGAAATGGAGTCAAAAATCTCTCCTTCCCTTCACCAAGTCCAGACTGCCCTGAAAACCACCGCATCAGGTCGGTCAGCACGAGGCACTGCCAAACAAATAACAGTATGTAACAGTTGGAATCCAACCTTCCCAGAGGGCTGTTAAACCAATAATTCACGTGGCCAAAGCCCTCTCCTCTTTGCAGACTCTGTCCTAGTGAAGAATTCTGTCACCTTTGGAGCTGGCTGGTTTTCCTTGGTGCAGTGACTCTCTGTGCCCTAGGGTTGACAGTCTGGATCTGCTCACTGTGGATGTCAAGGTGGAGGCAGTGCAGCTCAATGGCAGACTGATGACCCAGTATGAAACCCAGAAAAAGAGGTTTTTGTTGCAGCTGGACTCTCTGCTGAACGATGTGCGCGGTGAGCGGCCCTGACCCATCCTCACTGACATTGTGAGAAACAGGGACCCCAGTCCTTGGCAGCTCCTCCCGCCAGGGTGTGAGGGGCTGGTGTGGGGTGCTGAGAGCTGTGGGGAGCGGGCAGGGGGCAGGTTTCTGTGGATAACAAGGAGGAGGTCTGCTCCTAAGCAGTGCAAGGCTAATTTCTCCTCTCTCTGGTGTGGTTTCCTGCTCCCGTCAACTTCCCAGGTTCTGGGTGCTCAGTCCCACTGTCAGGAAACATCCTGTGTGTTTGCCCAGCCCCATCCCCTCCTGGTTTATCTCTGAACAGTACCCAGCCCTACACTTGAGTTCATTGCCAGCTTTGTTAACCATTCTTCTCTGTTTTGTTTTTTTTTTCTAGATCAAGAACGCCCAGAAGATGAAGAGGTAAATCCTTTTCTTTACTTACAAAATGTTCCCTGCAAATTTCTCCAGTTGTTCATTTAAGGACTGTCTGTCCTGCACTTTCCTGCTTCAGTTTTAAGGAGACCTAAGCAGAGTCTCGAAGGCTGTCCTTCACCTTGAAGAAGGGGCTCAGATCTATTCACATCTCTTGTTCTGCTGTTAACAAGACGTGATTTGTGTTTTACAAGGCTCTAACATTCAACACCATTTCTTTACAGTGAGGCTTCACCTACTGATACCTCTCCAGAATGTAAGTAAGTGTTCAAAAATCCCATTTCTTCCTCAGGACTCTGGCTTGGGGCTCTGAGTCTCGCAGGGAAAATCTCCCAGCTAACAATGGGATCAGCATTTTGCTGCATGTGTCTCCTGTCCTTGCCAGAGCGTGTAGCCTCAGGGCACAGCTCTCGAAATCTGCACTGGGCAGAAATCTCTGGGAACTCAGCAGGGAAATCATTTATCCTCAGCCTGAGGGACACGCTGGGTTTGCTTCAGCACTCAGGAGAACTCTGAGCCTGTTCCAAGGAAAGACCACGGAGGGGTTCCCACCAGCTGGGCAGGAGCTGGAGCAAACCCAGAACCTGAAAAAGTTCCCTAAATAAATGCAAATGCTGCAGGAGATAGGAAATGTGTGAACGGTATTTCTCTGCACATAGCACCAGTCCAGTGCTCAAATCTCATGGGCACAGCAGGGCATCTTTTCTCCAAGCTTTTTAAAATAAATGTTATTTAGATGTTAACAATTTTTTAAAAATTATTCTTTTAATTGCTGCAACTGAAGTTCAGTTTGCAAATTATTATCTTCTTAATTCATAAATTCTAAAGAAATCTTACTTTCTCTGCCACTTTTTAACTTTAGGAGCAAATCTAGAGGTGTATTTTTTAATCAGTGTGTATGCCCATGTATTTCTCTTGTGAGCTCAGTCAGTGGCTGTGCTCTACACAGAACCAGACAATCACTCAAAACAGGTCAGGGGAAAAGTTTTTTTCTGAGACAAGGCAATGCTCTACTTGGAAGCGACTTGTCAAATATGTTATAAAATATTACTTTATTTTACAGTAAGTGAAACTTTTTCATCTTGTTTATTCCTACTGCAGGAGAGCATTGTTGAGAAGGAACAACATACATACTTGTTTGAGAATTTCGATTCTCTTAGCTCCAGATGTAAGGGAGATGTGAAAAACAGATGCCAGAACTGAGATGGAAAGAAAAACTTGAATATTATCCAAAATTACCTCTAGTAATGAGAACCTGCCACATGTTTTGATCTCCCCTCCTACCTTGAATTCAAATAAATTCTGTAACACATGAAATTTTTTTGTAAGCACTAAGAATTAATATGAAACTAATAAAATCTCCAACTGCTGCTGCATTGCGAACTGTGGACTGTATTATCTCACAGATCTAATTATACTTTTGTACAATGATTTGTGGTGACTCTGTTGTCACTATGTGGCTGAATAACCAAATAAATAGCTCTCGACACAGTAAGCAAGGCTGGAGGGTTTCATACCATCTCCACCATCACCAGGAATCAGCTGTTGAGAGCATTTTTTGTGGGTAGACTCCCAAGAAATCAAGGCCGAATTTCTCTGTGCTTTTAGAGGACTTGTGGCTACACCTCTGTTCTGTCACTTGTGATGATCAACACATACCTGATTTCAGGGATTAAAAATAAACACAGCAGTCCATCTCAGATTTAGGGTAACATCTCTCTTCTGCTTTGAATGGACTCTCCAGGCTGTGCTGTCTCAGCCCTGGCTCTGCTGCACACATCAATCATTGGCATAACAGAAAGTGTGTGGCCAAATTTTGGGAGCTCAGCGGTTGCTCAAGGTGACTTTGCAAATATTCCTTCCTGCTCGAAGGCAGCAAGGCACAAAGGGCAGCTGCCCTCAGCCACTCAGACGAGGGAAAAGAATGAAGTCTGTCCTTCAGCACGTTCCTGAGCTGGCCTTCTCTCTGGCTGCCAGCTGAAGGAGCTGGGAGCAGCCAGTGCAGGCCAGAGCTGCTGCTGCAGACGGAGTTCCTGCAGTGCTGCAAACCCCTGCAGACACCAACCCTCCCTCAAACCTGGCATTTGTAATCCTGCTGCAGGCTCACAAAGCTTTTGGATGAAAATGAGACTCTAGGAAGGTGGAATTTCTGAGTTAGATGCTAAGTTGATGGCGCAGTTTAATTCCCCCATACATTTGCTTGTTTGCAAAGAGACTCACTGGAATTTGTGACTTATTTTAATGCTCCATGCTTTAGCCTTGAGGAAGCAGAGAGCTGAAAGACTGGATGAAAGCAGGGTAAGAAAACACGCAGAATCCAGCAATTATTTGACTAAGCCTTCTAACACACATCAACACTCTGAAAATTTTATCACCTGATTACTTCTTGACTCTAGGTGACAACATTGGGCCGTGACACACACTGCAAGTGCAGCAGTTCTGCACAGGTGTTTGTGCAGAAGACTTTTTCTTGATTGCAGTATAATTGTGACATGCATAGTCCTGAGATAAGGACAGAACTTAATTCTTTTTGATATCTTTATGGTTTAAGTATTTTGATTACCTAAGGACTCTGATTCATTGCATCTTTCCTTTTGTATTACACCCTCTCACCTCCAACCACTCAATTTTTACTTGGCATTTGTCTCATCCTTGATGGAAGCCTTTAAAAGCAGCTCATTTTAGCTCTCCTTTTTTGGTTTTGCCAAGCACTGAATGATGTGACTGAATTAAATTAAATGCATGTCAAGCATTAGGATGGGCCTCTTCCTGTTACTTAGTCTGATGGGTTTTCTAAGTAACTCAGACCTGCCACACATAGACGTGTGTGTGACATTAATGAGGGCCTTCCAAGCCCAGCAGGTCAGGGTGGGGAGGAAGGTTTGTCCCAGCTCTGACAGAACTCACAGATGGGAACCAGGCAGTTCCATCTCCATCTCCAAACTTAATGCAAGAATGTGCAAATTCAGGCCTGAATCTCAGTGCACTGCGAGCTGTAGAGGGAGGGAAGGGCAAGGAGAGTAAATAACTCATTTTTAACCACTCTGAGCATAACCCAGCCATCCTCCCAGGGAGCTGTACCAGCAGGATCAGGGCACTGGGCAGGGAGGTGCCAGGAGGACAGGACTGAAGGCAGGAGGCTGGGAGCCAGGTGACACAAAGCTGAGAGCCAGGGGAAATCACAGGCTGCCTTTATCTGTGGGTGATAACGCTGAGCTGGGAGCCTGGGAAAAGCTGGGAAGAGCCAGGGAGAGCCACTTCCTGTGGGATTTATGGACAGAGGGCTGATAACACCATCACAGGCAGAGCAGTGTGCCAGGTGGCACCAGGGCACGGCAGGGCTGCCCAGGAGCTGCTGGGCAAAAGGCAGGGAGGGCTCCCAGGGCTGCCCAGGAGTACCTGCTCTGTGGAACAAAGCCATTCCCAGGGTTATTTTGCAGTCTGACCAACTGGTCTGTGGAGATTGGATATTCCAAAGATGATGTGGCGATCTGGAGAAGCAGCGGGTTTGCCTGGCAGGCTGAGTGGGATGGGCAGGTGGCACACGCTGGCATTTGTGTGTCAGCAAACCTCAGCTCCTTGGCAGGAGATTCTGGAGCGTGAGGAGCCCAGAGGCACATTTCTCCAAGACCAAAGGTTCCCTCAGCACAGAAATATATAAACCATAAAGCATAATATACCTCGAGAAGAGGAAAGCAGTTGGAAGTGAAATTATTTAATTATCTTAAATAATTGCTTGGATTTTTTCCACCCATTTTTAAGAAAATCAGTCTAAAAGTAAGAAGAAAAAAAAAGCCTAATTATTTTTTTTAGGTCCAGAAAAATACTAATGCTTGGGATTTTTTTTCTTTTACTGTCATGTTCCAAGAAGATATAATTTCCCTGTTTGTTCCATGGAGACATGATGTATTGGATGATCCAAGTTTTCCACAGCCTGTGTCTCTAGAACAAGAATGAAAATGCTGGAACACCCGTAGCTTGGGTTTGTGATTTCTTATTAGGATTCTGCAGAGTCCCTGCACAATAGGCTTTGAATGCTTTTGTCACAGATGTCACTCCTGCCAAGGATTTGCTCTGGTTGTCTTGAAGTCACCATCTACTTGAAACTCAATTAAAACTCCTGTGGAAGTCCCTAAAGGGATTGGGGAGGCAGTCACTGATGTTTTTGACAATGGACAGTCAGGGGAGAGGGAGGGAGCTCTTCCATTTCCATTGCAACTGCCTGTTCTGGTTACCATGACATCTAATAGACCCTCATGGAGAAAGGAAATGTTTTCTATGGAAATATTCTGTATTTCTACAGGAAGATTTACAGCATTTGCTTAACGCTGAAAGACAAGAGCATGAATTCTGCAGGCTTGAAGTTGATTTCATTTGCTCCAGCTGTGTATTGATGGGGTTTTCTGACAGTTCGCATTCAAGGTTCCACCTGGAATGCAAATATTGGGCAATGTTTGACTTCAGATGAAACGTCTGCTGTTCTGGGTGAAGGGAAGGGAAGGCAGACAGGACTGGGCATGGCCCCTCCGACCTTGAACCTCCAGCCCAGAGACAAGAGCAGAGCACTTGGCAGAAACCTGGGATTTTAAATACCCACATTGCCAAGGATCCTTCATCCTCCCCAGGTTTCAATGGATCACATTCATTGCAATGAATCCAGGCTTCAGTGAATCCCTTTCCTTGCAATGAATCCAGGATTCAATGAATCCCATTCATTGCAATGAATCCAAGTTTCATTGGATCCCAGTGGCACCCCAGAGCAAAACGTGGCCAGAGAGTGCCACATTTCCCCACCTGCACAAAGTTTAATCTCACTTCCCCTCACATTATCGCCTCATTATCAGCCCTATACTTTCAGTTTAAAAGGCTGAGTGCAGAGCAGAGCCCCGGGAGCAGCCTTTCCCGTGTCCCCACACACGCGGCATCCCCTCGGAAGTGCCCCGGGCCGGGCTGGAAGGGGCGCGGCTCTGCCCGGCCCTCCCTGCCCCGAGCGGGGCGGTGCTGCCGGGACCCGCCGCGGCCGGGCAGTCCCTCCGTCTGTCTGTCCGTCTGTAACTCTGTTTGTCCGGCCGGCCGCCTGTCCGTAACTCTGTCCGTCCGTCCCAGGCGCCGCAGGTCCCCGGGGAGCCGCGGGCGGTGAGTACCGAGGGAAGGGGCCGGGGCACAGCGGGGTCCGGCTCGGAGCCTCCTGGGCTGCTGCTCGCAGCCGCGGAGCGAGCAGGAGGAGAGGAAAATGCCCATGGGAGCCATGAGGAAGCCGGGTAGCAAGGCAGCGGGACCCCGAGGCTGAAAGTGAAGGTGGCGTTAAGAGCTGAGCTGCTGCTCTCACTTCCCTTCCGCTCCGCCAGGACCCGCAGTGCTGGCTTCCAAAGCGCTCAGCAAAACCCGCACTTCCAGGGGGCACACAGCGTGCGGGCTCCTTCTTGCAGGTTTTTATTAATGTTATTAACGCTTACTAATTAAAACACAACAACAGTTGCGTTATCCAGCGCGGTCCCGGTGTGTTTCCATTGGGGTCGGACGGTCCCAGCCCCGTGGATGCAGCCCGGGCTGTGATGGGCAGTGTGGGATGCCCTGTGCTGAGCTGGCAGCTGCTGCCTGAGGAAATCCCTTTGGGCAGCTCTTCCTCAGCCCATCATCAGTGTTCCACCTTCCCCTGCTAGCAGAAAGGCTGGGAGAAGGGCCTTAACACAGGAATAACTTGCTGAAAGCTTTGCAAACTCTCCCTGAGAAATCCGGGTGGGATGGAAGCTGCTGCAGGGATCTGCTTCAGCCAGGGCAGGGCAGCCAGCAGGCTCAGCTGCCCTTGGGAGGTGACACAACTTCCCTGGAATAGCTGGCTGCCAGCAGGGATTCCATGGGATCTTCCCCAAAAGTGCAGGAGGCTGCTGCTGCTCGGGGAAAGTGAGGAGATCCCTGTTTGGAGCAGGAGCAGAAGTGAGGTTTTATTGTCTGGCTTTGCAGGTTTTCCTACATGAGTGAATGGCTGCTGGTTACTGAGCCAAAAGTGAGGCAGCTCTGTTCCACATGTGTTCCTTAAACGTGGTTTTTATTATTCATTTCATTTTCAGCCCTTTGTGGAAGTAAATGTTTGTGGCTTGAATGTTTTGCTGGAGGATATGAAGGATTCTGTCAAATTCCAAGGTGCAGGCAGTGTTGTTCCAGTGCTTATCTGGGTGTTATCATGGTAATATTGAATTTCCTTGTTGCTCCACAACTGTAAAGACATTATTTGAAACAGGTTGTTGTCCAACAAGAGAAAGGTCAAAGATTTAGTTGTCAAAAGGATGTGATAAACTTTCCTGTTGTATTCTTAGGGGATGCATTTTCTAAGGGCCCAGCTCTGGTTCAGTTTGTGTGGAATTTGGATTTCTGATTCACCTTTACAATTCTCCAGAAATTGTTCATGTCTTTTTAGACAATGGATTTAAACATTAGTTTTTAGTGCACGTAAATTCTCCTGTCTAGCAAGGGGTACATGAGGGTGGAGGGTGATCACATAGTGAGAATTTAAATGTAGAAAAATAAGGAAAACTGAGATGGGTGTTGTAGAAAGAATACTTGTGATTCAGTTTCTACTCTGAAATGCTCACGTGTGAAGTTTCACCTCGTAGTAGTTATTTCAGCAGGTGAGTGATCTTCACAATCCAGTTTTCTCTTACTCTCAAGGTGACTCTGATGTGCCACAGAGGAATGAAGTCCAAGCCAGCCCTGGCTGCAGGTAGTGCTCCCCCAAAAACAGAAGCCAGGCAGATGCTGCCACATCATGGGATCAGAAAGAAGGGCCCAGATGGGCTCCAGAAATAGTCTGGTGACTTTTAGAGACTGCAGGACCTCCCCGTATCTTCATTTTATGGCAGTCGGTTGATAAGAGATAACTGGAAATTTCCTCAGTTCTGTCTTGTAGTTTTTTTATCTTAAGCGAAGTTTGTCACAACGAGACACTCCCTGGAAGGCCAAAAGGAGTGATAAAAGTGAATTCTGGGTTGTGGGGAAATAGCAGCTTTCAGAATAAAAACCACAGCAGCTCCTCTTTCAAGGTATATGTACAGAACATCCTTCAGTGTCCAAACCATGAGCCAAAGGTGTTTTCTCAGGGTTAGGTTTTTTTTAATGTGTAAGAATAAAATCCCGTTTTATTAGACAAGCCAGGGCTAACGGTTACAAAATTGATACAGGGCAGCACTTTGAGGCAGAAAAGGGTGAAATGAGTGTTGGAAATGGTGTCATTTCCTACTGTCCTGACACGGCAAGGGGCAGGGACTGTGTGCTGAAAGGTCCTTTTCATGCCACGGAGAGAAAGCTGTCATGCAAGTCAGCACAAAGAGCCAGTATGTGCTCAGAGCTCTGGAGCCAGAGAGGTTTT
Source organism: Motacilla alba alba (assembly GCF_015832195.1). NCBI lineage: Eukaryota > Metazoa > Chordata > Aves > Passeriformes > Motacillidae > Motacilla > Motacilla alba. The sequence goes on from NC_052028.1 coordinate 16,896,847, forward strand.
TACTTAGAACATTTCCCTACTGTCTGGACACGACTGAAACCCAGGCACCCCCTCCCATGCAGATGCTTTACAGCAGCACCAATCTGAGCTGTCTGGGGTTTGTCTTGGCACATCTCAGAAAATTCCCAGGTCTGAGTGTGCTGCCTGCAGGTCCTGGAGGAGGGACAGAAGGAACCAAAAGAATTTTCACTATTGAAATCTTCACTAAAATCTCAGAAAACAAACTCATTGCTACACATAAAAAGTAGTCTGGCTTGATTTTTTTTTTTCCCCCCCTCAGCTTTTGCAGTGTTGATTTGCTGAGCTTTGGGTGGGTGAGAAGCCTTTTGATTTGTAACTCTGTGCTGGTAAAACAAACAAAACTTCTTGAGCAAATACGGCTCCAGAACGTGCTTTTGCAAGGTAGAGCTGAGCCAGGCTTTTGTAATACTCCCTTGATTCTCACTGTGTATTCAGGGGGATTGCGAGGGCTGTAAATCATCCCTGAGCACCATCTGCAGTCCTGTACAGGTGGGTGAGCTTGGAAACCTGCAAGGTAGGGGTGGGGGTCTCCTCCAGGTGTGATCACTCTACCATCTTGAGCAGTGCAGGTTCTTCACCTGAAGGTCCTGACTCTTCATGTGGCACTCAGTGCTCTGGGCTGGGGACAAGGTGGGCATTGAGCACAGCTTGGGCTGGGAGGGCTTTTCCAACCTCGGTGATCCTGGGATGTTACAGCAGGGAGGGATACAGCCTCTGCCACACAGAAAATCCATCCCTGCTGGTTTGGGGTCTGTGTTTGGAACCCTCCTTTCAGTACCAGTTCAGGGACACCCGGCAAAGAGTGGCAGGGTTTGGTTATTTGGGAGGGTGCAGGAGCTCACCCACCAAAGAGACGCTCCCTGTCTGGGTCTGTGCTGAGTGGAAACTCCTTTGGGAGTCCCAGCATGGAGCAGGAGATGAAACAAACTTCTCCCTGGTATTTTCTGTGCATTGGCTTCAATGTCTGCAGCTCCAGGGACACCACGGTTGGATTAGTTGGGTGGAATTGCTTCCTAATTGGTTCTAGAAGTCTCTGAAGAAGCCATTGTAAGCATTAAGCTCTGTAGTTGGTTCTGCTCATGTGGGTTCCTTCTGCTCAGGCTGTCCTAAGGCAGTGGGCACCGCACAAAGTCCCTCCTCTCACCTCTGCCTCCCATCCCTTTGGGAGCTCACACTGCAGGGATGGTGGCAGGGAGTGTGTTAATTAGGAAATATTTCTGTACCGATGGGGCCGTCCGGCCCTGGCACAGCTGCCCAGGGAAGTGCTGGAGTCCCCATCCCTGCAGGGATTTAAGACTTGTGGATGTGGCACTTGGGGACATGGGTTAGGGGAGGCCTTGGCCCTGCTGGGAGTGGTTGGACTGGGTGACCTCAGAGGGGTTTTCCAGCCTGGATGACTCCACAGTTCTGTGGTGCTGTTGCTCTTGGGGAATGGTGATTAACTGAACACCTTCTGTGGCAGGCTCAAGGGGCATCCTTAGCACTGCCAGTTCCTGTAGCAATTCATTAATTGGTACAATTAATTCAGGACAATTGGACAATTAATTGGGCAATTAATTCAGCAGTGAAACTTCCACGGACAGGAGTCTGGCTGATGTTTGCACTGCATGGAGAGGACGTGAGCAGCACATCAAATCCGTGCTGCCATTGGCACTCTGGGACTGCAGTGCCAGAAAGGGAAGCCTGGCAGTGACACTTCTCAGGGTTCTCTTGCTGGGTCTCACCCCAGACCAGTGAGTTTCTGGCTGGTGGTTCCAGGTGTTGGAGCTTAAGGAGTTTCCTGGAGAATTCTGGATGCTTTCTGCAGGTGGGAGGGCTGGCAGTCACTTGGTATGCATTAGGGTTTGTCTCGTCAAGACCTTGCTCTTTCCCAGTCAGAATATGTTCCCAGGGTGAAATTATTGGTATAGTTATCCTATTTTGCTGTCTGTGGGCAGCTTGCTCTAGAGCACCAGCTCCAGCAGAAGTGTCCCACCTACTACCTATCACTGTACGCAATAATGTTTTCCACTTCTGTGCATTATTTTGGTCAGGTGCAATTTCCTTGTAAAACCAGTTTTGCATAAGTGTGAAGTGCTTTTTTGCTTTTTTTGCAGCGTGTCATTGGCTGTAAAAAAGCCACTTCTTAGCTAACAAACCTTTACAGTATTTGGCAGGCGAAAACACTGCATCAAAAAAAAGAAAAACAAAAAACAACCCCCAAGAGATGTAGCCTGAGCTGTGCTTTGCTGGAAATGTCCCGCTTGCAGTTAATTTTTAGCTGCTGAGCTGGAGTGGCTGTGGCACTACAATAAACCCTCTGTCTGGCTTTGCAAGGTGGAACAGGCTGCAGGCAGAGATTTTCTCCAGGAAGCCTGCCAGAAAGGCAGTGCTGCTGCATTCCTGTCCATTTCCCAACCCTGCCAGCAGCAGGTGTATTCCACAGGATGTCAGCTTCCCTCCTGGGAAAGGTCATTCCTTGTTTCACAGGGATGCAGTGGGGAGGCTCCCTTGAGAAAATGTCGTTTTCTTAATTCCCAAGCAAGCTGAGGGGTTCCCAGTTTGCTTGGAAATTGCTTTCTCTCTGCTGAACAGAGAGTTTCAGCCCTTGCTTTTGATAAATGCTGCGTTCAGGTCTCACGTTGTACATTTATTTTTGGTTTAATGGTCTTTCTTTGTGTTTTCAGTGAGTCCTGGTGATGGCAGCGATGACAGAGACCAACCACATCCATGAAGTGATGGAAGGGCCAGAAGGAGATGATGCCAAGTGCAGTTTCCATCACACGATGTTCCTGGAACCCCAAGAGAAGAAGGGGAACATGAAGGCCCTGCTGGTTAAGCGAGCAAAGGAAACTTGCAGCTGCACCCCAGCCAAAATTAAAGATTGTGTTTTGGGCTTTTTCCCCATCTTACAGTGGCTTCCTAAATACAAACTCAGGGAGTACCTCCTGGGGGATGTAATGTCCGGGGTGATCGTGGGGGTCCTGCTGGTCCCGCAGTCCATTGCCTACTCCCTCTTGGCAGGGCTGGAGCCCATTTACGGCCTTTACACCTCCTTCTTCTCCTGCATCATTTACTGCATCTTCGGCACCTCCCGCCACATCTCCGTCAGCATCTTCGGCGTGGTCTGCCTGATGCTGGGCCAGGTGGTGGACCGGGAGGTGGAGAGGGCTGGCTACCAGCTGGAGCCAGCCGTGCCCAGCGCCCTGCCAGGCCCGGGGGGGCTCGGGAATGGCACCGGGAACGGGACGGAGCCGCTCTGTGACAGCGGCTGCTACGCCATGGCCGTGGCTGCCACCCTCACCTTCATCTCGGGGGTGTACCAGGTAAGGGCAGCTGGAGCTGGTCCACACCTCTTGTGGGCTCTTTTTTTGGGTGGTTTTTTATTGTTTTTTTTTTTTGATGCATTGATTTCACCTGCCAAATCCTGCAAAGCTTTGTTAGCTAAGAAGTGGGGTTTTTTTTACAGCCAAAAAAAAAAAAAAAAGCACTTCACACTTTTGCCAAACTGGTTTTACAGGGAAATTGCACCTGATCAAAATAATGGACAGAAGGGGAAATCATATTAATGGGCACAGTGATGGGGAGGTGGGACACTTCTGCTGAGCTGTTGTTGGCCTTGTGTTCGAGATAGAAACGAGACTAGACATCTGGGTTTTTTTGTGCAGAATAGTTAATTTTTTATAGTGAAAAGTTCATTTTTATATGGTATTAGACAGTACTGTGTTTGAATGTAATTGGTAAGTAATCTAGTGAAACTCAGTTCATTAGCTGGTAAGAGTTATTGTACATGTCTGTCAAACTTCTACTTTTAGGTAGTTTACATATTTTCTTACAGTATACTAATATTCTTCTAATTTTCTTCCAATATTCTTCTAGATTAATATTCTAATGAGATAGAATCGTTGCTTTTGGAAGTGCATCTCGTTTTTTCACAGTAATAGATTGTTATGCAAATTGATTGTCATTCTTAGGATGTGTTTCTCATAGAAACTCAACAGACTAGCTGTTAATTCAGTTAAAATAGTAAAAAGGCCTGATTTTACAGGGCCTTTCTTTTGTAAAGTTTTACCTGCGCCTCTGGCCCTCAATCCCACCTCTGCTCAGCACCTTCCTCGCTGTGGCCTGAAGCTCTGTTAGTTTTTTTGGCATTAGACTCCATTTCATTGGGCCAAAATGTGGTGCATCAGTTCCTAATTCCAGTCTCTAATCATTTGCCTTCAACGAAGAAAAATTTGGACAGTAAAAGTATCTCCAGTTTCCTTTTATTTGTAAATGTGCTTTTTAAAATTTGCTGTTTGCCCATTCGGAGCCCAAACAATGCTATTGCATGGAAAGGGCTCTACTGGGAGGATACAATATGTTTTATATTTACATATCTCTGTCTATTTTCTAGAATTTTCTAGAATTTCACTGCTTGTCTAAATTAAAGCAGGTATCTTTGTTTTTAGAGTCTTATACATTAACCAGAGTGGGATTATTTTTAGCAGTACTGCAGAGCTGTGGTATTTGAGTCTGTGAGTTCACATTCATTTGTTCTCATCTGTCCAGGGTGACAGCCAATCAAAGTATATAGGAGGGGAACAAAACACGTTTGTGGCACTTTAAAACACAGGTTTTGGACACAACCTGGAACTTTTTGTACTGCAAGTTCATGTTGAGTTATTTCAGAAATATTCTGGGCCTCCCAGGCTACACTGGGTTTTGGGTTTCATCTTTCATCCCTGTGGGATGGGTGCAGTTTGTGAATTGCAATTTATCTTTGCAAGTACAAATACAATTAATTTCTTTGTCTGAAGAAATCAGATCAGTTTATCTTCAGTTCCTCTGCATATTAGCCATATTCTCTATAGGCCAACACCCTCAATTTTTTTTTTCAACCAAAATCTCATATTCTTTGTATCAGAAACTTTACAATCAAATCAAAAAAAAAAGCAAATCTTCTCACGCCAGTTAATACTAACTAGGTAAGCTAATTATTATTGATGTTTTACACTTAGAACAACCTTGAATTAATTATCAAGGCTATAAGGGAGCCTGTGAGAGCTGTGAGCTGATTTCAGCCAGTCCAGGTTCCAAACCTGCCTTATCTTCAGTAATTCCTTGAGATTCTCGGGGAGTTCCCAGTTATCTCTGTTTTTATGATCTGCAGCAGAGGAGTTTGCAGCTCATAGACTTTCTGAGTCAGAGGCACCAAACTTTCTGCCGTGCAAAGGACAGTTGTCACCCCTCAGGCTGTAGTTTTATTGCAGGCTCTGAACTCCAGTGCAAGGCAGACAAAGGCCACCAGGAAAGTTTTAGATCCTTGCAAAGTTCAGAGTTTAGAAGAACTGGAAGAGAAATGGCAAGAGCAGGCAATATTTCAAATGTGGGGTTTGGTTTTTTCCCCTAGGTTTTCTTCTTTTCTTTTTTCCCCACCAGGGTAATTAGCAGAGCAAACAACAAACATTTGTTCAGGGGATGAAGACCCCCAAAAAGCGTGGTTTGAATACTGAGACTTTCCTCCCTGCTCAGACCATGCCTCATCCTCCAGGGCCATGCACGATGTTGGGTTTTTTTATCCAGCTGACAGAATCTGTGGGATTTGTGTCCTGACATGTTGCGTGTGGTTGGTTCCTTCCAGGTGGCCATGGGTTTCTTCCAAGTGGGCTTTGTCTCCGTGTACCTCTCGGATTCGCTGCTGAGTGGGTTTGTCACAGGGGCCTCCATCACCGTGCTGACCTCACAAGTCAAGTACCTGCTGGGCCTGGACATTCCCCGCAGCGGGGGCGTCGGCTCCCTCATCACCACCTGGATAAACATCTTCAGGAACATCCACACCACCAACATCTGCGACCTCATCACCAGCTTCTTGTGCTTCCTGGTGCTCGTCCCAGCCAAAGAGCTTAACGAGCGCTTCAAATCCAAGCTCAAGGCTCCAGTTCCCGTGGAGCTCTTTGTGGTGGTGGCAGCCACTCTGGCATCTCACTTTGGGAAGCTGAGAGAGACTTACGGCTCCAGCATTTCTGGGCACATCCCCACGGGGTTTCTGCCGCCGCGCCCTCCAGTCTGGACCCTGATTCCCAGCGTGGCATTGGATGCCATCCCCATTGCCATCATCGGCTTTGCCATCACCGTGTCCCTCTCGGAGATGTTTGCCAAGAAGCACGGCTACTCCGTGAGGGCCAACCAGGAGATGTACGCCATCGGCTTCTGCAACATCATTCCCTCCTTCTTCCACTGCTTCACGACCAGCGCGGCTCTCGCCAAGACCCTGGTCAAGGAGTCCACGGGCTGCAGGACCCAAGTGTCCGGCATGGTGACCAGTCTGGTGATCCTCCTGGTCCTCCTTGTGATCGCCCCTTTGTTCTACTCCCTGCAGAAATGCGTCCTTGCCGTCATAACCATCGTCAACCTCCGCGGAGCCCTGCGCAAGTTCAGGGACCTGCCCAAGATGTGGCACCTGAGCAGGGTGGACACGGTGATCTGGGGGGTCACCATGGCGGCCACGGCGCTCATCAGCACCGAGATCGGGCTGCTGGTGGGGGTTTGCTTCTCCATGCTCTGCGTCATCTTCCGCACCCAGCGGCCGGAGGCGCCGCTGCTGGGCTGGGTGGCCGAGTCGGAGACCTACGAGTCCCTCTCTGCCTACAAGAACCTGCAAACCAAGCCTGGCGTCGTGGTGTTCCGCTTTGAGGCCCCCATCTACTACATCAACAAGGAGTGCTTCAAATCCACCCTCTACAAGCAAACCGGGGTCAACCCCGTGTGGGTGAAGGCAGCCAAGAAGAAAGCAGAGAAGAAAAGGCTCAAGGAGAAGGAGGCGGGGTCTGGGGACAAGCAGAGCAGCGCCCCCGTGGATTTTGGGTCGGAACCCGTGGGGTTTCACACCATCGTGATCGACTGCTGCGCGGTGCAGTTCCTGGACACGGCCGGCATCCGCGCGCTCAAGGAGGTCTGCAGGGACTACGGGGACATCGACGTGCACGTGCTGCTGGCCCAGTGCAACCCTTCTGTCAGGAGCTCCCTGCTCCGGGGGGAGTTCTTCAAGGAGGGGGAGGACCACCTGCTCTTCCACAGCGTGCACCAGGCCGTGGACTTTGCCCTGGGCACGCAGGGGCACGGCGCTCCCAAGAGCTAGATTGGAAAGGGAGAGATCGGAACCAAGGCTGGGCAAATGTGTCTGTGGAATCAATGTGTGTGTGCTCAGGTGGCAGGGCAGGGTGGTGCCAGCACAGTGGTACCCTGCAGTCTCTCTGGATTTACCTGCCTGGGGTAGTGATTCCGTGGGAGGTGCTGAATGAAGGCAGTTCTTAACTTGATTGTGTTCAGTCTGCAGGTCTTAAATTTCCATGGGGTTCTTCATCTCATGTCTCCTCTCTGGAGCTTTCTGTGTCTCAGTTCCACTCTGAAGTTGTGATCAAGTCTTTTTCGCCGCCCTGTCCTTGTGGATGGGGTGGGATTTTGGAGTAGTCTGGACATCCTGTGCAGCTGAAGAATGAGACGACTCATTCCTCATCCCTCATTCTGGCATTGCTTTCCATCACCACGCCCTTGTGTTTGCCAAGGAAGGGCTGCCAGGGACTGTTTGCTCTGGTCTTTACTGGGCAGTGCTTGAATTTGCAACCTCCCTGAATTTCAGATAGAGAAATCAAATCTAAACATGCAGGAAAATATCTTAATGATTATCTTCTAAGCAAGCACCTCTCACCTCCAGAGGTTTTGGCACTGCCTCCTGATTCAGCCAGGCCACAAGGATGTGGTTATCTCATTTCTCCACAGGCCTTTGCCTGCCTGTGCCCATGGAAATGCTGCCTCTCCAGCTTGATTTTAATGATTTTTATTTTTTCACAGGTGACTCTTTAGAAGTCTGATTCATTCTTCTGGTCAGTCAATTGTTTTCCTAATATTTAGGAGCTCTTTAGAATTGTGAACATTAGATATGGAAATATCTAGCTCTTTAATTTTAACCAAAAGAAGTCCCTTCTAGGCAGTTTTTTATGCCGAGTAGAGAGAATCACAGGTACCAAAGTGAACAGGGACAAATAAATTATCCAGCATGTGCCCAAATGTGTCCATGTCACACAGACTTTGTGCATGAGTGCAGGATTTATTGGCTATAAACCCTTTGCTCTGTCCTGGACTTTATGCAATGGGAGTGCACAGACCATTGGAAAAGGAGCCAGGAAAATTCTTTCCTGGACTTTTTCCTTTTTTTTTTTTTTTTTTTTTTCTTTTTCCTTTTTTTTTTACCAGGTCAGTATAAATAGAGCTTTTTACTTTGATTTTAAATTCTGTGGAAGTGAAGAGTGCCTGTTCTTCATGCTAAAATAGGAGGATAGGATTTTTTACTGCTTTCCTCTCAGCAGTAGAATACAATTGTGAAGGCAGAATTGAGAGGTGAACAGTTTCTCCTGAATAGCAGCTATACACAGCACGCATCCCTGGCAGAGGGTGCTTTCCTCCCAGAGGAGTTTACAGTCTGAATTTCAGGTGCTTCACAGCTTTTAAAAGGGAAAGGTGCTGTGAATAGACAATAGTCTCATCTTTAATAATTCAAAAATAATGAGTCAGAAATCAAAAAAGGTGTAAAATCCAATATGAATTGTGAAATGTTTACTCAGTAGGAAGAGATTTTGAGTTTGAACGGTTCTGTTGTTTGTTTGGTTTGGTTTGTTTTTTTGGTTTTTTTTCTGAGCAAGGACCAGTAACTATTCTCTTCTTTCTGTGGAAGCTGAATGTCGGGGATCACTTCCCTCTGGGAGCCTCAGAGAAGGATGAGGCAGCAGGAAGATGAATCCTTTTTCTGTTAACTGGACTTACTGCATTTTTGAGGACGCAGAGCAGCACAGAAGTGCTGGGGGAGGTGAGGGGTGGCTGCAGCACAGCTTGGAAAAGGAGAACCTCACTGGTGCCCACCCCTTGCACGTCCTAGAACTGGCACTGGTGAGGAAAAAGCCTCTGAGTGTCCCTGGGAAAAGTCTGCAGTGTTCAAACCCCACAAATGTCCTGCCTCAGCCCTGAGGCTTCCCTGTGAAGGAGGTGAATCCCAAATCCTGCAGAATTTTGCCATTGCTGCTGTAACCTCCGGCAGGAACGTTCTTGTTCTGGGCTGAGGAGTTTGGGGAGCTGTGATCGCTGAATTGGCACTGCCAGGGAGGATCGGGCTGAGCTGTAGAAGGCAGGGTTACATTTTTAGGCTGTATTTCAGTTTTCAACCAAACCTGGTTTGTGTGCAGAGCCCCTGGGAGGGCAGGTTGGTTTGTCCCCACAGGGGTGGCAGTGCCATGGCCTGGAGGAGTCCCCTTTGCAGCACAGTTTGTTCACCTGATCAGAAGGAATCTCTGGAACTTTGAACGAAAGCCTCGATGCAGCTTTGAAATGCTGATTTTTAACTCCTGCCTTGCCAGAGGAGCACTGAAAGTGCTGATGATAAAGGACAGCACCTGGTGGTTGCAGGTGTTTTATTTGTTATTTATTGGCAAATATTCCTGCCTTCCAGCAGCTGCTTGTCCTCACCCCTCTGCCCTGGGGCACGGGCAGGACACAGGGAGGGGAGGAAGGAGCTGCTGCCCAGGACACTTCAGGGCAGTGGGGCAAAAGTCAAATAAAAACTGCTCTGGGTGATTCTTTCCTCTTCCCCTCTCTCCCACGTTCTTTCCATGCTGCCCAGGTGGAGATTTTTTTCACCTGTAACCATGCACAGGTTTGTGTAACCAAATTCCAAACCTTTATTTATTAAAAGAGGGTTTTATAAATCCATTCCTACCTGTGCCGGGAAGGGAGGAGTAGCAGTGTTAACTCCAAAAAGGACCCACCTCCTGCAACTGGTGGGATGTGTATTTGTGGCTCCTGGGTATTTATTTACATAAAAGCACAATAAACCAGCCATTAAATGATTTTTCAGGTAATTAAGTTAGATTATATCTAAGAGATGTGCTGAACATTACCCGGAGCACGTTGCATTTGGCCTCAGTGCTGTTTGTGCAGCCTCCAAATTTCACTTCCAGCAAAACACAAGAAACTATTAAAATGCAACAGCAAAAGCAGCCAGGCAACCAAAAGAAATACTTTTAATGTTCTTATTTAAAATTAATAAGTATCTATTAATGCACGCTGCCATGGCTAAATGGGAACTGAAATAAATGCCGTTTACCAGAGTGCAGTGCAATTGGAAGTTCTTGGGAATTAACTGGAGATTAAAGCTTGTTATGGCTGGAATTTCTTACAGTGGGTTTCAGGAGCAGTGGGTTTCAGCCCCGTTCCTCTTAGGCCTGGAATTGTTTTTTAGCAGTGACATGGATCTGACTTGAGCCTACTGGCAAGCAGCACATTTTTTTTTTATGGACCTTTTAAGCAATCCAGTTTATCTTTAGGAATTGGGGATCACTGATGGAAACTTTTCCTCTAAAGCATTTGTTTTCTAAAGGAATCCATATATTTATATCTGTATTTTGCTGCTGTGTGATGGGTGCAGCAGCTGGATGTCTCCATTTCTGCTGTTGGGATATTCCTGTCCTGTTCTGGAAAGGGCTCTCCTGCCTTCTGCTCTTTTAAATTAACAGTGGTGGGCATGTGCCAGGTGTTTTAAGGGGAAATCTGCCTTACTCACTCCTTCCTGTGCCTTCCCTGTCCCCTGAATTTGTGAATTTGGGAAGAGGGTCCCTCAGAGCCAGTGGGTTTGGGTTATCCATCAGTCTGGAGCAGGGATCTTCCTCCCAGGTGCAGCCCCCAGAGTCCCAGGCCAGACTGGAAGCTGGTGTAAATCAGCTCAGCTCTATTCCCAAACGTCCCAGTCAGCAATTACCAGTCTAAATGAAGAATTAAGAGATCATTAGCACGTTCATTAATGACAACAACAGAGCGTTATGGAAATGAACTCTCAGTCTCAGCTGCACTGGGAATCTCTGTAGCGCTCTCCTGCTGAATGCCAGGCTCTGTTTCTTCCTCCACATCTTCCTCTTGTCTGAGTGTTCTGACACAAAAACCACTTCCAGTCCACCTCACCAGCTTCAGGCGCTGCAGTGGGCACGGGCAGCTCGTTTTGGCTTTCAGGCTGCCGGTGCCAAGCTGGGATTGAGTGATGCTGATCCCTGCAGGGCTCTGCAGCTCCAGCTGCTCCCAGCTCCTGCTGCCTCCCCCTGGCTTGAGCTGCCAGCCCCTCAATATTGACTGTAAACACGAGAAGCTGTGTGTGATGTGTCCCTTGTGACCTGCTGCCCCCTTTGCATCATCTTTTGATAAAGTCAAAGCTCCTGAGCAGTAAAGTGAGTGTGAAACTGCCCCAAACCCCCCCAGACCTCTGGGAGAGCCAGGGCTGGGGCTCTGCTGCCTGAGGGGTCCCAGCCTGAAACCTCAGCCTGGTTTGGGGCTGGCAGGGGTCTCTGTGGGGCTGGCAGGGGTCTCTGTGGGGCTGGCAGGGGGTTTTTGGGGCTGGCAGGGGGTTTTGGGGCTGGCAGAGGGGTTTTGGGGCTGTTTGTGCTGCCCAGCTGAACCTGGAGGTGTCTTTACTTTGGGTTGCTGTGATTTGGTGTCGTGCCTTTGTCCACGGTGAGTGTGGCACCAGTAGAACGGGGATTTCTGGCTTTGTGGTTGTTTTTGTCTCATTGTGAGCTCAGGCCAGCAGAGCTGCAGCCATGGGAGGTGCTCCCTCCTGGGAGGAATCTCAGCCACCCTTCTGTCTCTGCTGCCTTTTGCCAAGGGGTTCAATCCGCTGCTGCTGGGGCTGAGGAGCAGGGGTGAGAACTGCAGGAAAACCAGCTAAATCCTGCCCTTGAGCCATGCCCAGAGCCTCGGGCTGAGCTCTGTCCTAGGTCCAGCTGAGGGTGGAAACCTTCAGGCAAAAACCTGCTTCAGGGCATTATCTTCTCTTGTGGCTCGGGTGTCTTCCCCCTGCTTTGGAAGAGTGATTAAACACTTCAGTTAATTGACCTTTTTGGTTTTTTTTTTTTTAATGGACACGGCTGAGCTGGCGAAGCTGAGATGCAAATATTCCTGTGCTGCTCCTGCCACGCTGGGCTCTGTGTTTGTGCCCCTGGGTTTGTTCTGCTGGGTGCAGGATGATGCCGTGGCACTCCAGCTCGGTGTATTTCCCACACCAAAGGGTTTGCCCTTCCCTGCTGGCACAGACAAGAGCAATCCTGCCTTTAGTGCACTGGGAATGACCTCGTTAAATCCCGAGAATTAATTACGCTGGGTCGTCATCTTAACGAGCCTTTGGAGGATCAGCTGCTCGTGTGAAAATAAACTGATTTTTATAATTTCAGTCAGATTCTCTCTGAAGTGGAAATCATTCTGAGCCTTGCTTTTTCCTTGGAGATCATTGCAGTGCTAAAAGCAAGGCCTCTGGTGAGGTAAAACGGCAACTATTTAATATTTAGATTTAGTTCATAGCATAATTAGTACCTGTCTGTTTTATTTTCTAGAGATTCTATAGGCTAAGGCATAATGGTATTCTTTGATGTGCAAATTCACCAAATATTTCAGCATTGGATGGAGAAGCAAATTTCCATTGGGGTAAAATTACTGCTTCAATATTTGAGTCCCAGCTCTGACAGCACTTAGTCCAGCTCCCAAATGATCTAAAGATTCCACGTGTAGGTAGGAAACATTTTGTTGAACTTGGCTCTAATTTTTTATATTTGATTTTTTTTTGACTTAAAGAAGTAAATTTTATGTATATTTGAAATGCAGTTGAAAGATGGTTAAGGAGAGGTAAATCTCATTTTTTATGACAAGCACATGATTCTTTGAGTCTTTGTGTTCCTGAATATCTCTGGTATGTTCTGGAGTATGATTTTTAAAGAATTGAAAATTCAGAATAGTTTTAGATAGTTGTAAATACTCTTCTGCAGAACACACAAAAAGGCAAACTGTGCCTGGAGCTGGTTGGAGACCCAGTTTAACCAAACAGGACCTCAGGCCTGGACTAGATCCCACTGGTCAGCAGCTCTGACCTGTTTACAAAATCATTTGTGTGTCACTGGAGTAAAATGTGGGGAAATTGTGGTGTGTGTGGAAAAGATCAGTTCAGTTCTTGCTGTGATTTGTCTGTGCAGTAAAAAGAAGGTGTAAAAGCCCCCAGGAGGGTGGTGGAGCACAGGGTGCTGGGGCAGCTGTGTCACCCTGTGCCCAGGGTGGGGACAGAGCCGCTGCCACCAGCCCCTGCCTCAGTGCTGGGCTCACCAACCACAGGTTTGTGGGGAAAATTTGATTTTGTCCCATGTCCTGCCATCAGTTCTGTGCCCGTCCCCTGCCTGCTGGTGGCTCTCTCTCCTTGCCCTGTCCTGCCCGAGCTGTACCCATTGTTCTTTTCAATTGTTATTTTGTTAGCATGAGAATTTTCTGTCAAATCTGGTGAAATCACTGGGATTTCTTCAGCACAATTAAAAGATGACATTTATGGGCTTTTTTTTTTGTTGTCACTGACTGATGGCACTTCTGTCCTTGCTCTGTGCAGCCAGGATGGGGTTTGTGGTGGCATTAATGACCAAGATCAGCATGTGGGGACAATGGTGTGCCCTGTGCCAGGGAGCAGCACCCTCCTGCGGGCCAGGGCTGAATTCCTGAGGTGTGGAAGTGGCCACCTTTGGTGCTGCTTGTACTCTGCTACAGGTGTGGTCGCAGCACCTGGTATTACACACTCAGCCTTGCAGAATTGCTGCTGTGTATTTCAGTGTTCCTTGAATAAATCAAGCTGGGCCAGGGCAGGGTCAGGCTGGATTTTGGGAAAGGTTCTTCCCCCGAGGGTGCTGGCACTGCCCAGGCTCCCCAGGGATGGGCACAGCCCGAGGCTGCCAGAGCTCCAGGAGGGCTTGGAAAACCCTCCCAGGGATCCCAGGGTGGGATTTAGGGGCTGTGCAGGGCCAGGGGCTGGATTTGATGGTCCTTGTGGGTCCCTTGCCTTTGATTCTGTGATTCTGTGTGTCCCAGGCTCTGTGGCTTGCTCAGGTCATGGCCAGGAGGAGCCAGAAAAGCCTGTGAGCAGCTGTGAGGGCAGTTCGGGGCAGTTCCTGTGACATTGTGTCTGCAGAGGTGTCCTTGAGTTATGGAAAAGCCTTTCCTGGCCCAGCAGGGCTCGGCTTTTACCTGAGGATGCCTTTTACCTCAGGGGACCTCTGTGCACAGGCTGCAGCTCCTGTGCTGCTGCCAGCAGAGGAGGAGGAGCGCTGGGTTATGGAAATGCCTGCAGGAGCTTCCTCCTGGAAAGCAGAGAACAACCCTTGCCTCCAGCCAAACCAGTCTGGTTCCCAGCTGAGGCAGCCAGGCTCAGCCAGCAGCTCATTGCTTTACCTGGGCTGCTTTAGGCCTTGCCTTACCTGGGATTAACTCATCCTGGCCATCCACGCTCCTGTGGGACCCCCCCAGCCCCATCCCCTGCCTCGGGGGGCTGCTTGGGAAGGTGTCCCAGGGCTCCAGCCCCTTGAGAGCCTTTCCACACAAACCCCTGAGACCTTTGCTGCAGCTTCTGCAGCCCCTCCTCGTGAAGCAGCTTCATCACCCTTGGCCCGAAGCTGCCACCGCGCCCTGTGACAGCATCCCAGTGTTTGAGTGGTGGGGAAAACCTTCTCCTGCTTGGAATCTGATGGAAGAGCCAATCTGGCCACATGGCAGGAGATTAGATCAGGTGTTGTGTTGCAATAGGACACGGAATGAACGCCACGCACGCTGAAACTTCCAAGGTAAAAAGAAGCAAGTTTCTTTCTTGATATATATATTTAATTCTAAAAGTCACCCTGGATTGGAGGATGAAGTTGCCACCTCTCCAATGACACTGGTCAAACCAACAGTCTGTCAGATTTCTCCTCCTCCAGAAAGGAATGCAAAACCAATCATTATTTACATCAAAGTGCGTGAGAAACTCCATTAAAAATGTAAACATCAGAAGGCTTGGAAGAACTTGGGAGAACAGGGTGACAGTATTTGGAGAAAACTCTTCAGTGGGTTGGAAGATCATCTCATTCCAAACACCTCCCCAGGTGCTCCAAGCCCTGTCCAACCTGGCCTTGGGCTTCCAGGGATGGGGCAGCTCCTCTGGGCACCCTGTGCCAGGCCCTCGACCCCTAAGGATGCCAACAGCCTGGGCTGGGTGCCAGTTCAGGAGGAAGCAGAAATGTGTCTCCACGTTTTTGCTCCGCTGTATTCATCTGGAATCAGTTGGATCTGTTTGCAGAGCCTTTGCAGTGATCATCTGGATAATCTGGAAAAGGGCCACGAGCCCTGGGAGCGTGTCACGCAGGGAAAAACAGGGACAGCAACAAGGGGCAGCAAAAGGAATTTTTTTCCTCCTTGTTGTATAGAGTGCTCCCCAGAACCTCTACAGCTGATGTGCTTGGCTCTTTTTTCCATCTTCCAGGAGTGAAAATGCTCTTTAATGTTGTTTATTTGTAGTTCTCCTGGTCCCTCAGCCCCCAGGTGCAGTCCCAGGGGCAGGGACACTTCTGGCCTCTCAGTATTTGTGTTATCTTTGCCCTGCTGGGGCCCCTGAACGTTCAACTGCCCTGCCAGGGAACAGGGGATGGTTCCTGGGATGTGTTATCTCCTGCAGAAATGTAAATGATCCCTCTCCAAGAAACAACTGCAGAGGTTCTGTTCAGCTTTTGTGTCCTTGGGTGCTTCTGTTGCATTTTGCCATCTCAGCAGTGGCACCGCTTCTGGGCTTGTCTCTTTTTCCTTGTTTTCCCCTTAAAAAAGATGTTTTGCAGTAAATACATTTCAAGTGAAGCTGAACCAGCAGCCATCCAAAAATCCTGTCAGATCCCCCATCTGAAGGTAAGGAAAAGCATCTCTCTTAACCCGGCACCTTTACCTGGCTCACTTCCTTTTTTTTTTTTAAATAAAAATTGTGATCTAAGTCATGGGGAGCAGTGGGTGCAGCCGTGTCCTAAGCCAGGCTGGCCCATGACCCGAGAGGCTTCCAGAAGCCAAATAATCACAAATATATTTACAAACCTTAAAGCAAACCAAGCCCCTTTGTGCAGTGCAGTTCAGTCTGTTCCCAGGAAAACTGGAGGTGCCAGCTTGTCCTGTGAACCAGAAGGGATGCAGCGACACAGCAGCACCAACTTCAATTTGCTGCATCTGCCTGTTGCAGAATGCCTGGAGAGCAACCCCAGGCACAGGAAATCCCATGGTTTTCTCACTTTAGGCTGGAAAACAGCAAACGCCACTCCTGCAATTCCTTGTGCCTGGAGCTTGCTGGCTCTGCTGTGTTCCTCACCTGGCTGCAGAGTGGCATAGATAGATGTTAAATTGCTCCCACACCACGCCAGGAATAAAAACTTTGGGTTTCATGCTCTGGGAAGCCCAGGGGGCTGTGTCAGTGCAGGCAGGGTCCTGTCCCCACCTGCAGTGTCCAAAAGCATCTGTGCAGCCCAGCCTTGGCCAGGATGGAGTGAGTTTATAGTGGCAATAAAGAACAAGCCCTGAAGATGCTTTTGGAAACAAACTGTTTCAGCTGGGCTGACCTTGCACGGGGAGGGCAGCACGGCCTTGGGTGCCTCAAGGTCACCTGAAGATCTCTGGTGTGTTTCTTTTTTTTTTGGTGATGCTTTTCCCACAGCAAACGTGAAACTTTTGTGTTTTCTGCCCTTGCCTCACCTCATGCAGAAAAAGGACTTTCAGAAATGTCCACAGTGTCACCAAGGGTGCTCTCACAGCCCCTCTGCTGGGCTGGAGGACATGGAATGGGCTCTCCTCAGTGCCCGCAGCTGGAATTTCCAGCACGGAGAACCAGCAGGGACAAGGAGCCTGAGAACTGCAAAAAGTATGGAATACCTTAAAGTGTGGAATATACTGAAATAGATATTTATTACTGGAGTGTACAAAAGCAACTGGGAATTTGAGCACAAGAAAGGGGAGAAAAAAGTCCTAGGGGAGGATGGCAGGGAAGGCTTGGAGGCAGAAATCTTGGGGAGGGGGAAGAGCAGGGCTCTGTCAGGGCAGAAAGGAAATCTCAGCAAATAAAAGAGCTCCAGAATATAGAAATGAAGATGGAATTGGGAAGGAAAAGCAGCCGCAGCAGCAGGCTGGAGGCTGAAGGTAACCTAAATCCTGCCACAGGTGGAAAAAGTGCTCCACCCCATTTTTGTGGTGCTCAGGGCAGAGATCCAGAGCTGGATCTTCCTAAATAACATCAAACCCAAAGATGGATTGTGCTCAGCTGTGTGTCATCCCAGGGAACAATCAGACTTAAAAGTCCAGCCTGGCCAACTCTTCAATGGCTGACTCATCAGTTCTTCAGTGAATTTCGAGATGAAGGATTCATGGAGAAAATAGAAATTTGGGTCATTTTCTGGGGAAGAAGATGGAAAAGGAAAATGAGTGAGCAGAGACCACATCATCCAGGCCAAGGCACAAAATGAGCTGTAAGTAGGAACAATTACAAAGTGCCTGAGAGGAAAGATAGAGTTTGTTACTGAGGGCAGGGGAAGGGAAAGGGGAGCTCTCAATGCTGCACCTGAAAATACATGAGCTGTGGAGGAATGGCAGAGAAAAAAAATGAATTTATATAAATAGATAAAAAGATTGAGCAGCTGCCTCCCTACCATGTGCTCTCATTTTCTCCTGCTGCCAGAGAACACGGATGTTCCTTATTTATTTACTCCTAATTACTGAGATCCAGACTTCCCCTGATGAGATAAATGTAGCTCAGGATGCTGTTTTCCCCTTCTCTTCCCTCAGGGTGTCTCCCCAGCATCTGCATCCCAACCCTGTGGGATTCCACCTCTCCATCCCCTGCCCAGCTCCCAGCCCCCTCTGCAAGGTGCCTGTCGGGCAGGAGTTTATCCAGCTGCACAGGGCATGGCACATCCAGCAAAATCTGGACTGGGTCAGTGGGAAAGAGATGGAAAAGAAGGGGGCAGCACAGGGGGAGCGTGTGCTCAGAGGGCTGGTGGAGGTTGTTGGCACAGCTGACAAGGGCAGAGCAGTTCCAGCTGGTATTTCTGAGGCTGCTCTCTCCATTCAGGGTGATGAACAATCCTTTTTTTTCCTGGCTGCTGCTGCAATTGCTCACCTTTACCTACCAAATAATACAACCCTGCTCTCTTCCCAATTGTGATTCTGCACAGCAAAGCCCCTTGTTATGTGTGCCAAAAGGCTCTGCAAAACGTGAACTGTGCAGCTTGGACACATCCAAAGTTCTGCTGTCTCCCTTAAATAACCAGTGTCACCACAGCTTTGCTCTCTGCTTTACAGAGCCTCTGTGGAGGAAAAACTACCAGGAAAGGAAAGTCATTCTGGAGCAAGCTTTGCTTCTTGTTTTTTGGCACAAAAGCTTGTCCAGAATAGCTGGAAACCTGAGCAGAGGAGCCCAGCGGGACCTGAGCTCGCTGAGTTCAGAGAGGGGCAGAGCAGGGAGGTTTCTTTCCATCATTGCCCTTGTTTAGCCAACACTTCTCCAGATCCAAGCAATCCTCTTATCTGGCAGGAGCACTTCTCTAAGCCCCCTCAATCATTCTTGGTGTCCAGAACAAGTTGTCAGCCAAAATACTCTCTGAGAATGGTGTTTGTTTTCCAAACACAGCTCTGCTGGGCGGCTGCCCCGAGATAAAAGAGACATGGCTTGGCTCAGGAGCTCAGATCCCAAGGGAGGTGGCACCTGGGCCAGGTTTTCCTCTGCCCAGGGCTGCTGCCAGCTGGAGACAGCTCTGTCCCCAGGGGAGAAGCTCCAGGTGCTGAGGAAACACCCAGTTTGCAGCCAGAGGTAAGACTTGGTGATGTGTGCAGGGCAGGGGAATGGGATTTCTCCAAATCCCAGTTCAGCTCCAAACCGCAGCCACTCCGGGTCTCCCCTCAGGAGTGTTTTTCTCTCTGTCTGGTGTTCAGTTGTCACAAAAAGCTGTTTTGGTGCAGCTGCATTTTGACTGGAAAAAACTTGCAGTAGCTCTGGAAGGTGCCTCTGTTACTCAGCCAGCCTGAAAAAGCAGGGTGGCTTCATTCTGCAGATGGGAGCCCCTGTTTGATGCCAGCCACTAATGCAATTTAAAATTATGTCACGTTGAAGGAAACATTAATTTGCAAATTATCTCCCTTACCCACATCTTGACTCTTAAAGTATCCCTTGGAATATCTTAACATTTCCAAAAGAAGGTTTTGCCTAAGTAGCAATGTCTTGATGGCAGAAGGAGTTTTACTTTGAGTGAAATTCAGTGAAATTTCACTGAAATTGAGTGAAGTTCCTGTTTCAAAACAAGGGGGACGGGGAAGGAGCACAGGGGGCTCTGTAGCTCTGATTTGGGGGTTGTGGTTAATCAGCTCCAGAAGTGACAACAAACAAAACAACCTTGGGAAAACGCTTCCGTTGGATTTGTCTGAGTTAATTTCCCTTTATTTATTTGTTTATTTATTTGTTTATCCGCCCATGCCACGAGCCCTGGAGCTCAGCAAAGCCCCCTGTGCTCGTGCCTGCAGCCCCTCATGCCTGCCTGCTCTCCTGCCTTAGCTCCCCATGGAGGACACGTCCAGCCAGGAGCCAGCGCCCAGCAAAGCCACCCTGGGCTCGTCCCTCCGGCCACACGAGGCTCCCGCCACCTTCATCAGCCTGGAGGAACAGGAGCCCACGGCCTCCAGCAGCTGGGAGCTGATCCTGGAGAAGGCCAGGGCTGCCTGCAGGTGCAGCCCCAGCAGCCTGGGCAGGTCCCTGCGCCGGCTGCTCCCGGTGCTGGTGTGGCTGCCCCGGTACAGCCCCCGCACCCAGCTGCTGGGGGACGTGGTCTCGGGGCTCCTGGTGGGCGTGGTGGCCATCCCCCAGTCCATCTCCTACTCCCTGCTGGCCAACCAGGACCCCATCTACGGCATCTACACCAACTTCTTCTGCAACATCGTCTACGCGGCCGCGGCCACGTCGCGCCACGCCAGCGTGGGCTCCTTCGGGGTGCTGTGCCTCATGGTGGGCCAGTCGGTGACGCGCCACCTGCAGCTGGCAGGCTACGGGGACAGCAGTGCTGCCCTCGGGGACAACTCCAGCTCCCCCAGGAACGGGACGGAGCCCTGTGACCGGAGCTGCTACGCCATCACCGTGGCCCTTTCCTTGAGCTTTCTGGTGGGCCTTTACCAGGTACAAACGTTCACTCTGGGGATGTTTCCTCCTAGGAATGTCTCTGAGTTTGAGATCTCTTAAGTGTTGGGTCGGACTTAGGAGTCCTGAGAAACGTTTCTAGACCCTGACACGCGTGAATATTTGTGAATGCAGTGATTTTGAAAGTGCAAACACACCTGAATGGGGGCTGTTCTCCTCCATGGGACAACCAGGTCCTTGGATGTGCCTGGAACATCCTCAGCAAGAGAAGAGAAGGATCTGTGAACCTCCTTCCCACCACCTCAGTGCTGCAGCTGGGCAGCTCAGAGCAGGTTTGGGGCTGGCAAGGACCACCTTCAAGGACCCTGCCGTGCTCCCTGGCAGTGTCCCCACTGCCCAGGCTGAGCTGTCACAGCAATTCCAGGCTTTTCCACTGGGACAGCTAAAATTCAGGGCACCCCAAGTGAGTGCTACCCAGAGCTGCTCTGCTGGGGCTGCTCGTGAGGAGGCAGCAGCAGGGACCTTGTAGGATTTTCGTGTGGCATCCCCAGCCACAGAGAAGTGTTAAAGGTAGGTCTCTCTAGTTTTCCATACCCCAGATTAACTCCTGAAGACAAATTCTTCCCATGGAATGCTCAGCACGTCCCCAGACAGAGTCGCCAGAGCTGCTGAAGTGGCAGCAAAGTGACATAAATTGCCAGCCACCCCTCCCAGCCCTTCTCACCCAAGCTAAAGCTGTGGCCGCTTTGCTTTTCAGATCCTGCTGGGGGTTTTACAGATGGGCTTCGTGGCTGTCTACCTGTCAGAGCCTCTGCTGGGTGGCTTTGTGACAGGCTCCAGCCTCACCATCATCACCTCCCAGATGAAATATCTGCTGGGCCTGAAAATCCCCCGGCACGAGGGGGTGGGCTCCTTCCTCCTCACCTGGGTGGACCTTTTCAGGCACATCCGCAGCACCAACATCTGCGACCTGCTCACCAGCCTGGTGGCTTTGGCCATCATCGTGCCCGTCAAGGAGCTCAACGAGCGCTACAAGGAGAGGCTGAAGGCCCCGTTCCCCATCGAGCTGCTGGTGGTCATCGTGGCCACCCTCATCTCCCACTACTTTGACTTCGAGCGGCGCTACAAGGCCGCTGTGTGCGGGGACATCCCCACGGGCTTCAGGAAGCCCACCGTCCCGGACTTCAGCCTGTTTCCCAGCCTGGCGCTGGATGCTCTGCCCATCGCCGTCATTGGCTTTGCCATGACCGTGTCCCTGGCAGAAATCTTTGGCAAAAAGCACGGCTACGCCGTCAGCGCCAACCAGGAGATGATCGCCATCGGCATGTGCAACCTCATCCCCTCCTTCTTCTACTGCTTTGCCAGCTCTGCCGCCCTGACCAAGACTCTGCTGAAGGAGTCCACGGGGAGCCAGACGCAGGTGTCCGGGCTGGTCACCTCCCTGGTGCTGCTGCTGGTGCTGCTGTGGATCTCCCCGCTCTTCTACTCGCTGCAGACCTCCATCCTCGGCGTGGTCACCATCGTCAACCTGCGGGGCGGCCTCAGGAAGCTCCGTGACACCCCCAGGATGTGGCAGCTCAGCAAGCTGGACACGGCGGTGTGGTGGACCACCATGCTGAGTTCCACGCTGGTCACCACGGAGATCGGGCTCCTGGTGGGCGTTTGCTTCGCCCTGCTCTGCGTCGTCTTCCGCACGCAGCGGCCCCGCGCCACGCTCCTGGGCAAGGTCAGTGGCAGGGAGGTCTACGAGGACCAGGCCGCCTACAAACAGCTCAGCAGCATCGCCAACGTCAAAATCTTCCGCTTCGAGGGCTCCCTCTACTACGCCAACAAGGATTACTTCAAGGCCGTGCTCTACCAGAAAACCGGGGTCAACCCCGTCCTGCTGGCTGCCAGCCACCCCCACCCGGGGGCCCGGGCACCCCCAGAGCCGGGCAGCAGCAGGGGCTGTTGGGGCACCGGCTGTGGCTGCCTGAAACAGGGCAGGAGCAGGGCTGAGAGGGCTCCGGGAGATGCCTGTCCCCCCTGCACGGACACGCACACCCTGATCCTGGACTGCGGGGCCATGCAGTTCATCGACACCGTGGGTCTCTCCGTGCTCAAGGAGACGCACCGCGACTACAAGGAGGTCGGTGTCCAGGTGCTCCTGGCCAACTGCAACCCCTCCGTCCGCCAGCGGCTGCGGGAGGGAGGCTGGGCTGGCCAGGCAGGAGGGGGCCAGCTGGCCTTCCACAGCATCCACGATGCCGTGCAGTTTGCTGAGCGCCGGCACCGGGGGCAGAGCAAGGACAAACAGGCTGCGCTCCCGGACCCCGAAGAACAGCACTTCCAGGAGCCGCTGTAGCCCTGGGTGCCGGGAGAGGTTTCTAACGGGGAGCAGCTTCGGTGTTTGTGCCGTCAGAGCGAGCAGGAGGGGCTGGGATGCTCTGCCAGAGGGGCAGAGGTGGGAAAGGGTTGGGGAGGGTGAGCTCGGGATGGGGCAGAGGAGGGAAGGGTTTGGGGAGGGTGAGCTCGGGATGGGGCAGAGGAGGGAAAGGTTTGGGGAGGGCCGGGCTCGGGATGGGGCAGAGGAGGGAAGGGTTTGGGGCGGGCTGGGCTCGGGATGGGGCAGAGGAGGGAAAGGTTTGGGGAAGGTGAGCTGGGGATGGGGCAGAGGAGGGAAAGGTTTGGGGAGGGTGAGCTCGGGATGGGGCAGAGGAGGGAAGGGTTTGGGGAGGGTGAGCTGGGGATGGGGCAGAGGAGGGAAGGGTTTGGGGAGGGCCGGGCTCGGGATGGGGCAGAGGAGGGAAGGGTTTGGGGCGGGCTGGGCTCGGGATGGGGCAGAGGAGGGAAGGGTTTGGGGAGGGTGAGCTCGGGATGGGGCAGAGGAGGGAAGGGTTTGGGGAAGGTGAGCTGGGGATGGGGCAGAGGAGGGAAAGGTTTGGGGAGGGTGAGCTCGGGATGGGGCAGAGGAGGGAAGGGTTTGGGGAGGGCTGGGCTGGGGATGGGGCAGAGGAGGGAAGGGTTTGGGGCGGGCCGGGCTCGGGACGCGCCCCGAGGTGGGGTGGGGGGGCCGGAGCTGCGCCTGCCCCGCGTGGCCGCTGGAGGGCGCGGGTGAGCCGCGAGCGGGGCCGGGACCTGCCGGGAATTGGGGAAGGGACCCCAAAAACTCATCCCGACCCCAAAAACTCATCCCGACCCACCCCTGCTGTGACAGGCACCCCAAAGACTCATCCCGACCCACCCCTGCTGTGACAGGCACCCCAAAGACTCATCCCGACCCCAAAGGCTCATCCCGACCCATCCGCTCATCCCGACCCACCTCTGCTGTGACAGGGACCCCAAGAGCTCATCCCAACCCCAAAGACTCATCCAGACCCATCCGCTCATCCCGACTCACCCCTGCTGTGACAGGGACCCCAAAAGCTCATCCTGACCCATCCACTCATCCCGACACATCCCTGCTGTGACAGGGACCCCAAAACTCATCCCAACCCATCCCCTGCCAGGGCAGGGACTGTGAGCATCATCCCATTCCCACCCCTAAAAGAAATCCTGCTGGGGGAGCTGTGCCTTGGAAGCTCAGGGATGGGAGACTGCTGTAAATAAAGTGTGTGGGAAAGGAATCCTGTGGCTGTGCTCAGGAAAATGCCTTTTTGTGCTTAAAAATTGATTTTAAATGGATTTTAAAATTATTTGAAATGGTGTGCCTGGCTGCTTGCAGTCCTTGGGGCAAGGCTGTGCCAGGGGGGCTGAAGTGACCAAGGATCTCCTTGCAGGGAGGGATGGATGTTTGTGCTCCAGGTGTGGGTGGGATGCAGCTCCCAGGAGCTCTTTCCAAGGATCCTCCCAGGCCATCCCAGAGTGAGGAAACTCCCCAGGGAGTCACCTCAGCCCCAGAACAAAGAGGAAAGGGGCACTTCGGGGTGGGGGAGTAAAGCAAGGCTGTAAAAACCTCCTGTTACCTGACCCCCCTTCCCCTTTTGAACAGCATTGCCGTCATCTCCTTTACAAGACTGTTTATGGAGAAAATTAAACGGTTTTAGTTAGGCTTCAGAGGTATTTATGGTCTCAGTGGGGTCATAAAGGCCCGGCAGGAAATAAAGGCAGTGCTGGCAATGCCTTGGCACAGCCTGGTGCAATCCGGAGCAGAGCTCCTGCCCTGGGACACAGATCTTCACTGGGACCGTGCCACAGCGACCCCAGCACTGCTCAGGGGTGGTGACCTCCTCCCCTGCCCTCTCCAGCCCTGGCACCTTGCTGGCAGCCCTTGCCCTGCCTGCTCGCCCAGCTGAGCCACCCCGCCAGCTGCAGCACCCCCTCGCAGCCCCGGGAGCCAGCCCTCGTGTCCCCACCCCGCCCGGGCACTCAGAATTGCTGGGTTTTATCACTTTCTGCGAGAGGCCCAGGGCTGGCAGTGTGACAGCCCCAGGGGAGTTTGTAACTGAGCTCTGGAAGGTCAGTTGGGGTGGTTTCCATCCCTTGGGGTCCTGCAGGAGGCACGGGAGGGCAGCAAGGGGCAGCTCCTGCTGGTGGAGGGGCTCCTGCTGAGGACAGCACCCCAAATCCCAATGTTCCAACTGGGGACTGGCCCCAGGACCTGCCACTGTCCCAGAGCCAAAGGCTGCAGCCCAGGGTCCCTCCAGGAGCTTCCCCAGGGGCTGAGGAAAGGCCAGGCACCTGAAAGCAAATGTTATCCCCCCTGGCAGGCAGCTCCCTTCTCCTGCTGCTGCTGCCTCTGCCCCCTGCCTGCCCGGGCTCTATAAATACTCCAGCAGCGGCATGAAGAGAGGATTTGCTGCTGAGGCTTTGTCAGCCACAGTGGGAGCTGACTGTGCAACTGGTAATTATGGCTCAGCAGCAGCTGGACAGGTTTAAATCCCTTTGATGCTTTGAAATGTTCCCTCTGGGGAACTTTGAGGAGTAAAGGTTGCGGCTGGTGCTGATTGCTTCCCCTCTGGAGAGTGTTGGAGACGCTGATTGCTGCACCAAGGGCTGCTCTCCTCTCTCCCGTGCCTGTTCCTGGAAAAACAGCCCCTGGAATGGCAAGAAGGTGCTTCTGCAGCTCTCTAACTGCTCCGAAGCAATTAATGTGCTGCCAGCACGTGCTTATCTACCCATGTGCAGCAGAAAAACCGAGCTGGAGAGAGCGAGCAGGGGGCTGCAGGTGATGGCACTGGCTCTCCTGGGATCAGAGCCAAGCCTGGGGACAGTCAGTGCACACCTGGAGGTGCCCGGGGACAGAGGAGCCAGCCGAGAGTGGCCGGGGAGAGGGACAGAAGAGAGGAAGGACAGGATGAGATGATCTGAGGAGGAAAATGACTCTGGGTAGAATTCTTGCAGTGCCCAGGATCCTGCAGGCAGCAGGGGCTGAGGTCCCTGGGATCTCCCACGGAACAGGAGGCTGCCCAGGGCTGGGAAATCTCCCGTAACTGCTGCTGTGCCCCTGAGCTGGCTCTGCCCTTCGCCCCTTTTCCATCCTGGCTGCAGAGGAGCTGCATGGAGCCTGTTTGTCCCACTTTGTGTCACTTTTCTGCCCTTCAGTCAGGGAGAGGAGGCAGATCAAGCCCCCCTGTTCCCTTTAGTGACAAATCCTGCTGTCCCCTGTCACTGCCAGTACCTGAGAGCCCCTCCTGCCTGCTAATGCTCCCTGTTCCAAGGCTGAGCTCTGTGCCTGTGGCCACTGCCAGACTCATCCCTGAGGCTGGAGAAACCCTCCAGGACTGTGCCCAGAGCCCCGAGTGCCACCTCCAGCCCTTCCCTGGGCACTCCAGGGATGGGCATCCAAACCCCCCTGGGCAGTTCCAGGGCCTGAGCCCCCTTTCCATGGGGGAATTCCTGCTGCCTGAGGAAAAGGGGAGCAGGACTATTGTACTTGTGGGGTGCCCCGTGGCAGGGAGGAATGAAGAATCTGACTCCATGTACTTAGAAGGCTGATTTATTATTTTATGATCTATGTTATATTAAAGAATACTGTATAAACTATACTAAAGAATACAGAAAGGATACTCACAGAAGGCTAAAAGATAATAATGAAACTCCCGACTCTTTCCAGAGCCCTGACACAGCTTGACCTTGATTGGCCAAAGAGTGAAAACAATTCCCATGAAACCAATGAACCAAGCAGCTGTGGGTAAACAATCTCCAAACACATTCCACAGCAGCAAAACACAGGAGAAGCAAATGAGACAATTGTTGTTTTCCTTTTTCACTGAGGCTTCTCAGTTTCTTAGGAGAAAAATCCTGGGCAAAGGCAGTCCCAGAAAATACAACAGGCCACCACCAAGTAGGGGCGGTGGCCTGTTGTATTTTCTGGGACCCCCATGGCAGGGAGGAATGAAGAATCTGACTCCGTGTTCCCAAAAGGCTGATTTATTATTTTATGATCTATATTATATTAAAGAATACTGTATAAACTATACTAAAGAATACAGAAAGGATACTCACAGAAGGCTAAAAGATAATAATGAAACTCCTGACTCTTTCCAGAGCCCTGACACAGCTTGACCTTGATTGGCAAATAAGTCAAAACAATTCCCATGAAACCAATGAACCAAGCACCTGTTGGTTCCCTTCAAGGCTTTGTGCATGTTGCCATGAATTTTGCCCAAACCAGGGTGGAAAGTGCAGAAAGGAGATGTGAAAATGGCTGAAGGTTAAAGGTGGCACAAGAGGTGAGTTAAATTCGGGTGGGGAACTCCTGGTGTTTGTTTCCTGGAAGGGCAAATTCTGAATTGTCTTCCGCATTTATTGGAGCCAGGCCTGGTTGGGTAAATCCCAGCTGTGCCTTTGAGCCCCAGCCAGAGAGGGGAAAAGCCCTGTGTCTGTCTTACCAAAGCCTGGCCTAAACCCGTGGGTAGCACAGCTCAGGGCTGGGCAGCTCTGGCTTAGCTCCTGGGCTGCAGATCCCTGGATGCCAGCCTGGAAACACGAGAGGAACGTGAGGAAAACCCATCCTGGGGAGGGGAGCCCTGGCAGGAGCTGAGCTCAGGACTCACTGCCCTGGGCACAGGTTGGTTTTACCTCTGGGGGTTGGCAGGAAGGGTTTACAAACCACTCTTCTCATCTCTTTGAACAGCTCTGAATAAAGAATTCTCCTTCTTTTTCCTTTTCTTTTCGATAGGCAATTAATAATCAGAAATGATGTTGCCTCACCCAGCAGGTAGAGGATTTGGGAAATGGGGTTTTTTGCATCTCATGGCAGCCCCAAAGAGCACAGCCACTGCTCGCAGAGCTGCAGCAGCCCAGGGAGCTCGGAGCACAAAGGCACAGCAGCAGCCTGAGCCTTCCAGGGGGACCAAAGGGTCCCAAAGGCCAGGGGTGGGCAGGGGGAAATCTCTCTGCAGGTTTGCTTTGGTTGGTGCTCAATCCGAGTGGAATCGGCTACGTGCTGCCATGGAAACAGCAGCAGGGTTTGCAGCCATCTCCAGGGAGCAATCCCTGGGGAAAATCACCCCAAACTGTCCCCGTGGTGCTGGGGGGCCAGGGAGCCACGCTCGGACAGGGCAGGAACTTGTCACACGCAGTGAGGGGACACAGGAACACCCCACAAACACCACACATACACAGGAGCACCCTACACACAGGAGCACCCCACACAGGAACACCCCACACAGAGAAACACACCCCCCACAAACAGAAACACCCCACAAACAGAAACACCCCACACAGAAACACCCCACAAACAGAAACACCCCACACAGAAACACCCCACACACAGAAACGCCCCACACACAGAAACGCCCCACACAGAAACACCACACACATAGGAACACCACACAAACACCCCACACACAGGAACACCCCACACACACACAGAAACACCCCACACAGAAACACCCCACACACAGGAACACCCCACACAGAAACACCACACACACAGGAACACCCCACACACACACAGAAACACCCCACACAGAAACACCCCACACACAGGAACACCACACACACAGGAACACCCCACACAGAAACACCACACACACAGGAACACCCCACACACAGGAACACCCCACACACAGAAACGCCCCACACAGGAACACCCCACACAGAAACACCACACAAACACCCCACGCACACAGAAACACCCCACACAGGAGCACCCTACACACAGGAGCACCCTACACAGAAACACCCCACACAGAGAAACACACCCCCCACAAACAGAAACGCCCCACACAGGAACACCCCACACAGGAAAACCCCACACAGGAAAACTCCACACACACACAGAAACACCCTATACAGGAACACCGCACATGCAGAAACACCCCACACACAGGAACACCCCACACACAGAAACAAACACCCCACACACAGAAACAAACACCCCACACAGAAACAAACACCCCACATGCAGAAAAACACCCCACACAGGAACACCCCACACACAGAAACAAACACCCCACATGCAGAAAAACACCCCACACAGGAACACCCCACACACAGAAACACCCCCCACACAGAAACACCCCACAACCACCCCCCACAGAACTGGGGAGGTCCTGTCTGGCCCAGCAAAGAGCAGAAAAATTACTTGGATTTAATCTACTTTGTGTCCAGAAATATTCCATTAAAAGGGGGGAAAATAAATTGGGGGGGGGGGACTCGTGGGCATCCTGAGAGCAGAAAAAGAGGTAAAATGAATCCTATCAATAATCCATGATGAATGATTCACTCGGCTCCCTTATTCACAGCCCCATCAGTTATCTGCTTCACAGGGAATTACTCTCACATGGAATTACACACAGCCTCATCTGCATGGAAATGAGGCAGCCCAGGAGGGCTCCACATCCCAGAATCCATCCCTGTGCTTGGCAGGGAAGGGAAGGAGCCCTGCAGGGCAGAAGGACAAACACCCAACCAGCCCTCAGCCAGGGGGGGATGGCAGGAGATGGATTTCTGCTTCCCTTTTCTTTTTCTTCCAAAACTTCCTTGCTGGAGCAGTGCAAATTGTTCATGAGAAACAGGATTGTAGGAAAAAAAAAACCCAGTTAAAACCATGGAAAGTTCTGTCACACTTGTGTGGCCTACAGAGAGAGAGCGAGAGGCCCAGGACTCAGAGGGCTCTCCCAGGAGTCTCATCCTCACATTTCTGAGGCATTGTTCAGCAGTTTCCAGCCCACAGATTGTGAATGTGGAGTTTGCCTCCAGCCCTGACTCTCCAGATGGTGCTGACACGGTTGCCCCTTGCTTTGGCTCCACCTTTGGTCCTGAGGTAACAAATTTCCCCAAGGGTCGCTCTGAGAGGGTTTTTCAATGCCTGCAGAATTCTGTAGGCATTGAAAATTCAACGATGTGCGATGAACAGTGATAGTTACACTGGTAAACATGACCCAAAGGTTCTGCTTTAAAGCTAAAAGTCAGCCCTGCCTTAAAGTGGGATTCAGGTTTGTGTCTGCTGGTGGAGCTGGAAATGCCCTGCGGGGAGCGGCCAGAGCGCTCCGCGGGCAGGGAGAGCTCCTGCCACAGGTGGCAGAGTTGGATTGTTTAAAAACCTGCCCGTTTGGGGATCACCAGGCTGACCTTCTCCTTCCTGAGCATTTCAGTTTTGAGCTGGTCCCCACCTCGGCTTGGCTGAGCACTTGCAGCAGGAGTCGGGAGAGAGGATTCCTGGCAATCCCCAGAGTTCTGGGTGTGAACGATGTGAGGAGAGGAGGTGGTGACAACAGAGAGACAAAATCCCGTGTAAGGACAAGCATCAACCCAGCCGATGCTGTAAATCAGCTGCAGAGCAGAATTCTTCTCCTGCCTTCCCTCTGATGTCCCTCAGAAAATCCAGCCCTGGGAAATCCCAGGAATTCAGCTGCTGCATCCCGACTTTCCAGCCTAGCTCTGGGTACCAATTGCTGCTGCATCCCAGGATCAGTGGGGGATTCTCTGAGAGGGAGGGGGAAAGCTTGCATTTCAAAAGGAACAGAAGGAAAGTTCCTCCCCGGGGGAGTGGGAGGCTGCGTGATCCAGCAGCGGGTAAAACCCTCAGAAAATCGATGTATTCCAGCTCCCTTTTGGATCAAATCCCTCCCACGTGGGCAAAGGAGAGCGCGGCTGTGCAGGGGGAGCTCGCCCAGAGCTGCTCTCTCCGTTTTGCTGGGCTCCTGTCCCTCTCTGCTCCTGGAGGGGCAGCAGGGGAGGGTCCGGGGCAGGGATGGAGCTGCACCTGCAGCAGCAGCAGCGGATTCCTCTGCGGAGTGGCTGTGATTCAGTCCCGATGAATCACTCAGCCGCTCTCCTTCTCAACCAGAGCTTGGGATTCATCATTGTTAGAGCAGGAGGAAAAGGAGGAGGGGAGGAAAAACAGGAAAAAAAAACAACAAACCAAAACCAACCAACTCCAGTGCTTCATCTCCCTCTCTAATGCTTTCCAATTTTCCTGTTTAAAAATTTAATTCCATTTTTTTTAGGCATCCCATTCAGGTGGAATAAACTTCTGCCAGTCCTGGAGAGGAAGCTGCGTTGGGAGGAGGTGGGATGGACCACGGGCACAGCTGGGGACAGCACTGGGGTCAGCACGGCCCGGGTTCAGAGCAGCCAGGCCTGGAAGGGGCTTGGGCTCTGCCTTCTCCAGGCACCAAATCCCTCCCCCTGAGCAGCTTTAACCCTGCCCAGAGCACTGCTGGCCCTCAGCCCACCCAAGCATCAAAGGAGAGCACAGAAACCCAGCTCTCCCCCTCCTGCAAACCCGGGGTGGGCTTGGCTCAGGGCTCCACGCTCTGATTCTTCCCTTTTGTGCCATTTTTTCCCTTTAGGAGGAGCTGATGGAGAGCCTGGCTGGGTACACCTTGGAAGGCAGGTGAGGAGCTGCTCTGAGCACTCAGATCTTGCCAGGAAGGGCTACAATTGTTTGCTCCACGAAGAATTTATATATAAATTCAGCTTTAAAGCTGGAGGCTACACTAGTGAGTAGCTGCCACTAGTGTGTACTATTAGTAAATGCTAATAATGACCAGAAAACTCACATCAGTACCATGGAGAGGAAAATGCAGGCAAACCAAAATTGTTTCAGGAACTCTTTAACAGCTCCACCCAGACCAGCTTCATTCACTTTGGTTTTGGTCCTTTGAGTCTGAGAAAATCCACTCGTTGACAAAGTGTTTCTTCATGGGTTGGATGTGGTTTACTTTTGTTAATGTTATTCTTTCTCTGTCTTTCAGTTTCTATAGTGATGGACAAACACATGCAGCACACCCGCCTGGGCGCTGTTTGCCTGCACTGCCTGAAAACACCACCAAATTTTGGAGAAATCCCTCGAAAAATCTTTGCCAAAACTTCCCAGATCTTAAAAACACGAGTCCTATCAAACAAATTGATAAGGTGTTTACTATACATTTAGTTTTTGGATGTATTTTGTCAGCAAGCAGCAGGTGTTGCACCTCTGTGGGTGCTCTGGTTTCTCCTGCACCCACACTCAGCTGGAGATGTCCCTTTTCCAGGGGCAAGGACCTCAGCTGTGGTTAAAGGGCATGGAAATGCTCCAAACCAAATTACATCTCTGACCCCGAGTGTGCTCTGGATCTCCCTGTGCATGCAGTGATCTCTGAGAAATCCCAGCCCTGCAGCTTGAAAGCTCCAAACCCCAAACTGCAGCTCCAGAAGTGAGAGCTGAAGGAGAAGGAGCTGCTCGGGTCTGGGTTTCTGCTGGGTTGATTTCAATGGGTATTTTAAAAGCTCAGCTGATGAGCTGGTTGTGGTGTCCTGCTCTGCCAAGACTGAGCTTTGTTAAGGGTGTCAGGGCCAGATTTCAGCTGCCAAAGCTCCAGTAATGTCACAGGAGCTGGACTGATGCTGCAGCTGAAAAAGCCTTGGCAGCGTGCTTGGCAATGCAAACTTTTTGTTTGTTTTGAGAAATCCATTGAAAGATCTTTGCCAAAACCCCTCAGATCTTTTAAAAAGCGGTTCCAATCGAGCAAGTTATAGTAAGACGGGCTCGCTCCACTTCCCTTCTGCACACAAGCGACCGAATTGAACCACCGATCCCTGGAGTCGCTCCGAAAGCGAGGGAGAAGCATCGGCCGCAATTCACTGCATCAGGGGAGAGCCGCCCTGCCCACAGCGCTCGCACGGCTCCCGGGGCACACGGGGCGAGCTCGGGGCCGGTCTCTCGGGGGGAACGGCCCCGGCTTTCCCCGGGCGGGGCGGGGACAGGGCCGGGCACCGCCGCTCTCCGTGCGGGGCGGGCCGGGGGCGGGCGCTGCCCGCGGAGCCTCGGGCGGGAGCGCAGCCCCGCATCCGCACCTGGGCGGCCAGGAGAGACCGCATCCGCACCTGGGCGGCCAGGAGAGACCGCATCCGCAGCCGGGCAGCGCCGGCAGCCGCCCGGCCCCATCCCGCCAGCATGAGCGGCCGCGGCGGGGGAGCCGCGCCGGGCGCCGCGGGGCTCTGCCCCGGCCATGGTGAGCAGGGGCGGCGGAGGGAGCGGCAGGACGGGGCAAACCCGCTGGCGATGGGGGCAAACCCGCTCCGGGGGCGGCTGCTCGCCGGCATCGCCCGGGGAGCGCCCCTCGGCAGCGGCGGGGGTGATGCGGGTGGGGATGCGGGTGCGGTGCCGGGCATCCCCGGGGCGCGGTGCCCGGCTATTCCCCGGGGCGCGGTGCCCGGAGTGACAGAGCACTGCCACCGGTGCGGTGCCCGGTGTCCCTCAGGTGCGGTGCCCGGTGTCCCGCAGGTGCGCGGCAGATCCCCGGGGCGCTCGGAGGGAGCGGAGGGAAGGCTGGTCGGTGCGGGGTCGCACAGGTGAAGGAGGGAAGGCTGGTCGGGGTCAGGTGAAGGGGGGAAGGCTGCCCGGTGTCAGGTGAAGGAGGGAAGGCTGGCCGGTGCCAGGTGAAGGAGGGAAGGCTGCCCGGTGTCAGGTGAAGGAGGGAAGGCTGCCCGGTGTCAGGTGAAGGAGGGAAGGCTGGCCGGTGCCAGGTGAAGGAGGGAAGGCTGCCCGGTGTGCTCTCACACAGGTGAAGGGGGGAAGGCTGCCCGGTGTGCTCTCACACAGGTGAAGGAGGGAAAGCTGCCCGGTGTGCTCTCACACAGGTGAAGGAGGGAAGGCTGCCCGGTGTGCTCTCACACAGGTGAAGGTGGCAGCGAGCAGCAGCCGCCGGCTCCGCTGGGATGAGCGGCTCCCGTGCCCAGCAGAGTGCTGGAATGGGCAGCACTGAGCTGGAGGACCGGGACTGAGGCGGGCAGAGAGCAGGAGCCCCTGGCACAGGGGATGTCACCGGGAGGGGAGGCTCGGAGGGCTCCGCACGAGTGGGAAACTTCGCTTTAGCGAGGATGAATGGCTGTCCCTGAGGAGTTCAGAGCACGGGCAGGTTGTGGCGCTTGGGGACACGGGTCAGTGTGGCCTTGGCAGTGCTGCAGGAACGCTGGACTCGAGGATCTCGGAGGGGTTTTCCAGCCTTAACAATTGTGTGGTTCTGCGGTGAAGAAGGTGTTTTCCAGGACTGGGCAGCTCTGGGATGTGCCAGTTGTGTCCCAGGGTCCAGAGTGCAAAGGCTCCGCTCTCACTGGGGCTCCCCAAGCTCTGCATCCGTTCCAAGCTCGTGTCACTGAGGTTAAAGCTTTTCATTGCTGCTGAAGCTTGCTCAGAATTACTCCAGGGTGAGGGAAGCTCGCAGGAGTCCTGCCCAAGCTCTGGTGCTTTGATTTGGGTGCTGGGAGTGCAGCCAGTTTGTGGCTCCCACCCGGGGACAGACAGAGCTGTGCCTGCGAGTGACAGAGCACTGCCACTCCCTCAAGCCCTGGGGCATCTCCCCTTGCTCCAAAACAAACTTCACCCTCGGAAACTTGATAGAAGGGTGAGTAATTAAAACATTACCCAGCTGCAAGTTTGTGCTGCTTGAGGGCAGTGAGGAAGGAGCCAAGTCCTGGTTTGCCACTTTCAGAGCCTGGAGTGTGCTTTGAGATGTGTGATGTCATTATGACTTCATTTCTTCTTAAACCCAAAAAACATCCCTTTCAGTGGGAATGTTTCTTGAAGGAGGATGACTTTTCTCTGTCCCCTGTTGCTGCAGTTGGCTGGTTTTGCTTGGCAAAGGCAGGGTGGAGCTTTTCAGGAGATGATTTGGGTTTTGTCAGTGTAGCAGAGGCTGGTGGATGGCCGGGCTGAGGTCATTCAACAGGGAAGGCATCCAGGGATGTGCAGC
The DNA here is from genome assembly GCF_015832195.1 of Motacilla alba alba. Lineage (NCBI taxonomy): Eukaryota > Metazoa > Chordata > Aves > Passeriformes > Motacillidae > Motacilla > Motacilla alba. Next base: position 16,930,954 of record NC_052028.1, read on the forward strand.
AGGTGTGCTATTCCTTGGGGGAAGAGCCACAGGTGTGCCAGGAAACGGGGAGCCAGGGATGGGAGCATTCCCACCAGGAATGGGGACTGCTGTGATGGGCAGGGAGCAGCAGCACCTCCTCTCCTCTGAGATCTTCCCTCGCAGCCTGACCTTGGCTCTGTCAGTGCCGTCCAATAACGCCGTTAAAAAACAAACATGAGTCAGGCCGAGTTTGCTTAAATAATGACTCCTTCTTCACCAAGGTGTGTTTGTCTCGTTTCCTCAAGCAGGCTCTGACTGGGCACAGACAGAAATAGCTGAGTTTGCCCAGGACTTTGTAAACACTGATTTAAAAGTAAGAGTGCTCTGGCTGAGGCTGTTGGCTCCTTCTAGGAAGTCTGCAAATCCTACATTCAGCTCCTCTGTGCCAACTGTGCTCCTGCAAGTGCCAGCAGTGCTTCTGCTTCTCCCCCTCCTCCTCATCTCCATCCTCTGCAGCCAGCTGGCACGCCTCGAGTTTTCCACCTTTTCCAGGTAATCCAGGAAGTCCGAGGCAGGACAAAGAGCAAGGGACGGGTGCCAGCCAGAGCAGGCTGAGCCCTTGGGGCTGGAAATACCTGGAACCTGTGGAAGGAGCTCCCCGGTGAACTCAGGGGAGATGCAGCTGGATGTGGGATGGAGGATGCAGGAGCCTGTGCCGGGAGTGGGGCTGGAGAGGAGCTGGGAATTGCCCAGCTCTCCTTTGAGGAGCTCTGTCCTGCTTTCCACCCTCCTCTGCTCCTGCAGACAGCAGCGGGGGGGCGGGGGACAAGGTGGGGACCCCAGTGTCCTCTGTGGGGACTGGCTGTGCTGGCTGCAGGAGCAGTGGGACGGGGTGGAAGGAGGGTGTGAGGGGGCAGCAGCGTGCCCCGCACACGGCGCTGTCACGCTGCACACCGTGGGATGCTCCCCGGGTGGGTGTGTGTGTGTTTGACAGCACAGCTGCTGCTGGAGGGCAAAGCAGGACAGTGGCACTCCAACGCCTGCCCAGGAGTGCCCCTGGGTGGGTTTGTTCAGAGGCAAAAGGGAAATAATCTGAGCCACTCCACTGGGGAGCCCCTCTGCCTTCAGCTGCCCGGGGATCCACCAGGACTCAGGCTGGAACAGCAGGAATTTCCCCATGGAAAGGGGGCTCAGGCCCTGGAACTGCCCAGGGAGGTTTGGATCCCCATCCCTGGAGTGTCCCAGGAAGGGCTGGAGGTGGCACTCGGGGCTCTGGGCTGGGGACAGGGTGGGGCTGGGGCACAGGCTGGACTCGGTGCTCTGGGAGGGCTTTTCCAAATGATTCTGGGATTCTGTGACTGCAGTGAATGTTGGTGTAAATCCTGAGAACCCCGTGGCTAAAATCTGGGGTGACAGTGCCAGGTTCTGGGGGTTGAAGGAAATCTCTGATGGTTGAAGGAAATCTCTCTAATTTATATCCACTCTGGGCTTCCCTGCCCATTTGCAGAGCAAGACACTGATGAGTGTCAGGGTAGAGACTGTCCCCTGCTCTGACCTTGTCATTCCTGTCCCTCATTCCTTAGGGAGTTTCTCAAAAAAAAACCCTCTTTCTAAAAAGACCAATGCACCAATTAAATGGTGCCAATGTTTCTCAAACCCGGGGGATCCCTGAGGAAGCAGAGTGTGAAGAACCCCATTGTGGTGCAGTTTATGGGAGAAGGGGGAAAGTGTTTCATGGCTTTTGCATTCAACTCCTTGCATTCTGTTCCCTGGTGCACTTTTTGTGGGACTGCCTTTATTATATTATTATTTGTTATTAGGGAGATGTTACCTCTGCCTCGGCTGGGGCAGAGGGTGGGAGAGGGATGAGCCCTTGTTCCCTCGGCTAACACCAATCCAACCCCAGGATTTGCAAAGCAGCTGACTTTAATCTGGCCTTGTGGTGTAATTCCATTAGAATTATTTTTATTAGAGCCCATAATGTGATCCAGGCCCCCCTCAGCCCCGAGGAGTGTCTGCAGAGCCGGGGCTGCAGGGAGAGCCAGCGGGGCCTGGGGAAAAGCAAATTACTCTGCAGGAACACAACTGGAGCTTGGGCAATTTGATGTGATTAGGGAAACAATTAGAGAAAATCGCTGGAGGTGCAGGGCCCCGAGGAGATGCTGCTGGGGAGGCAGCTGCTCTGGAGAGTCACCCCTGGGCACAGCGTCCTGTCCCCAGCCTGGCACGGGGAGATGAGGGTGAAAAGCCGCTCTCAGCCCCTCTCTGCGGGTGATGTTGGTGCTTCTGCCCTGCCCTGGTGCAGCCAGGAGGGTTTGGTTATTCCCAGATGGTTTTGCAGAGCAGTGTCTGGGTTTGGCGGATGCAGCAGGGGCTGGAGCTGTTCCTGCACCAAGCTGAGCAGGGAGATCATTCTCCCGCCCTGGGTGTGCGTGTCCCCGAGCTCAGGCAGCAGTTCAGAGCCCTGCCTTCAGTGGATCTCATCCCCACCTCCCCCCCTGCCCTCCCCTGGTGCACTCGGTGGCTCCTGCCTTGGCACAGCTCGCCCTCAGCAGCTCCACGGAGTTCCTTGTGGAGACCCTTCCCCAACTTCTCCAAAGGTTCTCACCTCCACAGCTTTGTCTGGAATCAGGGAGCTCTGCCCGGAGCCAGCACCTCTGGAAATGAGCTGTGAGATGCCACCCCAGGCTGGGGACACAGCCCCGGCGCAGGCTGGTGACACGGGGCAGCAGGGCCAGGGCTGTGTCCCAGCCCAGCAGCACCCCCTGAGCCATCTGCAGGGCTCTCTGTTGGCTTGGGCTGTCCCCTGATGGGCGAGGTGGCACAGACAGCCCTGTCCCCAGGCCCTGTGGGACAGGGAATGCCAGCAGTGACAGGTGAGGCACAGGACAGGGAATGCCAGGCAGTGACAGGTGAGGCACAGGACAGGTCCCATGGGGACAGAGAATGCCAGCAGTGACAGGTGAGGCACAGGACAGGGAATGCCAGCAGTCCCAGGTGAGGCACAGGACAGGTCCCATGGGGACAGGGAATGCCAGGCAGTCCCAGGTGAGGCACAGGACAGGTCCCATGGGGACAGGGGATGCCAGGCAGTCCCAGGTGAGGCACAGGACAGGTCCCAAGGGACAGGGGATGCCGGGCAGTCCCAGGCAGCTCTGCCCAGCCCAGCAGCTGCCCTGTTCATCCCCCCAGCAGGAGCCCAGGCACTGCTCCCTCCCAGGCCCTTTGTCCTCCCAAGGATCCCCCAAACCACGACCTCCTCTCTTCTCTGTGCCTGCGGTGTCTGGCTGTGCCCACACCTGCCTGAGGCTCCCACCTTTGTGCTTGGGAGTCCCCAAAAGCCCTCGGATTCCACATTATCCCTGCCAGCAGCTGAGGTGCTCTCAGAGCACCCGTGGGAAGCTCACAGCCCCTTCCCCGGGTGCAGGAGGGTTAATGTGGCCTCACGAATCCCCTGTTTTGTGGTGTACCAGGGCTGCTGTGCCATCAGGAAGGTCACAACCAAACCTTTCCCAGAGGTCTCCCCGAGAGGACTCGAAGGAAGCAGCTGAAGCTCAGGATCCAGCAGAGGAGCTGTTCCCTGCTCATCACCCCAGAAGTTGTTCTGAGGTGTCCTGGCTCTCCTGGGGCTCCTCAGCTCAACCAGAGGGCGCTGGGCTGGGCCCTGGTGGTGAAATGATTGCTGAGGCGAGAGCCAGGCTGGTTCCACACGGACCAGAAAAGCTTGAGGAGGATGTTTGGGGTGCTCTGGCTCTTTATGGCTGCTTTGACATCCCTGAAGCCAAGGTTGCCCCCATTAAAGCCCCTCTCAGAGCTCTGTCTGACAGAACTCAAGGCTGCAGCTGATTTTAGATGAGCCAAGGCAGTGGAATGTGTTTTTTCTTCATGGGCCCTCCATGGGATTGTTACAAAAACATGTTTTCCCTGACAGGAAAAACTGCCAAGCAGAATTTTTATCATTCAGCAGAGAAGGGAAAAGGGAAATAAAACAGAAACCCGAAGCCAGTCAACACTGTCCCCAGAAAAATAAGGGAAAGTTGCAGCAATGAATATAAATTAGGAATTAGAACATGTAGGTGTCTGATAAGGGAGGCTGAAGGAATCTGTGAAATAGTAATGAGCAGGGGGGTCAAGGATGAAGGGAAAGCATCTTCCCAGAGCAGTAAGAAGCACCGGAATGTTGTGTTCAGGAACTGCTGGGTTCAAATGGTACAGTCAGAACGGGGAAGGCAGAGTTACACTGAACCCTGCAATAAACACACTCTGCTGAGCTATCACCGAACTCCAGGTGAGAGACAGCGCTGGCCAGGCAGTCAGGGGGCAGAAATGGGAATGTGACAGTGGAACAGGCCCTGTGGCAGAGGCAAGCAGCACTCAAGAGCCTGGGCTGCTGTGCAAAATGAAGGGAATGAAGTTCCCTTTCCCTCCTGCTGTGCAAAATGAAGGGAATGAAGTTCCCTTTCCCTCCTGCTGTGGAAAATGAAGTTCCCTTTCCCTCCTCCTCCTCCTTGCCTTCATCCCCTCGCTGTCCTTGGCTTCCAGGCTGTGCTGCACACAGAGCCCCTGTCACAGCACAGGACACTGAGCTCTGCAGCTTGCAGGATCTCCCAGAGGGAGCCAGCCTGAGTAACCCAGCCTGCTCCGAAAGCCAGGGGCAGCAGGGAAGTGCAGAGCAAGCAGCTCCTTGCTGGCCTGAGTTTAGGAGCCTCCCTGGTCAGCAGAAAATCACGGAGCTGATAAAAACTAATTGCAAAGATGCCTTTTATGAGTGCCTCGTTTTCCGCGGGCTCTGCTTGGCTGAGCTGTTTTATTGATCAGAGCCCTTCTATTGCAGCTCAGGGAGGAAAACAAGCAGCCCTTCTGCACTTGTGTTTGCTTTTAATAAAATACAGCAAGCAGAACTTGCCGAGGGATGATTAAAACGCAAGCAGGGAATTGGGAGCTGGAGGAAGGAGGGATTTCCTTCCGTTCAGCTCAGGACTTCCCTGCTCCACGGAAGAGCCATTTACCCTGTAAATGCTAAAAGGGAGGGGAAATCTGGGTTGTTCACCTGTGGGGGACAGTCTGGGGTGAAATTTGTGCCCACAGGGCAATGTGAGCACAAATATCTGCAAGATGGGAAATGGTGAGCTCAGAGAAGACGAGCTTGGAGCAGGGGAAGGGTTTCCAGCAGCCAGGAGTTCCTGCTGCATGGAATTCTGGCAGTGAGGAAGGGCTGTGAGCACAGCCCCTGTTTGTTATTAGCAATAATGCCGGTGGTGGCAGCAGATGAATTCTGGATTAACGTTTCCCTCTGGCTCATCCCTGTTTGTTTGCATCCCAAGGGCTCCCTGCCCTCCCCTCCTGGCACCCTCCCTGACAGAGGAGCTGAGGGCTCTTCTGGCTCTGCAGGGCTTCCCAGGCAATCCCTTTCTTTTCCACCTCCCTCCTTTTAGCAAGCATCCCTCACTGCTCTCTGGGTGCCCAGACATTTATTGTTCCAGCTTCTGTTTGTTTATTTACAAACAAACACAAACAAAAAAAAGAATCAGCAGCGAGAGCCCAGACCAAGGATCCAAAAATAGGCAACCCAGGGGAGACTGGAAGCTGCAATCCTGGCTCATGGAAACATTTTTAGGTGATGAGCACTCGACAAAACCCAGCTAAAAGGAGCACCCTGGAGGCAGGTGGCTGCGGGGTGGCCCCTGCAGCAGCACCCACTGCCCTGCAAACCTGCAGGAGGTCGCTGTGGCATGGAGCTGCTGAGATTTGGGGACAAGTTTGCCTCCCCCAGGTGCAGGTGTGCCACGTCAGGAGCTGGAATTTGCTTCCTCTCAGCCTTGGCTGGGGCCAGCCTGATCCCACGGCTGCAGAGAAAGCAGGAAGGTGGGTCAGAGCAGAACCCCATCTCCCTCCTGAGGCTTTCTCTGGGGGTCTGGTGGAAGGATCTTCCCAAGGAAATCCATGGAGCTGCTGAGGATGAGCTGTGCCAAGGCAGGAGCCGCCGAGTGCACCAGGAGAGGATGGAAAAGGCCAAGAGGACTGGGAAAAGCGGAGAGAATTGGGATTGTTCAGCCTGGAGAAGAAGCTGTTCCCTGGAACGGGGTGCCCAGAGCAGCTGGGGCTGCCCCAAGGCCAGGCTGGACAGGGCTGGGAGCAGCCTGGGGCAGTGGAGGTGTCCCTGCCATGGCAGGGGTGGCACTGGATGGGATTCAGGTCCCTCCCGACCCAAACCATGCTGTGATTCCATGATCAGTTAGGAAGCTGCTGCATGGAAAAGGACCTGGAAGTACACACAGGGAATCACAAAGCCCTCAGCTAATGCTGGAAAGGGCAAACCCCGCAGCAGTGCTCATCCAGAGGGTGGGATGTGGAAAGCAGGGAGGGAATCCTTCCCCCCAGGGCTTTGGGAAAGGCACAGGAGGGATCCGGGAGCCCTCAGGAATGAGCAGAGCTGGGGCAGGGGGCTCTGGGGCAGTGCCAGCACAGGCAGGGCTGTCCGTGGGGCTGCTGGGCAGTGTCTGCAGCAAGAGGAACAAACACAGTCTGTGGAGGGCAGGAAAAGAAGCCACAGCAATAAAACGCAGCAAGGAAGATTTAGGAGATAGCCCGGAAAAATCCCTGCATGTGCTTCCCCTGGGAGCCTGCACAACGAGAATGTGGAACCTCCATCTCCAAATGTCAGGGTAAAGTATTGCTGGGTCTGCTGGAACTGCTCCTCAGGGTCTCTTCCAGGCCTTTTCCTCCATCTGATTCCTGTCTCCACGGCCTCAGAATCTGCTTTACAGCCTGGGGAAGAAAAAACCACACAGCTGAAACAACTGCATGACAGATTTTCTTGGGAGTGAGTTGGTTTTTTAGGTGACAAATGGGAACTTCCTGTTGGAAAAGTCTGATTGCAGAGGAATGTGATTTTCTGTGAAGAAGCCAAGATCACAAAGACAAGCTGTTTGCTGGATCTGCTGACTTGATGCTGCCCTGAGCTTTTATTGCATCTGCAAAGTTGGTGCTGACAAAAGATTTTGGTGCCGTTTTCTCTTCGGATGTTCTTCCTCCAGATCAAAAGCCTGATTAAACATAATAAACCAAAGGTGCAGATAACAGGGCAGGAGATTGTGTCAGCCCAGGGTTTCCTGCTTCCCTGTTCTGAGCCCTTCTTGCTGGCTGCCCTGGCTGCTTTGAAAGGTGTGACGTTAGCAGAGGCTCTCCTTCCCCCTTCCTGAGTGCACCAGGATGAATATCCAAGGGTTTCCAGGTTTCCCAGCAGCTTCCCCCACCCTGGGGTGCAGGGACAAGGCCAGGCTTGGCACGTGACAGGGTTGATCTGGAGGGAGCCAGGAATGGTGGGGAGGGACTTCTACAGGAGCCAGGAGTGCCAGGACACAGGGAATGGCTTCAGCTGGCAGAGAGTGGCTTTAGATGGGATGCAGGGAGGAAATTCCTCCCTGGCAGGGTGGGCAGGGCTGGCACAGGGTGCCCAGAGCAGCTGTGGCTGCCCCTGGATCCCTGGCAGTGCCCAAGGCCAGGCTGGATGGGTTTGGAGCAGTCTGGGACAGTGGAAGGTGTCCCTGGCATGGCAGGGGTGGAACAGATGAGTTTTGAGGTCCTTGCAGCCCAAACCATCCCATGTTTCTGTGATTTGGGCTGGTCCTTTTCACGCCAGGCCCCTCCTCACCCTGTGCTCAGCTGGCTCCAGCCCCAGGGCAGTGGCAGCCACTGGGAGAACTGGGGTTCGTGGCACTGGTGCCTCTCCTTCCTCCAAAACAAATGCCACGATAAATCCCTTTGCACTCTGTCCCCCGAGAGATGGGTGTGTTTTTTATGTCACTGAGCAGGGTTTGTGAGAGCACATCTCTATTTCTGTCACTACAGCACAAGTGCAGAGTCAGGGTTTGGGTACTCACCAGGCACCCGCTGCTCATTGTGATGTCTCCACGCTTCTCCCTCCTCCCTCACTCCCAAAGCAATGAACAGGAAATTCAGCTGCTGCCTGAATGGACACATTTCCAGCAATCTGCCTTAATTCTTTATTTACTGCAAAATGAGCAGGGCAAAAACTGCAGCATCAGTTCCTCTTCTGAGGCTGGATCTGCTCCTCCTCCCATCCCTGCCTCTCCCTGCCCTGCCCTCTCCCCATCCCAATCTCTGATGAAAAGCAGCATCTGACTGCTGCCCGTGGATTCCTGGAGGGAACAGCTTCCAGGGAATTGGTGTGACCAGAGCTGAGCTGCTCAGCAGCGCTTGGAGCTGGGTGTCCCTCCCTGCCCTGCCCTGATTTGTGCTGAGAGCTCAAACTTCACTTCTGCACCTCCCAGAGCAGGGCCTGATGGCATTTCCTGCCAGGCAGAGGGAGAATTCCGAGTCTGCTGCTGGGAACGAGGAAGGTTTGTAGCCGTGGTGAGGCAGCCAAGGGCCTGCCTGAGCCAGGGGAGCAGGGATTGATGGAGGACATGAAGGGAACCCTGTCCCACCTGGGCCTTCCTCTGCAAGCAGAGCCCTGAGCAGAGCTGCAGGGATCAAACTGTGCTGTGGGCACACACCAGACACACCAGACCCCCAGGGATCAGACACTGCTGTGGGCACACACCAGACACACCAGACCCCCAGGGATCAGACACTGCTGTGGGCACACACCAGACACACCAGACCTCCAGGGATCAAACTCTGCTGTGGGCACACATCAGCTCTCCAGGGATCAAACTCTGCCGTGGGCACACCCCAGACCCTGCCTTGCAGAGAGGGGGTCTCTGAGATGCCTCTGACATCTCTCTCTGCACGGTCCAACGAAGCCTTCACAGGTCTCAGAACACCTGGGGGGCACCTGGGGGGCACCTTGCCCCGGTCTGGGCTCACTAAGGGAGGTCTCAGAGCTGCTGAAAAGCTTCAAGGCGCCTCTGGACTAATGAAGGGCTCAGGGGTTCTCCCAGGACTTCAGCCTGCCCTCGTTCCCCTCAGGAGCAGCAGGAGGAGGAAGAGGAGGAGGAGGAGGAGAAGAAGGAGAAGGAAAAGAAGAAGGAAGAGGAGGAGGAGGAGGAGGAGGAGGAAGAAGAAAAGAAGAAGAAGGAAAAAGAGAAGGAGGAAGAAGAAGATGGGCAGGAGGAAGAGGAGGAGGAGGAGGAAGAAGAAAAGAAGAAGAAGGAAAAGGAGAAGTAAGAGGAAGAAGATGGGCAGGAGGAAGAAAAGAAGAAGAAGAAAAAAGAGAAGGAGGAAGAAGAAGATGGGCAGGAGGAAGAGGAGAAGGAGGAGGAAGAAGAAAAGAAGAAGAAGGAAAAGGAGAAGTAAGAGGAAGAAGATGGGCAGGAGGAAGAAAAGAAGGAGGAGAAGGAAAAGGAGAAGGAAGAAGAGGAGGAAAAGGAAAAGAAGGAAGAGGGAGAAGAGGGAGGAGGAAAAGGAGAAGGAGGAAGAAGAGGAGCAGGAGCAGAAGGGCTGCACCAGATAGTGCAGAGATGAGACAGGTTTGGGGAGGTCAGTTGAAATGATGCCATCACATCCGGGATTTCCAAGATTTTCAAGGTGGGATGGAGGCAGGGCAGGGTCCACAGCCCCAGTGGGACACGTGCACAGATCAAGAAACTCATGGATTCTCCATCCCAGGGAGGTGTCACCCACAAGAGGCTGCTCTGCCCCCTGCAGTGACCTTGAGGAGCGCCAGGCTGTGCCAAATCCCACAAAAACGCTTTTGTGCATCCCCTGGGATGTCAGGGAAGGTCTCAGGGGTGCAGGCAGGTTTGTTACAGAGGAACCCTGATAAATCCACATTTAACTTTCACAGCCAGCTGCAGCCAGCCTTGCCTGGCCCTTGCCAGCCTCTGCTGTAAACCTTGTGCTCTGCAGCCTTTTTTCATGGTGATTTGTCCTTCAGCACTGTTATTTTAGATTGTACTGGGTCTGGAGGAGCTTCCAGAGGCAGCTGGGGATGGTGGCGTTCTTTCAAGGCAGGCAGCTGCTCCTCTTGGGATAGAAATCAATAAATTGGCACCAGCACTCCAAAATCCCAGCTCAATAATTATTATTAATAATTATCATAATTAATTTCATTGATTCCTAAGGGATTTACAGAGAGGGTCTGGCCACGCTGAGCTGGGTCTCTTGTGCTGGTAGAAATTATATTTAATTGAAGGAAATAGAATTAATTAATAGAATTAATGCAGTGGGAGAATCAGCTCTCTAGTTAAGGTGGGTGTTTTATTCCTCAAAGGAATAATTTCTTTAAAGGTCAAGGTAGGACCCACTAACAAGTGCAGCACTGCTGGAGTCAGGGGATTTCAGGGTAAAACAAACTCAAAGCAGAAAGGTGTGTGATGATTAAAGGGTATGGAGGGATCTTAAAGGATCAAGGAGAGCAAGAATGAAAAAGAGAAATAAAAAAAATATCCCAAAATTATAAATTATTCATTGTGAGTGACTGTGAAGTGGCTTGGGAGGCTGCCAGATCATTCTGGGGACTGAGAGCCCCCCTGATTTCCTTGCCAGCCCTGGGAAAAGCATCCAGGTACAAGAAATGGCTCTCAAATGGCTTTTGCTTGAGAGCAGAATCTGTTTTCATTTCAATAGCAGTGACATTCCTTTTGTCACATCCAGGCTCTTTAGTTCCCTTCAAGGCTGCAGCTTTGGGTGGAAGGAGTCTGGCAGCCACACCTGGAACTTGTTTTCCAAAAATAACATTTACTTTTGGCTAATTTAATACTTTGCAACTTCTCAGGAGGAGTTTTTCATTTGCTTTCTGAGGGACTGTGCAAATATGAATAAAAGTCAGCTGTTTCACGAGCAGGGAAGAAAATAAAATAGAGGGAAAAAAAAAAAAAAGCTCCTTTGGCAAACACCCACATGGAAGTTTTTAAAAGCAGCCTCAAACTGCATCTGTAGGCTGCAGCTACTCCTCCAGCCCTGCGTGTCCCTGTACCCCAGAGAGGGAGTGCGAGCAGCAATTCACCATTTTAAAGGCACTTTTTGGGGTTTTTGTGAACAGCTCCACAATTTGCAGCGGTGCTGTGCTGTCCCCAGGCATCCCTGTGCTGCCGGGCGTGAGCCTGGAAACAAGGGGGGAATCCCAGAGGGAAGGTGGCAACTCCCTTCTGCAGCTCTTTTGTGGAAATCTGGCCAAGTTTGGATTTTCTGTGGCACAGTTTGGATTTTCTGTGGCACAGTTTGGATTTTCTGTGGCACAGTTTGGGGTCTCTGCAGTTGTTTGGGGCTCAGGCCCAGCTGATTTATACTCAGGGTTTGGCACAAGTACTGAGACCAGGTCAGAAAGGAGCTTCAGCAGGTGAAAGTAAAGGAATTTTGCTGAAAAATGCCCCAAAGCACCTTGAATTAAGAGGATTTCCAACCTTCCCGGCCAGCAGAAGCTCTTGCCCTGCCTCAGACCCCTGCCCCAAATAAATCCACAAAGCACAGCCTTTTATATCACATATTTTTCCCAGAAATTTCAGGTCTTTCTTAAGCTGCTTTACCTGGTTGTGACCAAACCTTTTTCTCGTTTAAAACCACAGAATTTCCAAATAAAGACCTTCACGGATGCTGCTTGTGCCCTTTCCAGCCTCACAGACCATCCCATCCATAAACCCCTGCATGCTGCAGCCTCCACAGTAATTTAGCACAGGAGGAACCCACCCCGAGTCCAGGTGAGCTCAAGAAAAAGGAATTTCTCACTCCTGAGAACAGGGGAGCTGCCTCAATACTGCCCTTTATACAGAGATTTTCAGATGTAGGTGAATTTTAGATCAGGAGCTACGAATCACAAACTCTGACAACATTCAGGTTCTTTTCTGGGCTAATTTTTGGGCCATTCATTGCGATTTTTTGGTGGCCGATGCTGCAGCTGGTTTTGTTCAGTTCCAAAGGACAAAAAAGTCCAAAATTCCTTTGTCCTGTTGAATTATCTTAGGGGCTAAATGAGGTTCCCATTGCTAATCCTTGCCACTGTAAATTCAGAACTCACTAACCACTAATGCCCAGTATTCAGCTAAAATCTGCTGTTCCCGTGGGATTTCTGATCAGTTTGTTCCCTGGAGTATTCGTGGTGGCTGCAAGTGGCAGAAAGTCAGAGACTCTTTATGGGAATAAAAAGTAGGAAATTCTCCTCACGAGCAATGTGGGAACTGCAGAATGCTTCCAGGAGGATTTTTAGAAGTTTCTTTCTGATCATTTCAGAAGGAAGTGGAGTGGGGCAGTCAGTCCTGCTGGGGTGGGAGGGTCTGGCTGAGTGAGGCTCCTCTCAGGAGGGGCTGAGGAGGAGCTGGAGCAGAGCCTGGGGAGGCTGGGATCCTCCAGGCTGAGCAGGCAAAAAGAGGCTGGGAAGTGGCAGGCAGGGACCTGCCAGAGACACTTTTTTTTCCAAGGCAGATGTGGGAGGAAGCATCTGGTGCTTGCTGGCATGGCCTCGCTGCCCCAAGCAGGGGCTCAGAGCTCCAGGCATGGGGGATCCTCAGCTCTTCCCTGTCCCACCTCAGCCCCTGTTTCCATCTTCCAGGACCCAGCTGAGCAGGAGGGTGTTGATGAAGGCCGTGGCTGTTGTTAGCTCGGCACTGTCCATCCCTCATTGCTGGAGAATCCCAAATCCCTGAGGCTGGAAAATCCCAGCTGCGCCCCATCCCCACCTTGTCCCCAGCCCTGAGTGCCACCTCCAAACCTGCCTGGGCAGCCCCTGCCAGCGTTCAACCTCCTTTTCCATGCAGAAATCCCTCCCCATGCCCAGCTGTGATGCTCTTACACCTGGTTTTACACCTGGGTAAGGTGATTTTACACCTGGGTAAGGGGATTTTACACCTGGGTAAGGGGATTTTACACCTGGGTGAGGTGATTTTACACCTGGGTGAGGTGATTTTTACACCTGGGTAAGGTGATTTTACACCTGGGTGAGGGGATTTTACACCTGGGTATGGGGATTTTACACCTGGGTAAGGTGATTTTTACACCTGGGTGAGGTGATTTTACACCTGGATAAGGTGATTTTTACACCTGGGTAAGGTGATTTTTACACCTGGGTAAGGTGATTTTTACACCTGGGTAAGGTGATTTTACATCTGGGTGAGGTGATTTTACACCTGGATAAGGTGATTTTTACACCTGGGTAAGGGGATTTTACACCTGGGTAAGGTGATTTTTACACCTGGGTGAGGGGATTTTACACCTGGGTGAGGGGATTTTACACCTGGGTAAGGTGATTTTTACACCTGGGTAAGGTGATTTTACACCTGGGTGAGGGGATTTTACACCTGGGTATGGGGATTTTACACCTGGGTAAGGTGATTTTTACACCTGGGTGAGGTGCTCTGAGCTCTGAATGGGAAATGAGCCCCACAAGCAGCTCCAGAGCAGGGTGGCTATTGTTTATTTGTGATGAAGCAGCAGCAGTGGGCTAATCAAGCGCTCATCAGCAGCAGGTCAGGCTGTAATTACAGAGCCTGGTGCAGTTGGTCACTTCTCCCTGAGTGCAGCAGTCAGGCACTGAGTGTCTGGGGTAAGTTGGGGACGTTTGGGAAGCACAGCTCCTCCAGGAGCAGCTGGAGCTGCTGGGTGATGCCTGAAGAGGCTGAGCTGGAGCAGAGGCACCACGGGGATCCCTGTGCCTCCTTTAGCCCAGCAGTTCAGGGAGCACGGGGCTCTCAAGTGGCACTGCTGCTCTCTGAGTTACTCAAACCTTGAAGAAAAGCTCCAGAGAGCTCTCCTGAGCAATTAAACCTCATCAGAAAGAGCTCGAAATCCCAGGGGGTGCAAAGGAGATCTTTTCTCTCCTGTTACAGGAGGGGGAAAGCAAAGTTCTGCTGCTCAAGCACAGGTTTGTCTTTTGCACGGGTGTTTTTTTCCCCTTCTTTGTGCTGTTTTAAGAACCAAATCTCCACAATTCCATCATCTATCAGAAGTTTCTCCTCCCTGGAGAGGCAGTGAGATCCTGGCAGCTGAGGTGTGAAAGGAAAGCCAACGCCTGGGCCAGGATGTGCTGAATCCTCCAGGGAGGGATTTGCTGTGTTTGGGGAATGAAGGGCTGGAGGCAGTGACTGGAGGGGCAGGAAAATGCTGGATAAATGCTCATCCCTCTGGATGCAGCACTCCATCCTCACCCCCTGGCTGCCCCGGCAGTGCCCTCACGTGCCAGTTCATCTCTTCAGTCACAATTTATTTGATCAGTGTTGTGGTTGATTAGCACTGAAAATATCAAGAAGGCAAATTTATTCTCCTCTAATTCTGACTGATTTGTCAAACTCTATTCCCCACCTTTAATTCCCGATGAATTTTCATTTTCTTATTTAGGAGACAGTTTATTATTGTGCTGGAGAGCAGTCTTGGACTGATAGGTTTACAATTACCTGGATTATTCCCTTTATGCTTTCCAAATGTTGATACTCTGTTTTGGTAACTCTGATTGTCCAAGCTTTCTGGAAATCAAGACCAGCCCTGTGTGCATTTCCTTACCCAGCTCTTGAAAACTCCTTCTAAAGACAAAGATGCCCTTGCCTGGACTTGCTGATCTTGAAGGGACCAGCATTAGTAACTGCTGTTTAGTCTGTGGGGATGGAAAACATCACCACTTAACAGGGTCCCCAAAACAAAATCACAGAATCCTTCAGGCTGGAAAATAACCTTCAAGGTCACTGAGCCCAAATTTGAAGCATTTATTGACTGTGTGCCTTTTCTTAAATCAACTTAATCATCAACTCAAATATTTTCCACCTGATCAGCCTCATTTTATTATCTTTTTACCAATATGCTCAAAACCAAGCTCTTCTGCAGCCTGCAGGTTTGTCTGCAGCTCTTACTGCTTTCTGACAATTCCTAAATTTTTAACCACAAATCCACAGCTCCCAGCTTCCCCTTTTCCTGTATTTCTGGATGCATTTTTATCCTCTATTTCTGCTCAGCTGTGACCTCTGCCCCGAGCCTGCCCACGGGGTTTGAGGTGCTGCAGGTTTGTGACCCTCTTCCATTTCCATCCCTCTCTAACTCCTGTTTTCAGCTCTGTTACAACCAGGGGATTTTGTCCACCAAACCCCGTGTGGAGCTGAAATCACAGGCGCTGTGATTCAGCCCAGCCCAGGAGATTGTTTGGAGTTACACAGGAGCCATTGGGGCAGAGAAGGACCCCCAGGCCAGGAGATCCTCCTGTTCCTGCCCCTCTCCAGCTGCAGATCCACAAACTGGCTCTTGGCACCGAGCTTCAAAGCAGGGGCTGATTTCCTGCTTGTGTTTCACAGCCTGCAAACCCAGCTTATGGCAGCAATAAAAACAAACCAGAGGCTTTAAATTCTGACACCATAAAGCTGTGCTTGTCCCCGAGCCCCAGATGGGGAGCGGCACGAGTCCACCCGGGCAGGAGAGGGGCAGCAGCAGGAGCTGGGGCACTGGGAAGGACAGGCTGTGCTCTGCTGGTGCCTCCAGAGGCTGGGCAGGGTTCCAGGAATAAAGCAGGGATTTAATAAAAACCCTTCACAGGACACACCTTGGGCAGTGCCAGAGCCCGGCCGTGGCTCCACCCCAGATGGACTCCTGGCCACGAGTTCTCACACTTTGATCAGTTTTGGTCCATTTCCACCCTGGGCTTCAGTGTCCAATTCCAGCTCCAGGGGATGCAGTCCCACCCTCCCAGGCTGCTCCCCTCAGTTCCCTGTTGTTGGCACTTTTTGGGCTGGAAAAGGATTGTTCTGTGGGACTGAGCTGTGAGGAGAGCTTGCCCACACTTGATCTGGAGTTCAGAGTTCTGTACCAGTGCAGTGCAGAGTCTGGAAAACAGGAAAGCTCAGACTGAAGGCATCATCACCTGCAGCAGGCTGGCAGTGACCAGCAGCAGCACTTCCATGGCAAAGCTGAGGGATTCCCACATTTACCTGCACTCCTGGTCTGCGTGGGCAGGAAACAAACCATTCATTTGGCACAGAAATCACAGCTAGTGCCTTTCTGGGGCAGCATTCTCCACACCCCGGTGCTGGTGTGAGGAGGAGAAAAGCTGGAAAGAGATTTTAGGGAAGAAAATGCAGGTTCTGGGGCAGTTTGATGACTTGTGAGCGAGGAGGGAGCGTGGCAGCCCTGCACGGATCAGAGTCGGGTGGTGAGAAAAGACTCAGCCCCCCTCTTGCCCTCAGCTGTTAATTGACATCTCTTGCTGTGTTTTTGGTCTGTTGAGAGCCAGGCTCTCCCGTGGGATGTTTCCCTGGGCTGAGGTTGGAGTGCAGCTGAAGGCTTGGTTTGGAGAGCAAAGCTGACAGTAATTGCTGAAGGTGAGAGCGGCGAGCTGGGAGAGCTCATCATGGCCCTGTCACAGGCAATAACCCACAGGTTTTACAGCTGCTCCCTCTCCCCTCACACAAACACAGCCTGGCAGAGGCAGGGAGCTGCTGCAGATGTCTGTGCCGTGGAACAAAGTCACCCTTGAGAAGTTTACTGCTGTAAATATTTGATCCAGGAGGACACAACTGCCCGGCCGTGCCCTTTCCTGGGGAGCAGCCCTTGGACTCTGCTGCCTGCTGGGGCTATTTTGGTACTCAAGGATGAAATTTAAACTTCACCATTGACAGAGAAATCTGGTGTGAGGCTGAGGAGGCTCAGAGGGCACGGGTGAGGGCTGTGAAGGCCAGGCTGGCACCCAGAAAAGGCTGTTTGCCCACGAGGTGTGGCTGCCACTGTCACCCCAGTGCCACCTGTGACTGGCATCCCTGGGGAACACGAGCCCCTAAACCTGTGGTTTGGGTAGGCAAGCCAGAGACTTTCCTTTTTAAAGAGCTTTTGGAATACAAAGTCATTTCTTCTGTGCTCTGTGTTTCAAGCTGGAGTCCATTTCGTCGTTCGGGATGTGTCACGTCTGTTTTAATTTCTGTGTTTAAGCAAAGTGCTCCATTTTCCCCTGCTGGGGTGAGGCTGGATTCAATCAGCCCAGCAATCTGTCTCTGCTGACAGCTGAGGGACTTCTTATCAGCTCTGTCCTTCCTGGGGAGAGAAGGGACAGCAGGGACGGGGAAGGCAAGAGGTGCTGTGGGAGGGGGCAGTGTCCCCCCCTTTGGCAGAAATGGGGGACAAAAGCCATTTTATCTGGGAGTGAGCAAGGTGAATCACTTTGAGATTTCCCGTTCCTCAAGTGTTGCCATGGGCAGGATGTTCTCTTACAGCACTTGGAGGGTTTTGGGCTTCTCTGCAGTGATGAGCAAGGAATTGTCTGGATTGAGGTGACTCTTCAAAACCAGCAGTTCAGTGTGGGCTGGGGAGAGCTGGTCCAGTTAACCTCTGCTAACAGCTTCTTTTTCCCTGGTAATGATGGAGCTGTGAGGAAAACCACCACCCCAAAAGTGAGATGTGTATGGAAGCGAGCCACAGCTCTTTTTTTATTCAATCCCAGCTTCAATTTAGCAGCTGCTCACCACAGAAAGTGAGGAGCCTCTTGAAATCATGGGTTTAATGGCAAATGCAGGCTTTATTTATGTCAGAGTGGTTCTGCTGGCCTCAGTCAGGAATCCCACACTGGATGGGACCTCGATGACTCCCTGCACTTCCAAGAACCCCTGCATGAGGTGTGGAGGGCAGCAATTTCCAGGGTTCCTAAACATCTTCTGCTCTGAGTTGACCCATAAAAAAAATTTGTGTCTGCCAGAAAACTGCACTGAAATCAGCCATCAACCCTGCACACAGAGGCAGGCCAAGGGGACAGTGGTGTGCCAGGTGAGCTGAGCTCAGCCTGGCAGCTGGAGCACCCCTGCATTCCCCGGTGCCACCAGTGCAGCCTTTCCAAGCTGCTCCTGGATCACCCTTTGTTTTCAGGGGGTTTTGTCGGTTTGTGAACATTTTTTTTCCCCCACCATTTTAGAAATTGTTTTTTGGGGTTGGTTTGGGGTTTTTGTTTCACTCTTATATAAAAAGTTTCAGTTATTGTAGAAGTCCCCATGATAACAAGGTGATACAGATATTGTGTAACATCAGTGCACGCTAAAATCACAATTTTTCCCAGAAGAACAAAGGAAGAAGATGCCCCCTTAACTGGAATTCTGACAGACAGAATCACTGAAAAGTTTTTCACCCGTTTTGCAGGAGAAATCACAATTAATTTTATGCTGCTAGCTCACAGGGTGAAACCATACCAGGTATTTTGTCCCGTGGAAGAACCCCAGAGCAGCAGCACAGGAGAGCAGCATTTTTGGCTTTTTCCTCCAAATTCAGGTTGGAGATCAGGTCTTAGGGACACAGAGGTGAATCTCTAGACCTCTCCCCCTTTTCTTTGCCCAACACAGCAGCAGTTTTTGCAGAGTGCCCAAAGAATCACCAGCTGAAGCTCCAAGCTGCAAACAGGGGCCAGCCAAACTCTGCCTTTTTGACAGAAATATCCTTTTGACTCCAGCAAATTTCCCTTGCAAAACGCTGTCTGATACATCCACCCTGAGTTACTGAGCAGGTCTGCAGGGTGGGGGCTCATTTGCATTGCAAGGCTGCCATCGGTGTCTGGGAAGGCTGAGGCACTTTTATTCTGATTTTCCTTTGAAGCCAAGTAACCACGGTGGCATTATTTGCATCTGGGCTGGCATTAACAGGCTGTGGTGGTGCCTTTATCCCTGGCTCCCTAGAGACAGCACAAGGGGTAATCAACAGCCTCAAGTGCTCCGAAACTGAGCCTGTTTTTTCCACTGGATTAGCAGCAGCAAATGCACAAGCACATTATTAAGATGGTGCATTCATTTCTTTGGAGTCAGGATGGAATTTTGATAGAGTTAAAAACCCCATTAATATTTACATCACTTAGTGGTGCTGGAAGTAAGTACATTTATTTTAACTCAAGCTGCAAAGCATTTAGTTCTTTGTAATTACAGCACTGCTATTAAGTATTCATAAGGCTGCACAATAGAGTGTCACAGAAAACCTGGTTTAATTTAGTGGTTAGTCAATGTTTTAGGTTTGTGTAAAAACAGAAACTAATTTACCAAGCCTTCTTGCTTGTGTTTTCCCACCTGGGCTTGGCAAACTTTCTTCAGCTTGGCTCCATTCAAACTACTTTTTGTACCTTTGGAGTTGGGGGGGTCTTGCAGGTGCGCAGGTAATTTGGAATGGGCCCAGGCAGGCTGGGGGGAGAGCTGGAAAATCTGCCTGGTGGGAAAAGAGCTGGAAGTGCTGGTCTAAAGCAGCTGAACAGGAGCTGGTGGGTGCCCAGGGGGCCAAAACACCACGGGCACCTGGCCTGGATCCTCCAGTGGAGGAAATCTGCATCTCTGGGAGATCCTGGAACTAATCCCTGTGTTTGTCTCTCCCCTGCAGGATGAGGTCTCTCCTATGGACATTGGACTCCCATCTGCCTGTGCCTGCTGCCTGTGATGGAAGAGCTTGATGTGAATGTGAGGTAGGAGGAAGGACTCAGCTGCTGCAGCCCCTGAGCTGGAATGGGCAGCGACCCTAAAATGCACCTGCAGGGCTGCAGGGGAGCATCTCCTCTCTGCCTGCAGATCAAACTCTCTGCTCACGCAGCAGAGCCTGCTTGGGCTTTCCTGGAGCTTCTCTGAGGAGGTGACATCACCCTGGTATTTGGAGAGGTGTCAAACGTGGCCCAGACTAGTCAAGGGTTTCTTTTCAGTCGAAAAGGTTGTGAATTTTGAAAAGGTTGCAATGTGATGTTGGAAAGACATTCCTGGAAAAATTTTGACAGTTCAGTTTGGAACTTGCACTCCTCACAGCTCGAGGGAGGTGGCAGACCTCATTTTCTCTAATTCCAGAGTAGAAAAATAAATGACCCACGAGTATTTCCTATTTCTATTTTACTGGATTTTTTAATTTCATGCGACTCGGTGATTCTTATCGGGTACATTTATTACAGGCAGTAGGTTAATGAGATCCTGTCAAGTGGTTTGAAATGAAAACCTCAATTTGGTTACAGCGATCCAGAGAGGCCAAACTCTGCCTGGCCTGGGCTCTTACCAGTGTAAGTGACAATAGTGCCATGTTTGGGACCATGAAAACCTCCCCAGGCTTTGGGTAAGACTCCATCACCTCCCTGCAGAGCATTCCCAGCTGCCAGGAACGATGGTCTGACAGCCCCTCTTATGTCATGGCAGCTAAATCTCATTCTCTTGTATTTTTGGAGCACAGGTGACTCTTATCTACACCAGTTCTGCACAGCATTTTTGCCCTGCATTTTTCTGCCTTTCTTTCCTGCCCTTTTCCCTCTGCTCCTTCTCCTCCCTTCAACCCCACCCACATTTTTTCTTCCACCCCCTTTTTCCCAACATTTTTGTGCCTTTTTTCCCCCATCTGGTTTTTCCTGCCTGATTTTTCCTGCCTTTTTCCCCACCTTTTTTTTCTTTAGCCTGCTTTTTTCCCATCCTTTTTTCCCATCCTTTTTTCCCATCCTTTTTTCCCATCCTTTTCCCCGCCTTTTTCCCCCCTCACCTTTCTTCCATTTCTTTCCTCTTTACCCACTGCAACCCTTTGGGAAATGGCATTTCCCTGAGGCTCTGAGCTTTGCTCAAAGCTGGCACCTGGTTTTCCCTTGGAAAATCTCCTCAGTGCTGATAGGGGAAGATGTCTGCTAATGCCTTTACAAACAATTCCAGGGGTGTTAATGAATTTGAAAAGGCTCTTGACGTCTCCAGCAGCCTCAAGGGCAAGGCTGTTACAGACCCCAGCCGAGTTTGACTCCCGAACTTCGGGGTCACAGATGAAGGCTCAGCACAGAGCCCAGTGCAGAACCAGCGGGGAAAGGAAGAGGGCTACAGGCAGCCAGGAGTTTGGGATGAAAGGAATTTTGAGATTCCCCAGTGGAATCTTTCCTTTTATTCTAATCAAGTTGCAGGACTCCTCTGTCTCCTCTACGGACGCTGGCTTTTCCCACACGTGGGAAATATTGATCCCACAGTTGTGTTCCAGGCAGATTTTGGGATATTGTCCTGAGTGCTTCACACTCCACAAAGGGTTCTTGCTTCCTCGGGTTGTTACAGTCTGGATAAGCAGCTGAAAAAAAAATCACCAACACCTTTAATGCAGGTAAACAACTTTAACAAAACCCCTTTAATTCTAGCTGCTGGGGAAGGCAGACTCCCTTTGCTAAGTCAACTTTGCAAAAACAAGGTATTCTTTCAGTTTGCCACAGCTGTAATTGCTTTTTATTTTTAAGCTGAGCCCCCAAACCCGCTGAATTTTAGATTGATGTTAATTGCTTCCAAACTTGGCTTTATCAGCTTCAGTCTCCTCACTTTGCTGCTGAAGGTGTTTTTGTGGCTTGAAAAGTGCAGAGCCCTCCAGCAGTTCTGCGTGCAGCTCATTAATCTTACCTCGACTTTGAGGAATGAGCAGCAAGGTGAGGGAACAGGGAATCACATCGCTTGGATTGCTCGTGTTTGCTTTGAAGCAAAGGCAAAATCCCATTTTTTGACCCAAAGCCCTGGTGCAGAGGCAGGGGGGGCACTGGTGCTGACAGCTGACCTCCATCTGTCCCCTGGGAGGGAATTGTGTGTTTGGGGAGCCCCGAATCCTGGGGTTTGCTGTGCTGGCTCCTTCTCCCTGAGGAGCCTTTGCTGGGGAGGGTTTGGCTCCTGGTGCTGAGCACGGGCAGGAGGAGGCAGGGAGGGTCCTCAGTCTGCTCTCCCCATCCAAACCTGGCAGAAACAGGAGCAAGAGTCATGGAGGGAGAGACAGGGACACAAAGACCCATCCCTGGAGCTCCAGGGTGTCCTGGAGGAGCTGGACCATGCCCTCACCCCCTGCTCAGCACACTGCCAGCCACTCCTGGGGGGGGACAAGAGCTGGGCTGAGGGGTTGCAACCAAACAGGCACCAAAATGACCCCGAGTGTAGGAAATGGAAGGAGCTGAGGGAAGTGTTTGAGTGCTCTGAGTGCCCTGGCAGTGGGGATTCATGGAAAGCCATCAGCTGAGGTTGCAATAAAGTGTTTATTCTTGTGTACACAAGCTCTTTTCAAAACCTCTCCAGCTCCTACACTTGGAGTCATTAAATCATTGTTTATCTCAAGTCCTTTGATCACACTTGTGTTCAGGTGAGAAATAGCAGGCTATAAAATGTCATTTACCAGGCCACAATCAGCCTGGAGCTCTCTTCCTCCTTCCCTTTCCAAGGGAAGATCAGCTCTAATCCTTCCGTGCTATCAGCAGCATCCAGCCAGAGAGGGATTTGCTCTTGCATTTCTGCAGAGGTGAATGAACTGATTGGGAAGATTTTCTGCCAAACCCTGTCTGCTCCACCTGGTCCCCCAGGATGGGGAAAGGGCTGGAGCCCCAGGAGAGGCTGAGGGAGCTGGGAGGGGGCTGGAGAATCCCTGAGGGAGATGGGAAGGGGCTCAGCCTGGAGAAAAGGAGGCTCAGGGGGCCCTTGTGGCTCTGCACAGCTCCTGCCAGGAGGGGACAGCCAGGTGGGCATCCAGGATGAGAGGGAACGGCCTCAGGCTGGGCCAGGGCAGGCTCAGGGTGGGCACAGCAGGAATTTCCCCATGGAAAGGGGGCTCAGGCCCTGGAATGGCCCAGGGAGGTTTGGATCCCCATCCCTGGAGGGTCCAAGGAAGGGCTGGAGGTGGCACTCGGGGCTCTGGGCTGGGGACAGGGTGGGGATGGGCACAGCTGGGACTCAGTGCTCTGGGAGGGCTTTTCCAACCTCAGTGATCCCATGAAACCCAAAAGCAGCCAGCTGGAAGAGGCTGTGGGGTTGGCCAGGTTTATCCTCGGTGTGCCTGGAGGTGCTGAGGTGGTTGGGCACAGCAGGGAATGCACACACTGGGAGCCCTCAAACACCTGAGGCATTCCCGATCCTGCAGCCACAGAGCATCCCCCACCTGCCAACAGCCCCAGGGCAGAGCAGGAGGGCACAGGGAGCAAGGAGTGATACAGGCTCATTTCACATTTTGTGCTACCAGCCAAAAATTTCCAGTAGCCAAAAAAGCCTTGGGGGAGAAAGTTCTCTTTCCTGAATGCTCCCTCCAGCCCAGGCACTGCTCCTCGGGGGAGTCACAGCCTGGGTATTTTTCATATTGTTCAACTCTTTTCTCAGTTTCTAGGGAAACACTTTAAAGCACTATATTTATGGGAACATCTTTCCAAACACCTCCGCCAACACTTAATTAATGGAGTTTTTAAGGCTGGCTCCAGCTTCTGCAAATGAATAGTGTGCTCTGATGGCAGCTGTGCCAGGGAGACACACGGGCTCTGGAAACAGAGCTGGGGAGGGCACGGGGGCAGCTCCTGTTTGTGTTTGTGCTCAGCCCCACGGGGGGGTCAGGCCACCACATGCCTCTGTGAGGCTTCATCTGCTTTTAGTGGAGCAGTCTGTGCACGGGGAAATTTTCTGTGCCACAAAAATGAACTTTTGGATGTCTTGCATCGCACTGTTAGCACCAGCGTCTGTGCCCAGAGGGGCAGCGAGTGGAGATCTGGAAAAGGCTGTGGAAGGATGTGAAAACCATCCTAAAAACTGGGATATCCTGGGGCAGGCTGGGCTCCTGGGCTTGAGATTGGACCTTATTGCCAGCTTTTGCAGCTGCAGTGCCAGGGGCTTTCCACAGCACCTCCCTTGAGTTCCAGGGCTGAGCCTCAGCACTAGGCTGGCAAAATCCCCCTTGTGCCCATGTTTGCAGTGCCCTCTTTGCCAGGAGTGGCTGTTTCCAGCAATCAGGGAGCCCTGCAGAGGAGCACCTTCCTGCTGGCAGCTGCTGCCCTGCTTAGCCCCAGTTAAACACAATTAACAAACGCCCCCAGAGCTTCCCAGGCTGGAGAAAGGAGCTGGTCCTGCCTCCTGGGTGGCATCTGGGCTCCATCTGAGCTGAGAGCCTGCATTCCCCATCCTCAAAGCACCTGGACCTCCTCTCCTGTTTATTTGGAGTGAGAAGTGTGGGGAGGGCTTTGTGGAGAGCATTCAGAGCATGCACTTAGCTGGGCATGCAGGAGGAGGTTTAACTAAAACAAAACCGAGGAATTTGAGTGTTCTGCTCTTGAGTCAAGGGCATTCCATGTCCTTGCTTGCAGAGGGCACCTGTCTGGAGCCTCCACACCAATGAGGCCATAAAAATGAGCTGGTGAGCATCAGGGGCTGCAAGGTTTCTGGCTGCCAGCACTGGAGTTATCTTTAACAAACTTTGTTTTTTTATAGTAAAGCTCAAAATCAGCTGGGAACTGTTTTTGTGTGGCTTGGAGTCACACGAGGGCTCGGAGGGGGTCTCAAATAAAATGTATTTTAGAAATCAATGTTTTATCCTGGCTGTGCCAAGTCTTCCATTAGCAGAGGTAACTGCAAGGAACTTTTTTGTTCCTCTGGAGGTTTGCAACTGGGAAACTCTCCAGGAAATATCAGAAGTTAGACAGCCAATAGCTGTATTTGTCTTTTGCTGTCCAAGGTGTAAACAGGCAGTGGGAAAAGGGCACAGCCTGGATATTTTAATACCCAGCCTCGTGCCAGGACCCTTCCAAGGGTCTTGACTAGATGCCTCTCATCTCACAATATGTTCCTGACTGCAGATATTGTTTGAAAAAGCAGAGCGGGGCCTTCATGGTTTCTGATTTGAATCTTGCAAGTCCTGGGCTTTGGGCAAAGATGGGAGCAAAGGTTTGAGAAAGAGAAGTCAGATTGAGAATGACTGAGAACTGCCAGAGGGGGTTTTGAGCATGTGGTAACAAATCTCTGGGCACAGGACAGGGCTTATTTTGGGGGAATTTTTACAGGAAAAGGTGCAATAAGACAGGGCATTGAATGCTTTGAGCCCAGGAGCAGCAGCACAACTCCTGAAGATCTGTGGGCTCTGTGCACCCAGTTCTGCACCTGGGCATTGCAGGAGGCAATACCTCTCAATTTCTCAATTCTGTGAGAAATCTGGGCGCTCAGAGTATGTTTGGTGTGAGCCTAAACCTTTATTTTCCCACTCTGTGCCATGGATCTGCGCCCAGTCCCTCCCTGTTCCCAAACTCCTGAGGTAAAGCTTGAGTGGTGCATGTGTGTACTGGGGATGTCTCTGTGAGGTGAAATTATTCTGTACAGTAGCCAAATTACAAAGGTTCCTGTGCAGAAATGCACCCTGGGCTCTGCCTTCAGCGCTTGGACAGTATGGAAGGGAAATGAATGACAAATTTGAGAATATTGGACATGAGGTGCCTCACTCCATCAGCTCCCTGAGCACTGCTCTGTGCTGTTTGTTGGGCAGCATTCGGCCTTGTGGGTGACAGGGGAGAGGCAAAACCACCTCGAAAAGAGGGGATCATCACACTGTGATTATGGAGTATGCACCAAAAATCAGGATGGCTATTCTGCTTCTTTCATCACCCTCTGCTCCTCACGAAGCTGTTGTTGGCTTGGCAGAGGCTGTGGGCTGGCTTTGGAGGAGCAATTCTAATCAGGAACTGATCAGGGCATTTCTGATTAAACTTGTGTTTGATCTTTGGTTTTATTCAGCATTTACAAACAGAGATGATTGTTACAACATCTCTGCTGTGCTGTGCAGTGTGTCTAAATCCCGCCTAAGTCAGAGATTGGGGTTTTTTCATTGTTGTGGAGTGTTTGGCAGCTCCATTAAAACACCCTGGCTGTGCACAGAATCCCAGCTCTCCCAGCAGAGCTGCTCCATCCCCCTGGTGCCTCCTCTGGGCTCTCAGGGCAGCTCCAGGTCCTCCCCGTGCTGCACATCCCCAAGTGTTGTGTTGGTGTGAGAACACAAGGGGAATGTTCAGCACCTGAAGGGGACAGCTGGATTAAAGTCTGCAGACTTGCAAATTTATTCTAAGGAAAAAAGATCAATCCAGGGTGCTGCAGAGCCCAGGTGGGGTTTGGGTGGCACAAGGGCTCTCCTGTGGGAGCTGTCAGAGGATGCCAAACAAAGTATTTCCAGCAGCTGCCTTTGCTCCATGTAAATACTCTGTTCCTAATCTCAGGCTGATTTCATAAGTTAATTTTAGTTTGTGTTCTAGGTGACAGTCTAATGGGTTTTGAGGGCTGTACTCACATGCATCAGCCCTGCAGCAGCGTCTGCTCACATGTGGGTGTCACTTATGTAACTGGGGATGTGCTGCCTGGCAAGGAGCAGAGGCAGGGCTCAGGCAGAGCCCAGAGCTCCCCAGGCCTGGCTTTATTTCCCCCCTCGTTCCCCAAGTGCAAACTGCTGCCTGTTGGCTCAGTCCATGATAAAGCAGCTCGCTGGCCTGGATGAGCGCTCAGCCCCAGATCCCATTTCCACGGGGCAAAGGCAGCAGGTCTGCTGCTGCCAGCTGGGGAGAGTGCAGGGAGCAGAGCTCAGGGCTGGCTGGGCTGGGCACTGGGAGCCTCCTGTGCCCTGTGCGAGAGCCTCGCCTCCAGTCCTGGGGGCAGGCTGGGCACCAGAGTGGGAAAAATACCTCCAAAACTTGGGAGAGCCTTCCAAGAGGGACACAGGGATGGGGAAGGGTCTGGAGCAGCTGAGGGCACTGGGATTGTGCACCTGGAGGAGGCTGAGGGGATGGGAGAGAGAGATAGAGATGGGAAAAGGGGGCACTGTTTTAAACTAAAAGTAAAGCAGGATTTAGATGAGGTGTTAGGAAGAAGTTCTTTACTCAGTTCTCGGGAAAGGTGGCCCTGCCGTGGCTGGGGGAGTGAAGCTGGATGCTCCTTAAGATCCCTTCCAAGCCAAACCTTTCTGTGGTTCTGTGATTCTCTGAAAATACAGCAGCAGGATCCCTGAACCCTCCTCCAGGCAGAGCAGCTGATATCAAACCCACAAGCACTGAAAGGAGATGTACAGCCAGATCCAGGTCAGGGTCTGAAATGTCTGTCGGGGGCTGCAGCTCCAGTCTCTGCTCTGGGACAGGGACAGCAGCCGGGGCAGGGTCAGGCTGGATTTTGGGAAAGGTTCTTCCCCAGAGGGTGCTGGCACTGCCCGGGCTCCCCAGGGATGGGACACTGCTCCAGGGATCCCAGGGTGGGATTTTGGGGCTGGGCAGGGCCAGGGGCTGGGCTGGGTGATCCTGTGTGCTCCTTCCAGCTCAGGATATTCCAGATTCAGTCCCGGAGGCTGAATCTGGAGGTGGGAGCAGGGCTGGAGGTCCTGGTGTCTCCCCAGGTCTCCCCGTGTGTGGCAGCCCCAGCAGGTCCCTGTCCCCAAACCGGGGAGCACTCCCAGCAGGATTGACTGTGCCAGCCCACACACAGCAATTTCTGAACCATTCAAACAGCCTGTCTTCTTTGCTTCATCTTGACAATTGGTTTTAATCAGTGTTATCAGCTGCTTAAAACACTTCATTCTCTGGAGCACTGCAGCTCTCAGCCTCCGGGAGATTCATGGTGCAGGGTGGTGATGGCATCAGGAGTTTTGTTTCAAACCAGCACAAAAGGAGAAAACCTCATCCCTTCCCTCCCACCCCACTGCCACAATTTATTTGATTTTTTTTTCAAAAAAACACTCAAATAAGCGAATCATATGACCGAGTTATTTTGATACGTGGAGTGCTGTTTATTCCTGGCTTGTCAATACTTTAATTAATTTCAGTCTGTTTCTAAAACAGAAGTGAAGGCCATAATTGACTGGGATCTGTTAAGAGCTGTCCTGCCATCTGCACGGGCTGAAGTGAAGCAGCGCAGCATTTAAAGGCATTAAATGAAATTAAATGCCTCTGGATTAATGCTGAGTTCTGATTAATATTTTAGAAAAGGATGTGGTAACAGCTGGGAAGGCAGGGATCAAATCACCACTTCCCTGTTGTCACGTTTCCGTACTGAGCCACGTTATCAGGTTTACTCATAAACAGCTTATCTTGACTTTTAGGTGCTTAAGACCTAATGATTTTTTTATGCCCAGGAATAATCAGGGAAGCAGGAAAGAGGAGAGGCCAATGACAGCTTATTTGTGGTTATGAAATATTACAGAGGGAAAAGCCCTGGCTGCAAACGATCAACCCAGCCCTTTATTCCCCACACCCCAGGGAATGTTAAATCAAGAGAACTCTTCCCGAGCCTCCCACTGCTGAGGGTTTTTAACCTCAGGGGTTTCCCCTCCGTGTGCAGTGGGATCCAGGGAAGGTGCCTGCTCTGCCCCCATGACTGATCTGTGCTCTCCAACTGCCACGGCAAATATGCAAAAG
Source organism: Motacilla alba alba (assembly GCF_015832195.1). NCBI lineage: Eukaryota > Metazoa > Chordata > Aves > Passeriformes > Motacillidae > Motacilla > Motacilla alba. Next base: position 16,958,894 of record NC_052028.1, read on the forward strand.
CACTTGAGCTCATTTAGAAAAGTTGGGGTGTTTACAGGAAAGTGAAAATTGAGCTTGAAAGAGTAATTACCCTTCTTTTTACTTTCACATTAATGACTATGCAGAAGAGCTTTTTAAATACGTCCATATGTGGGTTTTAAGCATTCATTCCCCATCAGCATTTCACCTTTTCCCTTAAGTGATTTCTATATTCCTGCTAACCAGCAATCATTTTGCCCGAGTCTCATTTCCTCATAACAGCAAACCCATCAATCTCTGCTTCATTAAAGAGGGAAGCAAGCTCGGGAGCCAGAGCGCTCCGATTTGATAAAAGATGTTATGCAAACCATTGATTTCAATTTACAGCAATATCCACTTCTTCCATTATTAACAACTTGGAATTACTAGGACTGAATAATTAACATGTATTCCCGATGATGGATTATTCCAAAGGCAGAAAGAGCCCAGATGAAATCCCTCCTGTGAGGCATCTGCCTGTCCATGTTCCCCGGGGGAGCAGTGGGAAAGGGCACGAGGGAAGCACTCCCAAAACTGATTTCAGAGCAAAAGTTTCTCTCCCAAATGTGCCAGGGGGAGTTCCTGCCCTGCTGGGCTCTGCTCAGATCCTGGTGGTGACCACTTCTGCCCAGGGATGCCACCAGGATGCCACCACCCTCAGGACAGGCTGGGAAATGTGGATTTAAAACTCTCAAAGGTGAAAAACCTCCCAGGCAATGTCTGGAGAGATGTGGCTCAGGGCTGGTTTCCAGGGCTTGTTTGGGTGAGTAAAACTCAACATTTCTGTGTGCCAGAAGTTTCTAATCTCTGTTAGCTTTTCTCCAAGCCAGGAGAGCTCAGTGAGATAAGGTGTAAAAAGCCTGGGATGTTGCTTAGTACATGAAAAGTGACCCCAGGGTCAGTCAAGGTAAAACAGAATAACGGTTCCATTTTTCAATTACCTGAGCAATCTCACAGCATTAATCCCGGGTGTCCAACACCAGCTCTGTAGGCCGAGAAGAAACATCCCTGCTGAATTAGTGTCAAGAGTTGCTTTTAATGCCACTTTATCTCCAGCCACACCTGATAACAGGAAAAAGCCCCGCTCTCACCTGCGTAATGGGAAGTCACACAAGCAGGTGAAGGTTTAGGGTGCAGTTTATTCAGGATATATCGTTAGAAAGAGCTTTAGGAGAAAAAGAACTCAAAATTTTGTAATAAAATCAGGTTTATGAGGAATTTGTTGCATGCTGGGTGTTACCTTCAGCTTTGCAAGCTCTGGGGAAAAAAAAAAAAAAGAAAACCCAAAAACTTTCTTTGATACAGCAAATTATTTGTAGAAATGCAGATTTAAAGTATGGCTGACATTGGAGGGGGGGAGTTTGTGTTATTATCTTCCTTTGTGTTATCTTCCCTTTTATTTTCTTCCTCTTTGTTAACTGAGAGAAATTATTGATCTTAGAGTAGGGGAAAATTAGGCACTTGGAAAAAAAAAATTATTTCCTTTCCCTAACTCTGGAAAAATTACTCAGTGAAAAAAGAAAAAAAAAAAAAAAGAGAACAAGCCAGACTGTTTTGTGTTTTGTAGTGCAGGGTGAAGAGAGAAAAAGGCAAAACATTATGTAGATTTCAGAACTGAAGATGTAAAATGCTTGTCTTGAGGAAAGTTTGAACCCATTAGTCCTTGTCACATCACGTCAGGAACTGCAGCGACAAAGAGTGATGGGTTCAGAATGGAAAGGGGGAAATTGAGGTTACAGGTAAGAAAAAATCCTTCCCTGGGAGGGTGGGGAGGGGCTGGGATGGAATTCCCAGAGCAGCTGTGGCTGCCCCATCCCTGGCGTGTCCCAGGCCAGGTTGGACAGGGCTTGGAGCCACCTGGGATAGCAGAAGGTGTGGAATGAGATGAGCTTTAAGGTCCCTCCCAACCCAAACCATTCTGTGATTTCACGATACTAAAACCTTGTGAAAAAAAATGGAAAAAAACACCAAAACCAAAAATCCAAACCAAAATGCTTCTGCATGGAAAATAACATGGGTTTTTGCGCGTAAAGAGAACGGAGAGGTTTTTGTGCAGACTGTCAGGGGTTACCCAGCCCAGCTGCGCTGAGTGGCTCCTGCAGGGTGTGTGGGGCTCATCCTGCCCTGGGCAGCCGTGGCTGGGATGGCTGGGAATGGCCATGGATGGAAAAGTCATTGAGTGGCCCAGAGTGACAGGCAGGGGGTGGCTGCTGTCACTGTCACCAGTGCTGGGCCACCCCTCCCGGTGCCACTGCAGCTCCTTCCCTTTGGTTACAAATAGCTGTGGAGTTGTTGGCTTTTGCTGTGATGGATTAACTCCTGCAAACTATTACTGATCACAGTGATTTTGATGTAGCACAGGTTGTAATCACTATTTGACTGATTTTGATACAGTGTCATTTATCAACTTTTGTGGCCAATGCCCTGGCCATGTGTAGCTTATATATGTATTATATATATATATATATATATATATACATATTTATATATATATACGTATTAGTATGACAAATATATATTGTAGTTTTGGCTTTCACAAAATATTAAAATAGAGACTGTGTAACGTTAGCTTTTGCAGGATACTTTTATTTTTGTAACTAACTGACACTAGTGAGAATAACTTAAATAAGTTTGTAGAAATAGCTAAAACTGTCTGTAGGATTAGACAACACTGAAGGAACCACACAGATAACATTAAAAGGATGTGAAAAAGACTTCTACTACTGACTTTGCCACTATCAATAATTCCCCATTTGTTGTTGGGAAGAAATGGCAGAGACATTGTGAGGAAATGACACATAAATTGTGAGGAAATGACATATATGACTCCCAAAACTCAAATCTGCACTATTGCACAGTGGGTCAGGAGTCAAACAAAACTAAAGACTTCCCTGAACAGGTAAAAGAGCTCAAAGGACTATTTGAATATGTATAACCCTCATGAATATGCATCTGATCAGTGCAGCGGAGCAGTGCATAAGAATAGTTGTTTTAACTAACTAGTGTGTGTGGTTGTGTTCGAGGGAAGAGATGGGAATCTTGACTCCATGTTTCAGAAGGCTGATTTATTATTTTATGATATGTGTTATATTAAACATGCTAGACTAAAACTGTACTAAAGAACAGAGAGAAAGGATTCATCAGAAGGCTGGAAAGGAGTAGAAAGGAATGAATAACAAAAGCTCCTGACTGCTCAGAGCCTCGACACAGCTGGACCAGTGACTGGACATCAAGCAGAAACAATTCACGTGGACCAAGCAAAGATGCACCTGTTGCATTCCACAGCAGCAGATAATCTTTGTTTTTCTTTTCTTCTGAGGCTCCTCAGCTTCCCAGGAGAAAAAAATCCTGGCAAAGGGATTTTCATAAAATATCATGGTGACAAGTGTGCTCTTGGCAGTTTGCCAAGCTGCCTCCTGTCCCTTTTATCCCTCATTAAAATATTTTAAGGAGTGAGCCTTGCTCCTCACACTTTTGTCTCTGGTTTCCCCCAGTTCGAGTGAGGGCTTCGGCATCGCGGAGAAGATCGTGCTGCTCTCCTTCATCTCCGCCGTCATCCTGATGGCCATCCTGGGCAACCTGCTGGTCATGGTGGCCGTGTGCCGGGACAGGCAGCTCAGGTGAGCCCCTGGCACGCAGCCCCTCCTGACTGCTGCGGCACCAGCTGATCTGTGCTCAGCACTAATCCAGGGATGAATAAGAAATCCAGCCCGGCTCCATAAACCGGTCTGGGCTGACGGACAGAGCGTCCAACAACTCTCCTGAAATGCAAGCATGTGGCTGGTTCAGAGGCTGGGGGGTGCAGGGACCAGACCAATGACTGTGTAGCACTGGGAGTTTCTGAATTGCCTGTAAAAGCTGCTCTGGAGCAATCGAGCAGGTTGTTTGGCTGATGAAACGATGAGGATCTGTCCTGGGTCAAGTCCCGGATGCACCAACATTGTGGTATCGAGGTGGCAGCCTGCTGCTCATGGTGGCCAACCACACTGGGCAGCCTGGTGCTCATGGTGGCCCTGTGCCCAGACAGGCAGCTCAGCTGAGCCCACCCAGGGACTCCTGAGGAGCTGAGGGCAGGAGCTGCCCCCAGGGAGTGCCCCTGCCCTGCAGACCCACCCTGCCCTCGGCTCCTCCCGCAGCACTGGCACCGTTCCAATTCCCATCCTCATCTTTTCACCATTCTCAGTGTAGAAAACCAGACAGACCAGGGAAAAGCACGGCTTTTCACCATTCTCAGTGTAGAAAACCAGACAGACCAGGGAAAAGCACGGCTAAGCAGCAGTTCCCTGGAGGAGCAGGCTGGCCTCTGGCCCTTTTCCATCTCAGATTTCCCAACGAGCTCAGCAGCAGCGCACGGACCAAGGCCTGGTTGTGGTTGTGCAGCACCAGCACAACTTAGCAAATGTTGCCCATGATTTGAGGGGGTCACAGGCACAATTCCTGTCTCAAGGCTGCTGCTAACCCTGGGAACTGTCAGCCCAGCCTTAGGAGCAGAGAGAGGGATTTAACAGCCTCTATTCATGTGCTGCGTGGGATTTTTAATGGATTTAATTCTATTTTATTGTTGTGATTTAAAAAGTACTCTTCAAGTTAAAATTACAGCTTCAGTCTAGATTATTCTCTGTGCTTTCTGGAAGGATTTTCTCCATTTACAAGTTAAAATAAAATTCCCTTCCTCCACCCCAGAGTCTCCAGTGCAAGCTGTGAGGCTGAGCCACATGCACAGGCCTGTGAGCATCCATTTGCCTCCTCTGGGTGAGCAGAAAGATTTCTGCCAGGAAAATGGTGGATATTTAACTTTAAAAACCAGGAGCAAGCCAGGGGTGACCATATAAAGTGAGGAGTGTATCAGGGAGGAGCTTTTAGTGCAATAGAGCAGATTAAACCCAAATTCAAGCTGGAGTCTCTGTCCATGTGCAGAGGCTGCTGCACTGAACCCACCCTAATTTTGTGATCTGCCTTGTAGGAAAATCAAGACCAACTATTTCATCGTTTCCCTGGCCTTTGCTGACCTGCTGGTGTCGGTGCTGGTGATGCCCTTTGGAGCCATGGAGCTGGTCCAGGACAACTGGATCTACGGAGAGATGTTCTGCCTGGTGAGGACCTCCCTGGACGTGCTGCTGACCACAGCCTCCATCCTGCACCTCTGCTGCATCTCCCTGGACAGGTACGGGCTGCAGAGGGGCACTGCTGGAAGGCTCTGCTGAGTTCTGGGCTATCCTGAGCTGCCAGAGGGCCAAGATGGACCAGCTGGGAATGGCAGGGCAATCAATCCCTCCCAGGGGCTGATTTCAGAGAGAATCCTGCTGAGGGCAGAGAAATCTGGAATGGGATGAGATTTATGGGGAAGACCTGGGTTGTTGTGTGCACAGCTCTGTTGGCAGCACTGATTCTGTTCCTCCTTTGGAGTAAAGACTCCTCGAATGTGCCCAGAGGCAGGAGCTGAGCTGGGGCAGAGGGAGGGACATCGTGCACAGGGGCTGTTCCAGCAGAGAGGCTCCTCTGCTCCTGGGATGAGGAGAAACAGCCTCAAACTGCACCAGGGCAGGCTCAGGGTGGACAGCAGCAGGAATTTCTCCATGGAAAGGGTGCTCGGGCACTGGAGCTGCCCAGGGAGGTTTGGAGTGCCCATCCCTGGAGGTGTCACCTGGATGTGCCTCTCAGCACTCTTGGTGACAAGGTGGGGATTTGGCACAGGTCTTCTCCAGCCTAAATCTCCTGGGAGATCCTAAAAACTTTCCTTTCTTTCAAACTTTTCTTGCCACCAGAAAATAAAACCCAAAGCCTCAATAATTGATGGTGAGCAATTCTGTTTGCTGTCTGCAGATTTTTGGGTAAATGGCAGAACTTCCATAAGAGTTTTTCGCAAGATAAACACTCAGTAGAAAACATTTTGGCTATTCTGATAATGTTTTTAGAGGTTGGTGGTTTTTGTTTTTGGTTTTGTTTTTGAGTTCTGTGTGGAGATTTCAATACCTTTAAAAGCCCTGTTACTTAGTATTGCTCACAGGGCCAAAATAACCATAATTATTCTTGTTATTGTGACAGCTGATATTTAAATATCTGGCATTTCAGTACCTTGAGAATCTGAGTGCAGCCAGGCTTCAAAAAAAAAAGTTGCTTAACCTCTGTATTGATGGGCAGCAGTGCTGTGGGGCGGGAGGCAGGGCAGCAGCACAGGCAGTTTTGTATCCAGAGAGAAGCTGACGTCCAACAGCCTCGGCTCCTGTCCTTATCTGCAAGCTGAGATGGCTGGAACACAAATGGGCAGCTCGTTATCTTCAAACCATTGACAAATTGCCACTCTGGGCCAATTACCAGGAAAGCAGATGTTGGGCACCGTGCTCTGGGCACGACCTTGCTCTCTGAAATGTTGGAGTTGGATTCTCCAGGCTCTTAATTAAATACAGAGGGTTGTGGAGAGAAGGGAAAACGGGATTTCAGCCCCGGATCCGCAGCAGGGGATGGATGAGGAACCCCCTGAGTGAGGGCACAGAAAGGAGGTTCCCCCTTTCTCCTGCACCCCATGTCCAGAGCTCCTGCTCCTGCTGCCTGTCCCCATCCGTCCCCAGGATCCTGGGACAGCCTGGGCTTGGAGTTGATGCTTTAGGGACACCCCTCCACCCTAGCCCTTGGCATTAACCCGAATTTCTCTGACATTTTTCAGTTGGTTTGGGGTTGGTTTTTTCCACAGCGAGGACTGAGTGAGGACGGTGTGAAGGGGCCAGAACAGATGAGGAGAAGGTGGTGGATGACCCCAAAAGGGCAGAGCAGGTGGATGAATGAGAGGTTTTTGTGGAGGGAAGGATGACTCAGCCCAGCATCGATCCTCCCTGGGCTGCAGGGGCAGCACTGCTTCCTTCCCAGGGCTTAATTCAATTTTTTCAGCTGTTTGCTCTTGTGTTCATTCAGAATTTATGGCAGCGTGCTGCTTCCAGTTGGTAGTTTTTCTGTGATCTATTTCCTGCCTTCTGTTTTATTTCAGGGCATGCAGGTGTGAGTTTCAAGGGGATTTTCAGGAAAACTGAGTGGTTAATCTGATCCTAAAGACTCAGTTTGAAAGTCATTCCCTTCAGCATATTCACAAAGTGTTGCTTGAGAGGACTTTTATCTGATAAAGTCTTGTATCTATTTCCACTGCTGCCTCTGGAAAAGAAGGAAACAAGCACTGAGGCTTGAATTCTCAAAGGCATTGGAGAAAATCTGGAGAAATCACCAGGTAGTAAACTGATTTTACTGCTCAGACACTGGGAGAGAAGCACTGCAGCCAGCCTCTGCCAGCCTCAGTTGGAAAAGGGATTTTCCAAGGTAGCAAAGGTATCTCAGGGCTCACTGAATCCAAAGTTTGCTGCCACTGCCTTAAGCTTTTTCATCATCTCTTTGATATTCTAATATATTAGAGAGATTTACCCTCGAAATATTTATTTATTGCATGTTTTATGCATACATGTCCATTCTTTGTGCCAGTGCAATAAAAAATAATTGCACTGCAGATAAACAGACCCAGAAGCTCTGATGGAGTCTCCAAATACAGCGAACCTGTCAGGAGAGGCAATTTTCTCCTCCAATATTTGCAGTCCAATTTGCAATGCAATTACTTCTCCAAGTCTTTGGGGGGTGGAGGAAACAACAGAGAAACAAACAGGTCCCAAATGTCCGTGGGTTGGGGTTTGGATGCACATCTGGCTCCTCTTGGTGCAGCTGGAGCATCCTCTCCTGCCTGCTGCCCCTGTCCCAGCCCGGGAGGGTCCCCCCAGGGCTGTGTCCCTGTGGCTGCTCTGTTTGCTGAATTGTTTCAGACCCTGCACTCCCCAAACCAGCCCCGAGTGTGTCCTTTGATCCCAAACTGATCCCACACTCAGGCGCAGCCCAAGATCCCTGCTGAGCCAGGGCTAAAGCACGGCAGATGCAGCCGGAGAGTGACAGCTGCTCCTTGTGCTGTTTGCAAACATTAATTACCATTAATGGGCAGCAAATTAGCTCAGCCCCGCGGGAGAGGTGATGCTGTAAAGCCTCCCGAGCCCTGTGGTGACATCCTGTGACAGCAGCCCTGTCCCTGTGCCAGGGCACGGAGCGTGGCCCTGGGGGACCCGGCTGGGCACTGCCCTGCTCCCGGTGCTCCAGCCCAGCATTCCCTGCCCGTTCCCTTCCCACGGGCCACAGACGGGCACGAGGGACTGGCTGGTGCCCAAAGGATGCCCAGGCTGTGGTTGGGAGCACAGGGTCTCTTCCCAGGCTGGGAGGAAGCTGCAGCGCCCTGTGGAGCATCCCCGGCTGCCCAGGGCCACGGGGAGGTTGTTAGTGAGGAGGGTGATCAAACTTTGGCTAGCTGGCAGTGATTAATGGCTACAGTCTGATTAAATGCCCCAAATTCTGCCCAGGCTATAAATTCCTGTGCCTGTCTCACCTGGATCTCAGGTGGGAGCACAGAGGCAGCGCTGGCAGGGACAGCTGGGCCTGTCCCCAGGGCTCCCAGAGGTGGCACAGCTGTGGAGCTGTCCCTGCCAGGCAGGACACCAGCCCAGGGACTGCAGAAGGCAGCTCTGAGAGCACTGAGGAAAATCCCAGAGCAGATGGCCACAGCACGGGCTGAGGGACACTCCGCCCTTTATTCATCTTTGCAAACCCTCCAGAAATATTTCATTTATTTCACCACCCTTGCTGCCAATAACCCTCACACACCTCAGCCTCGCGGGCACCATCAGGATCCCCCTCTCACTCCATTTGGCAACATACATTTGTTTGTGTTCCCTGCTAAATTTATCCAGCTCCAATTAACTGTTCTCTTTAGCATTTTTCTCAGTGTAATTATCTCAACACCAGCAGGCCGTTGTTTTTCTAATAAGAATTTAATTTTGTTAGATATAATCATTTTAGGACATTTTCTTTTTCTGGACCAACGATGCAGAACTTTGTTTTCTTTGGCACAATGAGAGCCCAAAGCTTATTTGCTCAGTGGGAAAAAGGAAAATAGAAAGAGCTGTTCTTTCCAAAAAATGTTAAAATCTGGTGATACAGAGGCCAGAACCTGTTTTCACTGAAATATCAGCAACAGCAGCGTTGGATTAATTTCCCAAAGGCGCAAATAAATTGAAATTGTGGCTCCTTAGGTTCATCACTTGGTCAGGGCTCAGCTGGAGACTCTGTCCCAGTCTGGAGTCCCTGAGGGACAAGGACGAGGGCAGTGACTTCCCACTGAGACTTGCACCTGAACTTTGGGAGAGAGCCAGTAGCACCCACAGTTTTCCCATCCTTTTGCCTTTTTTTTTCCAGTTTTCCCATCCTTTTGTCTTCTTTTTCCCCCAGTTTTCCTATCTTTTGGCTTCTTTTTTTCCCCAGTTTTCCTATCTTTTGGCTTCCTTTTCCCCCAGTTTTCCTATCTTTTGGCTTCTTTTTTTCCTAGATGATTTAAGGGGGGTGAAATATTACTCAGTGTGAGTGCTCAGTGAGTGTTCTGTGGCTCATCCTGGCCCCAGGATGATCCAACATATGCTCTGTACATCATTTTCCATATGCACATGACACCAAATGCTTTGAAGCGTGGGCCACCCCCAGAGGCAGGCTGTTAATAAGGCTGGGGGTGGATTTGTCTGTCTGTGATAGCTGAAGAGCTCCTTGCAGGGTAGCGCCTGCAGGCTCCCAGCTCCAAACTGCTCTGCAGACCAGGAGATGCTTCAGTTTCTCTCCAGGGGCAGGGACCGATCTCCTGCAGCTCAGTAATTCCATTTCTGCCGTGCCCAGGAGGCAGAAGCAGCAGTGCTGTGGTCAGAGCCTCAGTGGGGCTGAGGCAGGAGCTGAGCACCCCAGGGCAGCTTTTGCACAGCCAGGGGGCTGAGGAGGTGTTTGGATAAATCAATAATTCCCTGCCATGGCCCACAGCCCATCGTGCTGCTGGCAGGCAGATCCAGGAGCTGCAGGAACTGTGGAAATGTTCCCAGCTGGGACCTTCCAGTGCCTGGGGGAAGATGGAAAAAGAGTGCCAGCACAAGGGAATGGCTTCCCATTGACAGAGGGCAGGGATAGAAGGGATTTGGGAAGGAATTCCTGGCTGGGAGGGTGGGCAGGCCCTGGCACAGTGTGCCCAGAGCAGCTGGGGCTGCCCCTGCATCCCTGGCAGTGCCCAAGGCCAGGCTGGATGGCCTTGGATCTCCTGGGATAGTGGAAGGTGCCCCTGGATCCCTGGCAGTGCCCAAGGCCAGGCTGGATGGCCTTGGATCTCCTGGGATAGTGGAAGGTGTCCCTGCCACGGCTGGGGTGGAATTAAATGATCTTTAAGGTCCTTTCCGAAGTTCCCTGCTGTAGTTCAAAGGATTCCTCACCTTCCCTGGGATTCTGGGATTTCAGCAGTGGCCAAAGAGCCCTAAGGCCAGAGAAAGGATGGATTTCTTCTTTTCAGCCACCTGTGAAATGTTAGCACTTGATTCATTCCTGTGGCGAATGGCTGATGAGGAAAAGGAGAAGTATTATAACAACCTTTGCTTCATTGGAAGAGCTGCAGCTCCGGGAAGGGATTCCTGGGTTTCCCCTTCAGAGCAGAATGCCATTGCAGAGGAGAGGAGGTTTCACACCAGCTGCTCCGCCCCAGGGAACAGGGAAGGGAACATTTGCAAGGAACTTGACTGATAATAGAGAGAATTAATATTTAATTGGGCCTGGACGTGGTATTAATCATGTGTATGCATTGCATTTCATGTTCATCCATCACACTGCCACAGCAGCACGTGGCAGACATTCCTTGGAGCCCAGGCAAGCAGCTCTGCCTTGGAACGGAGCAGAAGCACAGAGCGTGTCTTCATTCCAGCCTCTGACTGACACCATTGACAGTCTCACTGATATAATTCCTTTTCTCCTGGTGAATGAATAGCTGCTAAAATGCTCAGGCCACCACATACATCAAACCACCAGCTCCTGCAGCAGCTGTGACTTCCCGGCCTTCTGGTGGCACCCACAGCTGTCTGATACCTGATTCCCTGGATGGAAACCCTGCTGGGCTCTGAGGAGTGGGTGCTGTGCTCCTCTGCCTCCCTCCCCATCACACAATTGTCACCCACACCCTGCTCAGGGCACTTTGTCACCCAAAGCAGTGACAGGAGGAGCCCAGCTGGGCTGGCTGAGCACGGGGGAAGTTCTGGTAGCAGCCAAAGTGAAATAAAATAAAATCTTCTGACGTGAAAGTGGAGGAAAATTGCTGCTGAATCACTGGGAGGGCAGAAATATGAGAGCTTAAGGTGTCATTTTTACAGGCATAATTTTTACTCTAATGGCCTTTAATAGCAGGAACAATTCAGTGCAATTCTTTCAGCTGCAGCAGAGAGAGGAGCAGAGAAATGTGATCACTCAAACTGCTGGCAAGAATTGTTTTCCTGCTGCAGTTAATTATCAGTGTACAGTGGTTTTCTCTTCCTGTTTGCTCATCCAACTTGTCAGAGGCTGCCTGCTGTCTTGGCTGGTTTTATCCTTTCATTTATTGGATTTCTTCTTCTGCCCTTTCTGCAAAGAAATGGAGTCTCTCGTGCCTTGACTTTGATGCTTTTGATGCCCAGCACTTCCAGTGGGCGACTTAGAGATAAGAAACAATGAAATCGTTTTTATTTATTATTTTATTATTTTATGATTTATTTTAGTATTCATTTTTAATACAGATCCTTTGTGTTGAGAGTCAGAGGAGCAGCCCTGATGCCAAGGGAAGCTCCCTCTGCCCCAATAAACCTCCCCAAAATCCCTGTTGGAATTCCAAGGTCATTTCCTGGACAGGGATCAGCCCCAGGGGAGCTGGAGCTCCACCAGAGGAACATTTCACCCGCAGCTCTAAAAGAGCAGCTCCTGGCAAATCCAATTTTTTGGAAGTGCAGCTTTCCAGAGGAACAGGCTGATTTTTCATGCACACAGGAAACCAGAGGAGAACAGAGGAATTATCAAATTGCAGGAGTTGAATGCCTGTTTCAGCGTTTTTCCCCTGTGACATTTTGAATCTTGTTTCAAAGAGACTTTTAAGAAATGTTTTCTTTTGACACTTTGATATTATTTCAAGCCTCTGTGTGGAATATATCATCTGATTTTATCAAAATAAAGCAATTCGGTTGACTCCACATGACTTTAAAAAAAAAAAAAGCCTTAGTAAAAATGGAAATTCTTATATTTTTGTGCCCGTTTAGGACAAAGCTCTTGGTTCCCACTCAAATCTTGATGAAATAAGTGCAGATCTCAAAGAGCAGCTCTTTAATACACACATGTGTGCTTGCTAATTTAATCCCTCTAAATCATGGTTCTGCTGCCCTCATAAATTTTTTTACAGACTGTGCTGAAATCCAAAAATCCAAAGAGCAAAAAATATTTTATTGGGAACCTGAGACTGATTGTCAGGTCAAGACCAGTGAAAGTCTGCAATTGGAATTTTGCTGATCTGCTCTTCTGAGGAATAAATAATAATTTCAGAGCCAGAGATTTCCAGTTTTAGGTTTGCTGCTCCTTCCTGATGGAGAGATCCACCTGCAGGGAGTGGCACAGGGGTCAAACAAACAGAAAATTTGGTTTCTTTTCACTTTGAGAAGACATTTTTAGGTCATGACTGTTTTAGGGGCAGGGACCTGTTGCACTTGGGATATTTGGAATGGATGAGGAGGAGTGGGGAGAGGTCAGGGCACATCCCCTTGATGGTGCAAAGACACCTTTGCCCTGCCCTTGGGAAGGTTAAAGCCCAGCTGGAAAAGAGGTGAGTTCCTGGGAAATGGCAGAACACACCTCATTTTACTGCCAGTTTCACAGCTTGGGGAGACTTTGTTAATTCCTGGGAACAGCTTTTGCAGCCTTGTCAAAATAAATGTCCAGTGCAGGAAATTCAGCCAAGGCTGCCTGGAAGGGAGGGATGTTCCTTGGAGGGGGGGACATCCTCGGTGCAGAGGGAGAGCAGGCTGAATATGGGATTTCTCCCTCGCCCTGCCACCTCAGACAACCCAGAGCATTTACCTCTGCCTCATTCTCCCTGGCTGGAAAGCAGAAAACTCTGGCTTTTCCTTGCCAGCCGCTGTGAAACCTGGGGAACTATCCCAAATTCCTGTGAGAGAGGCCCCATGGAAGCAGGATACAGAGCCCTGCTTTCCCTCTGGTTTGAAAGGCAGCAGCAGAAAGGGCTTCACAATCTAATTTTTAGAGGGCTTGGAAGTCTCCTCAGACTGTTGCTGTCCCATTTTTGTGTTGCATACAGGTAGAACCTTATAAAAGTTTTACAGAATCAGGGCTTAGGCCTGTTACTTTTCTAAGTCCAGCTAAGCAGCTAGCTAAGGTCCCATGTGAAAGAATCCTGAAAATGAAAGTCAGTTAACACAACAAGTTCATCATTTGAAGAAAACAACTTTGCAACTTAAATAACAAAAGGTCTGTCCTATGAGAATCCACAAAGAAAATACATGAACACCTGTGAACAGAAAAAGTCTTATCATGTACACACACAAACACTTTCTAACCAATGAACTGAGTGGCAGGAAAACCCCAGCCAGCTGAGGTTGAGCACAAAGTCTGTGAAAACTACAGAAAAATGAGTTATGGGAATAAAGAATTGGCTTTTCTGCATGAAGAACCTGCTTTTTGACACATTTTTGCCCTGCAGGTACTATGCCATCTGCTGCCAGCCCCTGGTGTACAGGAACAAGATGACCCCGCTGCGCATCGCGCTGATGCTGGGGGGCTGCTGGGTGATCCCAACCTTCATCTCCTTCCTCCCCATCATGCAGGGCTGGAACAGCATTGGCATCATTGACCTGGTGAGTAGCCAAGCAGGGACGCTGATCCAGTGTGCTGGGTGTCCTCTAAAAAGCAATTTTCAGGGAAAGGGGAAAGGAAGGAGGAACTTCTTGCTGCGAGTGCAGAGGGGCGGCTGAATTTCTGGAGGGGTCTTTAGGGGCGTTGAGGTGGCTGTGTCCTGGAGGGACTGACACAGGGACAGGGGTGGCCTGGGAGAGGATTTTAGCCACATTCACTCTCAGTTCAGTGAGGAGTCCTTGGAAAAGAGGCCCGGCCCCTGACAACACCTCAGGAGTCCTTGGTCCCCTCAGCCTTTGCAGCTGTCACTTAAATAAGAGGCAGGATTATTCTCTTGGTAGAATAAGCAAGAGCTTGTAGTGCCAGGACAGGGGAGAGGCTGCACACTGCAGAGGGCAGGGTGAGATGGGATATTAGGGAAAACTCCTTCCCTGCGAGGTGGTGAGGCCTGCCACAGGTTGCTCAGGGAGGTTGTGGATGTGTCCAAGGATGGCTGGATGGGGCTTGGAGCAAGCTGGTCTAGTGGAAGGTGTCCCTGCCCATGACAGGGAGTAACACAAGAGGATTTTTAAGGTCCCTCCCTGTTGGAGTTGTGAATGCTGAGAATTTTAGACTTTCTGTGCTGACAGGCTCTGCCTCCCAAGAGAGCACTACGTTTGACCTGAGGCTGTAGAGAAAGCCTCCTGAATTGATTGACAGCACTGAGATTATGAGCAGGTCATAGATTGTGTCAACTGGACACCTCCCAACCCAAGCCGTTCTCTGATTCCCGCTTCTTCCCTCCTTCCTTGCCTCACCCTCCCCTCCGCACCCCAGATCCAGCAAAGGCAGTTCAACAAGGCCTCCAACTCCACCTACTGCATCTTCATGGTGAACAAGCCCTACGCCATCACCTGCTCCGTGGTGGCCTTCTACATCCCCTTCCTGCTGATGGTGCTGGCCTACCACCGCATCTACGTGACGGCGCGGGCGCACGCGCGGCAGATCCGCCTGCTGCAGCGCGCGGGGAACCCGGCCGAGCCCCGCCAGGGCCCCCAGGAGCCACGGCAGGGCCCCCAGGAGCCACGGCAGGGCCTTCAGGAACCACGGCAGGGCCCTCAGGAGCCACGGCAGGGCCCCCAGGAGCCACGGCAGGGCCTTCAGGAGCCACGGCAGGGCCTTCAGGAGCCCCATCAGGGCCCTCAGGAGCCACGGCAGGGCCCTCAGGAGCCACGGCAGCACCCCCCTGACCAGCACAGCAGCCACCGCATGAAAACCGAGACCAAAGCTGCCAAGACCCTGTGCATCATCATGGGCTGCTTCTGCCTCTGCTGGGCCCCCTTCTTTGTCACCAACATCGTGGATCCCTTCATTAACTACACGGTGCCCGGCAAGCTGTGGACGGCCTTCCTGTGGCTGGGCTACATCAACTCGGGCTTGAACCCTTTCCTCTACGCCTTCCTCAACAAGGCTTTCAGACGTGCCTTCCTCATCATCCTCTGCTGCGGCGACGAGCGCTACCGAAGGCCTTCCATCCTGGGCCAGACCGTGCCCTGCTCCACCACCACCATCAACGGCTCCACGCACGTGCTGAGGTGAGTCTGCCCTGGGGCCTCCAGAGGCTGCCCGGGCTACAGTGTTAAAGGAATAAAGCAGGGATTTAATAAAAACCCTTCACAGGACACACCTCGGGCAGTGCCAGAGCCCGGCCGTGGCTCCACCCCAGATGGACTCCTGGCCACGAGTTCTCCCACTTTGATCAGTTTTGGTCCATTTCCACCCTGGGCTTCAGTGTCCAATTCCAGCTCCAGGGGATGCAGTCCCACCCTCCCAGGCTGCTCCCCTCAGTTCCCTGTTGTTTGCACTTTTTGGGCTGGAAAAGGATTGTTCTGTGGGACTGAGCTGTGAGGAGAGCTTGCCCACACTTGATCTGGAGTTCAGAGTTCTGTACCAGTGCAGTGCAGAGTCTGGAAAACAGGAAAGCTCAGACTGAAGGCATCAGCCCAGGGCTGCCCAGAGCCTGCAGCCACCAGCAAGAGGAGTTTGTACAGATTTGCTTTCATTTTGCAGTATCTTGGAGGTATCAGGGCTTAGAAAGGGATGGGGCAAAGCAATCCTGAGGTGCTCAGACAGCCTGGGTTTGTGGGGAGCAGGTGTGGGCAGCTCCTCCAGAGGCGTGCCCAGGAAAGAGCTGGGAGAATGCAGAAGCTGTGTGTGAATTTTGGCATCGTTTGGGCTGAAGGGAACAACCTGACCCTGTGCATGCTGCCTGCTGCATCTTCTTTAGGGCTGGGACCAAAAGTTCCTGCAGATGGGGAGGTTGTGCCAGTGGGATTCTACAGCTGGATTTTGTCCCCTGGCAGGGAGAGCAGTGGCAAAGGGACAGACCTTGTGCTGAACTCAGCTATGACAAAAGCCAGCACAATAATGAACTGTAAATAGATGGGGATTTCTGGGTGTTCAGGGCTCTGTGCAGCACCAGACTGAAAAAAGCCCAAATCATCTGAAAAATGCTGTGCTCCCCTTGAAACAGATTGTTTGCATTTCTTCCGTCTCGAGTAGATATTTATTCAACACAAACCAACAAACTCCTGCCTCCGTGAATCATTGAACTCTTGTACAGCACAAGTGGATGGGGAGCCAGGTCAGCATTGCTGGAATTCCTGGATAAAACAAGTCATGAAATTTTGCCACAGCAAAGGAGATGGCTTTGGGTGAAATGTATTTGAGCAATGATCAGAGCAGACAAACTCTGAACATCTGGGTCAGGGAGGTCACTCTGCTGTGTTCCCATTTCCTCTCAGAAGTGCTCGGAGCACTGCATTGCTCTCCTCAGGGAAAGCTCTGGTGAGAAGTTTATTTACCTCTCCTTTTCCACCACTGAGAGGTCTTCTCCAAATGTCAATTGGATTTCTCTCAAAGGAAAACACTTCCTGATTTTTGTTTTGAATGAGCCAAGAGAAACAAAGTGGGGAAAAGCAGAAACAAGCACCTGGGGAGGTTGGAACTGCAGTGAGCCCCAGGGCTCCCTGCTGCCACTGGAGCAGGAGTGCAGCAGCTCAGGCTCCAGTTTTTAGAGGTTTAACAGCTCCGTGGATCCAGTGGAATAAAAATAAATCCCTGGTGGTTGGAAAGTGGTCAGAGCTGCTGTGGAGCAAAAGGATGAGTGATCACAGAATCCTGGAACCATAGAATGGTTTGTGTGGGTGTTTGAATGGTTTGTGGTGGTTTTTTGAATGGTTTCTGGTGGTTTTTGAATGGTTTGTGCTGTTTTTTGAATGGTTTGTGATGTTTTTTGAATGATTTGTGACGTGTGGCTCTCAGCCAGGGTTCCCCCACAGCACAGGGGGTGCTGGGGGTGGAGCAGTGATCCCACCCCACCTGTGAGGGTGTAATTTCATGGGCTGCAGCTGTGGCTCAGCTCAGGAAACGCAGAGGTTGTCTCCCAGAGTTGTTCCTGGTGCACCCAGCAGGTCTCTCAGGATCTGGGCTGACAGGTAAAATATCTCCTCTTGTTCTTCCTCCTCCTGTTTTTTATCCTTCCCTGGGCTCTCAGGCCATGAATCTTCCCAAGGCAGAGCAACACACTCAGTGCTGGGGGTTTGAAAGGGTTAAAATTTCAGGGAATTTTAATGATCCTGCAAGAGGAGTCAGAGCTCTGACAGGTTCTGTCTCCTTCAGGACAAGTTCAAGGACCCCAGGTGGATGTTTTGGGCTGGCTCTGCCCTCCCCACGTCCCCCAGACTCCCTGTTTCACACTGGATTTGCACTGGGCATTTTTGGAGGTATTTTGGAGGTAAATGTGGAGGTTTTTGTGCTGGTGGCACCTGCAGAGCTTTGGGGTCTGTGTTGCCCCTTCTCCAGCAGTTCCTTTATTCATGGCACCATCAGGGGAGAGCTTCCCCCCTTGCCAAGGTGCTGACAAAGCACATTCCCACTAAATTCTTTTTTTGGAAATTCCTGAGCGAAAGCTTGAGAGGCACGGCAAATGATGAGCATTGAAAAATGGTGATTTCAGTGATATTTCATTGAATTTGCCCAGGGCAGGGCAGCCAGGGGTTGCTCAAGATGTGTTTTCCACTCCAGAGGTTTCAGTTCAGGGATCAGCTCCCTGTGCCAGCAGAAGTGGCTCCAGACCAAGCCCAAGCTGAGGGGATCTGATTGCTGCCTGGAAATGCTAATGTTGTTAAATAGTCAGGAGGTAATTTGATTTTCACCTAATTTCATTAGCTGCCAACCTGGAAAGGAATTCTCTAAAAATATGGGGGATGATTAGACTCAGTAACAACTAAAAAAAGAGTTTTGTCATTTCTTGAAGGAGCTTTCTTAATTTTTTAATGAAGCTTTGCCAATATTTACAACCAAACTTATGTTCCAACTTCCCTGGCGTGGTTTTCCAGCTTGGCATCAGTGCCAGCCTGCACAGTGCCATTCCCTGTGACTGGGGCTCTCAGGGAGCTGTGACCATCAGAGGTTCCTCAGACAGATTTGGGCTGAGTCAGGGGAGATTTGGGATCTGCCACAGGAGAGAGGAGCAGAGGAACCCACGGGTGCAGGGATGAGGGTGCTCCACAAAGCCCAAGTTACCACCCTGTGTCAGAGGAGCCTCCTTTC
Source organism: Motacilla alba alba (assembly GCF_015832195.1). Taxonomy (NCBI): domain Eukaryota; kingdom Metazoa; phylum Chordata; class Aves; order Passeriformes; family Motacillidae; genus Motacilla; species Motacilla alba. The sequence goes on from NC_052028.1 coordinate 16,977,239, forward strand.
CCCAAGCCCTGCTCCCCAAAGAGCAGGAACTGCTAAAGCCTTGTCCCAGCTCCAAAAATACCTCACCAGAGGGAACAGAGAGCTTCTGGTAAGAGAAAAGCTTCTTGTAATTGTGCTGAGTGAAATCAAGATATTTATCTTATTTCCTCCAAAGGAGAGAGGGGATTAGAGTTTTACAATAGCACAGCTTCCTTCAATTTTCAGAAGATAATCTCTTTCAATATGCCTGGATGTTGGAAAAAGAGACTGCAGTGCAGCTAAACCCCTTTTTGTTATTTGGCCCAATACAAGATTTGGGATCAGCAGTTCTGCATCAGTTTGTGTCTGGTGAGGAAGGGAGGCTCTGCAGGGCACCTGGAGCTCTGAAAGGACTGAGATGTAACTCATCTTTGTCTGCTTTAATTGCATGGTTTGTGCTTGGGGCAGTGAAGGCGTTGTGGTGGGGCAGGGTCTGCCTTGCAGCTGGAATTTGGGATCCATGGCCTGAGCAGAGCCCACAGCCCCATTCCTGCAGCTGGAGTGCCTGACAGCTCCTCCTGGCACAGAGCAGAGCCCACAGCCCCATTCCTGCAGCTCCTCCTGGCACAAAACAGAGCCCACAGCCCCATTCCTGCAGCTCCTCCTGGCACAGAGCAGAGCCCACAGCCCCATTCCTGCAGCTCCTCCTGGCACAGAGCAGAGCCCACAGCCCCATTCCTGCAGCTGGAGTGCCTGACAGCTCCTCCTGGCACAGCCCAGACCTGGTGGAAGCTTCCCACTTAAACAATGGAGTGCAACTTCAAAAACTGCATTTGGATAAAACGCAGCCATCCCTCATAATTCAGCACATATTGAGTCCAGCTCCCAGTCCTTTGCCAGTCTCTCCACTCATTCCAGAGGTCCAAAACAGGATTGAAAACTAATTTTGGTGCCTGAATAAACTCTGTTATGGATAGAACTTTGCTCTCCACCCACTCTCCTTCTGTTTCAACTGACCTTTGAATGTGTTGGGCTGGTTCTCTCCTCTCCAGAGATTAATTTGGTTTATCAGCAAAGTGTTGCCAGACAATGCAAATCAGCATGTGCAAAGAGCTCCACATGCCTTAGGGTTAGAAATTCTATGGAAACCTCAGCAATTATTGTCAAGTTCTGTTCTTCCTCGGGGCAGCAGTATCTACAACTCAGAGCTAATTGTGTAAGTGCATTTTAATTTTAGGTTGACTTCTTTCTTCTTTTCAATAGTTCTCTTCCTTTCTGATTGCTAGAGGAGAATTTATTTAAGCATTGTATGCACCACCCCATTGTAAAGTCACAGTGTGGAAAAGCTCCCTGTTGCTGTGTTGAAATTGCTTTTGAGGCTTTTGGAATGTCTGTGGGAGAGAAAACCTTGTTATTCCCAAGATATTTTGGCCAGAAATTTGGTATTTCCAGGAAGGTGTCGAGGACTTTCAGCACATCTGTTGTGATGTTTTTAACAATTTGCCATTTTAGGGATCCCTCCCATTGCCTGTGGTGCTCACCACCTGTGAGCCCAGCCCTTGGGCAGCTCTGAGCACCTTCCCACCTTCAGCTTTCCATTTCAAGCCAGGAAATTGGCATTTGAGGGGTTGGTTTGGTTTGTTTGGCATAGCAGAGGTGATCCTTGCCTCCATCTGCTGCTCAGTGCGTCTTGGATGGGTGACCTGGCCTGGGAATTGATCCAGAGCCAGCCTTGCTTTGGGTTTGCCACCAGTGAAGCTGCACTTTTGTTATGGCAATGTGGGAATGACATCCTGCCCTGCAAATATTCCATCCCTGTTAAATCCAGCTGATGAGGCTGGTCCTCATCATGATTTCCAGTCCTCACTTCTGCATTAATCTGTTCTGGGGCTGTGACAGACCATCCCAGGCACCCAGAAAAGAGCATTTTGAAGTGCAGGTAACCAGATTTAGGAGGCACTTTGGGAACTCCCCAGGGACTCCCAGCCAGGCCTTCTGCTGGGCTGCCCTGGAATTGGGTTGGAAGGCACAGCCACATTCCAGGCCAGTCTGAAATGAGTTTTGCACAGCAATCTTTGGGATAGGCTTGGCTGTGTGACTTTTCCTTGCTCTGGCAGTCCTGGGCTGGGAATGGGAGCATTGCGTGGTTCAGCTGGAATTCCTCCCTCCCTCTGCTGCTGTTTCCCTCAGAGCAGCCAGAATTCCCATCTCGCTTCATTCAGCCTTCCCCGGCAGTGGTTTCAAAGTCAATCACTCCCTGAGTGTGGATTGTGTCTGCCACTGTCACTGACAGCCCTTCAGAGATCTTCCTGAAGATGTGGCAGCAGGGTTGCTAATGAGGCTGTTAATTAGTGTCATTCCACTGAGCCATCAGAGCGCTTCAGGAGCGGCAGAGCACGCGGCACCAAAGAGCTTTTTGCTTTATCCCTGAAGAGTCTGTGTTATAGTGGAATCCCTGAGGCTGGAAAAGCCCTCCAGGATCGAGTCCAAGCTGTGCCCCATCCCCACCCTGTCCCCAGCCCAGAGCACCGAGTGCCACCTCCAGGAATTCCTTGGGCACCTCCAGGGATGGGGTCTCCAAACCTCCCCGGGCACCCCCTTCCATTTTTTTATACTTTGCTCTGATATGGTGTCACAGCCCAAACGATGGGACATCCACACAGGAGCCTTTGAAATCCTTCTCTCTCTCAAAATGAAGTCTAACAATTCCTTTCATCTCCATCTTTTCCAAGCTCTGAGTGCTGGCAGTGCTTTTTCCTCCACTGAAGTGAAGCCACTTCTGGAAAAGCACATAAACAACAGTTTAAGTGCAATGCACAGCAATACACTGTGGAGATTTATTTAAGAATTGAAGGAAAAAATTATGGATTTACCCCTTTGCAAAGCTGCATGAAACAGAGCAGAGCCAAACGGGCAAACTCAAGAAAAAAAAATCAAGAAACTGGTCATGTCTCACATTAATGTTATCTATGAGTAACTTTATCCCAGATTGATCTGTCAGTGCACAGGAGCAGTCCCAGTTTCCACTGATATATTAAAGGCACATTAATGCATTCAGAGAGATTCATGCCCTGTGCTGCTTTTGTGACAGGCTTTTACAGCACCAGAGCTGGAGTTTATTAGCACTGAAGGCACTTCATAACACTTGGATCCAGCTTTTGAGACAAGAACTGCACAAAGCAACTGCTCCACAGGCAGCAGGGAGGCAATTAGGAGTGACACTGCCACAAGGGCTGCCAGGAGAGCTTCAGAGAGCTGGAGGGGGATGTTTTATCCTGCAGGAGTGTCCCACCCTCCTCCCCAGGCAGGGATGCAGCTCCTGGGCATCCCTGGACGTCCTTCCTTGGGCACAGCCCTGTTCAGCCTGGAGTGAGGAGAACCAGGCTCTGATCTCTGCTCTGGGACAGGGACAGCAGCCAGGGAAGGGCCAGGGCAGGGTCAGGGGGGATTTTGGGAAAGGTTCTTACCCCAGAGGGTGCTGGCACTGCCCAGGCTCCCCAGGGATGGGCACAGCCCGAGGCTGCCAGAGCTCCAGGAGGGTTTGGGCAGCGCTCCAGGGATCCCAGGGTGGGATTTTGGGGCTGGGCTGGATGGTCCTGTGGGAACTCAGGATATTCCATGATTCTCTTCTGTGAGAGAACCCCATAAAACAGCAGCTCACAGAACTCAGGGAAATGAATGATGCACTTCAGTGACAAACCAATTCCTCTGTTTTTGAAAGGATCTTTGTCCTTGATAAATTTTAAAACAAGCTCATAAAATCCTTTAAAATAAGCTGCAAGCTAAATTAATTTCCTTAAAACCTTCTTTTCCCCTATGCTTGGCTTCACACGTGTTTGCCTGGGAAGATTTGGCTGTAAAACTGTGTCTGCTCACCTTGGAGCTCTTCTTGTCCCATAATTCACAGTTGGGCACGCAGGCTGCTGGGCTCTCCGGGAGCTCCTGCCCTCCTCTCCTGCCTCCTGGGCTCTCCTGTTTGCAGGCACAGCACACACAGAGCTTCCAGCTCCTGTTTCACACTCAGCTACACTAGGGGACAGTTCTACGTTATCCTCTCATGGCCTAAGGAAAGCTGTTTACCTCTGAGGAATTGTAGATGCCTGAAATTTGATTTCTTCCATGTTTTACAGGGGAATTTTCTTTTCCATGTGCACTGTTTCAGGCTCCTGTTGGCTCAGGAGAAAAGTGCAGGATGAGGGAGGGGTTATACCCGTTTTAGGAACCCCTGGAATTCCCTGTTCCTCTCCAGGGGATTGGTGAGAGACCAGCAGCCCACAGAGGGGGATTTGCAGCTCATCCCTGCGGGCAGGCATGGATCCAGCTTTGGATGAAGTGGTGACTGCTGTCCTCCTGCACTGCAGACTGAGCCAGGGAGCTCAGCTCTTGCTCTCCTGTCTGTACCTAAAAACCCAGCCCAGCACTTCCAGCACATTGGAGCTGTCAAAAGACTCCAGGACCACCAGGCAGGGATCTCCAGCAGCTCTGCACTGCCACAGATCAGATTTTTTAGCAGTGAGCATGGCTGCTAAAATCATGAGGACAAATTTGGTGGACAAGTTACAACTCCCTGGACTTTGGTTTAAAGCCAGATGTGGCTTCCTCCAGAGAGGATCCTCAGAGCAGAGGGGTGGTTGGTACTCATGGAATGGTCAGGAGGAAGGCAGGACCCAGCTCCCAAATCCCTTCCAGAGCAATGCTGAAGAGGTTTTGGAAAACAGGCTCAGCAGAGAATTCCTGCCTAAAACTCTATGGGGAGATTTTCTTGAAAAGCAGAATGATTCCCAGAATGGTTTATGGAGAAAAGGACTCCAGCTGATGGCTCAGATGGTTCTAAGTGAAAGTCAGGCTCCTTTCAGTGGGAGGTTTGGGGATGTAGCTCTGGCTGATGCCATTGACTGCTCAGTGTTTGATGTGGGGCTGTTTCCCAATTAACCAGTGCTGTGTTTTTTCCTTTTTCCCCTTTAACTCCCTCACTGTGTCTGTCTTTGCTCCTTCCTGCACTAAAAGTGGCTGTTCCTCTGTCTCCAAGCTCCTCCTGCTCTTCTGCAGCAGACCAGCTCCTGTCTAGCCATGACCATGCTCTGTAAGTCCCTTCTTTTATTACTGCAGCTCTGTCTGTTCGCTCTTTATTGCAACCCGCTGGAAACCCTCCTTTATTTATGGCTTAACACTTGTGGGGTGGAGGCAGCAGCCCCAGGGGACTGGGGATGTCTGGCAGGGCATTGGGAGTGGGCTCCTGCTGCAGGTTAATGTGGATAACAGGGATTTTCCCTTTGGGATGGTTCTTCTCACTCCAAGGACCAGGTACAGCACTGCAGGCTCTCCTCAGTGGGCAGCACACAGAGAAAAGCAGGATACAGAGAGTGGGTTTGGATATTAGGAAAAATTCTTCCCTGGGAGGCTGGGGAGCCCTGGAGCCCTGGCAGTGTCCAAGGCCAGGTTGGACCTGTTTAAAATTGGTTAAACCTGACAGCTCAGAGGTTCCAGCTGGGTTCCTGCCACCATGGGAATGCTCCAGGGCCAGGCACTTCCACACATGCGGCTCCAGAAGGGTGGAATAGGTGTGGAATTGGCTTCCTCCTCAAAATGGCTTTGGAACGAGGGCAGGAGAAAGGAGCAGGGCTCACCCCAGGACTGAGAATGTCCTGGTGGTCACAGTGACAGCCTCCCTGTCTGGGACCTGGGCTGGCAAGTCACAGGGACTGACAGGACACAGGGAATGCCCCTCTCCCTTCAGTGCCACACCCCACAGCATCCCCAGGCACCCATCCCTTCACCTGCAGCCCCAAATCCTGGCACACTGAACCTGCAATTATCCCACAGACCTGGGGCAGGCGGGGGCTTCCCTCTCCTTTCTCCCTTCAGTGCTTTTGTTTATTCCTCATTAGGCACACAGATTGCAGCGAGGCAGCAGATTTCAGCAGTTCCTTTGCACCAGCAGAGTTCAGGGCAGTTTCTGTTCCCTCCATCTGGAAGTTTCCCCAGGGAGGTTCCCTGGGAGGGCTGGGCACGCAGGGAGGCAGAGCTGTGCTCAGGCTGCAATCTGCTCCCTGGAGCTGCTCTGCAGAACACCCAGCACCGAGGGAGAGCTGCCACCATCCCTCCCAGGCCTGCAGGGAACAGAGAATCATGGAATGGTTTGGGTTCAAGGGACCTTAGAGCTCACCTCTTCCACCCCCTGCCATGGGCACCTCCCACCCTCCCAGCTTATTCCAAGCCCTGTCCAGCCTGGCCTGGGACCCTTCAGGATTCCTCACATTTTGGGATCTAAGCTCCACTGAGCACTCAGAGGTCTCCATTGCAGCTGTACCCAGCTGTTATTCCCTCAGTCCTCTGTGTCAGCTGTCTGTGAGTTGTCTTCTGTGAGTGTTTCTGTCTGCTCTCACCCTCTGGAAGCATCCTTGTGTCCATCCCTTTGTTGTGATCCATCTTGGCTGCAATTTTCCCAAAAAAGCTGTGCTGGAGAGAGGCTGCAGGTGTGGTCTGCTGGGTGTGCTGCTCTCTCTGCCCTCCAGGGGAGTTGCTGCCTCTGCCTGGAACAATCCAAGCTGAGCTGCTGCCAAACCCTGTGACCCTTGGACATAACACCTCTCCCCTGGTTCTGCTGGGCACAGAGAGGAAAATCTTGATTTTTCCCTCATATCTATGCAAAGTAGTTACAAAACCTTACCCGTCTGGTCTGGTAGGATTTTACACTTCCCTGGTCAAAGTGACAAATACCTCCCTCAAGGTCAGGACAGCAGCAAAAGTATTCAGATTCAGGAAGCAATAAGGAGCAAGGACAAAAAAAATCAAAATGCACTGGAAAAAGGTGCCCTGGGCCAATTTTCCCTGGTCTAGAGATAGAACTGGGATGAGAAAACTGTTTCTTCTTCTTCTGCTCCTCTCTTTATGTCCCCTAGTTGATTTTGTCACAGCTGTTATTGATGAGATCCTCGGTGAGGCTGCACAAAAGTTATTGGAGATCATGCTGGGGTTTTTCTGAGGCTTAGCAGCACTGAGAGAGGAGCTGTCAGTGCCTGTTGTAGGAGCACAGTGATTGAAACACCTCAGGCATCAGAAAAAGTGCTTTCAACTTGTAACTCAAACCTTTCCCCACAGTCGTCCTTGGAGGCTGCAGGATGTGCCTGGAAGGGAAGGAAAATCTCCTTTTTGTCTTTTTTCCTACAACAGCAACCCCTTGGTGGGGTAAGGATGATCCCTGCTGGGAGTTCTGGCTGTAGTGGTACAAGAGATGTCTTGGAAAGAGGTTTCAGCAGCAGAAACCAGGGGCTGCCCAACTTTCCAAAGCATAAATCCTTCAGTTCTGAGGAACAGAACCGATGGCCATACTCAGCCTGGAGCAGGCTTGCAGCTGGAAGGGCAGTGAGCGTGATCAGGGCTTGGCTAGCAGCATCTCCAGGATGAACTGAGCTGCATTTGTGGCAGTTTGCTGGGCAGGGGCAGCAGGTGCCAGTTCCATGTGCTTTTGTCAGCAGAATGAACTCCAGGGCTGGGCAGCACTTCTGGCTCGGATCCAAAGGGAAGGACAGAAAACTGCCATGGGAGAAATGAGGAAAGAGGGAGGCTTTCCCTTTTTTCCAGTTAAACCCAGGGTAAAAGGGGAAACAGGCACAAGTGTGGGTGTGTGTGCTCTGTGTCCCAAGGGCACGTTCCAGCAGCGGACTGCAGCCAGCACCTCTGAAGGCTTCTCCAGACACCCTCACTGGGACCTTTTCCTAAAGATTTCAGGGATTTCTGGGCTGAAGCTGCTCCTCCATCCTCGTTCCTTCCCCCCCAGGCCACAGGAGCACGAGGAGGAGCGGGGGGGGACGGAGCCACCGTGGTGCCGATGGCAGCGCCATTTCCAGAGCTATCAACAGTGTCATTGTCATAGCTCTTGGAATGGTTCTGCCATAAGCACTGGACTGCCAGCTGCCGTGTCAGGAGGGCCTGGTCCGCCTGGAATCTCCCTCTGTTGGGATGGAGCCGGTTCCTGAAGGATGGATGGAAGTTGGCCCTCAGAACTCAAGTCTTCAGTAATCTCCATGATCTCCTGACCCACAGCTCCCCGCAGAGATGGCTGATGCACCCACACCTCCCTGCTCGGGCCAAGAAGAAGCAGAAAGTCCATGGAAATGTTGGGAGCAAACCAGTCAGGCTCTGCTTGTCTGTCTTTGGGAAGAATTGTACTTCTACAGTGAGTTTGGGTGAGTGGGGACAAGGTGCTCATCCCGAGCAGCCCACCCTTGGATGGTGGCTGTGGAACTCCTGTGGAACTGCCGTGCTGCCCTGCACTTGTGTTCCTGAAGGAATCACAGCTGAAGAGAAGATCCTGTGACAAAATCCTCACAAGCGGAGCTGTGAAGCAGAACAGGAGCACCAGGAGCTCCGGGGCCACAGGACAGTCCCTGCCTTTGCTGCCCTTTGTCCTTGCTCCAAGAGTTTCCCTGCCGTGTTCTGTGTTCTACCATCCCAGGTTCTTTTTGGCAGAGAAGAGGAGGAGGCCCAGCAGCTCCAGGCCTTGCTGGGCAAAGAAATCAGCGGGGATGTGCCAAGGTCCCAGGAGGTGTCGGGGAAGGGAATTCCCACCAAGCCCTGGCAAACAGGGGATCATTCCCTGCTGCAGTTCCCATTCCATGGGCAGCTGATCCCTTCTGGGGGCTGGCTCAGGCTGTGGGTGTGCAGAGAGCAGCCAGGGCACAGGGGTAAAGCTTTTGGAACAAGAACCAGCTGTAAACTCTTGATCAATCCCAGACCTCCCCATCTCCCATGAGTGATTCCTGCTCCAGAAGATCCCACAGGGATCTGAGAGCCCCAGCAAGGGGAAATGTGTCTCTGGCCCGAGGTGTGCAGTACCAGGGATGGATTCTGGTCACTGAAGAGTCCAGGCATTTGTGACCAACCCACAGTTTACTTGGCCAACCCTCTGGAGACATTCTAAGAACTAATTAATTCTTTCAGCTTCTGGATTAAACTCTTGTGCAAAACATCCCATCAAACAGAGACCATTATATGGTGTGTTAGTGTAATTAAATAGAGCGAGAACTGAGCTCCAGAGATGCCCACAACACTTAATTAAGATTAATTAAGCAACATGAATTACAGCTGAAGAGGATGTAAGGGAGCAATTCAGAACTGGCTCAGCAAAGGGGTGGGATGCTGGGTTCATAAATTGTTTTTCAGAAGCCAAGTTGATTCCAAGGGGTTGGGTTTAGCCCTGGAGCAGCCCCATTCTCCTGGCCAAGCACAGGGATCCCTGTGCAGCTGGAGCAGTGAAAGTCTGGACTTCTGGAGGCTCCTTGGCACAGATAAAGCTCTGCCAAAATAAACACAAGTTTCCTTCACTTCCTCTCTGAGGCAGCAGAGTGATCTTCATTCCTCAGAATCACAGAATCCCAGAATGGTTTGGGTTGAAAGGGACCTTAAACCTCATCCAGTTCCAACCCCAAAACACCTTCCACTGTCCCAGGTGCTCCCAGCCCCATCCAGCCTGGCCTTGGGCACTGCCAGGGATGCAGGGGCAGCCCCAGCTGCTCTGGGACCCTGTGCCAGGGCTGCCCACCCTCACAACCAGGAATTCCCCCCCAATATCCAACCCAAACCTTCTCTCAGTTTGAAGCCATTTGCTAAATTATTGGGCAAAGCACATTTTTGGTTTCCTCAACATAGCACGAAGAATTGTGCTACAAAATTGGGTTTATTTTGTGAGAGCAGTTATTGCTGTAGGAGAGCCCAAACTTTAGTCAGTTACACTGGAAACTTGATGGGTGAAAAGCAATTTTCTGTTCCATTTGCCACATGTATCACGGCTTTGCTTTTCCTCAGGAAGGAGCAGACATAAATCTGAGCAGATTTTATTTACCAAAGCAGGGACGAGGGCAGAGATTTATGGACTGTGTCATCTCCTCTGGAGCAGAAAATAGACAGGCCCAGGGGCAACCAAGAGATGGCACAACCTTCAGAAGTTTGAACTTATTTGTTTGCTCTGCACAGCAAATTTGATGGCGATGTGTAAAGAAATGGACAGGTGGGGTCTCACAGGTGCCTCTGAAAGACACTCAGATCTGCAGGAGGACCAGAAGAAAGCACAAAATATCAGAAATAACCTCGTGTAAACAGCAGGGGTATGGAAATCAAGGGTTTGCACACACACAGGTGTTTGGATGGCCTTGGTTCCCTCCTCCTGTGCTCAAAATCAATTCATTGATCAGTGGAACTCTTCCTGTCACGTCCCAGTCTGCAGGGAATTTCTCTAAAGAATGATCTCCAGAGGAGCTGCTGAGAGCTGGTTTTACTCTGAGTAAAAGAAAACCCCAAACCCTTCAGAGAATAAATAAATATCTGGCTTTTTATGGCCCCTTGTTTTTTGGGTTCCCCTCATCCTCCCCACAAAATAACTGTGCCTTCTATTCAGATTTCTGCCCCTCCTTGCCCTGGACAGGGCACATTCAAATGTTGAGCTTGACATTTTTCTTTCGGGCACCTTCAGGAGATTTGAGGATTTGAGGCTCGTTAGGATGCTCAGAGGAAAAATAAAAAGGTTTTGCTCAGGTCTTTGTTGCAGAGAGGTTCAGAGGGTCCCAGAAATCCCAGAGGGAGCAGGGCCTGGCATCACCAAACAGATCCTCACAGGATTAATTTGAATAAAATCAAATTTATTCAAACTTTAAATAAATTTTGAGAACTAAGAACTCCTGGAGAGGCTGAGGTGGGATAACAGCAGCAGCCCCTGGGGACAGGGTGACAGAAACTGGGGGCTCAGCAGCCTCTGAATCACAGCAAGATGAAGCAGCAGCTCCTGTCCCCCTCCTGCAGAGGATCTGACCTGCTGGGAGACAGCTCTTGGCAGGGAAAGGGATGAGCCAGGGGAGCATCATCCTTCCTGAGGAACAGGGGAAGGAACACAGCCCCAGGCAAGCTGTGCTCCTTGGCTGGGAACCTGCACAGGCTGCAACTGCCCAGGCAAGAGGCAGGGAATTAACTGTGAGCACAGGCAGCCTGAGATCCCAGCCTGCACTCAAAAGCAAGGCTGTGGAGGGAGAATCTGGGGATTTTATTGAGATTCAGCACCCACTGCCAATGCCCCCATCTGTGGTGTGACATTTAATCCTGTTAAAAGGCTCACAAAGGATGAGGAGCGGGGAGCACAGCTCACAATTAATTAATATTGTTCACAGTCTCGGGGATGAAGCTGCACAAATTCACACCCCGTGGGTTGTAAGGGAGAAAGTCCAAAGCCAGGAATGTGCTACTTTAATCACATCATAGAATTATTAATTGGAAAATCTGGATACAGAAGGAAAGAAGAAACTCACCCTGAACACAACACGGTGGAACCTGGTGCTTGCTCTCTCAGCAGGATGGAGACCTGAGGAAAGGCAGCCAAATAAACCTAAATTAAATTTATGATAAGATTGATAAATAAGATTTACTGAGATTAACCTACAACAGGTCCTAGCTGAGATGTTAAAGGCATCACAAGGTTATTTATTATTAATTTTAAGTTGTTTTTTTCTCATTAAATTTATTTTTTTTAATTTAACTTTAATTTTTAAAATTTAATTTTAATTTAGGTTTTAATTGACTATTATTTAACTGGTATTTTGTTATTTAATTTTTATGTCGTTACTCCATTACAAGAAAATACAATTTTCAGCCCTTAAATTAAATACCTTAAGGTAAGCACAGCTTCCCAGCACCACCTTGGGGCTGTACAGAAGTTCCCAGGGCACAAAACTGTGGATTTGGAGGACAAAAGGCAGGGAGGGCTGGGTGAGCCATTCCTGGGGAGCAGAACTCTCCCCTCAGCCTGGAGGGTGGGAGGCAGACCCAGCTGCTCTGAGGGAGTTGGTGGCATTTGCTCCTGGGAGAGGAACCCGAAGGAGTGACAGGAACAGTGTGCACATGCCAGCCCTTTGTTATCAAACGCGTGATGCCGGGCAGCAAATCTGCTTTTGACACCTAAAAAAAAAGCTCTGCTGTTCACACACAAAGCAGGGAAGGGGGGGGAATTGTTTGCCCGATTTCAATGAGCTGTAATTCCATTTTCCAATGGGTATTCCAGTGGGGAAAAGTCACCCACTCCCAGAGGGAGAGGGCTGGTAAATACTGAAAGGGAGGTTTGGATCCCCATCCCTGGAGGTGGCACTCAGAGCTCTGGGCTGGGGACAAGGCGGGACTGGATGGGCTGGGAGGGCTCTTCCAGCCTGGGATTCTGGGATTTTCCCGCCGTGGCACATTTGAAACCTGACAAACTCCACTGAGCAGCTCCAAGTTTTGCCACTGTTTCACTCCACAGCTTTAACAAATGTAGGTTTTCTACCCAGCAGATAAAAGATTTAATTATGCCAGTGGTAAAACCTCCTTTAAAAAAAAAATAATTGCTATCTTCCATTTGAATATTATTAATTGATCCTGCTTGTGTTTCATTAATTGAAACACTTAAACCCAGCAGCCCCCTGTGAGCCCTCCCATGTGGGAGCTGCTCCTGATGGGCTGCTCTGTGCTTCTGCTGGCTCTGAGCACTTCCAGGAGCTCTCCTCATCATCAGCCTGGGGGCTCTCATGGCTGCTGCATTAATTACGGTGCAAAAACGAACTGGAGGCCAAAATCTGGAGCTAATTAGTGCCCATAATGGAGTGCCAAGCTCAGCATTAACGAGAGAGAAATGGAAATGGGGAGTTAATGGGAGAAAAGGGGAAAGGGCTCCTCTCCCCCACGTCCCCTGCGTGGCCTCTCTCGTTTGTTTACTTGTTTACCCTGGTTTATAATTGAGATGCATTTCACTCACTGCAAACGAGGAGCTCCTCGTTGATTCTGAAATTTGCTTCATTCCTGTCCTTCGGTGCCCAAACTGCTGCTTCTGTTGTGGAAACATCAGCTCCTGCATCATTCAAATGGCACAAATCCAAAGCAGGGCAGCCCAGCAGCTCTGGGGGATCCCCACCTGGTGGCTGCTGTGTGGATCCCTTGGTTTCCATCACCAACTCCTCTTCAGAAAACCCAAATTCCAGGGTTTTCAGCTGAAGTTGAGCAAAGCATCCTGCAGTGGAAAATAGGGAAAATTATAAACGTTATCCAGGTGGAGCAGCTGAAAGCAGGAGGAGAGTGGGAAAAGGGAAAAATGATCAAATTCAGCAGCTGTGGGAGGGGGATTGGAAAGGACCACGGAGAAATTCATTAATAGAGCCTGGCAAGACAGAGGATAAAAAAGGAAGATGGAAATGAGCACCTGCAGTCCCAGGGAAACAAAATTTGGGTGAAATTCAGCAGGAGAAAACCAAAAGGAAACCAGATGCTGAAGGGTTTGGACATTTCAAGATCCTATTTCGGGTTATTATTTGCCTGCACTTCTAAACATCCTCCTTGAAAAGGATCCACAGCTCCTGCAAACACAAAAATAACGGGACTGGGAGGGGGTCTAGTCTTGGTTTTCCAGAAAAAAAGAGAGCTGATGGAACAATGGGGAAAAAAAGAGAGACACAAACATATTGGGAGATGCTCTCTGTCTCCTGAGACTTGTCAGAGACAAAAAAAAAACCCCAAAAACCTCTTTATCTTTTTTTTTTATGTTCCTCTTATTCAAGAGAAATAAGTATTTACTTGAGAACTGCTAATTTTAAATCTGGATTTCTGCAGAAATCCTACAAAGTGCACTGAAAGCTGGGTGATGTGGGCTGGAGACAGATGTTTTATAAAACCTCTGCCTGATATTTAGCAAAGAGTGACGAGGGCTGAGTTCAGCTCCCGAGGTCGGAACAGCATTATTTGATTTAAAGATAATTAAGAGATTCAGCTTAACTGCTCAGGAGTGGGAAAATAAACACTTGTCATGAGACAGAGAGAGATTTGTGTTTAGATTTGACTACAAAGGACTCTAAAATCAACATTGCTGTCAGAGCCATGTAAATAATTCAGCAATCCCAACGTTTTCCCAAGACCTGGGTTTTCACATTGGGCTGAAATGGGATAGTTCAATTTATTCCTACCCTGCTCTAATGATTTTATGCTGATGGCCAAGTGCAGAACTTCACTGCAGGGATGGGAGCAGGACAAATTCAGCCCAGAGGTTACAGAGTTACTGGGAAGCTTTTAATTTTCTGGAGTCTGTGAACCTGGGAATGCTGAGAGAGGGATAATTCTGCTCTCATTTGTGGAAGTTTCATATGCAGCTGCATTAAAAGCAAATGTTTTGTGAAATTCCATTGAATTTGGCCTCTGTGGATTCGTTTTTTAAGCAGAAGATGGAAATGGAGCAATGCATTTTGTTCCCAGTTCATTCTGACATTTGGTGGAGTTCAGATTTGAGGGTTTTGCTCTTTCAAAGTGGAAAAATATCACAGATATTAAAATAGGGAATTCCAGAGATTCTTGGATTTTGTATCACACTTTCCTCAGTTCTCTGTTTCCCAGCATCTCCCAATTTCCCAAAAATACCAGAAGTCCCTTTCCAGGCAGACAAGAGGGGACCTTGCTGATGTCCTGGAGAGCACGCTCAGATTTTGTTCCTGGCCCACTGCAGCTCCACCTGTGGGATCTTTCCTGGTGCTTCCAGCCTGGAAAATTCCTGGTGCCACCCAGACCCATCCTGCACTTCCCGGGGCTGGTTCCTGGGGCTTTGTGGCTGCCATAAAACACAGAAATTAAAAAAACAAACCTTCTTTTCCACCCATTCCTGAGACAGGAATGGAGCAGAGCAGAGCCAGCACGGGCTGGGAAAAAGCACAAAAATCATCTGAAGCTGCTCTCTTCCCTCACTTCTAGAGTGGTTTATGAATTCTGTTGTTTTCTAATTCAGAATTTATAATTCTGGAACTGAGCAGATGGTGCAAGGCTGATTTCAGGGATGTGTTCATTAAAAGAACCTTGCCAAGTGATTGTTCACCACGATCCCCATTGCAGATCCATTATTTGTTCTGCCCTTGGAAGTCCCTCTGGAAGCAGCAGAGCTTTGAGGAATGGGCATGATCTGGAGGGTGAAGATCCAGCTGCAAATATTCCAGAGGAAAATCACTTTGGGAGAGAAAGGAAAATGCAGGGAAAGATAAATTGTGGAGCAACACAATTGTCAAATCTTGGAAGAGTTTCAACCCTTCATTCAGTTTGGAAGCTCAGTTCCATTTGAAATGTGGCTCCAGCCAACTTTTACCTCAAAACCTCTTCTACCTTCCACTGTTTTAGATGGTTGAGGAGAAAAACTGCATAAAAATACATTCTTGAGAACAGGATTCTGCTCAAGCCAAATGCAATTCTTCCCAGTTTATCCCATTTCCATCTTATTTCATCTTATTTTCCTCTGGTGCCAGCAAATCTTTCCTGGGTGCTGCTGCAAATAACAAAAGGTTTGTGATGCAGTGGGAGCCATCATCACCTGCTTGCTTTTTCCTTGGAGATCTGTTCCAGGTGGGATGGTGGCTGCTCCTGGGGGAATTTCTGGTTGTAGATGAAGGAAGAAAAGTGTTTGGAAGCGTTTCACTTGGAGCTGGGCTTCAGCAACTGGAAAAGGAGGAAATGGAAACACAGGCAGTGAATGTTCACTCCCAAAATGGTCAATATCACAGTGGGGAGATCAGCCCCTGATAAAAGCAGCAAAGGGCATTGAACATCAATTGCAATCTGCTCCTTTCTGCTTTTTTCTTCTTTGCTTCATCTCACGAGGAGTTGAGGACTTGCTCCAGATCAGAAAAGGGGAAAATACCTGAAAGTGGAAAAGTTCAGAGAATGAGAAAAGCAAAGGGAACAGCTCAGAACTCAGTGAATTTGATACCTGGATTTTCTCTTCTGTTCTTGCATTCTCTGGGGGTCTCTCAGTAACTATTTTGCATTTATCATACAAAAATTACAAAGGGACTTGTGAATAGAGCCAAAGTCGGGCTTTAGCACCTTTTTGTGCAGCTCATGTCTAAACTTCCTGAGCCATTTGTGCACCCAGTGAGACCTGAGGTACCCCACACCAAAAATCCCCCCACCATCCCCATTTCTGCAGCCAAATCTCATCTCTGCCTATTGTCCTTCCTTTTTTGAGCAGAGGGGGAATGGATTTAGTGGCAAAAGCCCAGAGCTGGCAGGGAGGGCTCCAGTGCTGCTTCCTCCTTGCATTGTAGGATAAATCCCTGGCAAATCCATGGGGCGGGAGCTGAGGCACACCAGGTGTGTTCCTGCAGGGGAAGAGCTCAATTTCAGGTGCAGATGAGAATTTCTCTGGAACTTGCTGCCCACAGGTACCAAGAGCTGAGAAATGAGGTGTATTTTCAGGGAGGGATCAGTGAAGGCACAGGGAAAGAGAGAGAACAAAAACTTTGAGTGAGAACAAAAGCAGGGCTGTAAAATCCCAGCTTTTATCCAACGCTAAATCCGTGCCCTACAACTGGCAGGGGGCTCTGAACTTACATTTGAAGGGAAAGGCTGCAGGGTATGGAAAACCCCATGGAACACAAAGGCCTGGCAGCAGAGGACACCCTCAACAGACTCCTGGAGATGTTTGGAATATTTTAGGAATGATGTGCTGGTACCTGAGCAAGCCACGGGCTGGCACTCCCTGTGCCAGGGATGCTCTTTCCTCCTGTCCTAGCAGTCCTCTTTCCCCACAGGGTAAACAGCTGGAAGTGTTGAACTCACTGCCAGAGGCTTCAGACAGACACTTTGTGCCACACGACATCCTGGGACACCTTAATGACTCCTCTTTAGCTTAATGAACCTCTAACAATCAGCGCCACCTGCTCTTGCTGCTCTTGCTCCACTCTGGGACGGCCGCAGAACACGGAGGAAGGTTTGGATCCTTGGGTGTCCCAGTCCCTGTCCAGCTGGATCCTTGGGTGTCCCAGTCCCTGTCTGTCTGGATCCTTGGGTGTCCCAGTCCTTGTCCATCTGGATTTTTGGATATCCCATTCCCTGTCTGTCTGGATCCTTGGATATCCCAGTCCCTGTCCATCTGGATTTTTGGATATCCTATTCCCTGTCTGTCTGGGTCCTTGGATATCCCAGTCCCTGTCCAGCTGGATCTTTGGATACCCCAGTCCCTGTCCAGCTGGATCTTTGGATACCCCAGTCCCTGTCTGTCTGGAACCGTGGATACCCCAGTCCCTGTCCATCAGGATCTTTGGATATCCCAGTCCCTGTCCATCAGGATCTTTGGATATCCCAGTCCCTGTCCAGCTGGATCTTTGGATATCCCAGTCCCTGTCCATCAGGATCTTTGGATACCCCAGTCCCTGTCCAGCTGGATTTTTGGATATCCCAGTCCCTGTCCATCAGGATCTTTGGATATCCCAGTCCCTGTCCATCAGGATCTTTGGATACCCCAGTCCCTGTCCAGCTGGATTTTTGGATATCCCAGTCCCTGTCCATGGTCCTGAGCTGCCCCAGGTGTCAGGGCTCTCCCTGTGTCCGGTCTGTGGCAGAGCCTTTGGCATTCCCGAGGTCTCCCGGGTGGATTGTGTCCCACAGTGTCCCTGTCTGACCTGGTCCATCAGTTCCAGCTCTGTCCTCTCCTCGTGGCCGTCTCGTTGGAGTCTGTTCAGTGTCAGGTGCAAAACGTCTCTGCTTGTCTCTGACATCCAGTCTGTGACTCGTTGGGAACGCATTTTTAAAATTCCCGGTCCTTGTTTGAAGTGCTGGAGTTCCAAGGGGTGTTGGAGGGAAACACCTGCACATTCAGTGCCCTGGCCATGCTGGGAGCCAGCATCCAGCTGGGAATTCCTGCAGGAGCATCTCCAGCCCACACTCAGGCACTGCAGCTCACCTCACACACCTGAAACCCAGCAGCTTCTTGGTTTTCAGGGATTGCTTTGACTGCTCCACACTGAAGATTTCATTCCCAAAGGAGGGATTCACACTTTTTAATGTGGGATCTGGATATCTGGAAGAATCACTCTCTTAACTAGACTTTGGGGTTTGCTTGGTCTCATTTTCCATCAGTCTGGCCCTTGAGCTGGCACTGACAGAGCTTTGTGTTCCCCTGCCAGGTACACGGTTTTACACAACGGGCACCACCAGGAACAAGAGAAGCTTCCCATCCACACCGACCCTGAATCCCAGGAGTCCTGTTTCTAGTCCTGGCCCAGAAGAGGAGGAACAGAGGCCTTTTAGGCTATCCCAAGGATTCACAGACAGCAGGACTTGAAAATCCACCCATCTGCATTGTCCTGCCGTGAATTCCCAGGAATGTGCAGCTGTGGGAGCCGGGTGGGAGCACGGGGAGGGTCAGGACTGCTGTCCCTGTCCCTGTCCCTGCAGGAGCGGCTGGAGCACAGCTGTGCCAGAGCCCTGCTCCAGGAGTGAAGCATTCCCAGCAAAGCCAGGACCAAAACAGCTCCAAACCAGCCCGTGCAGGGACTCCTGCTGCTCCTTTCCAGCTGCTCCTTTCCTTTCCAGCTGCCCCTGCTCAGCTCAGCCCACCCTGGAGGTCACAGCTGTGGGGTGGCACCGAGCTGCTCCATCCCTGCCGGCTCTGCCTGGAGCCTGGGCACTGCCAGGGAGGAGCAGCCCCACGATTTCTCCAGGAGAACAAGAGGAGATGTCTGCTGCCCTTTGGTTCCAGCCCCAGCTGCTGCTTGCCCCACGCTGCAGAGCTCTGCAATGCCCTGGTGCTGTTTCCTGGCCAGGGAGGATCCCAGCGTGAGCAGGAGCTGAGTGGGACCAGCAGGGCCAGCCCAGCTCAGAGCCATGGCCCTGCTCTGCCATTCCCAGGGGATGGGACGTGCCCTGGAGCCCGGAGCTGTCCCCAGCCCTCCCCTGAGCAAACTTTGGGCATTCTGAGGCAGCAGAAGCTTGGCCAGGAGCCAGAGCCAATGGATCACTAAGTGCCATCTTGGAAAACAAACCACTTAAACCCTTTTCTAGCTACACTTGGAAGAGAGACTTCTACTTACCTTTGCCACCTTTATTTTTCTATTTGTTGCTGGTCTCTCCCAGTCGAGGCAAGAAGTTTTCCAGACTTTCCAGTCTCACCTTTGCAAAGATCTCAGTCCTCAGCTGCTTCCTGCATGTCGGTGTTGCCACGCTCCTCGTGGGCTGCTTCCCCCTTTGCATGGGAAGGGTGGGCAAGGCTCTAAACTCCACACATTTGGGAGAAGGATTTTCATGTGGGATCAAGACCGCGAGCCTCGACCCTTTTTAGGTGAAGATCAACCCCAAGATGCCACCCTGAGCCTAGAAAATGCAATTGTACTTTGTCATATCGTGGAACCATGTACAGATATTTTTAATGTACAAAGAAAAGCTGACATTATTTATTATTTTTTATCAGGAACATGTGGTTTTTTCATTAAAAGCTTCTCGACCAAGGAGCTTAACATTCTATGTATTATTATTTAGTAATATTTCTGTTGCTATGTGACAGGTATTTACTGTAAACAGACAAATCCTGCTCAGAACAAACAAAAACGTTGCTCAGTAGGAGAAATATTGTGCATGAGAAGAACAAGTGGCTTCCTGGCCATGGTGTCTGACTTCTTTAAATATTTCTTCCACAGCAAAGTCACTGGTAAAGCTTCACACCCTTTTCCTGTAGGATTCAGGACACAGAAACAGCCCCAGCTGGAATGCTGAGGTAGAAAACTGCTGGCTGCTGGAAAGACACAAATTATTGGTGTTTGTGGTGGAAGGTGCTCCTGGTTCATCTCTGGGACCTGGTTGGCAATGACCTGTTTTTACAGGGTTGTATTTCCAAAAAAAATCATGTAACTTTACTCTTGACATAGAACAGTGGAGTGAAAAAAAGCCATTATTGAAAATTTGGGAAAAAAAAACCACCCAGGGCTGCTTCAGTGCTGTGATCCTCCCCTCTGTGGAAGTGCCCACAGGGGTTTGTTGGGCTTTGGGCACACGAAGCTGCAGAAAAGCTTGGCTTGGTTTCACCTCAAGTGTCAAATTTCTTGAAGAAATCCTCAAAAAAAGCTTTTCTCTGTCCCCATTGAAGGGCATCAAATCTTGGTGTGAAATTTCCTGGAGTGAGATGGAACCAGCAGCACAGGGAGGGGTTCTTTGGTTCTGCTTTGTCCTTCAGGCATTGTTTTCTCCTTTATTTTTATGTGCATTAGGAAAAGATCTCTTTTTAATTTAAAACAAACTCCCAGTTTCCCCAGGGACAACATCCCCAAGGCTCTGTCAATGGGAGCAGTGGCTCACCAGCCAAAATGGCCAAAGGCTCTCCCTGGGAAAAGGCTCCCCCCTTCCAGCTGGATGAAATTCCAAACACCAAATGCCCATGTCCTGGATGGACACCAGGACACCTCTAATCCCTCCCTGGGCTCAGCAAACCTGCCAGGACCCACCTGGCAGCTCCTGCTCGCTCAGCCAATAATCCCAGCACAGCTTCCGTGACCCGGCAGCGCCCTGTGCCATCAGCAGTGGAGAACTCCCCTGGAAAAGAGGGGGTCTCACAGAAAGCCCCTCTCTGGATTCCCCTGGCTGCTCCTGTGGCCTCCCAGCTCAGCTCTGCCCATCTTGGCTGGTGGTGCCAGTCCTTGCCCGTGCTCAGTGACGTGTGCTGCAGTGGCTGTTCCTGAAAATAAAAACTCTGGACATGGCAGTGATCTCCAGCTTGGGCTCATTTCTGGTGCTGCTGGCATCCAGCCCCAGGCTGGGAGCAGGTGGCACCTCCCAGCTGCCCCACAGGAGGCTCCAGGGGCTGGAACAGGGAGGGGAGTCTGCCCCTCTTTGCTTTTCCTACAGCTCCTGCCAGGAGGGGACAGCCGGGGGCTCGGGCTCTGCTCCCAGGAACAGGGACAGGAGGAGAGGGAGCGGCCTCAGGCTGGGCCAGGGCAGGCTCAGGGTGGGCACAGCAGGAATTTCCCCATGGAAAGGGGGCTCAGGCACTGGAACTGCCCCGGGAGGTTTGAAGAGCCAGAACCTCCCACCTGAGCCTCCTTCTCTCCAGGCTGAGCCCCTTCCCAGCTCCCTCAGCCTCTCCTGGGGCTCCAGCCCCTTCCTCAGCTCCGTTCCCTTCCCTGGCCACGCTCCAGCCCCTGCAGGTCCCTCCTGCACTGAGGGCCCAGAACTGGACCCAGAACTGAACCCCCCTGGAGGTCCCTCAGCAGTGCCAGCACAGGGGACAGTCCCTGCCCTGGGCCTGACTGTCCCCCTGCCCACAGGAATCTGTTCATTCCCAGTTATGATTTATTGGCCAGGAGCCCCCACCTTGTCCCAGCCCTCAGCTGGAGGATTCCCAGCTCCCTGTGGAGCTGCTGGTGGGATCAGAGCCATCCAGAGGGATTCATGGGAGAAATGCAAGCCAAGGGTTCCCTGGATGTGGGGCAGTGTGGATCCCCTGCCCCAGAGACACTTCTTTGGCAAACTCTGCTCCTCCAGGGGTGGCTGTTCCACCAAAGGACACTTCAGGGAGGATGGACACTGGGAATGTGGCACTGGAAACCTGCAGAGCTGACAGGTAAACGATGCTCACCTTGCCTCTGACTCAAAATGGCTTTGGTTGTACCTGATCTGCTCCTGCTGTCCCTGCTGGGCTCCAGAGCTCTGTGAACAACCAGCAATGCTGAATGTGTTAGCTACATAAATGCTGCTTTTGCATTTCCAAGTACTCTCAGTACAGGGATTATTGACAGATATCTTCAGCCTAAAGCTCCTCTCACCCAAGACCGTGGCTTTAGGATGGAGCTCACTCCCAGCTGGCCCTGCTCAGCAAGAGGAGGGAGAATCTGAAGGTATTTAAGGCACTTCTTTGTGTCAGCCTGACTTAGTAACGTGCCCAGAAGCCACCAATGGGGCCCAGATCGTGTCCAGCTCGTTCCCAGCACAGATGAGAAGCAGGGAGCAGCTCCAGCCAAGAGCTGCTTTGGGAGCAGGCAGCCCACACAGGCACTGAGTCATTCCCACCCAACTCACAGTGCTGAAGCCAAGGAGAGCATTTCCATTCTGTACCTGGCAGCTGGGAACCCTTCCCCAGTGTAGGATCCCCTTTTTCTCCACATTTGAGTTCCTGAGCCACCTCTGAGCACTCCCAGGCCAAAAGGCAAGAAATCTGTAGGGGATTAATAAAACAGACTCAATAAAAATGTATCAAAGCTTTTAGTTCTTCCAGTTTTTGTATAACTCTTTGTGAATAAATCCCCAGTTTATCTCCTGCCAACACCCAGGGAGTGCTGAGGAGCTGAAGGGAGCTCTCCAGGGGATGGGGCCTGGCTTTGGCTGCCCTGCTGTCACAGGCAGTGCACACAGGGCCAAGGTGTCCCTGTCACTAGAGGTGATATTGGAATTGCTTATCTGGCAACTAGAAGTGGAAATCCTGGGCAAGGGGATCCTCACACCCTGAACAGCCTGGAGAGAGAGCAGGGGCAACATTCCTATCTCCATCAACCCCTTACAGCCTCTCAAACAAAAACACTTCCAAAATCCTTCCCTTTTTGAAACCCAAGCACTGGTTTTGCCCTCCTCCTGGAGGAGAAGGAAAAGCAGCCCCAGCCCAGCGAGCAGGAGGCTGTGCCCCCTGTGCTGTGCCCAAACACACCCTGGCCTTTCCCTGTTTACCTTCTGTGCTATTTCATGACCTTTCCAGGCACCTGAGCCTCTCCCAGCTGGGATCTCTGCATCCTCTTCCAGGAGGAGCTGTGGGAAAAGCAGTGCCCAAGTCAGCTCAGGCTCACTCCCCAGCCAGTGGAACCAGCACCACCCCTCCTTTTGCAGCTGAACTGCCCTGAGGTGCCCCTTTCCCCTCAGGGACTGTCAGAGGAGCCCCCTGACTGTGCACCTGCACAGAGGGACAGAAACCCCTCCGAGATTTCACCTCTCCAGCGTGGCTGAGTCAGAGCTGAGCCAGGGAAGAAATTCCTGCTCCATGTTTTCCCCAGAGCCACATCCAGGGGGGAAGCAGGGCACAGAGGTGGAGCAGTCACATCCCCTCCACCATTTCCTTACCTTGCAGGTTCAGGGCTGGCCAGGCTGCCTTTGGAGCTCCCCTGGTAGCCAGGTGCAAACATCCCTGGCTTCAGGGGCTGTCATGGACCCCAGCCTGTCCCCACAGGGGCAGAGCAGAGCTGAGAGGCCCAGCTGGAGCCCCTGTGCTGCAGGAGGAGCAGGATCACTGTCCCCTCACCTGCGGGGACAGCAGCTGCTCCTCCTGCCCCACACCAGGCACAGGAGGGAGGAGAAGCCTGGCACAGAAACATCTGGGATGCTCCAAGGAGAGCTGAGCTGGGCAGAGCCAGGGAGTATAAATAAAAGTGCCCAAAACAGCCATGAAATGGAGAGAGGAGGAAGCTCAGAGCCAAAAGATCAAATCCCCAGAAGATCCCAGCTCCTCCCTCCCCCCAGCCCTCAGCAGATGGACACAGGGGATGCAGGCCCTGGTGTAAAATGGGTGTCACATTTCAGAGGGCAAAATCACTGCAAGGTTCAACTGCTTCCAGAGATACTGAATATAAACAAACACTTTATTTGTGTAAATACTTCTGCAAAAGGCTGCAGTGAGGAGATACCAGCTGGAGACGTGGCACAGTACTCCAGAAACTCAGTAACATTTTCTGGACTAAAATGGTAAATCTGACAGAATCAATGACTCAGAGGACTTGAAACACTTCTAGAAAGGGTCACAATTGTTTTGGCTGAATATCATTGAATACATCATCTATGGCTAATTAAATATAAGAGTTATAATAAACCATTGACTGTGATCCTGCATTAAAGCAAATTTAGTAACATTCACATTCTCTGGTGTTTAGTGCTCCACCTCCAGTCAGCACAGAGCACGGCTGAGGAAATGCTCCCATTAGGCACCATTCTCTCCCTCTTATCCCATGATTTCCAGCTCCACATAATCCCAAGAATTCCACAGAGAGCCTGAGAAAACCAACACTGCCTTGGCTGTGTGGAGCAGCTTCACCTCAGTTTTACAGAGCTAAACAGCACAGAAATCCCCATTAGCCACGTTTACCCCAGATTCAGAAAATCACCATCAGGATGACGAGCAAAATCGGATGAAATGGTCTAAACTGTACAGCTTTAACCTCAGGAAGTGTCATTTTCTAGGCTGGTAACACCAGTTTTAAACAAGCATGGAACAGAGACCAGGCCAGAGCAGGGCATTGGCCTCGGCAGGGTGTGCCAGGCCTGGCACCCTGGGAGTGCAACACCAAAATGTGCATTTCACTCCTGCACTGGCAGCAAACGCCCACAAACACCTCTGGGCACTGGGAGCACCTTTCAATACACAACACACACACATTTCGGGGCAAATAGCAGCAGTTTTTACTGACCAGCTGGAAAATGTGCATTCAGGAGGGAGCACAGCCCAGCCCCAGAGCTCCCTGGCTGTGTCACACAGAGCCTGTGCTGCCACAGCCACAGGCAGCTCCACATCCCCTTCTCTGCCTGCCTGAAGGGAGGGCTCAGCTCCCAGCCAGCCAGAACGGGCAGAGCTGTGTTCAGGAGGGTGGAACCAACAATCAGCAACCTGATTTCCATAGTACAGAGTCAAACACGCCATGAAAATGAAATCTAACAGTACAAAAGCTTGAGAACATTCTGTTTCCAAGGTGCTAAACATGGGGGCTTCCTTTCCCCCCCCAAAACGGGTTGAATATTTCTAGAAACTAGCACAGATCACCAAATTCTCTACTTTTCTTTTTTTCCTGCTTCTGGCCTTTTTTTGCAACAGCTGGAGAATATTCTGACCCTTCCAAAAATGCACACAAGACACCGAGATTGTGCTCAACAGGTTTACTCAGACTGGACTCTTAAATGCTCAAGAAAAAGGCACAGATTAAAAGAGACTCTGATGACTCTTTTGAACACAGCAAATGGAATTGTTGTTTACAAGGAAAAAAAATACTGCTATGAATTGTATGGGTTGAAAAGTTCAAATCTTCTTCCCCTTTCCTAATTATTGGCCTTCATTAAAATGGAACTTAAATTAAATTGTATAAACATATGAAATAAAGTCTCAGTATTAGGAAGGTCGGGGTTTTTTTTGTTTGTTTCCTCTATGTACAACTCTTAGTATACAATTTGTACTTTCCATTTTACATTTAACTACATCCTCCTGGCCACGGGGAGAGCCGAGGGCGCCTCGGTGGGGAAATGCTTTGCATTTGGGAAAAAAAAAATCCTGCTTTTTCTTGGCCAGCAGTGCCAGGGGGAGGGAGGGCAGGCTGGGGACACCCCTCAGATGTAGTCATCCTCCACGGGCTCCCCGTTGACGTCGCAGTAGTGGATGAAGATGGCCACGACCCTCTGGAACACGCCCTTCCTGACCTGGCGCAGCTCCGAGATCTCCTCGCCGATGGTCTCCATGCAGATGTCAGCTGAGAGCTGCCCCTTCCTCCTCGGGGCGTAGATGGTGGCTGGGCAGAGACAGCAAGGAAAAGGAGATGTTTCTCCCAAAAGTATTCCCCAGCCGGGCTGGTGGTGCGTTCACACTCGGTACGAGAGGAAGAGGAAAAGCCTCCCCCAGCTTTTCTCTCCTGCCTTCCTCAGAGCTTTCCACAGCTCCAGTCCCCGTGTCCACGTGTCTGGGAGTGCAGCGAACCCCAGAGCATCAGAAAGCCTCTCCCTGGGGCTTCTCTGACACAATTCCAGGTTATCCATTACTTAAATGTTTTATAAACAACAGCAACTGTTAGAAATTGCAAATAAAGCAGCAGCCCGCTCCTGAGTTTTCATGGCTTTAACACCATGACTCTTTCAACATCCTGACTCTTAAATACTAATCAGTTCTTTGGTAATTCAGACCTCATACTGAACTACAGGCATCAGGCCAAGCTAAAATAAAATTAAATTACATCAGTCCAAAATACAATTTTAAAAAGAAATTAAAAAATAAAACCAGAGAAAGGTATAGGAAAAAAAAATCTCTTCCTCATCCTCTTGAGATTCCTAAAGTGGAGCTGGGTAAGAATAGCCAAACTAGGATCAATTAAAAATACCTCTAATGAAGGTACAGGTATTTTTAACCAGGACTCTCCTAATTAAGTCATGGAAGAACATTATTTTGCTCTGCTAGCAAGCAAGGTTTTTAACTGAGCCGCAGCCCTGCCTACCATCATATCTTAAACAAGCTCCTCAACAGAAAGAGCCACATCTTCAATAAATTCTAACCCACACCCTCGCCGTGCCAGGGTTTCCAAGTCCAGTTTTTAACTTTTACATCAAATTTCTTTGAGTTTTCTCACTTCTCTCCAGCCCACCTTAACAACAGATCTACCAACACCAGCCGAAGGAGCAGGAAACTGAGCAGGAAAGGGAGGCACTGCCAAAGAAGCAGTTCTGTGAAGAACCCGAGCAGGTTACTCACTCCTCTCATCGTCCTCAAAGTCGTATCTGGCGTAGCTGTTGGGCTCTGCTGTCCTCAGGGACCTCAGCCAGGGGAAGTCAGTGATCATGGAGTAAGGAGCACCATCCACAATGCCTGGAGAGGGACAGCAGAGGAGCCAAGAGGAAAACACCACCCCTGCAGCACCAGCAGCCCCCAAATCCTGATCAGCACAAAGCAGCTCCTCACTTTACTCCCCCCTGAGCTGCACCCCCACTTCCCTCACAAGGAATACTCTCCACGTCCCTGGGGATGGTGCAAAGCTCAGAAGGGGCTGAGCAGGAGCCCTGAGCTCCCCACAGCTCTCACCTTCCAGGGTGTAGATGTCTCTGCCCCAGGGGTACTTGGGGTATTTCTTCAGGTCCTCCTCAGTCCTGGTGGCCTCAGGGAAGAACTCGTATTTAATCAGCTCTCTGGGGAGAAGGAGGGAGAGGTCAGCCAGGAAAGGGGAGGTGGGAGGGACAAAAAGCAAAGGAGAAACAGTAATACACAACCTTCCCTCCAACGAGCCTGAACCCATGGAAAAACTGCCCCAAGACCCTCACACCAAGCCAGCCTCCATCCCTTCACTCTGGAGAGCAAGCACAGCCAACAGGGACAGCTCACAACTGCTGGATGGGATCCACTGGCTCAATTCCTGCTGCTGGGAATTCTCAGGAGCTGATACTGACTGAACATCACCTTCCACAGAACCAACACTGTTTCTTAAAGCAAATCACTCTTTTAAAAATGATTTGTTTTCTGCTTTGAAGACATTTCCCAACTATTCCAACAACTTCAATGTACAACTGCATTATTGCTGGATGAATGTGAGGTTATTGGGGAATTTATAGGATTTTCCACATGGGTTTACAGTCTGCTTTATATTAAATGCATCTTGACACTGGATTTACACTGCACCACCCAGAATCCAACCTCCAGTAGTAACCAAAGGGTTATTTTTTAATTTGGGTGACAGAAGAGAGCAAGTCTGGAGCTGCAGCGGCTACAGGATACCTTGGCAGAGCCCCTGGAGGGAAAATGCTCCCTGGGGAGGGCCAGGGCTGCCTGGGGAGGGCCAGGGCTGCCTGGGGGAGGACAGTACTCACTGGTGGATGTTGGATATGGTGTCCCAGGGCTCCCTGGGGAAGGTCAGGGCTCCCTGGCTGAGGGCAGTACTCACTGGTGGATGTTGGATATGGTGTCCCAGGGCTCCCTGGGGAAGGTCAGGGCTCCCTGGGGAAGGTCAGGGCTCCCTGGCTGAGGGCAGTACTCACTGGTGGATGTTGGCCATGGTGTCCCAGGGCTCCCTGGGGAAGGTCAGGGCTCCCTGGGGAAGGTCAGGGCTCCCTGGCAGTACTCACTGGTTGATGTTGGCTATGGTGTCCATCCAGCTCCTCACCCGCACCTTGTTGCGGACGTTGGGCGGGTTGCTGAACTCGTGGATGATGCAGATGTGGTAGGGGTAGGGGCCACTGAAGATCTTCTGCTCCAGAGTCAGCGTGTCCACCTGGGGACAAAGACTTGTGAGCACCACAAACACTGCCATGGAGCTGCAGAGTCAACAGCAAACAGATATTGACCAAATCCCCAGGAAACGCAGTGATGAGAGAGAATTTTAACAGCACAAATAAATACAGGACTGAGGAGAGTGAAGCCTCCCAGGGCAGCTCTGACAGTTTATCCTCTTGAATACTGGAATTGGATGGGAAATGTCTAATTTCTGAGGTCTTTCCCAACTCCAATGTGGAAATAAACTCCATAAAATTACAGAATGGTCTAAAACCATTTTTTCCCTCAGAATTTTCGTTACAAGGAGGGGATCAGTGATTTGGGGTTTTATTACCATCTAATATTTTACCACTGTCCTTTAAGAGATGTGGTTTCAAAGCAAAGCTGATGTTATGGATTTCATGTACAATCAACCTTCCCCCGCTGGCAAACCAAGACAGGAAAGCAGGAGAGGAGCAGCACCACAGAGGAATAAAATCAAACATTCCCAACCTTCCAGATCTTAAATGAAGCCCTCATAAATCCTCATCAGACGATTTAAACAACTCCCTAAATGTCCCTGTTTCCAGCTCCTATAGCCCAAGGAAGGAGAGGGTGGCTCCCAGTCCCACCAGTGTCCTGCAGCACTCCAGCATCAGGAGGGGATGGAACTTTCAGAATCCCAAACTCTGCTGTTCCTCAGTCTAACAGGCCATGGGTCAAGGATTTCAGATCCCTGTGCCATGCTCTGCTCACACACAGCTACAAGGAGCACCCAGGCTCTCACAGTCTGAGTTACTCAGTTTGAAATGAAGCCAGTGCATGTGTCTAGGGTGACTTTGTGATGCTGGCATCCCCAGTCACCTGCTCTGTTTATGCTGGACATGAAGCTCTGCACCTTTAAGAGTGCAGTTTCCAATATCCCCTAATGCAATGAACACTGGAGATAGTGAATTTCAATATTTAATCTGGCAGAGCATCTTAAACTCCAAGCAGCAGGTTCTGCAATAGGAGCCCTGCTGGGTGTGAACAACCAAACCTGAGTTGTGCTGCAGCATTCCCTGCCCCAGCTGCACAGCCCAGGCAGAGCTGAGGGGAGGCCAGGCTGCCTCTGTACCTGCTGCATGGGACGAAGGTAGATGATCCTGTTCCTCTCCGGGGGCATCCTGAGGATCTGATCCAGCACCTGATCCATGTTCAGCTTCTTGCACTGGGCGTAGTCAAAGCGATTCACTACGGGGGCATTTTCCACCTTCAGGTGCTTCAGCACACGGCACCTGGTAGCTGGAAAAGGAAATAGAACACCTCAGGAGCCTCCTGGCAGAGACTCCCCAGGCTGGCAGGCTCAAAAGAAGGCAAACAAGCAATGTAAGTTCCAAAAGATGACATAAGTATATCAGATATAGCCCAGCTCTTCATTCTCTCCATATTATCATCAAACTTTTCTGCTGTGACCCTGCCAGAAGTGGCCTTTTAAAAGGACATGTCAAATTTCCTCTAATAACCTTTTCCTCCCTCTGTTTCCTTTCACTGAAATGGTCTGAGGACTGCCACAACTTCCAAAATCAGCTCAAACACGGAGGATTGGG
The DNA here is from genome assembly GCF_015832195.1 of Motacilla alba alba. NCBI lineage: Eukaryota > Metazoa > Chordata > Aves > Passeriformes > Motacillidae > Motacilla > Motacilla alba. The sequence goes on from NC_052028.1 coordinate 17,006,501, forward strand.
AAGCCGCAAAATGGAAAATAAAATTGTTTCCTTCCTAGCAACACTGCTCATGTAATCCAAATTTCCTTCAAAATAAATGTGCGTTCTAAGTATCCTGCAATAAAGAAATAATTCCTTTATTTCTGCTAAGCAGACAGATCTGTTGTCAGAAGAAAAAGTCTTCATTTGGATGCTGCAGAAAACAATAAATGACCCAATCCAGGAGCAGTCACACCCTGGCACGTGAAACTAATGCAACCTAAGTGCCAGCACTGAAAACAGATTTTTATCATGTCAAGGAGCAAAAGTATCATCCTGTCAGCTGAAGAACCTACGGGAGAATGAAGAAATGAGAGAAAAACAAGGTACTCAAACTCATTTCATCAACTTCTAATTACTGTATTACCATTCTTCAATAAACATCTCATCTCCCTAATTGTCAGATCATTTCAGCTGTTGATTTTCAGATATTAATCTTTATTAAAGCTGTTATAAGAGCCATTCAGAGTGGGAAGCAGCAATATTTGGAGTTCTAATTCATCAGCAAATGCAGCTGATGAATACAAAATGAGCAGTGGCCTGACTTGAATTCTTTCTGGAATTTCCAGTAATGCCAGGGGGAGGAGGCAGCCCTGACATGAACCACATACCATGGATGAACATCATTTTGGGGCAGTCTTTCAGCACCAAATCTGTTATTCCACAGTTGGTCAATGTGATTCCTACAAGGTTTTTGGATTTCAAAGTCAGTACCTGGGGAAAAAGAAAAAAAAAAAGTATGAAAGGGTAAAAATGAAAGAAAAATAAACTGAATTTTATGAGATACAGGAGGGTATGAATTAATATAACACAGCTTCAGCTCCCAACAGGGGTTTACGGTGATCAAGCTGCAGGGGTGAAGGAAAAGCCCTGACCTGAACATGATCATCCTCAATCACAGGGTCACTGGTGCTGGTGGATTTGTCAGCTGTCCTTTTCCTCTTGGTGGTTTGCCGTGGCTTTGGCTTTGCTACTTCTGGAAACAAAAACATGGCAAAAATCTTTGCTCTGCTCCACGCCAGGACAGCTGAGAACAGCCCATGACAATCCTCCCACACAGGTAAATCCAAACACCTGCCTGGCTTCAGAACAAATCTCTGCTTGCTCAAACCCCACTGTCAGCTTGGTGCTCAGAATTATTCCCAATAAATAACTTTACAGGTGAAAACCCAGGAATGCTGAACCTACACCACAGAAAGATGCGGAGCCAGGAAAAGAAAAGATTCATGGTTAGGTTACACTTGAATCTCTGCAGGAAACAGAACGTCCTTGACAAATACAACACCCAAAATAGCCTTAATGTTTAAATAGTAGAAATTATCTCAAACTTCTGGAAAATCTGTTCTTTGTAACTGTCACTAAGTTCTTCCTAATATTGCAAAGGATGCCCAGGTATAAAATCCTTCAATGCTCCCAAGCTCCACCAGGGAACTCAAATTCCTGCTTGATTTAACAGATGACTCTTTGAAAAGAAATCACAAGCATTACTTCCAACAGAAAGAGGAAAAAAATGCCCTAGAATTAATTTTCTGTCACTAACAGAGCAAAATGAGAAATTATTTTACTAAAACTAAGCTTTCTTTATTAAAACATACGTGCACAAAGATCCCCAATTAATTCCTGGTCCTAAGGTAGAAACCAGACATTTAAATTTATTAGCAAGATCTCTTCTTGAAACCTGAGCTGCATCTACCTGCAGAACATCTGAGGGGATTTAGCTTTTGTTAACACGTGGGAGCATTAAATAAACTGGAAAAACACCAGGACATGAAGTGTTTGAAGCATTCCATGTTAACAGAGGCAGGTACTTGCCCTCAATCATCCCTACCTCCAACACTCACAGCTGTGTAAGCAGCACGTTTCATCTTTCAGTTTCATTTTACCTGCCAGATATTCCCAGCAAAGAATCCTGGATATATGAGCTTGTGCCACACTAAGATGATTATTTTGGAAACCAAGGATGTTTGAAAGAAACAGCAAGTTCCCCTCTCACATCTGTTGTTCTCTCCCTTCATTCCAGCCCTTCAGGGGTTTTATTTTATGTCAGGTGAACAAAACAATAACGTGAAGCACGAAGGTGTTTAACAAAAGGACAATTTTCAGTAAGTTTGATCACCCTGCCTTAAACCCTTGGAAGCAGAACCCAATGCAGGTCCACAAGCCTGGCTCAATTGTAATTATGACTTCATTAGCTGATAAAGCACCAGTTATAACCTTTGCCTTCTTGTTCAGATCTAAGTGTAGCTGCTGCCTTTGCAGGGAGTGTTTTAATGGAGAGACAGCTTCTGTTTCAATGAATCACAGCCTCCACAGGCAGGCAGAGCACCAAAAAATTGCATTTGCTTTCAATGGAGTAAAGCAAACACTGGTTAGAATTGTGAAGAACACAGAAAGAGCTGCATAGAGGAAGAAGTCAGTGACACTTTCAGAGAAACCTGGTGATGGCACCACTGTTCCAGCAAGCTCTGACCCTTTCAAACCACTCGAGTTTAAACCCCTGACTAACAAGCTGCACATCAGAGCTCCTGGGGAGCTGCAGCTGCTCAGAGCTGTCTCGTGGCAGCACTGCATGTACTCAGCCCTTCCTCTGCGTGCGAGTCCTACCTGGCTCTGACACCAGAGGCACGTGGGACAGCCTGCTCCTGGCCCTGGTCAGGGGTCTCCGTGGGTACTCCTCCTTGCAGTCCAGCTGCCAGCCCGGGGGCTGCGTGCTCTGCTCCTGGCTGCCAGCCCCACAGGCACTCCCACTAGTCCTGTCATGGCCAGGCTCTCCCGCAGCCCCACAGTCTGGCAGCGTCCTAAGTGCAAAGTCTGGCCCGTCCCTGCAGGCCCCACTGGTGGAGGGGCTCTCCCCATCCCACCCCCCGCCGGTCCTGTGCCGTGCCCGGGAGCAGCAGCGGGAGCAAACGGAGCTCTCCTCGGGCTCCCTCTCGCTGCAGCCATCCCTCCTGCAGGGAGAGCAGCCACACTGCCTGCACTCCTCTCCAGCCGCTGGGCTGGTGCCAGCAGAGTGGCTCTGGGCTGCCTGGGCACAGTCAGGGCTGGGGGAAGCCGAGCTGCAGGAGCCGGACGCTGCCGTGGATCCCGGCGCGTTGCCGCAGCCGCCGTAGGAATCCTTGCTCTTGCTCCTGTCGGGCATGTCACTGGCTGCTTTCATGTCGGCTTTGATCTGCTCGCTGGTCACCTGGCAGCCCTTCTCACAGCTGCTCTCCTCCACGGGGAACTGCTTGGCCTGGCCCCCGTGGCTGGTGCTGCATCTCTTCCGCAGGGGGGTCTTGCCTTTGCCGCTCACTGCGGGAGTGAAGGGAGGGAGAGCAGTGAGAAACCTCCCCTAAACCTCAGTGCTCCTCTGGGAAGGCTACTGAAAACACAGGGCAGCCCAGAGGCCAATGACAATCTCCCCAGGAATGGGAATTGTTAGTATTTGTAGCTGTAGCTGCACCTCTGTAACATCCTGCAGGTATTTTTGGAGAGGGGTGCTGGAGGGTTTGCCACACAAATCTACCAGACTGTCCAGAGCAGCTCACTGCTCACACGGGCACAGCAATGTGAAACTCACACTGATAACAGAATCAAAGAACATGAATAGTTTGGATTGGAAGGACCTAAATCCCATTCAGTGCCACCCGTGCCATGGCAGGGACACCTCCCACTGTCCCAGGTGCTCCAGCCCCATCCAGCCTGGCCTGGGCACTGCCAGGGATCCAGGGGCAGCCACAGCTGCTCTGGGCACCCTGTGCCAGGGCTGCCCACCCTCACAGGGAGGGATTTTTTTCTATTATCTAATCTAGAGAGGCTTCTGTTTTCTTAAATATGAGGAATACATCTGAGGAATCAAACAGGAACAGACAGGACTGAAGTTCACGTTTCAGCAGCTCAGCTCCCCCTCCTGGGTCTGGGCAGTGCTGCCAGCAGCAACAGCAGGCTCAGCTCACAGGTGAATGAAAACCCACACAAACCAAAACAGAACTTCATCCCAGGATCACTGAGGCTGGAAAAGCCCTCCCAGCCCATCCAGTCCAAGCTGTGCTCCATCCCCACCCTGTCCCCAACCCAGAGCACTGAGTGCCACCTCCAGTCCTTCCCTGGACACCTCCAGGGATGGGGATCCAAACCTTCCTGGGCAGCTCCTGCCAAGGCCGGAGCACCCTCTCCATGCAGGAATTCCTCCTGAACGTCTGTATGAATCCTCTCAGCTCCTTACACTACCCAAGCCCCAGATCCCTAACACTGGCAATACAAAAGCTGATGCAAACTCTCTCCAAACAGATTCTTTCCCCCCTGAAACCAGAACTGACATCCCCACTGTGGGCTCACAGGCTTTTGATAAATTCTGTCCCCTTGGGAATCCCAAAGAGGAGCTGCAGGTCTCTGATCAGTGCAGCAGCACTGTCTGTGCTTCTGTACAACCCGTGACTGGAGCTCAGACATGTCCTTCCACCTTCACTCTATGTTCCAAACCAAGCTGGACGTGAACCTGACCCCATGCAAACACTGGAGCTCAAGAAGGAGCGTTGCACACCTGAAGGCTCTCTGGTTTCCACTGGATCCCTGCTCTTCTCTTCCCCATCTGAGTAACTCTGTGCAATGCTGTTGGAGGCGCAGGCTCTGGAAGTGCCCATGTTTTCCTCCTCATCCTCACTGTCTGAATCATGGATGGTAATAGGAGCTGCTTTTACAGCAGGTTGAATGCCACTCGGTCCTGAGAAGGAGAATATCAGCATTTCATGTAAAAAATAACCAAGAATGGATTAAAGCACTGAAAATCTTTTAGCACTGCTTGAAAAACTGGTAAGGAATTAACTGGAGTCAATTTAGCCACCCATTCTGTGGGTCCCTCACTAAAATCTAAATGGGAGAAGAGCAAAAGACTGCATTTCAGCATTAAAGCATTCTGGTTTGGAAGGGGAGGAGTGTCACAATGGAGTGTTACTTCATGTTGTTGGGATATTCAGTAGAAAATTATATTGTCCAGCAGAAAGTGGCAATAAAAAAATCAAGACTGCCTTGTGTCACTAATCAAATTAAATTAAATTAAATTAAATTAACACTAGAACAAGTTGTGTGGCTTAAGAAAAGGCAAAAACAACCCAAGTGCTGCAGTGAAAGAACTAAGCCCATGAACACCAACAGAGCAACAGGACAGGTTCATTCAGGCCTTCTGACTTTTATTATACTGAGCACAAAAATCAGGCTTTAAGGTCAAGGTATTTCCCTGCACATGCAAAGAAAGCTCTGGGCTGTAACAGAGGATAAATTCCTTCACAGAACTAAGCTGTGCTAACATGATTATTCAAGATCAGAATTCCCTGCTGAAGCAAAACATCCAAAACCAGACTGACAGTGGAAAATGAATCCCTCAGGGAGATACCAAGAGGTGATTTCTTCCCAAACCCAGTTACCTGCTTGCTCCTCATCCACCTCCATGGGAACAACAGCCTGGCTGGGAGCTGGCAGCTCGTCCTGGCCCTGCCCAGCAGCCTCCCCTTCCTCCTGTGCCACCTCCTCCATCTCATTCAGGGCTGCAAAGGGCAACAGGAGGTCAGGAACAGGAAATGGAACAAACTGAGCCCTCCAACACCCACAGGAAATAAATAAAATCTGCCTTGATTCTTTTGGTGAGCCTCTGGGTTTCAAAAAGTACCTCACAGATTTGTTCTACATCTCTGTAGCCAAAGCCCAGCCTAACTTTTGGGGCTCAGTTCACTCGGATTAAAGCTCCACACCAGGAGCTGAAAGAGCAACAAGCTTTCAGTGCAGACTCCCATCTTCACCAGGAGCCTATGTGAGTGGGAATGCAGATAAAATCCCCCCCCAGAAGCTCCCCCAGGATTCCTCTCAGCTGCAAATCCCCCCAGAAGCTCCCCCAGGATTCCCCTCAGCCGCAAATCCCCCCAGAACCTCCCCCAGGGTTACCCTCAGCCCCAATCTGCTGCTCCTCAGCGGGGCCCTCCTGGCGCAGCTCGTTCTCGTTCTGCTCGTTGGGGTGCTGGTGGTTGTTGTGGTGCATGTTGGGGTTGTTGTTGTTGTTGTTCTGGTGGTTGTTGTTGTTGTCATTGTCATTGTTGGAGTTCTGATTGCTCACCAGGGCAGAGGAGACCCCAATTCCTGTGCCTGCACTTAGGCCCACACGAGCACAGCCCTGGAAACAAAGAGCAGAAATTCAGATTTGAAAACGCAGAGCTGTTAGCTCAACATCCCCTAAAGGCAACAGGAAAACCACTCTGCTGCAACTGTCTAGGAATTTGTCACTGTTCAACTCCTAATGAAAGGGAAAGTCTCAAAGCACTTCATTTGAATCTATTAATTGTGTTCATCTATTAATTGGCTGTGGGATGGTGACATGAATACAAACAGCAGACCAGAGCCTTCCCAGCACACGAGGCACCATCAGTGGCCAAAGGAAGCAGTTTTACACTTCCCATTGCCTGCCAGCAGCTTACCAAGGATTTGTGTTACAGTGTGGGAAGGGACAACATGAAGAAATAAAATTCCTGAGCTCTGAAAGCACTTCAAAAGGGAAACACTATCCCCATTTCACCCAGCAAAAAATCATAAAAACCTCTTGCTGTTGTAAAGAGGTCTAAGAGGCAAAAAACAATACAAAAAGCAGCAGCACAGTGAAATATCAGCAGGGACCTTGAGAGAATCAGTGAGTTTTACTTTCCATAGAATCAATGAGTTTTATTTTCTGGTCACACGTTCATTCCCTGCCACTGCTCCCATTTGCAGAAGCAGCTCCACTCTCCCCAGCATATCAAGCTAAAAGCAACTGCAAACCAAAGTCATTTTTCACCAATCCCTCCAATTAATGACAGCTTTGAGAGGAATGCACAGCAGCTGGAGCACACTGGTGTGCCAATGAAATGGAAACAAGTGAAAACTCTGGCAAGGAGAAAAAGCCAAAGCATTCTCTGGAATTTACCTTTGGAGGCTCTCTGAACATCTGGTCCAGAGAAATGAACTCCAAGCTTGGCAGTAACTCGATGAACTGACTGAAAGAGTCCAGCTTGATGGCATGGCACCTCACCAGGGTCAGGTCAACCAGGCGCGTCCACCTCGAGTGGTCTGGGAACACAAGAGAGGCCTTTCCTGAGGGATTCCCACTTCACTGCTTGTTCATCCCCCCCTTTTCAGAGCTGACAGCAGCAGCCTCTGGATCTCCATCCTGTTCCCAGCACCACCATGGCCCCAAAGCAAGCATCATCTACTGTACTTACTAACAACAGAACAAGCAGTACTAGAGCAGAGAAATTCTGGTTTAGCACAGAAATTCATAGAATAGCTCTGAAATTTCAAAGGTGTGCAATACCTGTGATCCAATTATTTGGGTTATGTAGATGTGGGCAGTTGTAAATGACCAGATACTTGATGAAAGAAAAAACTTCATTTACAGCTTTCATACCAATATCTGTAATAATTCCTGGGTTTTCAACCACATCAGCCAAGCCGTACCTCACCAAGTCCGTACTCGTCATTTTACCTATAAAAGAGAGGAGCAGACACAGCAGTAAATCTGCCTTTTCTAGCAGCACTTTCTAACTCCTTACTGATCAGATCATTCCTTTAACAAAGCTCAGCTTTCCCAGTCTCAGGGAGTGAGGAAAACCAGATCTGGCTGTAGGAGATCAACAGCCTCAATACATGCAACATTAATATTCTTATTAATCACTGAGAACGTGATGGAAAACACAGCAATTTCTGTAATCCTTGTGGGTTTTATGGATATAAAAAGTGTCATACACTGTAGTAAAAACTCATCAACGTAGCCTAGGTGAAGAGTTTCAAACTGTGGGAATTCCAGTTCAGCCATCTTCAAAGCAGAAAAAACACCATCTTTGGTCAAGGAAGGCTGGATCCGCACTTCGTGCAACCTGCAGGGAATTCAGAATTGCTCCTATCAAAATTCAGGCCGCAACACAGAAAACACTCCAGAAGGTGCCTGATCTAATAACACAGAGAATCTGGCAGGACTCAGAGGGTATTTGCAGTTATTTTAATCACAGAACGCTCTCGTTATGCTAAGTTTGTATGTGTATTCCTGAAACTCTGATGGCTGTTCTGGCTCTTGGATGTCATCTCTAAGACATTTGTTTTGAAAAAGGGGAAGCCAAGAGAGATCTGAAGGGAGGTACCTTCGTGCAGCAGTTATGATGAGGTAGCCAAGATCCACTTCAAGTGCATTCTTGCAAGCTCCCAGAACTATAGTGTGCAAATTCCTAAAACCACCTGGCAAATAAAGAACAGCCTTCTTACTCTTCAGCCTCACGTCACAGCCCTCAGCCCTACACATTTTCACCAATGTTGTCTTAATCTTTTTCAGCAAATCAAGAAAACAAATATTTGCACCCAGCTCCTCCAATTCTGGTTATGCTCATCAACAAAAGTAGCTCGTTAAGAGTTAACTGCAATTAGAATATCAAAATTACACTCAACACAGAGCTTGTTTAGCACTGTGGCCATAGCTCCAAACACTCAAAAAAGAATATGCTACAGACAAAAAGCCCCCAGAATTTGCTGAAGCTTTAATTAATTAATTTATTTTCATTTAGGTATGAGGGAGTAGGAGTTTCCCACCGGATCTCCAGCTGTCTTCTACCACGTGCTGGATAAGTCCTCCAAGAAACGGAACACGGACCAGCTCCAAGTGCTCCAGATTCCTGGCAGAAGCCAGGCCTGTCACCAGGGGAACATACTTCAGAGAGTTTGTGGGTCCTGCACACAACAAGGCCAGAAAAACAGAGCAGATTGTTCACTTCTCCCTGAATTATCCCACGGAAGAACTAAAACACATCCACACAAATCCCTCTAGAGCAGGAAGTCAACAGAACCACACAGCAGCAAGTAAGGGACAGGACAGGGAGAGATTTCTGTCCAACACCACAAATCAAACAAGGGCTGCTCTCAGAATGCGGAATTCCAAGACTTTAACAGAACCAGATTTCCTCCATGCTCTACCATCCCCTTCAGACAGGAAGAATCCCTCTTACCAGCACAGTTCCTCATGACAAAAGCACGCAAGCTGATACAAAGGAAATCTTTAAAAGGCTGTGGTTTGGTGAGTCTCACCCACTTCAAATAAAGGTGCCTCAGCATTGGGATACAAGGAATCTCAGGGACATTCACCCCTAATAATACATAAACAAAACAAACAAACATTTTAAACAAGCTTTAAACTAATCCTCTGCATGACAAATTCCTGGCTTTCAAAAGGAAGCTTTTCTGTGCTTTGTGGCAAGTGAGAAAAGCTGTGAACACTTGAAACACAAGTTCTTCACCTTGGTTCGTCAATAATTCTTTAGAACTTGCCCTCTGCACCTGCTATCAAATATCCAACTAAGATCTCCAAGATGCCACAGCCCAAACTCCCTCTCCTCCAAAGAATTACAAATCTGCAGAGTTTCAAAGCCTTTAAATCCACCTGTGTTGAAGCCAACTATTTCACCACGACCACACTCACCTACTAAGTGCAAAGTCTGAATTTTAGCTCCTATAGGAATTTTCAGCTTGTTCTCAGGAGGAATTGGAAAAGCACCATTACGATTACGAAACTTCCCTAAAATGTGGACTTGGGGCATGTATGTCCAAATAGCTTCCACCAGCTCTAAATGAGAGGTCTCAACACCCTGGATAAAAGGAAGCAAAGCAAATGCTCTAACACCAGTTCAACAACAACATCCTCTTAACCATGTAAACTACAGAATGCAACGTTATTTCACTTTTCATTTCTAGCAAGACTTGTCTGTTTAAAAGCAGAGGGATCAGAGCTTTAATTCCTTGCTGGGCTTAAGAGCACCTGGGATTCCCAGCGGTGCAACTAAAAATAGCTGTCATCAGCAAACAGGGTCACAATTAACTCCTCCCTGTGCAGCCAGGCCTAAAAACCAAAGCCCTGGAAGCACCAAGTCCCTGTCACAATTTTTAACAGTGCTGAAGGAGGTTCTCTCCCAAGTCCAGCCACTCACCAGCAAATTTGGACAGGCCTGCAAAGCCTCTAAAACTCCAGGAATGCTGAAAGCTTCGTGGCCACGGACTCGGCGCCTTTCCAGATACCTGGGATGAAGACCATAAAGTTGTTCAATGTCTGGCATCTTCCTCAGCAGCGTTAGGAAGCTGGAATCAGTGAAACCTAAGACAACAACAACACATTTGGTATTGGTGTGGCAGCAGACACTCGGCTCTGAAGGGAAAGCCAAACACACTTCTCTCTTTATGTGGCAGTACAAGTTCTGCGATGTTGAAAAGATGCACTTGGTGAAGCAATAGCTTTGCTTTTACTTCCACATTTTAGAAACCATGACCTAAATACTCCCCTGCCTTGAATTTTGCAGGTTTGCTACAGGTTTCCTTCAGAGGAGGGTTCACTGTGCTCTCTCCCTCCTCACATGAAGCTTTGTGGGTCTATTTTTCCTGGAATTCCATTTGTCAACTCCATGGGTCAAAAAAATCCCACCTGGATCCCTTATTTCAGTTCACTATTCACCACAACTCACACTTCTCACAGAAACTGGATGGTTTCTTAAAGCAAAGGTTTATTTTACTCTAGTGAAAGACAGCATATAAAAAGGATTTTAACTGGCTAAGTTATTTGTATTTACACCAATTTTAGGTTAGGTCTAAACACCTGCTTAATACCAGCCACAGTCAATTTCTAAATCCTTTCACTTTCAGAATTCCCTCATTTTAGCTGTGTCCCCCACCAAATCTCAGCAGTGCAATTTAAACCCAACAGAAATCCTGGTACTCACAGGGTTCACCCAGACTGACAAATTTATCTATTGATCTGCAGGTGACTCGAGGTGTGACATCAAAACTCATCCTTACATTGCTAAGTGCTGGCAGATGAGTTGCTCTCTCACTCCACTCTATTTTTTGCTGTCTGCATGCAAACAGCCTCTTCATGGCAATAACCCCTGGATAAACTCCCTTCCAACAGTCAGACAAACACAGATTGTATTGACAGGTGCCTACAGAGCACTCCCAGTCACAGAACGAACTGGCTCGGAAAAGACCTTTGAGATCATCAAGTCCAACCTATGACCTAATACAGCAACACGCCAAATTTGTATTTGTGTGCAGACAGACTTGGCAAGCCATCCCCCAAGGCAGGCAGGCACAGGAAGGGAAGATCCGGCAAGGCCAGGTTTATTGAGCAGAGGAGAGGGCAGGGAGCAGCTCACCTGTGGGCATGTACTCCCACCAACGCCCCGCACACAGATCCACCACCTTGACCACGCGCAGGTACAGCGTCACCGCCTCCTTCAGCTTCCGGGACAGGCACTCCATGCACATGATGTCCTGCAAGGGCAGGTACCTGGGGACAGCACAACAGCCCCTGCTGCAGCCTCCAGCTGGCCCCAGGCTCAGCCCGGCTGCAGCACAGGGGCACTCTCACAGGGCAGCGGGGCTGCTCACACGGGACTGCCCGCAGGTCAGTCGGAGTTCTGCTCAGCAGTGACTCAGCAGCTCCTGACACTGAGTGTGGAACACTCACACCAACGGAGTACTCCATGCACAGGTAATTTGGTTCTCTGGTTCACAGAATCACAGAATGTTTGGGCTGGAAGGGACCTTAAAGCCCATCCAGCCTGGCCTTGGGCACTGCCAGGGATCCAGGGCAGCCACAGCTGCTCTGGGCACCCTGTGCCAGAGCTGCCCACCCTCACAGGGAGGAATTTCTTCCTTAAAGTTAATGCAAACCAACCCAAACCCTGCTGACCAAGCCATTTCCCTCAACAGGTTTGATTAAGTTACTTTCTTCTTCTAGCACGTACTGCAAGCTCAATTTCCAAGTATTTTGGAGAGCCGCTGTTTTCCAAGAACTTATGGGTGAGGCATTATGTTTTGGATAACAGGTCTGAGTGAACATCCAATAGAAGGACTTTGTGTTTCAGGGGAGGTCACATCCTCATCCCTGATCCCTTCAATTCCCAAACAATTACCTCAACTGTGCCCTACCCAAAGTGTATTTCTGCTCTAAAATCAGTATTTATAACAGAATTAAATCACTTATTTATCTCCTCTTCATTCTAACATTCATGACACTCACATAAATTCATTTTCAGTAACCAAATGACTTTTGGAGACTGAAACAAACATTTGTCATCCCCTTTTATCCGCCACTCCACCCGTGGTACATCCACTGTTCACTGTGTCACAAACAGGTGAAGTCGGAGAAAAAATAAAGATCTCTAAAATAAGAAGCACTGAACTGATTTCTGCCGGGCTGCTCACCTAAAGATGTGGCAAAGCACTTCATGAGAGAGTTGGTTCATGTAATCTTTTGGCTCCTCAGCTTTGGTAGACTCTGCCCCTTCCCTGCTCGCTGCTTTCACGGTTTTCCGCCGGGGCCCCATCTCTGCTGCGAGCTCTGCGGGAGGAAACGGGCACAGAGTCATGAAATGCAGGCACCTGGGACACAGAGGGACACAGCAGAGAGGGAACAGCACTGAAGATGCAAAAAGCAAGCTGAGGTTTGATTAGACACCGTAAGGGCTCAGACAAAACCTGAGGATTCTCGGACAAAGCCTCCCAGCTGAGGGAGTGATGAAGAAATGTCACCACAGCTTTAACCAGGGATCAGCTCTTTTTATGAATAAAAAACCTTCAGAGTGCCCACCCTGAGATCAAGGCAGTCACAGGGAAGCTGTGCAGGGATCACCAGCTCAGCACCAACGTGCCAGTGCAAAATAAAAGTCCAAAGTCTGTCCAGCAGAAAAAATGATTTATTCTTCTTTTTGGAAAAAATGGGCTCCTTGCTGATCATCCTCCCAAAAAAATGCCCCATTAAAAGCCCTCAAAGCAGCTCCTCTTGGAGGCGAGAACAGCAAGAAAAATATTCAGTTACAGACTGAGTTACAGACGAAAGGCACAGAAAAACTGGGGGTCACTGGAAGCAGCGCGCAGGATCCTCTGCTCCTTCCTGAGCTCTGGCCTCCCCTCTGCAGCACTCACAGGCTCTGGGACCCCAATGCCTCACGGAAAAACACCCCCAATTACCACGGAAGCAACAAATCAGCAACTAAAGCAAAGATGAGCTCACTGCAAGCAGAAAATCACCTTCTGCAGATGCTGAGAGAGCCTTTCACGACTGTGTCTGGCGAAGATTTATTTTATTCTAACACAAGAGCAAGAATGAGGAGGGCAAAGCATCACTGAACCTGAGTTTAACAGGTTGGATGCCAAAACTCAGTGGGATTGAGGATAAAAAACTGGTAAAAAAGGCAGATTTTGGACAAGCTTTCAGCAAGGCCTCGTTGCAGCCTCCCTGTGATGCCGAAATTGAAATACTGACAGTTTTGCTGTGATCTAATTACTGCAAAACACGTGGTGCCACACATTTTGGGTGCATTTTAAGTTACTAACTGCATGTTGCTATTACTTTATTTTAAAGGGGGATATTCAAACTATAAATCCCACTTGGATTTGTTGTTTGAATGGATCTCTGCTCCTCTGGATTGGGGGAATTCTCCAGCCAGGAGTGAAGGCCCTGTGTTTGTTCTTTTCGGGGCAGGCTGGAAGGGCTCAGTTTGGGGTGACCAACCTCCCAAAGCCCAAAATTAACTATTTATAGACTGAATCCCGAGGAAAACATCAATCCCCAGTCACCTGGGATAACTCAATTTGAACAGAGGATTGCAACACGACCTAAAACCTTCCAGGCTGGCACAGCCATGTGCTGGGAACAATCCAGCAGGAAAGAGAACAGCAAAAGCACTGGGGCAAAAGGCAAGAGAAATGAAAATATTAACAACCAAAGCAGGAAAAATCCTGTAAGACACAAATGACAGCAGCACAACCCGCCCCTGCCATGAAGGGGGGAAAGAAGGATTTGTCTCCATGAGTCTGCAGTTTCTGCACAATAAAAGCTCCTCCTGGGGTTATTCTGAGCTAATGAGCACAGCTTTAACAGCCCATTCTACATCAGCGAGCTGACCCCGTTTAAAAATAAAAGACAAATCTCCTCTGCAGGAAGAGCTTTCTATATGCCACGAAGCAAACGGGATTCTGCGGCCCCCACCTCCATTTATTCCCAACAATGAACGTCGCACGAAACAACAGCTCGACGTGCTCTGTTCCCGATGAGTAACCACACCACGGACCTTAGAAAGCCTAAAGAACCACGGGGAGACTCCGCAGCAGCGAAAGACGAGGAAAACCGCGGCGACAGCAGCCAGGGCCGGCCTGGCAAGCGCCGCTACGGAGAGGCGCTCCGGGAGCGGGGGAAACGCCAGGACGCGGCGATTTAAGAGATAAGCCAAGGAAAAACAGGTTTCCCCGCAGCCCCGTCACCGCCGTTCACTCCCGGGGGGGCCCTCGGGGCCTGTGACAGCGGGGGCCGGCCCGAGCCGCGGGGCCGGGAGGCGGCGGCAGCCTCCGGCTCCCCGCCCCGCCGCCCCGCCGGCCGCGTCCCCGTCCCCTGGCGCTCGCTGCGCTCCCCTGGCGCTCGCCGCCCTCACCTGCCCTGGCTCCCCGCGCCGCCCTCGCCCCGGTTGTGGCCGCGGGGCAGCCCCGGCCCCGCTTCCTGCGCGGCCCCTTCCGCCAGCGCCGCCGCTTCCTGCGCGCCGCTTCCGCCAGCCGCGCTGCGGGCCCGCCCCGCCGCCAGCCCCGCCAGCCGCCGCCAGCAGCGGGGCGGCACCGCCCGGGCAGGGCTGAGGGCACTGAGAGCGCTGCTCGCTCAACGATGCGGGCCCGTCCCGCCGCCAGCAGCGGGGCGGCACCGCCCGGGCAGGGCTGAGGGCACTGAGAGCGCTGCTCGCTCAACGATGCGGGCCCGCCCCGCCGCCAGCAGCGGGGCGGCACCGCCCGGGCACGGCTGAGGGCACTGAGAGCGCTGCTCGCTCAACGATGCGGGCCCGTCCCGCCACCGGCAGCGGTGCCGCACCGCCCGGGCCGCGCTGAGGGCACTGCTCGCTCAACGATGCGGGCCGGGCTGAGGGCGCTGAGGGCTCTGCTCGCTCAACGATGCGGGCCGGGCTGAGGGCGCTGAGGGCTCTGCTCGCTCAACGATGCGGGCCGGGCTGAGGGCGCTGAGGGCTCTGCTCGCTCAACGATTCGGGCCTGTCCCGCTGCCGGCAGCGGGGTGACGCCGCCCGGGCCGGGCTGAGGGCACTGAGAGTGCTGCTCGCTCAGCGCTGCGGGCCCGTCCCGCCGCCGGCAGCGGGGTGATGCCGCCCGGGCCGCGCTGAGGGCGCTGGGGGCTCCGCTCGCTCAGCCCAGGGCGACGGGCACGGGCGGCAGTGGGAGCGCTCGCAGAGTTGCAGTCCCAGCTGTGCCGAGCTGAGGGCACGCGAGCTCCGGGAGGTGCCCCTGGCAGGGCGGGATGAGTTGGGCGTGAAGGTCCTTCCAGCCCAAAGCACTGCAGGGTTCCCTGAGCAGCCAGCCCAGCTCCTGGCCCTGCACAGACCCCCCAGATCCCAGCCTGGGATCCCTGGAGCGCTGTCCAAGCCCTCCTGGAGCTCTGGCAGACTCGGGCTGTGCCCATCCCTGGGGAGCCTGGGCAGTGCCAGCACCCTCGGGGGAAGAACCTTTCCCAAAATCCAGCCTGACCTCCCCTGGCCCAGCCCCAGCCCTTCCCTGCCCCAGAGATCGGAGCTGCCCCTCGGGAGGAGCTGCAGACCCCAAGGAGTCTCCCCTCAGCCTCTCCAGCTGCACAATCCCAGTGCCCTCAGCTGCTGCTCCATGGCCCCTCCAGACCCTTCCCCATCCTCGTGCCCCTCCTTTGGAGGCTCTCTACAAGCTTTAGAAGTCATTTTCCCTGGAGTCTTCACCCTGGCCCCACAGGTGTATTTGCAGCATTGTGCAGGTCTGCACTTCAGCCTTGTTTTAATGGCTGTGTTTGGGTGGATCCCAGCAGAAATCACAATTCCCTCAACGTTTTAAAGTTGTGTTCCATGCAGGCCCCAAGGGATTGGGTGACGAGGCTGGTTCATCAGCCAGCAGAGTGCTGGTGAGTTATTTTCTGTGAATGACAGCGTGCAAAGACTCAGCTGCTGGTTCAGGGACAATCCCCGAGGAATCCACAACGCTCTGTGGCAGAGTACGAATAACAAAATTAATTCTCAGCAATCCCTGTGGATTTTGGATGTGTCAACAGCATCACTGAGGTTGGAAAAGGACTCAGAGGTCACTGAGTCCAACCTGTGACAGCAATACAGCATCAAAACCAGCAGAACATCCAAAAATCGGCCCCAAAAATGGGACAAGTTCTTGTGGGAAGAGCAGAGCCAGGTCCAGCAGAGCTTGTCTTGCCCTCCCTCAGCCCAAGGCAGGGGACACAGGGGTGGCAGCAAGGGAAGGTTGCCTGAAGGACACAGGAGACACTAAATGGAACTAAGGAATTTGGGCAGGGCCCTGGGTTGAGCTGTCAGTGAAACAGTCACAGAATGTGAATGGTGAAGTGGTTACAAGACAGACAGCAGAAACCAAAGCCACCCCATTTTTTCCTAGCAGAAAGCCTGTGATTTATCCCACAGGTCAGTGGTTTGTGCATCTTTGAAGGGTTTTGGTTTGCCCCATTTCTTTCTCCCTGTTCTGTTTCCTATTCCACACCAGTATTTCATTTTCTGTCTCACAGAATCCGAGCTCTGCTTGCTCAGGCTCTGCTCATTTTCCCTTCCCCACATTTCCATGGCACTGCTCCATCCCACAGACCCGACTGTCCAGCCTGGCCAGCCACTCCAGCATTTCCTCCAGGTGTCACTTGCAGCAATTTGCAGATGATGTTCTGTGCTCTGGTATGTGGCAGGAGCTGCTGTGCCTCTCTGCCAGCTTTGGGCTGACAGAAATCACCCAGGAGCTGCTGTGCCTCTCTGCCAGCTTTGGGCTGACAGAAATCACCCAGGAGCTGCTGTGCCTCTCTGCCAGCTTTGGGCTGACAGAAATCACCCAGGAGCTGCTGTGCCCCTCTGCCAGCTTTGGGCTGAGGGAAAGCTGCTGTGCCTCTCTGCCAGCTTTGGGCTGACAGAAATGACCCAGGAGCTGCTGTGCCTCTCTGCCAGCTTTGGGCTGACAGAAATCACCCAGGAGCTGCTGTGCCTCTCTGCCAGCTTTGGGCTGACAGAAATCACCCAGGAGCTGCTGTGCCTCTCTGCCAGCTTTGGGCTGACAGAAATCACCCAGGAGCTGCTGTGCCTCTCTGCCAGCTTTGGGCTGACAGAAATCACCCAGGAGCTGCTGTGCCTCTCTGCCAGCTTTGGGCTGACAGAAATCACCCAGGAGCTGCTGTGCCTCTCTGCCAGCTTTGGGCTGAGGGAAAGCACCCAGGAGCTGCTGTGCCTCTCTGCCAGCTTTGGGCTGAGGGAAAGCACCCAGGTGGGCAAGTCCTGCTCTCCTGCTGCCCCTGGCCCAGGGACTCCGTGTCAGGAATGATCAGGGGCAGACTGGAGTGCCAGGGAAGTGCCGGGGTGGTTTACACCTCTGACTTGCAGCTTCTTGCATCATTCCTGGGGCTGCATGAGAATTCTGGTGTCCTAGGTTTGGTGCACAAGCACAGCCCATTAAATATCCCAACAGCCCAAAGCAGAGGGTGGGAATATCCATGAGGCTGGAAGGCAGCAAATATCCACAAATCAGGTTTTTCTCACATCATGAGGGAACCTCAGAGATTCCTTTTGTTTTCTCAATCTGATCTTTGTTTTCTCATTTTTATCTTTTTCAGTCAAGGTGATCTGTTCTAGGAGCTTCTTTATTGGAGCCTCTGAACTATGAGGAACTTTTCTGTTACCTTCCTCATTTTCATTCCTGCTGCCTAATTGCTGGGACCTGGTTTCCAGATAATGGAATTCAGGATAGGGCTGGATTTGTTGTGTCCAGCTGCTCCAAAATTTTCCTCCAATAAGCTCAGTCATTAAAAATCTTAATTCTGGGAAAATACATTCCCATGACCAAGTATTGAGTAAAAGACATAAATTAGTTTAACAGTGAAGATAACCAGGATGTAAGAGCAGGACATAAATTTCTTTAGGTTCTGAAAATTGTCAAGTGAAAAGATTAATGAATGTTCACATTTAAATGGCAGGGATTAACAGACTTCTGCAGTCTTACGTTTTACCAGATTTGTCTCATTTGAAGAAAAAAAAAAAAAAGAGCCAGATTGGGGGGTAAATTCCAGTATATACAACTTTTGTAACCCAGCTTCAGATTTTTACCTCTGGACTCAGCCCCTGCTCCACTGCAGTTTTCTGTAATTTGGGAAATACTTGTTAGTCATGGATGCAATAAATTCTCTAGAAAATTCACCATGGACAAAAAAAAAGAGTGAAGGTTTATTTTAATAAACAAGTACACCGAGTAGCTGAACAACATACAGGAACCAGAATTGTACAGAGAGGGGTGAAAAATAAGCACTTAAAATTCAGCTACAAAACTGGGAGAGTCAGAGCAGTGCCTGGGAAAGCTGAAAACCTTTGGGAAAAAATACCTGCTGAAGTTTCTGGGTAAAGGAAAGAAAACATTAGATCAACAAGGGGGAGAGACTTGGGGCATTGTCAGAGGATTCGAACTTCAGCCATGGAGACAAAGCCCATCAAGGAAGGGCTGGTGTAAAGCCTCAGGAGCAGTTCTGCTGCGAGGACAGGAGGCTCAGTCCCAGGAGCAGGAGCAGAGCAGAGCTGGCACTTCTCTCGGGCTGGGCTTGGCGGGGCAGGCTGGAGGGAAGGCAGGCACGGGCAGAGTGGAGCTGCCCCCAGCACAGCTCCCTCAGCACGCTCCTGCCTGCTTCATGTGCAGGGCCCCTCTGCTCCTCCTGCAAGGAGAAACGCGGGCATTGCACTCAGGAGGCTGCACCAAAAGCCTCTGGAACCCTTTGCTGACCGGGGAGACACCGTAAACATCCACTGCAGACATCAGGGCACTCATCTGTGAACAGCTTTCCTTGCAAAATTACACATTTTATCCATAAACCCAAGACACTGCCAGCACCACTTCTGAATTTTTGTGTGACCTGCAATGGGTGCCGGTGCTTTGTCAGGTCTCTGTTGCTCGTTGGACTCTTTCCTGTCCAACTTGACAATTTCTGCTGGAATAGGAAGCTGCTCACACAAATATCAGGGCATTTTTTAGTGACTGAACCTTACAGCACCTGCAGCGAGTTCATCACACAAATAGGAATCATTTTTTAGTGTTCAGCTTTACCGTGCCTGCTGCAAGTTGCTCACACAAGTGTTTGGGTCATTTTTTGGTTCTCTATTTTATGTTTCCTGCCAGAACAGGACATTGTTCACACAAATATCCAAGTAATTTTTCAGTGTCCAGCTTCACCATTCCTGCTGGAATAGGAAGTTGTACACACAAATATCCAGGTAGTTTTTTACTGTCCAATTTTGCAATTCCTGCCAGAATTGGACATTGCTCACACAAATATCCAAGTAGTTTTTTAGTGTCCAACTCCACAATTCCTGCTGGAATCGGAAGTTCAGACCTGAATATAATTTTTTAGTTGCCTATTTTATGCTTCCTACCAGAACAGGAAGTTCTCACCCAAACATCACCATTTGTTTTTCAGATCAGCTGGACATTCTCAGTGGGAGGAACAATTATGGCGTAAAGGTAAAGCACAGGAGCAGAGGAGTACCAACCCTAAAGAAACCCAGCACTTTGTGGGGTGCAAACCCCAGCTGCTCAGCCCGTGGCAGCTCAGTACTCACAGCACAGCCTTGCAGAAGGAGCATTTGTTGTTGTAGGTTTTGCCATCGGAGCCGCAGAAGGGTTGGTAGAGCCTCTCGCAGTAAATGGGCCTCCCCCTCTCCATCCTCCTGTACTCACTGCAGTCCACCTGCAACGAGGGCAGCCCTGAGTCCCACACCAGACAGGAAAAACCTCACAAAATAAAGGGTTTATAATATCAGGGCTCAGGCCTGCAGCTCATCTGAGTGCAGCTCTTCTGCTCGTTCCCGTGAGAAAAATCACAAGAATGAAAAGTCAGCACAACAATTTATTCTTGTGAGAAAAATAAGTTTGTATACCTGCAAAACCAAGAAATTGGTGCAATGAGAATCAGTGAAGATGTGTAAACAATCCAAGAATAAAGAGGTTTGGTGGAGGCACAAAATTCAATTTACTGACCAGTGAACTGACAGTGTATTCTTATCCAATTGGGTTTAACACAGGGCCTTTAGAATTCCTATAAATATGAGATAACTGAATAAAAATTGGCATTTCCTGCGTGAAGAAACTGAGCCCTGTCTGCTTTACTGTGACACAACCTCCATGGTTGGCACAGAAATCATGAATATATCCAATTTTGGGGCAGCACAGCCAGGGAGGTGGCACCACCTCTATGGGCAGAGGGTAAGCCCCAAAAAAGAAACATTTCTGCTCAGAGGTGAGAATGGGGCTGCCTGTGCCAGGGATGGGCAGGAGCAACACAGCCCCAGAGGAGCAGAGTGTGGGGTTTTATTATCTGATCCCAACAATCAGTAAATCCAGGTGGGATCAATTCACATCCAGCCCTTCCTTGGAGACCCTTCAGGGATGGACTCCAGCCCCTCCATGCCTGACCACCCTTTCCATGGAGAAATTCCTGCTGATTTGTGCAAATACGGGTCCAGCTCTGCGTGTGGGTGAATTTTCTCTGCCCACCACGATCCACTCTGCCAGGACCTTCCTGCTCACCCCAGGAAGGATTTTTATTCCTTGGTGCCTCATTTCTTCCAGACATTGACCTCAGAGTACTCAGAATTAAAATCTCTCGGTACCTGATTTAGGAGCTAAAAGTCATCCAAAAAGCCTTATAGGGTCATCATGAAATAATTAAAGAAAAATAATCTATATTTCTTTGGGTTAAAATTTCTCCTTGCCCAATCTCTTGCCCAGCATGCCAAACAGGTAAAAACATCTGGAAGTTGTCAGGACAACTCTATGGAAACCCCATATCCCAAACTCAGGAACTTTCACTGAAACCTCAATAAATTGGCAGCATTTAATTAAAGTTTAACGTGCTTATTTTCTGACTTCGTGTTATTATAATATCATTTTGTACCTCTCATTCTGTATTTTTACCCAGGACAAAGGAAATCACTCACCTCATTCTGTGTGGCAGCATCTGCAGTGGAAACTGAACCACAAAAGAGAAAATGGAAACGCACGGTTAATGAGCACTCAGGTGCAAACCAGGACGATTTCACTCAGCAGCACTGAATCTTTACCTCCTTAAATGTCAATACTGAGAGCTGTGCAGTGTTTAGTGAGGCCCAGGTGTCAGAGGCTATTGACAAGTGGGGTTTGGTGCATTGTTTACCTCAGAGACTTCTGTCACCTGTTGGAACAGCCTTTGCTGGAGGAGGGAATGGAGCCATTGTTCACTGACAGCCCAGCAGTCAATATTATATTTACTGTTCATCGTGTTGTTTTATATTCAATGTCCAGGATTCACTGGTGGTTGAGCATGACTGGGTTTAATTCCTGAGTTTACCAAGAGCTGCATGTGGCTGTGAGCAAACCACATGTCCCTTCTATATCTGTGTTTCCTATCAATAATGAGAATTAAATACAATATTGACTGTAAATAGCAATGATAATACAATTTGGCTCGTAATCCCACGTTAGGAAGTGTTTCCCTTGTTTCAGTATGGATTTTAAGGTGGCTGGCTCCTATTTTTACCTCATTCCTCTGGAGCAGAGCCCTGTCCTCAGGTGGGGCTTCAAGGAGCTCCTTCCAAACAATGCTAATTACACCTCCCACAAAGTAATCAGCTCCTTGGCGTGGCTCCACGCTGCTGACACATTTCTTACTTTCCTTAGGAATGTATTTGCCCTCTGCTGTCCCACAATCATCATCCTGGGCTTCCAGGGGTAACAGTACCAGGGAGAGATTTCTGTGCAGAAGGAGCAGGAATGTGCTCTGGAGCCGAGCTCTAGCACTTGTTTTTTTGGATTAAATCTGGATTTTTTTGATCTTTAAAGGTTAAACTTTCCAAATGTGTTCTGGAGCAGAGCTCTAGCAATTGTCTTTTAGATTAAATTTGGCTTTTTTGATCTTCAAAGGTTAAACTTCCCACAAAAACTTCCTTTCATAAACCTGTTTACACCCTCACACCAAATACAGTTGTTCAGTACAAAGAAAATGAGCAGAAATAAAGCTCCAGGTCAGGTTTCCATCTCTGTCACCAGAGGCTGACTGAGGTTTCATTATTCTGGAATTGGATTCGATTTATTCCCCCCAAGCATTCCCAACTGATTTTTTCCTCTGGTAACCTTTTAGGAGCCACTCTGCAGAGGACTCAATGCAATAAAGGTGTGGCTCAGAAAGTGCTGATTCATGAAGTTTTCAAGCAGACAAGATAAACCAGAAAGTTCAAGGAAGAGATTTCCTGGAATTCTAATGGAAGGAATATTTATTTATTTATTTCCCCGCAGTTAATGAAACACTGAAGGAATTATTTCCATCACATTTCATTTAAACTGCTGTTTTTCGTAAGAACTTTGGGGTTGAGACAAATTTCAAAGCAACCTCTTCAGAGCCACCGAAAAGATTCTTTTATTTCATAATTTTGCATTTAATATCTTCATTATTTTGCATCTTTAATGTGCATAATGCTTTTGAACTTCTATACTACCTGCAGAGGTGTGGAGTATTTCAGTTTTTTTAAATGCACTTCTCTTTCTCTAAAAATGCATTTTTACTGCAAGTTATTAGTAAAAATAAAATTGCCAAGTAAAGGCTGAAGAAATTCCTCCCAGATCCCTCTTTTTTAGAGCAACCTCTCCCTCAAATCTCTCTGCAGCCTGGAAAAATAAGATTTGAAAAATGTGATTCCCAGCTGTTTTCTGTGGCCTGAGCATCATCAGCTGTCCCCTGCTCGGTCAGTTCGGCAGGGCAGGACCCCCCCAGCTCCCAGCTCCCTTCTCAGATTGAAATTAAAAATAAACAGATAAAACCAGGTGGTTCTGAGGCTCCTTTGAGCCACAGAGCAGAGCTCTGAGCTACACCCAGCAAGGAGCAGCTCCCACCCACCCCAGCCCCAGCTGGGTAATAAACTATTATGGTGCTAAATAAAAGGGTTTTAACTAGAAAATCCCATTTTCTCCCACCCACCCAGTGCAGGAGCCGCCTGAGAACCTTCCAGAAGGAGAGTCCCCGAGGAGCCCAGGGCGTTACTCACATGCCAGGCACAGAGCTGCCAGCGCCAGGAGCACCAGGGTGACCTTCATGGCTGTCCCCGAGCCAGCTCCGCTCCTGCGGTGGCCCCAGCGTGGCCATGGCCGTGCGGGACCATTTATAGGCAGGAGCTGGTGATGAAATGCCCTGCAGGTGCTCAGGGCAGGTGGTGCCCAGGGCAGGGTCAGGAGGATGTGTCCTGGCACGGGCAGGGCTGCGTGTCCCGGTGCTGATGGAGCAGGGATTGTCCTGCCCGAGCCCAGCCTAATTAACTGTTCCAGCCCCAGCAGCCAGGCTCTGACTCAGGGCTGCTCTGCTATGGCCGTGGGGACTCGGAGCTCAACGCGGTTCCCAGGCAAAAATACTCCTGGCTGGGTGTTTGCCAAAATATCCATCCCAGAAGGGTTTGATTCTTGTTTTTGAGGTGTTTTGGAGCTGTTTCTGAGCTGTGGTTTGAGCTGAGCTGCTTGTGGCCATGCACTGAGCCCTTCAGCTGCTCTGGGAAATCTGAGTTCTGCTGGAAACCCTTCACACCCAGCCCAGAGCACCCCCAGGGCTCCTTTTCCTTTCAAATGTGCCCAGTTTGGGGTCAGAACTGATGTTCTGGGAGAGGAGCAGCAGAGACAGCCCAGGGCACTGCCTGGCCAGGACAGGAGAGGAGCTCCCAGCCCCTGAGCATCCCCTGAGCTCCTGCCCAGCCTCGGGCACAGGGGAGATTCTCTGCTCCCATTTCCCTGTTTCCAGCACTACAGGAGGGATTCCTTAAAAACCCTGCATTTGTTGGTGGCTTAACCAAAAGGCAGCAATTTCTGCCTTTTATGACAGAGTCCCCCCGTGGGACCCTCAGACCTGAGGCTTCATTTTCATAAATCCAACGTGATGGGGAGTTTGGAGCTCGGTTTGGTTTCAACCCCTCCTTCCAGAGTTGCCTTCTCTTAGTGATTTACCACCTAAATGTGCAAAAATCTCAGCAGGAAAAATCCCTGCACGCCAGCACAATTCCCAGTGTTTCCCCAATTCCCAGTGATCACCTTCCCTCACTGCAGGGTAGCCCAGAGCTTTCTCCTCATGCAGGACTGGGGCCAGAGGTGCTCATTCCAGTAAAAAAGGGCCTGAGAGCTCCTGCAGAAGGGATTTCAATAGGTCAGGTGAGCCTTGGGCCCCTCTAACTCATCCCAAGAGGGATAGGAATAATTTTGTCTTTAAAGAATATAGGTAATCAATAAATGTTTAATTTCTCATCACTTAACAGGACAAAAAACATAAATGCCTTCAAATCTGAATTCCAGGATGGGCAAAGATCCAGGTGGAGCTGGAGGCCTGGAATTTTATTTTTTGAATGCCCTTCATTGATTTTGTTCTAATTTTTTCCTTTTTCCTAAATTTGGACATTTGTTCCTGCGAGGCTGAGAGAACAAAAGGCAGGGTGGGGTTTGTGTTGGGCTTGGTCTGGATCCCCCTGCTTGGGGCTGTCGGTGACTTCGTGTTCTGGGGAGCTTTTCTGGAGAAAATCCTGGCAAGGAGCATGCAGGAACCCGTGGGGAGTATTCAGGACACGTCGGTGGTTGAGGGACAATTATGAGCAATTAGGCAACAGGAGCAAAACCCAAACTGTGCCGGAAGCTCCTCCTGATCTGGAGGGTTTGGAGCACACAGAGCCCCGGGGCTGTCCTGACCCTAAAACTGCAGCCTGGCAGTTCCTGACCCAGGAATGAGGAAAGGGCCCAGCCCAGTGCTCCCAGTGTCCCCTGGGATGCAGCCCCAGCATCCATGCCGTGCCATGCCATACCATCCATGCCATACCATCCATGCCATCCATGCCATGCCATCCCATCCCATCCCATCCCATCCATCCCATCCCATCCCATCCCATCCCATCCCATCCCATCCCATCCCATCCCATCCCATCCCATCCCATCCCATCCCATCCCTCTCAGGGAACACAAATCCTGCCCAGTTCATGTAGGGAGATTTTCCAGCTCTGCGCTTGAATTTCAGTCCATAATTCCCAGAGTGTCCCTGGCGAGGCTGGAGCTGCTGCTCTGGGACACTTCTGGGCTCCCTGGCAGGGAAAGGCACTGAAATGCTGGAGCAGAACCCGTGAGGGAGCACCAAGTGCTGATGGGGTGAAACACAGAGGAAAATTTGGGAGAAGGGGTTGGCTCCCTTTGGAGCAGGGAGGAAGCAGAGGAAACAGGAGCCAGAGCCCTCCTGGAGCTGCGGAGTGAAAGGAAGAGGGAGCAGAGCAAATTGCAGGGAGAGAAATTCCAATTAGATGGGAGCAAAACAGATTTCACAAGGGGAGGAGTGAGCCATGGAGACAGGTTACCCACAGAGATCCCTGCAGATAGGGACAATGGCTCTGTCCTAAAGGGGCCACGCAGGGCGTGGGCAGCCCGGTGACCTCCGTGGGCCTCCCCAAGGGAACTGGGTCTGGCATTCCCACTGGAGAATGTCAAGTGTTGCTGGCATTTTCAGGGACCTTGCGGTGCCTTTGTCCTCATAAATTAACGTTTGGCAAAGCAAACGTGGGCAGTGAGGCACCACAATGGAAAAGAAGTTCACTGGAAAACAAATGTTGGGATGTGTGTAGGAGCAGCTGCTTCCCAAAGCTGGGTGAGTAAGGACTAATTGCTGAACTCCTTCTGAAATTTAGGGTAATATGGTAAATAAATCATTTCTGTTGAAGAATTGTGAGTGCAATTTTGCCCTCATTAGCAAACCCGTGAATACCTCTAAGTTAATTGTGGAACTCCTGTAATTTTCTACCTTTGCCATCATATCTTGTTTTTTTTCCCAAATTCTTATTCCAAGTTGATTTTTTGAGGAAGAAAAAGCAATTCCGTGGTGTTACATGTGGTAAAATATTAGTGTGCATTTTTCTGAGGGCAAGAAAATTTTCCCACTCATTATTTATTCCAAATCTGAGATTGATTTTAGCTTTGGAGCCCTGGTTGGAGCATCACTGGGATGCCAAAAATGCTGCAGCAGCAGGTCATTAGTTAAGTGCATGGCAGGATGTTCCCTGGCTGCATTCCAGAGGAGGAACCTGCTCCCACCCATCCGTGGAGAGCCTCCCATGCGGGGCATCCGCAGAGATGACAAACAGCACGTGGAAAAGGTGAAAAAAGCACTTTGTCACTGCGAGGCAGGGTCCAGCCAGGCTGCTGTGGTCACGGGGGACCCTCCCCTCCCCTCCCTGGTATCCCGGGGTGTTTTCATCCCCAGGCCCGGCGAGGGTGGGTGGCTCAGGGTGGGTGGCTCAGGGTGGGTGGCTCAGGGTTGTCCGCCCAGGTGCAATTAAAGCGTCAGATTTTGAAGTCTTGCTCAATGCGGGGTTTGAGAACCGAGGGCTGCCTTTGTTCAGGCTGTGCCACAGCCTTTGGGTGTTTGCCTGGGAAAGGAGAGGATGCCTTCAGTCTGAGCTTTCATGTTTTCCAGACTCTGCACTGCACTGGTACAGAACTCTGAACTCCAGATCAAGTGTGGGCAAGTTCTCCTCACAGCTCAGTCCCACAGAACAATCCTTTTCCAGCCCAAAAAGTGCCAACAACAGGGAACTGAGGGGAGTGGCCTGGGAGGGTGGGACTGCATCCCCTGGAGCTGGAATTGGACACTGAAGCCCAGGGTGGAAATGGACCAAAACTGATCAAAGTGGGAGAACTCGTGGCCAGGAGTCCATCTGGGGTGGAGCCACGGCCGGGCTCTGGCACTGCCCAAGGTGTGTCCTGTGAAGGGTTTTTATTAAATCCCTGCTTTATTTCTGGAACTCTGCCCAGCCTCTGTCCCAGGCAGCCTCTTGGGCATCAATGAGTTCCCTGTTTTCCACCCCTGTGGGAGATCAGAGCCTTCCTTCAGCACGGTGGGTGTCAGGCCAGGCCAGAGCCCTGCTGAAGGTCTCGTGTGTTGTCTCAGAAACTAAAAATAAACCCAACAGGCTGTGCAAAGGCTGATCTTTGTTTTCCTTTGTCCCTCCTGATCTCTTTGGGACACAGTGCCAGGAGTGGTTCCGGTGTCCTGCGGGCAGCTCGGGGATCCTTTGATTCCTGTGTCAGACTGATGCCTCAGGTTTGGCTTTTCTATTTTCAGACTCTGTGCAGCTTCAGTGTGTGGGGCTGGCTTCACATCAGGGGATGCTGAGCTCTCTGCACAGAGCAGGGACACAAAACAATTCCTGCTCCAGCTGGGCACCAAGGACAAATGATCCAAAGCTCAGCCCAGGAGCACAAACAGCGTGGGCTGCAGAGAGAAAAACAAGCAGGGTGGGAGTGCCTGGGCTAAAGCTGGAACGGGACAATGAACTGCAAGGTGCAAATGGAGCAGAGCTGAGCCAAGGCAGAGACCCCGGGAGCGCTCGTGCATTTTGGGACCATTTGGGTTCATCTTGGGGCAGCCCTGGCTGGGCTCTTGTGCTGCTCAGGGTGGATCCATGGAGGAGATGCTTTCAATAAATCCCTGCTTTATTCTTTAGCTCTGCCTGGCCTCTGCTCTAGCTCAGCCTCACAGGGCATCAAGCCCATTGATGGTTCTGAGTTGATTCTTCACAAAAACAAAGCGTTCACGGCTTAACACTTCCACTGAATGGGCTTTGGAAAGGACTGATCTGAAATCGCCTTGAGATGCAATTTCCAGGTGTTTGGACTTTGCCCTTCTGTCACACCAAAGTCAATCAAAGTGACATTTCAAAACAGGTCTCAAGGTGTTTCCATGGCTCACAACAGGGTTGGAAGACATGAATTGGCTTTTCCTTTATTAAAAATAAAGCGTTTCTAAAAGAGAAGCTACAGCTTACGAAGAAGAGGGGTGGGAGGAAGAGCAGCATGGAGGAGGGGTGGATATGAGGCATTTGGAGCTGAAATCTGCGTTCTCCCCCAGAACCCCTAATTAAACATCAGCTTTGTCCCCCTTTTGCTCCCAGCAAGTGCCTGCTTGCCCAGCTCAGGGGCTGAAGCTCTTGGAGAACAGCAAATTCCTACAGCGACCAATTAGTGCCTCATTAAGGACACGGCGTCTTTATCTGCCAGCATTCCTCGAGCCAGCAGCACCCACAGAAAGGCCTGGGGGGAATTAGTCAGGCCCTGCTCAGAGCAGATTTCGGGAGGTGTGGTAGCAGAACCCAAAGCCAGGGGTTGAGTGATGGGGATGAGTGGAAAGCTGGAGGAGCTGCCCCTTCCCAGGGCACGGTGGGGCCTGGGAAAAGGAGCAGGGCAGCAGAAAAATCTGGTTTTTATACAGCCAATGCCTCCTCTCTCTCAGGAATAAATTAGATCTAAAGTTTTATGTCAGAAGCTCGAATTTTGCACTCTAAAGGGTTTTTTTTTGGGCAGGGGGGAATTTTCTACACTGTGCAGCCTGAGTCTGTGCACTTGACACTTCCAGAGGTTTCCAGATTATTTACAGTGCAAAAGGAGAGGAAGGAAGGAAGAGAAGCCCAGGGGCTGACTGACACATCAATTGTTGTGTTCTTGCAGGGATGGAGCGTGTTAGAATGTGATCTCCTGTGTGTGGAGCCACCACAGTGAATATTTTCTGCTTTTTACCCAATCTAGGCTGAGATGGGAGCCTGACAACTCCAGAGGAGACATTCACAGGCACCTGGATCCATGGAAGGCCCCGGGAATGGATAACTGGGGATCTTTATGCCTTAGGGAGCAGCCACCTGCCAGTGAGCTGACTCCTGCAGGGAAAGGGGCAGCTCCAGGCTGAGCTTTGTTATTTTCCTGAATAAACCCAGCCAGGGGCTTCCCCCTGAAGCCTCTCTCATGTTCTGGCCTCGTGGCACAGAAAGGCACATTCTGAAGGCAAGGATTAATTCAGGCTTTGTCAGGACAAACATTTAGCTGAATATTCCAAGAATGGAGACCGGGCTGGGCCCAAGCTCAGGAGAGGTTCCCGGGGTGCCAAGGTTTAAACCCCGAGGGTCAGGAAGGTTCTGTGACCTCTGAAACCAGGGAGGAACCTCAGAGCCCTCAAGTCTGGGGCAGGTGGGTTCAGTTCAGAGCTGGAGATCACAAAGAAGCCCAGAGCTCTCCCCTCCTGCAGGCAGGGCTCAGCAGATCCTGCTGGCACACCCTGCTCCCTGGCTGGGCCATCCTCTGCACTTTTACAGACTGGGAAATTTGTATTATTAATTAGTAATAATTCATTTGCCCTGCAGACACTGAGACAGAAATAGTGCCTGATCCTCTGGTACAAAAGTGAGCAGTGACACAAACCATTCTTAAAAGTCCACAAATAAACCAAATTTTCTTTTTTTCAGGTGTATTTATTAGATTGTAAACAAGCACATAAGTTGCCTTTATAGCCAAAATAAGACATGTAAACTTAATATTAATAAATACCAACAGGACTTGTAAATAAACTATCAGCAGTGTTCTGAAATATCAGACACTTCACACATTTCAATGTTTAAATATCTTAAATCACCACCTTAAAAGGAAGCATGGCTGCAGTGAAAGACTTTAATGTCAGTGATTCTGTATCAGAGGTTAAGGCCTGAATCCTCAAAGATATTTCAGAGTATTTTGTCCTCCTGGAAGTCAGGGCTCTGTCTCGCCAAAGGATCCACCCCTGGCAGTGCCCAGGGCCAGGCTGGATGGAACTCTGAGCTCCCTGGGACAGTGGGAGATGTCCCTGCCCATGCAGGGCTGGAACAGATGAGCTTCGAGGTCCTCCCAACCCAAACAATTCCAGGATTCCATGAAAAAGACAAAGGTTTCAGCTCATGCTGCTGCTTCCTCCCAGAGCTGGGCCCTGGCTGGGCCAGGAGGAGCTTTCCCTGAGGTCTGTGAACACCCCACACCTGGTGGGGCACGCTGGCAGCGTGGGCTGCAAAAACCTCTGCTTAAAAGTGTGATTTCAGGGGGTCATTAACAGTCCCACACAGCCAGCTCCCAGCTGGGCTCGGGGGATTGCAGACCCCGGGTGCAGCTCCAGCTCTGTGCCCTGTGCTGCTCCGGTGGGGTTCCACAGCAGGAGATGCCCTGGGCACAGCTGGATCACAGCTGGGAGACGCCCCAGCAGAGGCAGGAGGGCAGGCTCTTTGGGAGGTGAGAAATGCAGCTCCTGGCTCCAGTGTGCCTGAGGGTGGGAGGAGGCTCCGAGCTGCCTTCACACCAGGGCTCCAGTGGGCTGCAGCTCCATGGGGTGAGGGATGGATCCATGAGGCTGCAGCTCCACGGGTCCCTCATGGAGTGAGGGATGGATCCATGGATCCATGAGGCTGCAGCTCCATGGGTTCCTCATGGAGTGAGGGATGGATCCATGGCTCCATGAGGCTGCAGCTCCACGGGTCCCTCATGGAGTGAGGGATGGATCCATGGGTCCCTCATGGAGAGAGGGATGGGTCCATGGGTCCCTCATGGAGTGAGGGATGGATCCATGGATCCATGAGGCTGCAGCTCCACGGGTCCCTCATGGAGTGAGGGATGGATCCATGGATCCATGAGGCTGCAGCTCCACGGGTCCCTCATGGAGTGAGGGATGGATCCATGAATCCCTCATGGAGAGAGGGATGGATCCATGGGTCCCTCATGGAGAGAGGGATGGGTCCATGGATCCATGAGGCTGCAGCTCCACGGGTCCCTCATGGAGTGAGGGATGGATCCATGAATCCCTCATGGAGTGAGGGATGGATCCATGGGTCCCTGAGGCTGCAGCTCCACGGGTCCCTCATGGAGTGCTCTCCAGCTGGGGGCACAGAGCTGGCACAGGGCAGCAGGAAACAGCCCCAGGGCTCTGCACCTGCAATTCCTTCTCTACCCCAGTGTCCTGGAGGGTGAGGGTGGCTGGGTACCCCACACCCAGCTGCTCAGGCAGCCAAGGCTTCCTGTGCTTGCACATTCCCACAGAAATAAACACAAATAAATATTAAATAAGCAAATAATTGAACAATTAAATAATGGAAGATCCAAACAGTTCTTTCAGGAAGTGACGTTTCAAACAAGTTAACACATGCAGTGGTTTGAACAGCAACTGCCATCCACTGGCCTTGCAAAGCCAACGAATAAATAAATAAATAAATAAATAAAATAATAAATAAAATAAATAAATAAACATACTAAATAAATACCATTAAAGTAAATATGAAATAAATACTAAATAAATAAATATCAAATAAATAAATAAATATTCAATAAATAAAGGCACAATAATAATATAAGGACATACAATAATAGCTGCCAGCAACCTGTCAAAATCATGTTCGTGTAACATGATGGTTGCTAAAAGTGTGACTTGAATCTGGGGGATTTAAGAGCTGCCAAAAATCAGGACCACATTCAGCTGTTAAAAAAATAAGTCATGGCTTCTTAAGAACCTCAAATGGAAACTTCTCTTCTAATTGTGCTTCTGTTCTTGTGCTAATTCGTTCTTTGCTTTCTCTGGGAGCACTGTGCCACCCTCCTTGCTGGTTATCTGTGAAATGACATCAGAAATTTAATTTCCATGAGAACTGACAGGGAATTCCCTGGGTTCTGCTCAGGGCAGGACCTGGCTGGATCCTTACCTGCACAGCGAGGACCACGGGCTCCAGGAGCCGAGGTAGCAGCGGTCCCTGGCCTGCACCCACACCTCTGCTGGCCCCGGGGCTGGCAGCTGCAGCCACTGCTCCTCGGTGTCGTACACCTGGGGACAGGGACAGCTCCTTCAGGGGGGCAGGACCCACCACGAGTCCCCAGGAAGGGTCACTGAGCCCCTGCCAGAGCCTGGTGTGCCAAAGGCTCCAACAGGTC
This sequence comes from Motacilla alba alba, assembly GCF_015832195.1. Taxonomy (NCBI): domain Eukaryota; kingdom Metazoa; phylum Chordata; class Aves; order Passeriformes; family Motacillidae; genus Motacilla; species Motacilla alba. The sequence continues at coordinate 17,038,349 of NC_052028.1, forward strand.
CCAAAGTCCTGGGGCTCGGGAGAACCTGAGCTCAGCAGAAAGAGCTGGAAAGCTCAGGTACCACTGAGGGGGGTGTCCTAAAGTGACCCAAACCCACTGAGGAGGGTGTCCCAAAGAGACCCAGACCCACTGAGGGTGTAAATGACCCAGACCCACTGAGGGGGGTGTCCCAAAGTGCCCCAAACCCACTGAAAGGGATGCTCTAAATGACCCAAACTCATTGAGAGGGTTGTCCCAAAGAGATCCAGACGCACTGAGCTGGATGTTCTGAATGACCCAAACCCCTGAGCTGGATGTTCTGAATGACCCAAACCCCCTGAGCTGGATGTTCTGAATGACCCAAGCCCCTGAGCTGGATGTTCTGAATGACCCAAGCCCCTGAGCTGGATGTCCTGAATGACCCAAACCCCTGAGCTCGATGTTCTGAATGACCCAAACCCCCGAGCTGGATGTCCTGAATGACCCAGACCCCCTGAGCTGGATGTCCTGAATGACCCAAGCCCCTGAGCTGGATGTTCTGAATGACCCAAGCCCACAGCCCTTGGTGTTCTAAATGGCCCAAACCCCAGACCTCAACACTCATGAAACAAAGGGCTCGTTTGTTAATCTGGGTTCTTCTCCTTTTCCTCCTTCTCCCAGAGCAGGAACGCTAAGCTCCAGGAGCTGCTCCTGCTCGGCAGCGCTGCGATCCCGGCTGGGCTGGGGCGGCTCCGGAGCATCCCCAGCCGCTCCCGGAGGGGTGGAGCAGGGACCGAGCCCGGGGGAGCGGCCCCATCTGCTGGACGGGCCGGATCCCTTCCGCAGCGGGAAACATCCCCTGGTGCCTTTGGATTCCCCCGGAAAACCGGGATAACCCGGGACGCCCATCCCTGCTGCCTGCCCTGCTCAGGACGGGCAGCGGCGGGGCAGTGCCAGCTGCCCTGCGGCCAAGAGGCTTTCCCTTTTTTATGGACAATTAATCACGCTCCTGGGCTCAATCTGGACAAGATCCTTCTTTTTTTTTTTGGCCCGGAGGGTTGCAGGGGGCTCTGCTGGACACACAGGAATATCTTCAGCACCTGCTGACCATTAATGCCTTCAGGAAAACCTCTGTTTCTGTAGGGCGCTGCCTCCAAGGCAGGCCATTGTGTGTCTGAGGCAATTTGGGCACACACTGGAGATTTAATGCTGACACAGTTAATTAATCCCATTAATTAGCTGGGAATGGGGGGCACAGAGCAGACTCTCCATGGAAATGCTTCCAGATGAGTCACTGATCTCTGATTTCCAATTCACCCCTAAAGTCTGAGCTGCCCAGGGATGAACAACACAGGAGGAAATTCGTGTCACAGATCCTGGGATTCTGGGTTTGGAAACTGGGATTTTCCCACGTGAGGCCCTGAACAGCCTCCTAATGAATTAGTAAACACAACCACACAATGCTGGACAGGATTTTCTGTCCTCAGCTGCCTCAGGGATCTTCCTGCTCCTGGACCTGGGAAAGGCTTTTTCTGCCAGGATAGAATTTGCCACTTTTGGGGCCCAGCACCATTTTTTTTTTTTAATTTTTAATTTTAGTTCATTACTCTTGCAGACTAAAATTATTTCTACTGTTCAGGCAAGAAAATTGTGTCTCAAATGTTGTGTTTCTACCTGGTATCTGCGTCTCTTTGTGCTTTTAACTTTGACCTTGAAAGTCAAAGGGAAGTAGGAGTTTGGGGTGCTCCAGGTCCTGGGGTATGTCCAGGTCACTGTTCCATTGGTGGCCACGTACTGGCACTGGGGGGGGTCAGGCTTTACTGCAAGAGAAAACACAGAGGGAATTCATTCATGTTGGCAGCTGCATGGCAGCTGGTGTGTTAGTGGTGACAGTTTCATGGGAATGAGCTTTGGGAGCCTCCAGCTTAAGAGAGGAGCAACCTTGAGGTGTGATAACTGCCTTGGGTGCTTTTTATGGAAAATTAAGCACATTCCCTGGCTCAATCTGGACAAGATCCTTCTTTTTGTGGCCTGGAGGATTGCAGAGGGCTCTGCTGGACACACAGGAATATCTTCAGCACCTGCTGACCATTAATGCATTCAGGAAAACCTCTGTTTCTGTGGGGTGCTGCCTCATTTTCCTGTGCCCTGTGGCCACAACTCAGAGCCCTCTCATTCCTGTCCCTTCCTGTGAACCTGCCCATCTGGGAATGGCTGAGGAGGGAAGCACCCACAGCCTGAACAGCTCTCAGAGAGGAGCCTGCTGGATTATTCTCTGCTTCGTCCCTTCCCAACCACATCCATCCTTTGGGGACACTGTGGGTGTTGGAGGTCACACGCCAGGAAGATGCTGCTGCTTCACTTCCTCATCCTTTTCTGTCCTGGCATCCCCTGTTCCTGTAACTGGGGCCTGGTGGACATTTACAGAGCACGGGGCAGGGATTCCCAGGGCTGGGCTGAGCCCTGACTCCCACTGGCAGCAGCAAAATAAAGCCCAAAAGCAGCCCCCACTGCTGGGCTCCTCACCGATGTCCCTGATGAAGAAGCTGGCGGTGTAGTTCTCGTATAACACCTCATCAATGACCTCCAGGATGATGTCGATGGGCTGGTGCTCCTCAGCAAAGGGACAGAAGTTCTCCTTGTGGCACTGGGCTGTGTAGGTGGTCAGGTCCCCCTTGGTGACAGCCACGGGGCTGCTGCAGGACACGTTCCCCTGGGGGCTGGAACAGAGCAGGGACAGGCCCTGGGAATGCTGCTTTGTCCTGGGAACGGGCTGCCACAACAAAGCACCGTGGCTTTGCTGAGGAAATGGTTTGGTTTGCCTGAAGTTTGTCTGCTGCAGAAAAGGGTCAGTGGGAGCTGCCACACTCCCAGTGCTGTGGGGTGGATTAATGCCAATTCTCAGCCTCAGCAGGAGGAGTCAACATTTAAACCTAAACCAGGATCTCTCAATCCCACGGCAAGCTCAGTTTCCTCCTTTGTCCCTTTGCCCTCTCCCAAACCCTGCTGAAGGAACGAGGGCTGAGGAGTCTCCACTGGGAACCAAACACCAAAAGCTGCCAAAGCACCACCCGAGGCTGCCTCTGGTTTTGCTCTCAGCCAGCTGCACCCCTTGGCAGCTGTTTCTCCTCTGGCAGCCTGGGGTGACCTTTGCTGGAGCACTCCATGTTTTGGAGAACCCCCCGGGGCAGTGGGAGGCAGGAAATCCCCCCAGGGTTCCCAGCACAGGTTTCTGCAGGGTTCCTCAGCCCAGCCTTGTCAGGGGCCATGTGCTCTGCAGTGGGGGCAGCCTCCCACTCCAGCCTGCACTGGGAGCTGTGGTTCTTTCTGCCTTGGCTCCACTTCCTCTCTGCCCTCCACTGACTGTTTTGCTATTGCTTAAGTCACCCAATGGCTACTCCAGCCCACTTGGACTCATTCCTTTTTCAAGGCTTCATTAATTTCTGAGTGACTTCCATGCCCTTTTTAAGTTAACTTTGTCCCACGGATGACTCAAAATATTTTGAGGATGTTCACGCTTGGAGAAGAGCTCTGTCCCCATCTGCATGCCCCTAACAGCCTAAAATCCTCCACGGTCACACCAAGGGCTGCTCTGAGGGGCTGGGAAGGGAAGTACAAACTCTTACCCTTCCAGGCTTCTGATGGTGAACTTCACATTTGGATTGTTTTCTGTCATCCAGGAACACGTGAAAATTCCAGAGTAGTTCTTTGCCTCACACTTCAAAAATGTCCTGGGCTCTAGACAGAGAAAGACAGAAACCAGGAGTGATTTACTCTTGTTTGCCAAAATGGCCAAGGCAGAGAGAAACAATTCCTGAATTCACAGATCCCCTGGCAGCACCATGAGGGACTCAAATACAAGACTCAGATGAGTGAGGCTCATGCAGAAAATGCAAAACATCCCAGGCTTGTCTCCTGAACGGAGAGGCCCAAATGGCAGCACCTCAAACCTGGCCAGGCCCTGGTTCTGCCAAACCCCAGAGTCCTGGCTGGAAACCCCAAACTCCTGAGCTGGAAGAGACCCACAGGGATCATGGAGTCCAACTGCCCAGCCCCAAAATCCCACCCTGGGCACCCCTGGAGTGGTGTCCAAGCCCTCCTGGAGTTCTGGCAGCCTCGGGCTGTGCCCATCCCTGGGGAGCCTGGGCAGTGCCAGCACCCTCTGGGGAAGAACCTTTCCCCAAATCCAGCCTGACCCTGCCCTGGCCCAGCCCCAGCCCTTCTCTGGGTCCTGTCACATAGCCCTGGTTTTCCAAACCAGGAATTCCTCCCATCCCTCCACCCTATCAGCCCGGAGAATCCCAAATAAATCCCATGGCCCCAGTTCCTGTGCTGCTCATCAGCTGCACTGCCCAGAGCCACAGGAGGGACGATTTTCCTGCCACTGCCAGCGAAGTGAGCACCTTGGCAAGGACATTCCCAGGTGTTCCAGAGCCTGCACCGAGCTGAGCAGCGCAACGGCAGCATTTGGGGGCCGTACCCGTGAAGGCTTTGAGGATGTCCCTGAGGATGTGGCCGTCGGGGCCGATCCTGGCGATGAGCAGGAGGCTGGAGCTCAGCACCCTGTGGCTCTCCTCGCTCACGCAGCTGTAGCTGCCGGCGTCAGGGAGCTCCTTCACTGCCACTCTCAGAGTCTTCCCTCTGTGCTTCCCCTCCTGGAAAGGGCTGGAGTCCTGTCTCCAGTACACGGCCTCCTCAGGGCTGGCACAGCTCAGCTCCACCGTGGTGGCCGGGGCCTCGGCGTCCCAGCGGGAGTCGACGACGAACACTGGGAACGGCAAGGACATGTCAGGAGCTGCTCCCACAGACCAGGCTGAGCCCTTCCTGCAGCTCTGAGGGAGGCTTTTCCACAAAGGAGAAACACTGAGAAACCTGTCAAATGTGGCGTCTCAGCTGGCAGGAAACACCCAGCTCCGGGAAGGCTGGGAGTCTCCCAAACTCCCTGTGGACACGCAGAGCCAATCTTCAAACTCAAACTTTACTCTCAATGTTGACAAACAGGTTTGCTGCTTTCAGCATCAAATCCCTCCCAGGGAACCCCCAGGATAAATATTCTTTTTATTGTAAAGATAAGTCATTGAAAGAGAGGACAATCTGAATTTAGCCCAATTCTCTGATAAATTATTCAAAATAATTGTTTATTACCTACCCTGTATTTTTACAAATGGATTTACATTTAAGTTCTTTACCAGAGAAGCTGATAAACTGTTTCTAGGTTTTAGGTTTTACTCAGAAATATATTTTCTTTTTCATAACTAATTCTTCCCTTGGTTTTTTTAGGGCTGTTCCCTTAGTCACAGGTTTTTGCATCTGGGCTGTGTGACTGAGACTTTGAACATGAGCAGAAGGAATAGGAAATAAAACAGTTGTTAATGCAAATATTGCAAATATGCTGCTAGAAGACATTTTAGGACTTTAAAATATTTTTCCATGAACTCCAATTAATTATTATCAAACAAATAAATATATGGCCTTGGCCTAAGATACTGGAGTTAACAAATCCTGTGCTAGTGGCCACAATTATAATTCCAAAGTTTTAGGTCTGACCAAGGAGAGATTCCCTTACCATTTTCCTGCAGCTTCCACTGGGCACTTTCCAGTAGGGCAGCAAAGGAAAACAGGGACAGTAAGGCACAGAGGAGGTGAGACATCTGTAGAGGAAAAAAAACATTATTAAACGTCACTGAGGCTGGCTGAGTGTGCTCCAAAGTCAGGCTGGGGCTGGGCAGGGTGACAAGGACACAGAATGAGTCCCAGTGAGCTGAGGAACATCTTCCCACTCTGAGAACATGGGATTCCATGAAAATGGAATCTCAGCATTGTGCTGGAGCCATGATTTTGATCCACTTGGGATTCTCATCCCAAGGCAGTTTAGAGAAGGAACCGCGCTGAGGGAATTGTGTGAGTGGCTCTGGGCTGGTCCCTCAGAAAGTGTTCCTCCTGCAGGGAAAGCCCTGCTTGGTCCAGGGAGGCCAATCCCATGGAAAAGGCACTGGATGGAAGGATCAGGGCAGGTCTGGGTCCCCATCCCTGGAGGTGTCACCTGGAGGTGGCACTCAGTGCTCTGGGCAGGCTGGGGATGGGCACAGCTGGGTCTGGGTGATCCCAAAGCTCTTTCCCAGCCTCAGTGATTCCATGATTGCCCATGGCCGGGGCACTGCCCTGGAGGATCCATGGCATCACCTTCCATCCACCCACAGCCGAGTTTGCCTCAGCTCATCAGCAGTTCCAGGAAAGCAAAGGGTTGAGGAGAAGCCCAGGGAGCTGCTGTAGGGTTCTGCTGGGCTCTGTCTCCATCTCTGAGCAAGTGGCAGCAGGGCCAGTGCCCGGAGCTGGTGCCAGCTCCAGTTCTGCTCCTAGTTCTGGAATCCACCTGAGCTCCCAGTCTGAGCTTGTGAACAATTTCAGGCAGAATTCCTCCTGGGTTCAGTGCCCCACTCTGTCTGCAGGAGGGGCTGGGAGTGGAGATCACTGCTGCTCTATGTCCCTTTTATATATAAAAGGATATTTCTCCTGAATTTGTTCCAAATACCCCCAGAGCTCTCCATGAAACACCAAACACCTTTGCCAAATATTGGCATAGCTACTGGGTGCATAAGAACTTCAGTAACAGTTGTTTAGGTGCACTTCCAGACCTTTCCAAACTGGAGAGTAAACCAAATTAACAGAAATAAAATCTCTTCAAGAAAGAGATGGCGAATATCATTTTCAAAGCCTATTCTAACTACAGTGGGAGGATGAATGCAGGTGAAAAACACAAAATTAAGTGGTTTGAGTTGGTTTTTTTTCCTCCCAAACCACTCTTTTTGTAATGAAAGAGGAGTAGCCCTCCTGATTCCTTGAGAGCAGAGTGTGTTCCTGAGCAGATCAGTTCCTAGTGCAGCTCCTGCTGCTCTGAGCATCCCAAATCCTGGTCACAAATCGTCCTTTGGATTTGCACCCAGCTCCTAACGGGATCAGGAGCTACAATAAAGTGTCTGGAGAGTGTCCAGGAGAGGCAGCAGCTCCTGCTGTGCTCAGAGAAGGGCACAAGGCTCAGGGAAAAGCCAGTTATTATTGGACAGAAATGACAGAATAATTTGTGTTTGGAAAAGAGCTCTAAAATATATCATATCCTATTAGCAGTGCTAATAACTGCTTCATTACACTCTGAGATTTCAGGCAGGATTCGCTGGAATTTCCAACAGAAAGATTCATTTGGCAACTTTCTGAAAATTGCTGGTTTCTGTCACAGAAACATGAAATTCATCACCACACTTCATAAACCTGAAACTGAACACCAAAACAGCAGCTCAGACTGGGGGGAGCAGTGGGATTTGTGCCTTCTCTTCCATTCATCACAACTAAAACCTCCAAAACAGAAAAGTTTCTGAAAAGTTTCTCCTGCTTTGAGGGAGAAGCTGCATGATTCAGGTTTTTGATGACAACAGTCAACAATTTGCATGGAAATAATTCACACGGTAGATGTGGGAGAGCACCCCTCCCCCATCTCAAAATTTTATTTAAAACCTAATCAGAAATAAATTCAGATTCTGAACAACACCAGTGAGTGCCTGAGCACTTCAGAAATGAGAATATTCCAGCTCCAAATGTTCAGGGAATCAGGGAATCACAGAATCAAGGAACAGTTTGGGTTGGAAGGAGCCCAGATCCCACCAGTGCCACCCCTGCCATGGCAGGGACACCTCCCACTGTCCCAGGTGCTCCCAGCCCCATCCAGCCTGGCCTTGGGCACTGCCAGGGATGCAGGGGCAGCCCCAGCTGCTCTGGGAATTCCAGCCCAGCCAGGAATTCCTGATTCCCAAGATCCCATCCAGCCCTGCCCTCTGGCAGTGGGAGCCATTCCCTGTGTCCTGTCCCTCCATCCCTTGTCCCCAGTCCCTCTGCAGCTCTCCTGGAGCCCCTTCAGGCCCTGCCAGGGGCTCTGAGCTCTCCCTGGAGCTTCTCCCCTCCTGGTGAGCACCCCCAGCTCTCCCAGCCTGGCTCCAGCCCTGCAGCAGCCCCGGGGCTCCTCTGGACTCTCTGCAGCAGCTCCAGGTCCTGCTGGTGTCGGAGACCCCGGGGCAGGAGGCTCTGCAGGTGGGGTCTCACCTGAGCACGGGGGCACGGCGTCCTTGGCGTCCCCTCTGGAGCTCGAGGGCTGGGACTGAGCCCAGGTTCCTTCCCTGAGGATCTCCAAAGGATTCCTGTCAGGAAGGAACCTCTGGACCTCACCTGGGCCAGCCCCAGCTCAGGCAGGAGCCAATGGAGCAGAACAGCCACATAAAGGAGTTTGGCAGCACTCCCAGCCCAGAAACACCAACCCCGGTCCAATAAAAGGATTATTACTGCCTGGTGACACAGGGTACAACTGCAGCCGTATTTCCATGTGAACATCATGTGCTGAACTTTATCAGGACATAAACACTGCCCGAGGAAAACGTCCCCAAGACTATTCCACTCCACTCTCAAATAAACGATGCTAAATCTGCGTTAGAGCAAAGAAGAAATGAGTTCTCACCGTTGCCTGGGGAGCCTCTGGCTGGAGCTGCAGCTGGAGCTGGGCTCTGTGGTGTGGAGGAAAGCAAGTTCTGGTCCCAAAGTCTGCAGAGCAAAGGGGTTCCTTATAAACACTCCCGCCACCGCAACACCGCGGGATTGCAACACGTGGCTGCAGCTCCTACTTTACATTGGGCCACAGCTACAGCAAAAAAAAAAAAAATATTTGGGACTCCCAGGTAAACTTCGAGGAGGAAATGAAATTATGAGATTGTAAAGCGACCTTTAGGGTTTGCCAGAGTCATTTCCTTCCCCCGCTGGTTTTCTCACTGTCTCTTCATCGCAGAGGAAGAGTGAGGAGATAATAAACTCCCAAAGTGTCTGATGGGAAGCACAGAATGAAGACAGAAAGAGAAAGTTCAATAAACTAAAACTCTTTCTACCTGATAAGCGTGAGAGAGATAATTACATGACCTCTAATCCCAGCTCCCACATCAATCAGCAGGAAAGGGAATATGAATTTTTAATTGCTGGTTTCGAGTTGTGTTTGTTCTATGAACTGAGACTTAATTCAACCAAAAAAATAAACAATTAGTTCTATCTTAGAGATACCTGATATTTGCACATTATTATGCTGCAGTTTTTAAATATAATCTGAACCTGGTGTTCCTTTTAGACCTCAGGCATAAGAAGAGCCCCACACGACCTTTGAGAATGAGGAAAGGCTGTGTGGGTTTTTCTTTTATTGTTTGTGAAGTAAGTGAACACAATTCTTTTATTTGCCAGGCAAACACTGCTTATAAAAGCAAAGAAAACAAAAAGGTTTGAAACTCAACCTGACACACTCACTTTAGGAATTAATGGAGACACAGCTCAATTCCTGGTGCCTTCCCGGGGCAGGGTCCCAACAGTGCAGGGATTGTAGTGCCAGAGTCCTGCTCCTCTGCTATAGAATCCCAGGATGGTTTGGGTTGGAAGGGACTTTAAAAATCATCCGTGCCACCCCTGCCATGGCAGGGACACCTCCCACTGTCCCAGGTGCTCCCAGCCCCAGTGTCCAGCCTGGCCTCGGGATGCAGGGGCAGCCCCCGCTGCTCTGGGAAATGTGTGCCAGGGTCTCCCAGGGGACAATTCCAATTCCCAGCATGCCATCCAGCCCTGTCCTCGGGCACTGGGAGCCGTTCCCTGTCCTGTCCCTCCAGGCGGGGCCAGGAGGGAAACGTGGCTTGAGTGGGGTCACCCTCACCTTTGGTGGCTGAGCTGTGACCCTTCCCATGCCCCGGGACACAACCCCAGGCCCTGCATTCCCAGCTGGCCCTGATGACTCCCTGCCCATCCCAGAGTGCCCAGCCTGCTCCTCAAACACGGGAATTCCCTGTGCCAGAGCTGCTGGCAGAGCTGGGCACGGGCGGAGCACCGGGGCTGCGGGGAGGGCAGCTCTGAGCAGGAGAGGTGTGCTCCCTGCATCCCAAAAGATGAACAACCCAAAAGCTGCTCCCTGCATCCCAAAAGCTGAACAGCCCAAAAGCTGAACAACCCAAAAGCTGCTCCCTGCATCCCAAAAGATGAACAACCCAAAAGCTGAACAACCCAAAAGCTGCTCCCTGCATCCCAAAAGCTGAACAGCCCAAAAGCTGCTCCCTGCATCCCAAAAGCTGAACAGCCCAAAAGCTGAACAGGCCAAAAGCTGCTCCCTGCATCCCAAAAGCTGAACAGCCCAAAAGCTGAACAGGCCAAAAGCTGCTCCCTGCATCCCAAATGCTGAACAACCCAAAAGCTGAACAACCCAAAAGCTGATCCCTGCATCCCAAAAGATGAACAACCCAAAAGCTGCTCCCTTCCCACCCCAAATGCTCAATAACCCAAAAGCTGCTCTCTTCCCACCCCAAATGCTCCGTGTGGCTCAGAGGGGGCCATGGGGCCACTCCTGGCACAGAGCTGAGCAGCAGCCCCTGAGTGCTCACCTGAGCTCTGTGTCAGTGCCAGAATGGACAGGATGGAGCTCTGGGCTCCCAAAGGGACCCAAAGCATCCCAGCTGACAAAGGTGTCCCCTCCTCATCCTGGGCACCATTTTCCAGCTCACCTGCTTGTCCTCATCCCAAGAGCCCATTGTGGAGCGAGGAGCAGGAGCAGCTCAGGGGACAGGGACCCCTCCCCTCCTGCTGGAAATGCAGCCCTGGGCACAAGGGAGACAGAGCCCAGGCTGGGCACAGGCTGGGCACAGATTTGTTCCCATTTAAGACAATTTGCAGCATCCAAAATCCCTTTTGGGATTCCAAGAAGCCAGCAGTGCCAGGCAGTCTGGGCTGTCAGTCACAGATACAAATAAGGGCAGCAGTGAATTTGTGTGCACATTTCCTGCTCAGCTCACCATCCCTTTTCTGCCTCCAGGGCTGCACGTCTCTGTAGTCGCAGTGACTAATGCAGAGCTCCACAAAGCTCTCCAGGAGCCTGCTCACTGCCGACACGGACAGTCACTCATTAATACCAATCAACATCTCACAACTCTTGCAAACAAATGCACATTTTCAGCGTGTGCCTGCATCAAGCCCTCTGAGTTCCCTTGGCTCAGCTCTGGTCCCAGGACACACGGGGTGACCCGGTGCCCAAACTTTATGCCAAGAATCCCAAAACCCAGTCCTGGAGCACAGACACCTCTGGGTGGAACTTCCATGACGGGATGGTTTCCTGTGATCCACCAGAGGAATTTTTCAATATTAAAACACAGAGATTGTGAAAAGCTCTTTCGATGACAGCCTGGGTTTCCACTATGAGCTCATTGATTCTGAAGGGGAAATTTGGAGGGGAGCAGCTTCTCCCCATCTTCTTACTCTGCTTCCCCTCTGACACTGACAGAGAATGTGCAAACCCTGGCCTTGCTGTAGTTAATGCCAGGAAAAACTCCTTTCTGGCAGAAAAGGCCCATTTGAAAACAGGTTTCCTTTCTTAGCATTTTTGCTTTGTGGAATGACAAAGAAATCATCCCAATCCAGGAAAAAGCCCTGTGTAATTAGGGAAAAGGAATCATTATAAAAAGTGTATAATCTGAATGATTCCTCTACATGGAATCCATTTTCCATGGATGTCCATTGGCAGATTAATGCCAAAGATCAAAATCTAAAAAAATTAATTTTATTCTAAAAATCCTTTTATTCCCAGGATCTTTAATGCAGTAGCACTAAGAAGGGAACACTGTTCTTTATCTGTAATTCTATATATTGTTCTATAATTCTTAATCTATAATGCAGCCATTTGTGTGAATTCATCAGGAAATACTGTGTAATATTAGTGTACCAATGAATTTTCCTAAAAAATTCCCATTAAGCCACTCCACGGAATCACTGAACCAAGCCTTGAGAAAAGTACAAAACACAGGGGAAAAATCTAACCAACTCCTACCAAAAAGCTTTATAGGCCAGAGATGAATTTGGTTTTGGTACCACTGGAGCAGCTGGCCAGGGTGGGAATGTTGGGAATCTCCCCCTCCTTGGGTGGAGGGGACAGGAAGATGGGCAGGAGCACCACTGAGCTCTGCCCTACTCCAGAAGAGTTCCCAAATTCCAGGAGGGAGCTGTGCCCAGTGCAGGATGGCAGCTGGGGTCCATGGAGCAGGAGCTGCTGCCCCCTGAGAGAAGGGAAAAGGGAATTTCACCTCTTGGTGCTGCCCCAGGAGCTCACAGCATCTAGCCCCCAGAGCTTCGGGTGTCTGCACAAACTCCTGGGCTTGGAGACAGCTCCAGAGGGATAAAAGGAACAGGAAGAGCCAGAAGTGCCTTGCACAAGGATTTTTAAAGAGAGGAACAGTGAGGTGTGGCATTTCCAAAGGGGTTTAAGAGCCAAATCTCATTTTTTACAGTAAATGACTCTGCAGAGCCAATGGGATTTGGGTGCTTAACTCCATGGGATGCTTTTGCCAATCTTTACAGGTGCTCAGGGAATGTGGGGCAGGGATCCAAGAGGAATTGGTATTTCTGACAGATTTATTGCAGAATTAGAGCTATCAATCCTCTCTGGCTCAGGAACTGAGGAGGCTCCTCCCAGGGCATGCACAGGGAGATGGTTCAGTGCTGCTCCAAAGGGCAGATCCCTGCTCCTCTGGTACCAGCCCACTGCTGCCATCCCAAACCTGGCACTGGGACTAACCCCACACTGGGATTAACCCCACATGGATGTAAAACCCACACTGGGATTAACCTGAGAGTGAGATCAATCTGACATTGATATAAACCTGACACTGAGATCAATCTCACACTGAGATCAATCTGACATTGATACAAACCTGACACTGAGATCTGACATTGGGATAAACCTGACATTGAGATAAACCTGATATTGAGATAAACCTGACAATGAGATTTGACATTGATATAAACCTGACACTGAGATCAACCTCACACTAAGATCAACATCACACTGAGCTCAATATGACATTGAAATAAGCCTGACATTGAAATAAGCCTGACATTGAAATAAGCCTGACACTGAGATCAACCTCACACTAAGATCAATCTGACATTGAAATAAACCTGACATTGAAATAAACCTGACATTGAGATCAACGTCACACTAAGCTCAATCTGACATTGAAATAAATCTGGCATTGAGATAAACCCGACACTGAAATAAACCCAACGCTGAGCTCAGCGTGCCAGTGCCCAGCTGGAGGAGCCAGCTGCAGGCTGGGCTCTCCTCTGAGCTGCTCTCTTCTCTTGGGGATGTTGTAACTCTGAACTCCACCAGCAGCGCTGCTTGGGCCGGGTTACAGTGCTGAGGGTGGGGAAATAACACTGCAAACTGAAAGCCAAGGGAAAAGCCCAGTAAATTCATTTCATTGACTGGGATTCGAGCAGCAGTTTCTTTGTCCGACAGCTCCTAGAAAAGGAGTTTTCAGACAAAGCCCAGCCAGGCCATTCTGAGTCCAAGGGGAGTTTGGACAACGCTCTCAGGGGCAGGGTGGGGCTGTTGGGGTGTCCAGGAGCTGGACTGATGATGCTTGAGGGTCCCTTCCAGCCCAGGATATGCCATCATTCTGTAATTAAAGCTCTCAGGGACATACCTGGAAGAAAAAGGAAGTTGTGAGAACTTCCTATTTTGCTATTAATTATTAATGTATAAATATTTATTTCATGCTAAAGCCTGGGGCCCCAAGCTGAGAACAGGACACCAGGAGAAGGGATTCAGGAGTTCACAGGAACACTCAATGCCCAGGCAGGATCCCGGCATCTTGTTACATCATTTTTTATCTGTCAGAAAATTCCAAGTTCCTCAAGGTGGGGAAAAGAAACTTTAAATTATGTAATAAGAGCTCTGACACCTCCCATGACTGTGAGGGAATGAGGTCATTCAAGACCTATTTGGAAAGCAAAAACTTTTCACCAGCGAACCACTGAAGCATCCCTGAACTTCTGAAAGCCAAAGAAAATTTTGGCATTACTCCAGGGCTGCTCTGTGACATCACATTCACTGTTGCTGTTACCAACCTTTAAGATTAAAACTCAGGAGCTCAGACAGGGAGGGTTTCCAGCACCCACAGCAGAAGAGGGGCATTGTGGAATGGCAAATCCTCCTCCAGCTCATGTGCTACCACACATTTCTGACTGGGACAGGGCAGATTTTGGTGCCAGTACCTCAGGAACTGGGACAATCTCCGTGGTCCCTTCTTGGTTTTCCCAGCTTTTACAGAGACAGGGTAACTGAGAGGCATTTTACAAGGTTTAATACCATTTTTGGCCTTGATGAAGGGTGAGACATAGGAGATGTAAAACTTAACACCATTCTATCTATTCTATCCTGGTAATAAAACTTTAAAAATGTTTTCCAGCCTATTAGCTTTTGCCACACAATGCTGCTATTACATCCAACACCAATTGCCTATATTTTTACCTATATTTAACACAAATCACCTATATTTTTACCTATATTTAACATGAATCACCTATATTTTTATCTATATTTTAATCTATATTTAACACAAATCACCTATCTATATTTTAACCTACATTTCACACCGATCACCTATACTTTTACCTATATTTTAACCAATATTTAACACTCATCACCTGTATTTTTACCTATATTTTAACCTATATTTAACACCAATCACCTAAATTTTTGCCCCACGTGGTCCTGCTACAATGCATGTCTCACAGTTCTAATTCTCTGAAATATCTGATCCTTTTGAAGGCCATCTTTTGACTCTTGTTTCCAGTTCAGCCTCTCTCTCAACAACGCCATCTCTGTTCCACAGCCTCCCTAAGCAGCACAGCTCATCTCAGAGCTTGCACGCAGATGTACAAAGCTGTGGGAGCTTTCAGCTGGCTTTTGAAAATTCCTTCCAAATCCATTTCTCCCATTTCCCTGTCCTGGGCTGTCCCAGGGCTGCTGCAGCAGCACATCCCTGTTCCTGCAGCTCAGGGGCACCAGGCTGAAGAGCTGTGAATAATTCAGAGTGAGGAGAAGGCTTTGCATGAGGGAACTTCCAGCAAGGACTTTCCCAGGAGAATGATGAAACCTCCTGCCTGGAGTGAGCACATCTGTTCCTGCTGGGGCCAGCGAGGATGAGGATGTGCCTGGAGTTGCTCATTTTGGGAACTGTGCTCCCTTGCTCCTCCCTGTGCTCTGACATCACCCTGATTAAACACCTCAACAGCCCCACAGAAAAAGTGTCCTTCACCCAGGTGGAATAATTGACTCATGCCAGTGAAGCTGGAGCTGAGCTGGAATTCTGTGATTTGCCTGAGGAGATAGGGAAAAAAAAATCCAAACAAGTAAAGGATGTGTTTCACATTTAAAATGCTCATGGATTTGTACTTTGGGTTGTTTTTTGCCAAAAAAAAATGGAATATGATGCCTTTTTTGGGATGATCCTGTACACAGGGCTATGGAAACACAATTCAAGTAAAAACTCACTGCTTTTTGCACATCTGGGAGCTCATTTGATCCTGAGCCAGAGAGGAGATCTCTGCTGGGTTCTGCTCTCACTGTGGGCAGGATATGAAGGGGTGAAAGTAGAACTTGCAGATTTCAGGGAGAAGAGGATGTTTTCCTGGCTGGTGAATAAATGAGCCCTGCAGCTCTCACACAGCAAGTGTGGGCTCTCCTCTGTCACTCCCTAACTGCCCTGAAGGATTTGGGGAGACAATCCTCACAGTTCCTAGCTGGAAAATGAATGAAACTCTCTTCCCAACTCCACAGGGCAGAGCTGCAGAGCACAAACATTCACTGACCCCAAATCCATCTGATTATAAGCTATTTTAGCCACAAACTCATCACTCCGCTTTCCCCTATATTGCTGGCTTTTTCCTGCTGATTCCTACAGGTGAAATGGCCAGGACACTCCTGGCAGTGCTGCAAGCAAGCCCAGTCCCTGTGTGCAGGGCTCAGGGAGTGACCCAGGAGCTGGGGACTTCCTTTGATCTCCACCAGAGCTTCCCCCAGCAGCAGGGAGTCAATCAAGAGTGGCTGCCACCGCAAGGGACAGGACTTCCTTCCGTGGTGACAGCCACTGCTGGGCTCAGCTGCAAACCCAGCACCTGCCTCTGCCTCCCCTGGGCTCCTGACTGAGCCTGTGCTTCACCTGCCACACTCCAAATGCCTCTGGTGCTACAAACCTCATGAAAGAAGAGCTTTGTAAAACCCAAGCTTAAGCCTTACTTCAGCTAGGCACAGCTAGTAACCAGCTGAAGTTCCCGTGAGAAGGGACTGGGAGAATGAGAATCAGTTTAAATAACCTATTCTAGTAAGAAAAATGGTCTGCACCTGTAAAAAACCCCATAAGAATCATGAAGAAAATATAAATAAGAATAGAGGGGCTTAAGGAACATGCATCCTGGCCATTTAGTGAGCAATAAACTGTCAGTGCATTGTTAACCACTTAGATTGACACTGTTCCTTCTGATATTCCTGTAAAAGCATGAGCTATGCAATAAACATTCAGCTTTCCTAAAGAATCAAGAGTCCCTTCTGTTTCTATTGCAGCACTCTGACAGCTGAGGAGAGCTGGGCTGGCTCCCCACCAGCTCTGGAATTTCTGAGGCAAGGGAAAAGCCCTGCATTGCAGAATCCCTCCAGGAACACACCCGGGACGAGCTCAGCAGTTAAACATTGACATTCTTATGCAACGCTTGCTCGCACCTGTAATAAAAATAATATCAACTTCAAACATCCTGTGTGGATTTCCTCCACCTCTCATTCAAGCCTGAGGTTAAGAACCACTTGAGAGAGCTCTAGTCTGGCCGTAGTAACCATGAACACCTTTGTCAAAGGAGTTATTGTTTGCCTCGAGCAAATCAGCTTCGATCCTGATTGACATCAGCCCTGGGATCATGTCTGGAGGGCTCCGCAGAAAACCACTCTCACCAGAGAGTGAAGGATTACCCAGCCCGGTACAAACCAGGCACTGGCGTGCAGAGGGGATGGAGCACATGGGCAGGAGAATTTTTCCTCGAGCAGCTGAATTTAACAAACACTCAGCTCAAGTGTTCCGAGCATCCTCATGTGAGGGCACTTCCTCCTGGAGCTGCAGGGAATCCCCTGCTGCCTGCAAGGGCAGCCTGTGGTCAGCCTGGCACTGCTCCAGGGATCCTGCACTGACTGCCCCAGGGATCTCAAACTGCTCCAGGGATCCTGCACTGACTGCTCCAGGGATCTCAAACTGCTCCAGGGATCCTGCACTGACTGCTCCAGGGATCCTGCACTGACTGCTCCAGGGATCCTGCACTGACTGCCCCAGGGATCTCAAACTGCTCCAGGGATCCTGCACTGACTGCTCCAGGGATCTCAAACTGCTCCAGGGATCCTGCACTGACTGCTCCAGGGATCTCAAACTGCTCCAGGGATCCTGCACTGACTGCCCCAGGGATCTCAAACTGCTCCAGGGATCCTGCACTGACTGTCCCAGGGATCTCAAACTGCTCCAGGGATCCTGCACTGACTGTCCCAGGGATCTCAAACTGCTCCAGGGATCCTGCACTGACTGCCCCAGGGATCTCAAACTGCTCCAGGGATCCTGCACTGACTGCTCCAGGGATCTCAAACTGCTCCAGGGATCCTGCACTGACTGCCCCAGGGATCTCAAACTGCTCCAGGGATCCTGCACTGACTGCCCCAGGGATCCAGCTGGAACCACCACAGCCCCAGGATGTGGGATGTGACCCAAGCCAGCCCCATCCCTGGAGTCCCCACCCAGCTCTGCAGGGAATTCTGCAATTCCGGGGTGGCATTCCAAGGAAACCCAAACCTCTGACCTGCTGCAGGGCTGGGAATAACCCAGGGCAAAGTTTATTCCAGGCTGGGAGGTGGCTCCACACCTTTGTTCACAAAGGCACAGCCAGGATTTGGGAACAGCCAGGATTTGGGAACAGCCAGGATTTGGGAACAGCCAGGATTTGGGAACAGCCAGGATTTGGGAACAGCCCTGGGCTCCCACTGGCACAATTCTGTGATTACCATTTAATTACAGGGGCTGCACCTGCACTGCCCTTTCCTGACAGTTAATTGTTCATGGAGAGAAATGGGGAGAAAGGAACCCCACAAATATTGTTCTATCTGATGCACAAACGTCTCTTGAGAGCACCTGTGGCTGAGCAGGGGAGAGAGAACTTCACCCACGTGCACTGCAGATTTATTTCTATTTAATAAACCAAAGAAAAGGAAAGATGGGGATGAAGAGACCCACAAACTCTGCTAAATAACCTTGATTTTTGTGAAGGGACTGAAGGTGCCATTACCTCACGCTGCACTGCTGCTCAGCTCGGAGCTGAGCCAGAGGCACCTGGGCTGGGAAATCAGAGCCTGGCAAGGCAGAAATGTGGTTGGAAGAACAAAGCTCCGACTCCCTGGTGTAAAACCACGTGTGAGAGAGTGCAGAGAGCTCCGTGGGACTTCTCTGCAGCCTCTGTCGTCACTGCAAACACAAACCATGAGACTCCTCACCTCCACTTCTCATTTTACATGAAAGCCCCAGCAGGCTGGTGTTGAAACGCAGCAGAGTGCAAGGCAGCTGAATGAACCTTCCTCACCACCCACTGCAGCGGCGGGGAGGAGCATTTCGAGCCACTTCTCTGAAAAGAACTGAGATTTTCAGTTGGAAGGGGAATCCTGGTCAAAACTAAAGAAAAAAGAAAATTGAAAATCCCCTTTGTCGAAGCCTGGGGAGAGGGTGGAGTCCCCATCCCTGAAGTGCTCAAGAAACAGCTGAGGTGGCTCTGAGAGCTCTTGATCCTGATCCCAGCCCCAAGGAAAACATCCCAGGTGGTGCCACTGCTGCCCTTGGAGGAGGCTGGGAGGCTGAGCTGGGATCCCTCAGGATCCCACTGGAGCACATGGGGAATGAAAGAGGCACTATCCCATTAATTAATTTCAAATTAAATCATTTAAATCAATCTAAAATTAAATTAATTTTAAATTAAATTAATTTTAAAATTAATTTTAAATTCCAGGTGATGCTCAGGCTGTTTGCAAGTTTCCAATAATTATCAATAAATCCCAGCAGTGTGGATGCACAAAGAGGAGAACTCTGCCCTTCGGAAAGGGTTGGGCTGGGCTGAAAGGGAAAAGTGCTGAAATTTGTTCAAACCAGTTCAGGTTTGGGCAGCTGAAATGGCCATGCAGAGATAGGAAGGATTGTAGATTTCCTTGGGAACAGTTTCAAGTCTCTCCATAATTATTAGGAGAACATGAGGCACTCAAAGTTGTCCTGACAGATTTGGGGAGGGAGGCAGAGAGAAGGAATACAGAAAATCAGAAAAAGAAAGAAAGAAACAGAAGGGAAGAAAAGTAGAAACATTTTACATAAAATTTCAAAATCTGCTTTTGAGGAACCTTATTTTTAAGGACTTAGAACTGCTAACACAACCCATTCCAATCCATTTTGCCTGTGGTTCCAGCCTTGATCAGTTTTGACTGAAAATTCTTCCCAAGAGTTTGGATCTCCTTCCCCCTCACTGAGGACTTTCTGGGGTAATGAAGCTTTTGGTAAAAAATAGAAAATTCCACCTTCACTCACAATTTCACTGAAAAGAAACTCCCTGGCTCCGAGTTTCGGCAGCGTTTCTGGTTGTGTTACAAACCTGCTGGAGATGTCAGGCTGTGCTGAAACCACAGAGGGAAAGAGGAAGCACAGCAGCATTTCCCAGGTAAGCCCAGCATGTCCTCAGCCAGGAACAGCCCGGGGCTGTGATGGAGGAGCCGGAGACCCCAGCAATTCCTGGGGGCTGGAAAAGCCCTCCCAGAGCCTGGAGTCCACCCCTGTCCCCAGCCCAGAGCTCTGAGTGCCACCTCCAGGGATGGGGGCTGCAGACCCCCCTGGGCAGTGCCTGGGCACCCTTTCTGGAAGGAATTGCTCCTGGATAATGCTGGAATTGCTCCTGGACGATGCTGCAATTCCTGCCTGGACCATGCTGCAATTCCTGCCTGGACGATCTGTGTGTGGCTGCCTGGAGGGAGGTGATGCTGCAGCCCCAGGCTGGATTTGTGTGTGGGATCCCCCCCCAGCCTGGCACTGCCCCCCAGGACCCAGTCCCCCATTCCCAGGCTTTGTTTGGGAATCCTGGCACAGGTTGGGTCTGTCCTTGCTCTGCTGGCTCCTGCTGAGCTCCCTGGCTGCCCCTCCTCGCAGAGCTCCCGAGGCTCTCCAGGGCTGGCAGAGCAGCTCCAGCCAGGGCAGCTCTGTGGGTCCCGTGCCCTGCTGGGGTGGCAGCAGGCTGGGCAGGGCTCACGGGGCAGCTCTGTGGTTCCCGTGCCCTGCTGGGGTGGCAGCAGGCTGGGCAGGGCTCACGGGGCAGCTCTGTTATGTAATGAGCCGGGCTGGCTGCAGAACTTCCCCCAGAAGGGCTGCGAGACCTGGCCTGACCTCAGAAGCCACAAGCCTGAAACTGGCTGCTGTCCCAGCAGAGCCAGCCCTTGTCATTGTCACCGTGCTGGGTGTGCCCAAGGATGGGCACCTCTGCTGCCCCAGGACCCCTGAGCTGGGAAAGCCCCCCCAGCCCACCCAGTCCCAGCCGTGCCCATCCCCACCCTGTCCCCAGCCCAGAGCTCCGAGTGCCACCTCCAGGTGACACCTCCAGGGATGGGGATCCAAACCGCCCTGGGCAGCCCCTGCCAAGGCCTGAGCACCCTTTCCATGCAGGAATTCCTGCTGATGTCCACCCTGAGCCCCATTCTGCACAGTCTGCACTGGTTGTCCCCTTACACACCATGATAAAAAACTGATTTTCTTCATTTGCTAAGGAAACCTTTTCAAGTATGAATTCCCAATGCTTCCCTTTGACACAAAACCCCACCACGTTCCACTGGACATTGATCAATCCATTCTTGTCACATATTTTCCGTGTCAACACAGTCCTGTACCTGTGGATGGTGACTGGCAGCAATTCTGGATTTGGCTGTTTTGGTTTCAAGGTGCTGAAGAACTGCAGTTATCTTCCTGCTCATTTAAATAACAGAATATTTAACTCAGAGTAAACAAAACCTTTGTGTTTAACTCCCCAGGTCAGGATTTCCCTCCTGTTATTTATACCTGAGACTTGGGGAATGGCAGTAGGAGTTAAAGTGGAGATTAAATGCAAACAAGGAGGATTTCATCTCATAAGAAGCAAAGCTAAATGTACACAACTCAAAATTCTCATCAGTGCTTAGCTGGTGGCAAAGTAAAACATCAGAATAACGTCTGAAGATGATTTTTTTCAACAGAATTTGTAATTAGACAGAAAGGCCCCAGTTCTCTGCTACCAACTGCAGCTGTGTGACCTTCATCCCCCATATCCACAGCAGCTCCTTCCAAAGGAAGTCATTCCTTTGGGCTTTTACCCATAGTTAGTAACGGGCTTGTGGTTTCAGTCAGTTTTGGTGGCTGCTCTGTCAGGAGCTTGCAGCACTTTCAAAAAGCAAACCCAAACTGAAAGCACGGAAGTCCCAGCGTGTCACATTGTCACTGTGTCACCAGGAGCCTCTGGGCACCCCCAGAGCAGGCAGAGCCACACACAGGGACAGCAGAGAGGGCAGGAGGAGTCATGGCCACCACTGGAACGAGAGGTTTTGTTCCCGAGTGCTCACCCTGACAAGAACCTGCTCTGGTGGCCAGGGCTGGCCTCGCTCCCTGTGCCCACCCTGTCCCCATCCCCTGCTGCCCCCGAGCCTGCCAGCCCCTGCCTCCCTCCCTCCTCATCCCTCGGATCACAGCCTGGCTTCCATTCCCGTGTGGAATGTCTGAAATTCCCAAGCACACCGAGTCTCTTACTCCTTTTCATTCCCTTCCCTCAAGGGCATTCAGCAGAACCTCCTCTGCTTTGAGGGAAATAAAAATAAAGTTGCACGAAACACTTGACTTGAATCCTGTACTCTGCCTGAAATTCAGACAGTTTACACCCATTTTTAACTTCTCCTTGTATTTACTGCCAGCCTTGGTTTACCCCGTGTTTTATCTGCAGTGTTCAGCCAGGTCCTCCCAAACTCAGTGATTTCCAAAAAAAGCCCAAGAGAAGCTGCAGTTTACCCAAACTTTGTGAACATTTTCTCCAAACTCTGGCCTTTTTAACATTGCTGAGGTCACTGCTGCCATCAGAAACTTCAGCTGTGCTGCTGACATTCAAATTGGGCAATGAATGCATTTCCCACCATGACTGCAATTCTCGCTTCTGGTGCCAACAAAACTCACATGACCCGCTGCAAGTCTGCAAGGCCTTGAGATGACATCAAAACAAAGTCCTGCCAAGGCTTTTTTTAGGAAATGGAAAACTGCTCAAGCCCAAAGCATGGCCAACTTCAGACCAAAAGAACTGAACTGGGAGAATAAACCCCAGGAACCTGCTCTGGACAAGGGGATTGGCTTTGGACAGCCCTGCAAAGGGCACACAGTCCACGTCAGGTTATTAAACTGGAGTTTTTATCCCTCTGGTCTTTGTCCTGCTGCTCTGAGACAGCTCAGCCATGGTGGAGGGACCTCTGGGATAAGAGATTTGGGAAGAGGGAAAAGCCTGCACTCATGGTAGAAATGGAATGAGATTTTCTCTCACTGTGGTGGATGTGTTGTTTTAGAGGAAAGGGCAGAAATGGAGAGAGGAATTGGGAGCAAAGGAGAAGGGAAAGGACACCTTCCAGTGTCCCAGGCTGTTCCAAACCCTGTCCAGCCTGGCCTTGGGCACTGCCAGGGATCCAGGGGCAGCCACAGCTGCTCTGGGCACCTGTGCCAGGGCCTTCAGGGAACAATTCCTAATTCCCAATATCCCATCTGGCATCCCTGGCAGTTTTCAGCCGTTCCCCCTCCTCCTGGCACTCCAGGCTCCTTTGATGGGCTCTGACATTCAGAGACACCCAGAACATCAGTGCTGCCCAAGCTTGGTGCACCAAGAACTCATTTACAGCAGAAAATGGCACCACTTCCCTTTTCCACTTCTGCAGCTGCCCTCATTGGTTTAATAACCTCATTCAATCATTTTCACCTTCCCTCCAAGAATTTCACATTGACAGTCTCGGCTCTCTGGCAGTCTCAGGGGGGATTTACCAGGGCATTTGATATTGCACAATAAAAATACTGAAAGATGAAGATACCTGACTAAAGGAACACAAACACACCATTTGTTTCTGTCATGTGCTCCAGTTACAACCTCAGTCCTCTCCTTTTAGGCAAATAACACTCAAAAGGGGAAAGAAATCCTGCAAAGAGTTTCTGTCATCGAGGATGACATTGTGTCTGCTACCTCTGAGTCAGAAATTCGCTCCCAGCTTTATTCTGCAGGGGCTGATCTGCCAGGGGGAGCTTCACAGAGAGTGGAGCAGCTTCAGGGCACTCTCTGATGGATAAATCCCCATTAGGGACTCAGACCAAGGGTGAGCTCACTGGCAAGGCTAAAGCTCCCAATTCATCTCAGAATGAACAAGCTCCAGAGCAATTCCTTAAAAAAATGTACAATCAGTCATTTTCTTCACTCCACTTCCCCTTTTTGTTATTTTCCCTGTATTCAGTTCAGGTTTTTGGCTGAATCAGAAGCCTCTGGGCAGTTGTGCCCCTTCCCAAGGCTCTGCTGGGCATCCACCCTGCAGCTCCTCCGTGCCCAAAGGGCTTCCAGGAGCCAGAGCCTACACAGAGACTGGCTTTGCTCCTTCTTAGGGCAGGCCCAGGATGGATCAGCAGGAATTTCCCCATGGCAAGGGGGCTCAGGCACTGGAACTGCCCAGGGAGGTTTGGAGTGCCCATCCCTGGAGTGCCCAAGGAATTCCTGGAGTGGCACTCGGGGCTCTGGGCTGGGGACAAGGGGCACAGCTGGGATTCCACGGGCTGGGAGGGCTTTTCCCACCTCAGGGATTCTGTGGGTTGGTTTAACAGCAAACATGTGAGCACAATAGGGCCTCAACTCCGTTTCTCTGAGAGAAACCGAGGGCACAAAGCAACAGGGCGAGCAAAACCAGCAGCTCCTCCTTTTCCCAGAGGTTTCCCCCATTAACTGGGGTGGCACAAGGGCAGAACCAGCCCTGTAACCCCCTCAGATCTGGGGCCCTGGGGGTGCTGGAAGCAGAGCAAGCACTGTGAGGTTGGGGTTCCCTGCTTCTGGGGGTGCTGAGGGCTCCTCCTGCAGCAGCTCAGCTCAGCCCAGGCAGGTGCAGATAAACCCTGCAGGCTCAGCCTCTGAGTTCCCTCCCCGTGCTGCTCCTGACCCCAAACCATGTCCAGGCACACAAAGTCCTCATCTACAGGGGCCTGCTCTGAAAATGCTGCATGGGAGAGGCTTCTCCCTTCCCCTCTGCCTCCTGTTCACAGCTCCTTTATCACCTTGCCTGAAAAAACACCCCCAGTTAAAGCTGGCCCTGTTTGCCAATCCCTGTGCCAGTTGTTGGGTGATTTTCTCATCCCCAGCAGATCCCAAACACACACACACACATCCCCAGGTGCCTTCAACAGACCCCAAACACACACACACACATCCCCAGCTGCCTTCAACACATCCCAAACACACACACACACATCCCCAGCTGCCCTCAGCAGACCCCAAACACACACACACACACATCCCCAGCTGCCTTCAACACATCCCAAACACACACACACACACATCCCCAGCTGCCTTCAACACATCCCAAACACACACACACACATCCCCAGCTGCCTTCAACACATCCCAAACACACACACACACATCCCCAGCTGCCTTCAACACATCCCAAACACACACACACACATCCCCAGCTGCCCTTGGCACATCCCAAACACACACACACACATCCCCAGCTGCCTTCAACAGACCCCAAACACACACACACATCCCCAGCTGCCTTGAGCAGATCCCAAATCCACACACACATCCCCAGCTGCCTTCAACAGACCCCAAACACACACACACACATCCCCAGGTGCCCTCCCCTCTCTTCCCTGGAGGTTTCCCTGCTGCTTTGTGCATCCCCCTGCCCAGCTCCTCTCCCCCAGCATTCCCAAGGCACAGTCTCAGTTCTGCAATGTTTGCTGAGGCAGTTCTTTCAGACTCAGACAGTTTTGACAAAGTCAGCGTGGTTTGAGGAGGAAAAAAACCCACACAGACAAGCACAAAGCCATAGGCATGGCATCATCTTCCTGAGGTGAACAGAAATTCCATGTCTGCTCTCACGTATTTATGAGAAAGAAACCCTTTTCATTGAAAAAGCTTCTTGTGGAGACTCATTTCAAATAGAGAGTGAAATGAACTCGCAGCTTCTGAACCCTCAGAGCTCAGATTTTGTGCCATAGAATGTTCCAGTGTGGAGGTGGCTCTCCCAGGCCCAGCATGTCCTGAACCACAGCCTGCAGCCTCTCTGGAGCTTTTTTGGTGCATCCCACAGGCTTCAGACACTGACACTTTACATCCCCTCTGCCCCAACCACCTTTGATTAGAAGGTATAATAACCAAAATGGGTTTAAAATACCAAAATAGCTTACTTAACAGGGTATTTTTTTTCAAGCTTCACTTTCTTCACACTATTGCTTGCCATGAAGTGGAGAAGCGGGGCAGGGGAGCACTGAGGGGTGAATCTTTTCTCTTGAATCTTCTCCTGCTTTTTACTCTATTGAAATCCAGCCAGACTTACCCAGGTCGGAAGCCCAGCCTTGCCTTGGGGAGAAAGCCCTGCTGGAAACAGGAACCTTTGGGTCCTGTCCAACCAGAACAACATTTCTGGGTCTGAGAGTCCCAGGAGAGCCCCGAACCAAAACTCTTCCTCCTCACACTCCCCTTTAACTCCTCCTTTGCCCCCAAATCTGGGCACCACAGGCTGTTTACCTCCCCCAAAAGGGGTGGTTTTGGGAGCACCTGTGTCCTGTTATCCCTGAGCCCTGGAAGGGAACGCAGAGCAGAGTTTGCACTGAGAGCAAAGCAAGACAAGCAGGGTACAACGAGGTTAAAGAGAAATAATATTTTACTAAAAAAAAGGGACAAAGCAGGAAAATCTTGAATTCCTCCCTTTGGCTGCTGATGCTCGAGGGCTCAGCCACTAGAGGGAAATGTAAGATAAGGGAAAAGGGAACTTCACCCTCTCCAGCTGGGGCTGGGCCTTTCCAAAACTTCAGAGTTCAGTGACAAAATGTATTTGGTTATTTTGAAAACTGGGGATTGGGGAGAAAGGAAAAGCTACAGGGAAGGAGCAATAGTCAGAGCATTTTATCTTTGAATTCTCCTTTTTAAGCGGATAAAGACAAAGGAGTTGTATTACATCAACCCTGATAAGACTTTAAATGGTTGCAGAGATGTTCTTACTGGTAAAAGCAAAGCCCTTTGGGTGATAAAATAATCTCATTTTCTCGGCAGAATTAGGAAATAACCAGCTGAAGGGAATCAGTGGAGGCAGCCATCCACTGCAGAAGAGAGGGAAAAGCTCTGTTTAGTGACAGGTCTTGCTCTCAAGGTAACAATTAATAAAAAGGGACAATAAATGGAATTACCTGGGTCTGCTTTAAGGAGCAGCTGAGGATGGCACTGCAATGTGATTCCTGTTCTGGCTCTGGAATGGAGGTGCCACATGGGATGGCCTTTTCCTGTTTCACCAAATCCCACTCCAAAGCACTTTTTTCCTCACAACACCCAGCTTTTAATCACTGTTAAAATGTCACTTATGGCACCACTCTGGGAGTGTCACACCTCTGGTGCTCCTCTGCCTTCCTGGCACCGTTCCCACTGCTCACACCAAGCACCCAGGGAGTGAGTGTTGCTGAGGAGCTCGTTTTGGGATGCAGATTTGCTCCTGCACTGCACAAACAGCCCTGGAGCTGCCCCTGGCTGTGTCAGACACCTCACACCGGAGGCAGCTCAGGGAGTTGGGTTTCAGGGCTTGCTCAGCAGCTCCTGCCCCTGCTGTCCCCAGGGCACATCCCAGTGCCTCAGCCCAGCCTTTCCCAGGAGTGCTGCCCTCCAGCAGTGCCTTGCACGGATTTATCCCACAGGATTCCCCGGGGCAGCGCTGGGGGCAGCTCCTCCATCAGCAGGAACGCGGTCAGGTAACCAAGGCTTGCTCTGCAACGCACACAGATTTGCTGCTCAGCAGCCAAGGGCAGCTGCAGGCTTTGCTTTGACACCTTTATGGATGGTCCCAGCCTTCCTTTCCCGTGAAGGCGCTCAGCCATCCCAGTGCTGTGGCCCAGGGTCCTGCAGAGCCTCCAGGAGCTGAGCTCCATCCCAGTTCCATCCAGCCCTGAGGAGGCTCCTGGGGGATCACCGGGGGCTGCTCCTCCGTCTGCTGCACTTCCACCGGTGACAGCACAGTGATTCATCGAGTCTGCCTGAGGAGATGGGGAAATTAGAGCTTTAAGAGCCACAAAGATGTTACTTTTACAGGAATTCAGGTTGCTATCTGCTGTCTGTAACACCCGCCATGGGGAGCGTGTCAAACATTCCCCCAGCTCCCCTTGTGAAGTGGTTTGGTGTCATTTGGATTCTGATCCGCATCAATCAGGGGAAGGTCAGATCTGTGCTGGTGCTGTAGCCCCTGCAGGTCACCAGGCCAGGTGATTGAGTTCTCTGTGCTCCTGCCCTGATCATGAGCAGGAGCTGGTGGCACCCGGGGACCTGGGAGCAGCTCTCTGTGCCACCACAGGGACTCAGCCTCTCCCCAAGGCTTCTTCTCCAGGAGAAAAATGCATTTTAAGGTTCTCTCACCCAGTGGGGAGAAGTGAAGCCTTACTGCCTGATTTTGCCATAAAGTCACATTTTCCTCCAGCCAGGCCTCCTGCAGAGCTCCTCCAGGAGTGTGTGGGGCCAGGTAAGAGCTCATTTCCATCTCTGTGCTATCCAGCCTCACAGTGCTGCTGGCAGAAAATCCAGCTTTATGAGCCTAAAAATATCATTTTTTTCCTCAAACAGATGAAATCGGGGGCTGGAGCTGAGGGGTGTTTACTTTAGCAGGGAGTTTGGAGCTTGTGGCATCTCCACAAGCCCAGACCTCCAAGCACTGCCAGCAGTGACATCCCAGAACTTCTGCCCCAAAGCCTCTGTGCCAGCACAGAGCTGGGAGCACGGTTTGATGTATAATCCTAAAGTTAATTAGGAATTTCTGGACCTCTGGGACGAGCTTCATTACAAGAATTAAAAACCTAAATCTTCAGCAGGAAATTGAAGCTCTGGGAAACGGTCACTTGGTAAAAATGGCTCTGTGGGTACAAAGGGAGCAGGGAATAAATCCCGAGCACTTTTCCCTGACTGAGGGAGAAGAAAGGGAAAGATCTGGTGCCAAGCTCGAGGTGCTCCAAGTCCCTGCCCAGCACTTTCCCCCCAGGGCTGCAGCTCCTCTCCTCTGAAGGAAACCTTGCTCCGGGAGAGCTTCCCCCGTGGGGGAAACCTCTCTTTGGCCAAACTGGGAGTGATCCCAGACTGAGGAGAGTGGAATGAATTCCTGCTTTCCTCCCCTCCCCAGAGAGCCTGGGAGTGGAGCAGCCAGCATCTGTTCTGCCTGTGTTTGCTGGGCTCCCAGGAGCAGCCTGGGCTGGGACCACTGGAGATGCCCTCAGTGCTGCCCCTGGGAGTGCTGAGGAGTCCTCTGGTGCCCCACCTGCCTGAACTTCAGGGGGAATAAATACAGCATTCCCGTGGATCCCATAGAAAGCTCAGGAGAAACCAGAAACCTCATAAAAGCCTTCATTCATGCAGAGCTGGCTCTCTCATTTAAGGACAGCTCATGGCTTGGCATTGCCCCACCAAGTTTTTCAGGAGTAGTTTGTCTCATTCTCCTTTCCATTCCTCTCCAGAAAATTAGAAATCAAATATGGAAGTGTTTTCTGCTGCTCTGCTTCTCCAGAGCAGAGAAAGAAAGAGATGGGAGCAAGGATGTTCCTTCACAGGGCTCCCTGGATAGGACAGAGAGCATTAAAGCTGTTCCAGTGAGGAAAAAGCTGGCCAGGAACAGGTGAAACACAGCCTTAACCCCAGCACAGAATTCCCTGGGGAGCAAAACCGCCCCAGGGGAGCTTTTCTGGCACTGCTGTGATGAGCAAAAAGTTCTCTTGTGCTGGGGCATCCCCTGGCAGGAATTCCCAGCAGCTCTGGTGTCTCACAGAGGGAGGGGAGGGAGGGAGTCAGAGCTCCAGAGAGATTCCTCACTAGATGAACACTCAAAGCCAGGAAGGGCAAAAGCAAAGGTGCCTTTTCTCCCTTGCTCTGTGCTCATTGATCAATCCCTGTGCTCAGTGATCAGTCCCTGTGCTTAGTGCTCAGTCCTGGTGCTCAGTGATCAGTTCCTGTGCTCAGTGATCAGTTCCTGTGCTCATTGATCAATCCCTGTGCTCAGTGATCAGTCCCTGTGCTCATTGATCAATCCCTGTGCTCAGTGATCAATCCCTGTGCTTAGTGCTCAGTCCCGGTGCTCAGTGATCAGTTCCTGTGCTCAGAGATCAGTTCCTGTGTTCAGTGATCAATTCCTGTGCTCAGTGATCAGTTCCTGTGTTCAGTGATCAATCCCTGTGCTCAGAGATCAACCCCTGTGCTCAGTGATCAGTCCCTGTGCTCAGAGATCAGTTCCTGTGCTCAGTGATCAGTCCCTGAGTTCAGTTATCAATCCCTGTATTCAGTGATCAATCCCTGTGCTTAGTGATCAATCCCGGTGCTCAGTGATCAGTTCCTGTGCTCATTGATCAACCCCTGTGCTCAGTGATCAGTTCCTGTGCTCAGTGATCAGTTCCTGTGCTCATTGATCAATCCCTGTGCTCAGTGATCAATCCCTGTATTCAGTGTTCAGTCCCTGTGTGTTCTCCCTTGCTCTCAGTGCTCAGTCCCTGAGTTCAGTGATCAATCCCTGTATTCAGTGATCAATCCCTGTGCTCAGTGCTCAGTTCCTGTGCTCAGTGATCAATCCCTGTATTCAGTGATCAATCCCTGTGCTCAGTGATCAATCCCTGTGCTCAGTGATCAGTTCCTGTGTTCAGTGATCAATCCCTGTGTTCAGTGATCAATCCCTGTGCTCAGTGATCAGTCCCTGTGCTCACTGCTCAATCCCTGTGCTCAGTGATCAATCCCTGAGTTCAGTGATCAATCCCTGTATTCAGTGATCAATCCTTGTTCTCAGTGCTCAGTCCCTGAGTTCAGTGCCCAGTCCCTGTGTGTTCTCCTCTCTCCCAGCCAGCAGCAGTGCCCCTTCCCTGGCAGCAGCCCAGCCCTGGAGGAGCCTCCCCTGACCCAGGAGCTCTCCCCTCCCTGCAAGGAGCCCAGCTCAGAGCCGGGGGACAGCAGGAGCTGCAGCAGGAGGGGTTTGCTGGCAGTGAACCCCAGGGACATTCCCAGCTGCAGCAGCCACATCCAGCAGCTCTATCCCCACAGGGCAGAGCTGCTGAAATGTCTCTCTCCTGCTGGTCCCCTGCCAAACATCAAAAGCACTTTTCATGCACAGCAGTTCAACAAAACTGACAGTGTGAAGTGAGGGAGGCCACAGATGAATGAGAATGGCACAAGATCTAAAACCCACTTGGAGCTGTTGAATTCCCCCCAAGGAAGCAGGGAAAATCTGCTTCTGCTTATTCTGGTTCATTTGGCCCTGTTCTTCAGCTTTTTCCCTCAAAAATCTGCATTTTGCTTTAAGGCAAAGCTGCAGAAACTGGGGCTGATGCTGAGCAACTAATTCCTCTGCTCCCCTTCTCCTCGGGCTCATTTTGTTTGTTTCTTGTTATCTCCTGAGCTCCTGTCAGCTCAAAGGGAGCAAAAGCATTGTCAGCTTTTAATTTCCTCACATGGACACTCCTCTTCCAAAACCACAAAAAGCAGCTTGGATTTTAGGGACAGAAATGGCAGAAAGGAGCAGTTGGTATGTTCTGTAACATTCTCCCTCATAATCCCCTCGTTCCTCACCAGCCCCTGCAGACTGTTTTTCCTCGTGCTATTTGATTGGAAAAAAAAAATCTCTAAACTATTCCTAGTCACTTGAGAAAATAGCTGTCTGTGTATTTTGGGCATTGATGTAAAAGTGATGTACATTTTCCATCTCTCCACTAACCCCACCCTCATCCCAGAGCCACCCAAGGGTTGCTGCCTCTGTCCTTTCTTCCTCTGCTCTTTATGGGACATCCTGAATTTTTTATTTCTCTCAGAGCTGCTGGCACTACTTGGAAAGCTCAATTAACACAGGATTTTTTTTTTCCTTGTGCCCAAGGATTTTTCCCCTTGGAATTTCTGTCCCCTTCAAGCCCTTTTAGTCATGGTTTGGTGAGCACAGCATCTGCACCCAGGAAGTTTTACACAGCTCTGCAGAAGGATCATGAAACTGAAACCTGCTGGGCTTTTGTGCATCAGGGAGGAGCAGAGCACCAAGAAAGGGCCCAGACAGAGGCTGGGGGTGATGAGTGGGGTCTTCTCTCTCTGTGATTTTAACCTAGAAAATTCCTTCCCTATTGGAGGGAGAGAACATTTGGAAAGAAGAAATGGAAAGCTGTGGGAAGTGCAGGAAGGTCTTGGAATCAGGAGGAGATTATGCTAATACCAAACTTTGAATTCTTCATTAATACAGGGTGAGGTACTGAAAAATCTGAGCATTCAGTTTGAAAAGAACATGAGCAATCTGTACCTCTGTGTCCCTTTAGACACTGCAGGTCTGAACTTTGAGCAGGGACTTTGGAGATGCTCAGAGGCTCCTCTTTCCCTCCCTGTCTGCATTTGCACTGCACTGACCCTGTCTGAAGGACACTTCCCACTCCCTGCTGGGATGGACCAACCGGGCTGTTACAATATGCCTGAAATATCATTTCAAACATCCTCCTTCCTCCTGCCTTGCCTCCTGGAATAAAGCTGTAGTTAGGCAGTCCTTCCCTCCAGGGGCAGAGGTGCCAGCGCAGGGAAGGTGATTTACAGAAGGCAGATGAGAAAGGTTGAATAAATGTCTCATTTAGGGCCTGATTGTGCTATTGTTATTCATGAAGAATCATTGCTTATTCCCACCAGACCTACTCTTGGATTAGCCTTGGCCTTAGCAGAAAAGGCCTTAAAAAGTCATTTTTGGCAGGAGACAGAGCCCCTCTGCAATGCAGCAGGGCCGGAGCTCTGCTCAGGGCCAGGAGGAGCCTGGGCTCTCACAGCTCCCCAGGAGCCCCTGCACGGGCTGGCACCTCCTCAACAGAACATCTCCAACATTCCAGGGGGAAGTGAGAGGAGCTGATCAAGCTGAGAGTGCTCCTGAGTCATTACTGCAGGTGCTAAACCATACCTGGCTGCTCCAGTCAAATGATTGCTCCCATCATCTCTCACCCAGAAATCCATCACTGCTGGGATGGATGCTGGGAACTCAGCTCCTCATCACCCTCAAATGCCTCTGCATTCAGTCAGGAGGGAAACATTTCTTCTTCTTTTCTCTCTGAGCATGAAACTGAGGAAGTTTCTGAAGCAGCAATTTGCAGCACAGCTCTCACAGAGCCCAGCCAGGCACACCCTCCGTGGCTTTCCCGAAGCAGGGAAGCTCTGAAATCTCAGGGAAATGAAAAGGTTTGCACCTTGCAGGTTCATCAAGGCCTGAGCTGATTGAGCTCATGGACCTGGAGCTTGGAGCCAGGTGGGGATGGGACGGGAGGAGAGGGAACGGCCTCAGGCTGGGCCAGGGCAGGCTCAGGGTGGGCACAGCAGGAATTTCCCCATGGAAAGGGGGCTCAGGCCTGGAACTGCCCAGGGAGGTCTGGATCCCCATCCCTGGAGGGTCCCAGGAAGGACTGGAGGTGGCACTCGGGGCTCTGGGCTGGGGACAGGGTGGGGACAAGGTGGTGATAGGGCACAGCTTGGACTCTTCCAACCCCAGCCATCCTGGGATTCTGGGATTCAGCAAAAACAAAGAGGAGTCTTCAACAAGCAAAAATCCCTGGGCATTTGGCCAGGAAAATGTGTGTGTGCCATCTCTGCTGCAGGGCACAGAGCCAGCCCTAGCTCACTCTGTGACACTTTGCTGGGACACCCCAGGTGTGCTGGGGACACCCTTTGGTTGCTGCTGAAATCCTGGGGAGGAATTTGGAAGAGAATCCTGCAGGAGTTTACAGCTCTTTTATAGAATTGAATCAGCCCTGTGGGGTCTCCCTCAGTGGGGATGTTCCTGAGCAGCTGGACACAATCCTGTCCCTGAGCTCTGGGATGTTCTGAGCAGCTGGACACAATCCTGTCCCTCAGCTCTGGGATGTTCCTGAGCAGCTGGACACAATCCTGTCCCTGGGCTCTGGGATGTTCTGAGCAGCTGGACACAATCCTGTCCCTCAGCTCTGGGATGTTCCAGAGCAGCTGGACACAATCCTGTCCCTCAGCTCTGGGATGTTCCAGAGCAGCTGGACACAATCCTGTCCCTGGGCTCTGGGATGTTCTGAGCAGCTGGACACAATCCTGTCCCTGAGCTCTGGGATGTTCTGAGCAGCTGGACACAATCCTGTCCCTCAGCTCTGGGATGTTCTGAGCAGCTGGACACAATCCTGTCCCTGGGCTCTGGGATGTTCCCGAGCAGCTGGACACAATCCTGTCCCTGAGCTCTGGGATGTTCTGGGCAGCTGGACACAATCCTGTCCCTGGGCTCTGGGATGTTCCCGAGCAGCTGGACACAATCCTGTCCCTGAGCTCTGGGATGTTCCTGAGCAGCTGGACACAATCCTGTCCCTGGGCTCTGGGATGTTCTGAGCAGCTGGACACAATCCTGTCCCTCAGCTCTGGGATGTTCCTGAGCAGCTGGACACAATCCTGTCCCTGGGCTCTGGGATGTTCTGAGCAGCTGGACACAATCCTGTCCCTGGGCTCTGGAATGTTCCTGAGCAGCTGGACACAATCCTGTCCCTGGGCTCTGGGATGTTCCTGAGCAGCTGGACACAATCCTGTCCCTCAGCTCTGGGATGTTCCAGAGCAGCTGGACACAATCCTGTCCCTGGGCTCTGGGATGGTCCTGAGCAGCTGGACACAATCCTGTCCCTCAGCTCTGGGATGGCCCTGCTGGGATCTCTGGGGTCCCTCGAGCCTGAGCCATGCTGGCATTCTGTCGGGAGAGAGAACCACACTGATCTCCAAAATATTTTGGCTAATTGAGCAGGAAAGGCTCGAGAGAGACAGGGACCAAGTTCCTAGGCAGGTGCTGAAAGGCTTTTCAATTTATCTCAGACTTTAAAAAACCCAACAAAACAACAAGGGAGTTTTTATAGTGAGGTTTCTTTGTTTCCTCTGCTGCTGCTCTGCTGTGACCTAAGAAGTTTTTAATCTCAGCTGCTCAGGGCTCTCAGAGCCAGACAACACCAGCCCATTCCCATGGAAATTCTCGTGCCTGGAGTGTGGAGCCAGTCCAAGCCTGGCAGGAACAGGGAAGGACTCACAAAGACTCGGAGAAATCCCAGGTTATTGGATTTGCTAACTCATTGCACTTTCATTTGCTAATTAACAAGCTCGAGGGAACCAAGAAAAGCCACCACGAGTTGAGATTCTGACCCCTTGCTGCTCCCCTGCTGCTCTTGTTTGCTGTTTATTGGAAATAATCCCAATTTCTCCGTGGTTGCTGAGCTGAATTTTGGAGTTGCGGGTCAAACTCTTTGAGCAGGGCCCATTCTGAATTATCCATCCTGCAAAACCCTTCCTGCAGGGCTGCAAAGCTGTCACTAAACATGGAATTAAATATTCCCTTCAGTCACACTGCACATTTCCCTGCCAGGAAGCAGCTTCTGCTTTCCTGGGAGATGGGATGCCCAAGGAACTCAGTGGAGGCCAAAGAACACCTGGAATCATTCCTCGGGGAGGAAAACTGAGCTGATCTGCAGCTCAGAAAGAGCACAAGGGTCACAATTAACAATCTCTGTGTGTTGATGAGGGAATTTTAGCCCTGTTGGCATTCAGAGCTAACTGGCTCCAAGTGAACTCTGTTCCTTCCAAGCTGAGCCTTTGCTAAGCTGCATAAAACAGGCAGGAGGTGCTTTTTGTTCCTTTTTTTCCCTTTTTTTTTCCCCACAACTGCTCCGTGCTTTGCTGTGAAATCTGCCTGAGCCATCTGGACTTGTGTTTCCAAACTGCCCCTTCAGAGGAACACTCAGGCAGGTTTTGTTTTTCCAAATCCACCAGAGCTCATCCAAAGGAACAAATAAATGAGCAGGGAGGAAGCTGGACTGCACATCAGAGCAGCCCTGCTCTCTGGGAAATCCCACCCAAGGCCAGAACAGCTCTTGGAAGGATAAATCTCCCTCAGAGCTCCCTGCCAATAAAATTAGGTGTGAGTTACTGATGGACTGAGTCACTGAGCAGACTGAGGGCTTGAGGTGTTTTCCTATTCTTAGATGAAAAATGCTTTATGAATTCAGAATATTTTTTACTTAGGTGACAGAAGATGTTTCCATAACACTTGAAATGAAAACTGACAATGGGTTGATACAGAAATACAAGATTTTGTTTGAAACTCAGATTAATTTCACTTCTTGGAGTGGGAAACTGCAAAGCCTTGGTTTCCAAAGCCCAGATTCCTTGTAAAAATCCCAAGCTCCATTAACAGCTTGCAAGCTGTGCAGATCCTCTTGGAACAGCTGGGATCAGTCCCTGAGCTCCTGAGCATTTGCAGGAAAACTTTGGGCTTTCCAAAAGGCTCTGAATAATGGCAATGGTAAAAACTTTACAGTCAAATCAAACCAGTGCTGAACAAGGGGGCCGTTTCTGGAAGGACACTTCAGCACTTTTTTGGAGTGGTGAGCACTGAAGCAGAGCAGCTTGGGACGGGGAACAGGAGGAGCTTCAAGCCCGGGTGTGCAAAGGCAGAGCCAAGAGAGATTTTGGCACCAGCCTCTGGATTTGTGTGGAAAAGGCTTCCAGGGAGAAGGTCTGGAGCAAATCCTCCAGGACCTTTTGCCTGGGGATGGTTCTGGTTGCATTTCTGGCTGTTACTGACAAGAAATAAAATCAGGCAACAACCAAAATCAGCTGCTGCAAGCGCCTGCCTGGGGTTTGGGTGCTGTAAACAGCCCTCCTGATAAAATGAGACGCATAATTTTTGGACCTTGTGGTCCCAACCCCTGTGGTGCTGCTGAAATCTTCCTGTGCTTGGCCTCCTGTGGTGCCCTGGGGTTTCCTGGAGGTTCCCATGGCACTGGCAAGAGCTGCAAACACATCTGGAGCAATCCCTTCCCTGCACACTCACAGGATTCCCTTCCAGGCTGTAATTATGGGATTTTAGGTCCCTTCCAACCCAAACCATTCCCTGATCTGTGACATGGAACAAGCAATCGGGTACAAAAATGGCTTTTTGAAGCCCACTTTGGCCATGATGGAAAACAGGATATTTCACTCCTTTCCCCCCATCCCTTCCATTTCCAAATGTTCTTTAAATGCACTTATTTCTTGAGCTCCACCTCTGTAAAAATGCCTCAGCAGATGAAAATTAGACCCAGGTTAACGAGACAAGGCAGAGCCAAGGAATTCTAGAGACAATACAGACACAAGTGTCTACTTATTGCAGCCAGGAGTCATTTTCTTGTTTCCCTTTGATGGATTGAGAGCTTTTTCCCCTGCTCACAATTGAGTGTAGAATATCTTAGATTGAAATTAGAATATATTAGCTTGCAGCACCCCTCAGTTTATTGTCAGATGAGATTGTTATCAGTGATTCAGATTGATGGGTTTGCAGCAGAGCCTGCTGCAGAAAGGAGAAGCAGAGGGAAAATAAACAATTTTAAAGGGAAAGCATCTCTCCTCAGCAGCTCAGCAGACAACAGAGAAATTCTTTAAACCATTCCCTGATCTGGAATTTATATTCCCTCCTAGGGCTACTAAGAAAAAAATGACAAGAAGGGTTTTAAAGGACAAGAATTGATTTTAACTCCTAAGTTTGCCTTCAGGATGTGCCCTTCCCACAGCACACACTCAGGATTCAGACAGACTGAGCCTCCTGTGACTGTCAGTCCCGAGATAAACAGTTCTGAAAGTGCATTTAGCCCAGCTTGCTTCCAGTGCCCCTCAGCTCAGTGAGTTTGTTTCTCCTCCCAGTGATTTTAACAATTTCATGTGACTCTTCCCATTGAAAATGCTGATTTAGGTAAAACCTAAAAACTTCTGTAAAGCTAGGAAACCTGTCCTTGCATGTCTCAGTGTGGGTTAAAAGTCCATTTTCAGATGATTTTGGGTTTCAAAGCCGGTTTAAACCTGTTTCAATGGACAAGCAGACAGATCTAGAACACAACCAGCTTTGCCTACAGGCAAGCAGCCCATCAGAGGTTTGTCCTTCCAGTTGTTCCCTCTCATCCCACCTCTCCAACCCCAGGAACTCGCTCACTCCTTGTTAATGACCTGCAGGAGGAGGGAAAATCAGCCTTAGCCAAACAATAAACATCTGGATTGCTCATGGCCTCAGCAATCCTCACCAGCATCAGCCACTAACAGTTCCCAGAAGAATAAGATTTACAATGTTTTTCTTCCTAATGGTTTTTTCTTTTCCATCTAAAACTCGTGTTAATGGATTAAAGCCTAATAAATAAATTCTCCTGGAAGTGATGATTAATCAGTTTCGAGCTCCTCAGACCTTTTGGTTGAGCAACGTTTGCTGAAGGGAAAGGGCCTCAAAATGCTGTGTTTGAGCTGAGCTCTGCTGCTGCCCTGCTGCCAGAAGGTTCTACCTCTGGCAGAACCCCCGTGCAGGTTAAATTCCAGCTGCAGGAAAGCTGCAGAGCTCAGGGAACCACAGAAAAATGGAATTACCAGGTTGGAAAAGCCCTCCAGGATCACTGAGCCCCAGCTGTGCCCGATGCCCACCTTGTCCCCAGCCCAGAGCACTGAGTGCCACCTCCAGGAGGTCCTTGGGCACTCCAGGGATGGGGATCCAACCCTCCTGGTTTGCTTTACAGGATCAACTCTGAGAATTTTCCATTCAGGAGTCAGAGCAGCTCCATATTTTCTGCTTTGAGCTGTTTTGCTGTTATACAGCTAAATATATCCACGGAACACAGGAATTACTTTGAACAACAGAAAGATTTAATCACTTAAATGATAAAAATTCACTTTTCTGTCGCTCTCCTCACTGCACAGAAATGAGAGTTGGGAAGAACTTTAAAGCTGAGGAGTTTCTCTCCTCTACAAATGAAGTCTCTTGGCCTTGCAAGACTTTTCCCTGCGTTATATTTACTGCTGGTTTATCCCAAAGGAGATAAAGGTGTCATAAATTACAGAGTCCCAGCACTTAGTCTGGAGGATAATTGGTGAAGTCTCCTGTGTCAGGAAGATTTTCCCAGCCCTGTCACCAAAATGTCTGTGGGATTAATCATCAATCAGCACAGCAAATACCAGAAATAGAAGCACACCAAGCTTCGCTCCTTTTTTCACTCTTTCTGGTAATAATGCAAAGTAATTGACATTAAACTGTTTGACAGACACTGATTGTGCCTCGGGGTTGTTCTGGATCAGTGCTCCCAGTGCTCCCAGTGCTCCCAGTTCTAAGGCAGGCTCTCTCAGGATCTGACTCTCAAGGAGTCCCCACCCCACTGGTTTTCCAGGTTCCCAGAACCTTTTATGGTTTGTTTAACATCCTGGGACACCTCCCACTGTCCCAGGCTGCCCCAAGCCCCATCCAGCCTGGCCCTGGACGCTGCCAGGGATGGAAAACGCTCTTATTCAAATAAATGCAAAGCAGCGCTCATTTGGTTTGCAAATGTGAGCCAGGAACCCTCCCCACAGCTCCCCGGTTCCCATGGATTTGACCTCGGACTCACCCACCCCACAGGAGCTCATTTTTTTCACGGTTCCCCCTGGGGAGGGGGGTGAGCTGTGCAGGAGCCATCTGGAATTCTCCTGGGGAAATCCTGCTCTGCCCCCAGGCCCTCAGGCTGGGGCCATTCCCAGCTCAGCCCCAGCACTCCCAGTGCTGCCACTCGTTGGGAATGGGACAATGTTTGACTTTCCCTGTAAATTTCAAACATAAATGTAAAAATATAAACATTCTTTTAAAATAATGAATAAAAATAGCAATACAATATATAAAATATAATATGTTGTTTATATGTATAAATATATATTTATATAAAGAGAAAGCTGCACCATAGTATATATTATATAATTGTATATAATATATTAAACATATAAATATATAATATATGAGTCCATATTAATAATATAATATATTTTAATAATAATACGGTTTTTATAAATATAAATATTATATTTCTATATACTTATATAGAGAAATGTATATAAATATAGAAAAATAAAATATAAAAATATATTTTAAATATTTTAAATATTTTAAACCCCTCCCACTGAGGGGCTGTGCTCTCCACCATCATCACAGGAATTCTCTCAGTGCCAGCTTTGAGCACTCCCAGCTCAAAGCAGTGACAGGCAGAGCCCGGAGCCCCCAGTAAAGGGAGCTGACTGGTTCCCTTAGTGCTGCTGGGCTGGGCACTGAGGCTTTGCCTGAGCTCCTGGTGCCCCCCTGCTGCAGAGCAGCTCCCCAGGAGGGTCATCCCAGCCCAGCAGCACTGGGAGCTGGCATGGAGAGCTGTCCCTGGTCCCTGTGCTCCCCAGGCTGCAGGGCACGGCTGATGCCACCCTGAGTGCAGCCCCTGAGAGCCCTGAGCTCCACTGGGGCTCCCAGTGAAATGCCAGCAGAACAGCTCAGCTCCAGGCTGGAGCTGCAATCTACTGCATCCTGAGAAATTATCTCCTTAAAAGGTGCATTTTCCCCCTGTTAATTGAAGAGCAGGCCCTGGAATAAACAGGTAATTGGGTCTGGCTGTAAATGATTGATTGGGCGTTGTGATAAACAGCACAGCTCTCAGCCCACGGCTCCCCTCACCCTGCTGCTCCTGCCAGGATAATTGGCCTTGCTTGCAAATCTATTTGGGTTGTACAAGATTATCTGTTAGTGCTGGGAGATGAGATGGCAAAAAATGAGAGGTGCTTTCAGGAGCTCTCGAAAGTGCAGCTGTAAACACCAGACTTTGCCTTGAAGGGAGAGCCTGGAATTTCAGGGTTTTTACTGATCCTAAAAGCTCCCCCGTGGTTTCAAGTGAAATGTTGTGACTCAGCAAAGGGCTCACCCCAAATCGCTTCAGCTCCTCCAGACTGTGCCAGGAAATGGCCCCGGGGTTACCTGGATCCAGGTGAGCCACGGAGCAAATGCAAACACCCAGAACAGGAGTTCTCCCCTGAACAGCACCACTCTGGGCTCTCCTAGAAACCAGGCAGGAGAGATGAAAGTGGATCCTGGGCCAGAATGCCCTCAGGAAATGTCTTTGCAGCTGGGAACCGCAGCCTTACCTGGGGTGGCTCTTTCACAGAGACATCCACAGCAGCTCTGGGGAAAGGCACATTGATTTAGGGGAGAAAAGAAAGGGGGGGAATGTGTTTAGAGGATTACCCAGGGCCTTTTTCACTCATCTTCCTGTGTGTTTTCATGAGATCCAGTAAAGGACTGGGAACCAGGGCACAGGGTGACAGGAGGGGCCCAGCCAGCCCAGAGGGAAACGTCCAAGAGGAGACTGAGAGTCTGGCCTGGGCAACATCCCAGAAATACCCTCTGCCACAGAAACCCCAGTGACCACCCCGAGCTGAGGGAGCCAGAGGATGTCTGAACATGTTCTCCCACGTGCTGCCTGCCCACGACTCTCCAGAGCAGTTTTCCAGCTGTTCTGGCCCTTTCCTGTTGTGCAACTCCAGCTGAAAGATCGGGAATTATTGTTAGGGAAGAGCAGAAAGGCCCAGATGCTGTCAGGAACTGGGAATTCTGGGCAGAGCCCCCACAAGTCCCGACTCTGGTGGAGCATTCCTGGTTTCTCAGCCCAATAAAGAATATTTTCAGCTGAATTATTTCATGGGAAACATGAATACAAAGGTGCCACCTGCCAGGGAAGCAGGTGGATTTGGTGACAGTCCTACAGCTGGGAAGGAGAGTCCTGGAACCCAACCTTTCTGCAGTTGTTTCCATTATTTATTGAAAACTGCAGGCTTGCACCTGGAAAAACACCAAAGCTGCAACACAACTTCATGACCAAAGTACCTTTTTCCCCCTCTCATTTTTAGAATATATTTAGGGATTTGGATCAATCCCAGGAAATTAAATCTGTGTCCCCCAAGAGATGGAGCAGCAGGTCTCAAGGCAGCTCTGCACCCCCAGGGATTAAAGTGCTGTGTTTATTCTGGGGCCCATGCCCACAGAGCCTCCTCCCTGCCCTGCAGATGTCCCCAAAAGAGGCACGAACTGGGGTGATTTTTCATGGCTGGATCACACAACTCCAATCATCTCTTCTTTCTCTGCCAGCTTGAGAAAAAAAACCCCAAGGCCATCTATCCCTAACCACTGTGATTATAATGCAGTTCCAAATTAGTGCATCAAAAGCCAATAAAAGGACATGAACAAGACAGAATGCCAGCCCAGAAAACCATAAATCCATGAAAAATAGCACTGCTCAACAGCTGGCCAGGTTTAATTTTCAAATAAACGGGAGAACATGTCACCTCTTGTTCTGCTTAGCATTGATTTAATGCTTGAATTTTCATTTAAATCATTTCATTTCCAGGACTTTTAGGTCCATCAGGGCTCAAGCAATCCTGGGGCTCAGCTCACCCAGGCATTGATCTGGGGCCACTCTACAAAACAGATTAATTGGGGATGATTGATTGATTGATTGGGCCCTGCCTGCTGCACACACTAATTCTGGACCATTAAAGCTCATAAGGTTTTGTGTTGGATGCATTGATTTCACAGGGCAATAAAATCAAGACTGGGTGTTCAGCCAAGAGCAGAGAACTGATGGAAGGAAGAGGAGATTGAAATCATGTCAGAGTGGGAAGTGAGGAGTCGCAATGCCCTGTTCCTGCTCAGATTGTCCCCAGCTGCCCCTTTCCTTCCCGTGGTAAAATGTGGGAACTGTCTTGAGTTTGTGGCTTGGCAGCATTTGCATCTTACAAATGACATGAAACATGAAATAACAACCACAAAATAACAACCACGAAATAAATAACCATGAAATAACAACCACAAAATGACAGCCACTCTCTCCTCAGCATTCCCCAGGACTTGCCAGGATCTGGATTTGGAGGATGATCCCAATTCCATGACAAACAGGTGAATCTGGAATATCAACCCTGCATGTGTGAAGTTTGGGAAAGCATCCAGCCCTCTCTCTGCTGGAATCTCTGGAATTATTTTGTCTCAGGGACCCTGAACCAAAGCCTCTCCCATGCTCAGGCCGGGGGTCAGGGTTGGTTTCAGAGCTGTTGGGCCCCTGCTCTGCTCCCCAGAGGCCTCCTTGGAAGGTGATTTCTCTCTCCACAACAGGTCCATGCAGCTCTCCGCAACCTCCTGCCCCAATTCCAGCTTCCCACCCCATCTATTTTTGGAACAACCACTCCAAACTCCACCAAATTACTGCTAAGGAGCTGATAAATGCCCAGGGAGGAAAGCATTTCTGCTCTGAGCTCCAGCCTGGAAAGTCTTCTGGTTTTCCTGCCATGGCTCTGATTCCTGCCCCAGCCCTGGCTCCTCATTTTCCTCTCCCAGCAGAGTCAAACATTTCCTGTGCAGAGTTTGGGTCATGCTGAGAAGTCTCTTCCACAACACTTCTGCTGCCTGGAGTTCATTGGAAATGGAACCCATCACCTGGCACACCCTGCCTTCCCAATTACACATCCCTGCAGCTCCAATTAAACTGTTAATTGATGTCACTGCCCTCAAATTACCAGCTACAAATAAAAAGGGAAAATACAGGAGATTTAGAATTAATAAAAAATAGCAGCAGGTTTTCATTTCCAGCCTGGTGTTTGTATCCTTTCAGGACAACTTTACTACCCTGGCTGAGTGCTCAAGAATAGATGCCCTGATTTATTTTATTAATGATCCCACTGTCTTGGTGTGCTCTGAAATTGGGATACTTTCTCAAGCAAAGACTGAACAACCAAGTATTAACAGGACTCCTGGGTCTGCCTTAGATGCTGGAGCTGGAATTCCTCAAAGCCTGACAAAAAGGAAAGTTTCTCAACCTCTTCCCCTATAAAAACCCTCTTTGAAGGAAAAAAAAAACAACTCTCATTTGTCTTGTGCAAGTCAAATTAATTTTCTTTTCTGGATTACCAGGTTGGTTTTTGCCCATCCCGTTTCTCTGTGGCTGCATGCTCAGGAGTGGAGGGAAACCCCAGAAGGAGGTGGACAATGGATGTGGATCACAAAGGAGGGTCCAGGCTGGTGAACACTCCCTTAATCACAGAGATGTGCTTTTAAATTCAGTTTCTAGGGAACACTGAGGTTCATGCAGCTCATGGACTTTAGCTGGGCGAGCACAAATAGCTCAGGGTCCTGCTGGGAATCTGCCTGGAGCAGAGGCACTGCCCTGGCTCCCAGCAAGGCTGGGGCAAAGCTCTGCTCTCCCACCAGTCCTGGCCTCTCAGCCCTGAGAGCTCCCTCCCCTCAAAAGAGGAGATTTAATTATAGCTGGGAATTTTAAGTGCAGGAGAGAGGAAGAAGGGGAGAAGCAAAGAGCTCTAAAGATAAAACAATGCCCTTTTGTTTATGTTTAATATGGGAATGCTCCTGCCTTGCTCTGAGTAACTCTGGTTTAAAGGGACATCTGGATGTAGAACAATCCAGGAGGAAGGACCTGGGGAGCAAACACTGGGAATGGGAGAGATGCTGACTGAGGAGAGCTTCCCAAAGGACTGCCACAGGCAGGGAGGCGTTCCCAGGGACGCACGGGAGCTGAAGGGGCATTGCTGATTTATTCAGGGAATTATTTGGAGAGCAGGGGATGAAAAGCAGGAATGGAATTAAACAAGTGCCGGGGGGGAGGTGCTGCTGACCACAGGCACGGGAGGGGTGGTTTGGGAAGGACAAAACAAAGGTTTCCCATGGAAATGTGCCCTGTTCCAGGTGCTCCTGCTCCACAACATCCACCCTGCACAGGGAGGGCACAAAACCCTGCCCTGGGGCTGGGATTCCTTTTGGAAGGGACTGGAGCTCACACTGAACATTTTAACTTCAAAATCTGTAAGCTGCCATTAATGGAAGTGATGGCTCACAGTATTAGAGGGGGAATCTCACAAAGTTCACGTTGTCTTTCTTTTTCCCAATGAATTAATTGGGACCAATTGGCTGTACAAGACCTTCCTTAACCAGCTCACCCACCCCACAACAGAGGTTACTCTGCTGCAATCCACTAAACTGTCCCTGCCTTTGGATCCTGCTTAAGAAATTGCAGGAGCTGACAAGAAATAAGTTTCCAAGCGGTAAAATTGGGCACAAACCTGCAGCACTGGCAGTTGCAGGCTGGGAACACAACACAGACCATTTCACAATAGAGTTGCTGTTGCAGAACCATAAAATTATTATTAAAATTTTGTCTGGGTGCCTTTATTCTCCTTTCACCTCTACTACAAAAGCATCGGAAGCAGATGCAATAAACAGGATGAATATTTATCCCTTCGTTCCTTTATCAGTACCTGGGCATCAGCCTTTTCTAATAAAATTACCACACAAATGTGATTAAGTCCCAAGATATGAAATGATGCAGACAGTGATTGCTGTGTGCACAATGCTGGGCCAGATAAGAGCTTCAGGTCTCAGAACTTCAACCTGAATTTTATCCAGAATTCATTTCCTT
Source organism: Motacilla alba alba (assembly GCF_015832195.1). Lineage (NCBI taxonomy): Eukaryota > Metazoa > Chordata > Aves > Passeriformes > Motacillidae > Motacilla > Motacilla alba. Next base: position 17,082,778 of record NC_052028.1, read on the forward strand.
TAATGACATTCAATCACATTCAGCAGCTCCAGTTGGGTTTCTCTATGGTTGGGAGGCTCTGATAATCAGTTTATAAACATCTCTTGTACTGAAAGAGTGAAAAGGGGCAGCTTCCCCTCCTGATGACAGCAAAGAGCTAAAGGTGCCCACTGGGGTTTTATATTTGTGTTATCTATCAGCCCCTGGAGCTGATGAATTCCCTTGAAGGGGAGCAGCTCATTTCACAAACTCAGCTGGAAGTGCAGACACAGGGAGAGGAGAGGGGAGCAAGGCTCAGCTCAGTGCAGGTCCCTGGACTGGGCCATGCCCATCTAACACTGCACAACGTTCCCTCCAAGGTCTGGGACCACCTTTGGGGCTGGAATCGGTGCAGGGAGCAGAAGCTGGGACCTGAGCAAAGCCAGCCTTTGCCTGGGAGCAGCTCATCCCTGCCCCTGGAACCCCAGGCAGGAAATGAAAGGAATGCCCAGGACCTGCTGGGTTAGACAGAGCTCCCAGGTTCAGCCTCCTGGGCCTGGCTTAGAGCAGGGGACAGCCAGGGACGTGCAGCCCAAGGAGAGCAAAGTGTCCCTTGGAAAAGCCTCCTGAGAAAGCTGCACCAGCTCCCTGCTCCAGCCCCACTCCTTATTATTCTATGGCATTTTGCTGCCCAAAATAACCCAAAGAGGGTCAGAGGCTGAGCCAGGCTCCCTCTGAGCACGGCTCACTTGTTCACAAAGCTTCCACGAACGTGCACATCACCCACCAGGCTCTCAGTTCACATCTGCACGAGAAAATCCACTTGTCTGACCTCAAAATAAACACGAGATGTTTTGCTGCTTAATTTAACTGCCTGCCTCTTCCCTTTTGCCTCCTGTAAACACAGATTTAAATTTAGAACAAGGGTGACAGATCAGGCTGGAGAAGAGGGAGGTTCCACGTCTCGTCCTCAACTTTGCCTCACATAGTTGTGGCATGAGCCAGCTGCTCCTGAGTGTAAATTTGGGCTGCAGGGAGCACTAACCCAGAGTAAAGTGTCCCTGCAGACATGTGGCCGCCTCCCTGCACTCAGGAGAGGCACTGAAGTGCTCCACAAAGAGCTCATGAAATATTGGATTTCCGTGAGGAGAGCTGGGAAAGCTCAGCTGGAGTCCCAGGGGTGAGACGTGGCACACGTCCCCCGTCACAGCCTTTGTGTTTGCAGCACACTCTTGGCTAAAAAAGCAATAAAGGAGGCACAGAAAACACTGAAATACTGGATTTCGAAACCATCTGGATGGAGAAGGAGCCTTTTCTCAGGTGTCTCTCCCAGGAAGGTCATTTTACACCTGCTCAGTGGGGCTGGGCTCAGGCTCTTGGGTTTCCCTTGCCCAAGGATCGCGTGGCTGTGGCCAAGCAGCAGCAATTCCACCCTGCCCTGAGCCAAGGACATGCTCTGGTCACGTTTGATTTCCTCTCGCTGCTGGGAAGAGGAAAGGAAGTTTTCCACAGGGAATCTTTGAGTGGTGACATTTGTCCCCAATCAGGCCTGGAGCAGCACCACCGAAATGAAACTTAAAAATACCACTGTTCTGAGATGTGAAATTCAGTTCAGGATTTGAGTCAGATTTGAACTTCAAAAACAGAATGGGAAAAAAGTTTTACTTTCTGAAACATTGCTTATATTTATAACACTCATCCCATTGGGATGGGACACTGGCCAAAGCATTTTCCTGTTGCCTCAGAGACAGAAACAGAAAAGTGGAGTTAAATCCCTGTAATATCCATGGAATTATTTTATTTCTTAGTCCCTTAAAACAAGCTTGAACCACTTAACCCTGAAAAGTCTCTGAAAATAGCTGGAAAATATGCATGCATGCTTCGACAACGCAACTTGTTTCTATTTAAAAGATGGCATTAATAATGCTCCTAATTGATTAACTATCAGGCCAAATGAAAGAACTAAATTATTGTTGAGTATTTCAGTTTTGACAACATCAATTAAGAAAAAAATGCAGTATTTCTAAGAAGTAGTTCTAAAAATAATTCTGACAACAATTAATTAATTAGCACAGATCGCCTTCATCAAACTAATGCAGGGGTGGGTCTGTCCCCGTGGGTTATTTGAAGCTAAATGCCCATCATGCACAAAATTCCAGCAGAAAAGTTATTTCCAGCCTTTCCCAATATCCAGATTAATACAGAATTTTCCCAGAAATATTCAAAGCATGTAAAGAACAGCAGGACATACTTTGCCTTCATCCAAAACTCTTTATAACTGTCGGGGCAAATGCTCAAAAAAGTCACTCTGAGAGCTGGAGCGGGGAATTCTTTCCCTGCTGCAGCAGAGGGTGAAAAACCTTCCTGCTCCAGGGCAAAGGAAATTGTTCCAGATGAAGGGAGGCAGCTGAGGACAGGGCAGGGACACAGCGGGGTTGGGGCTCAGCATTTCCTAGAAAACAGCACCCAGAAACAATTTCTGGAGTGTCCAAAGGCACCAGTGGAGCTGGGAGAGCAGGAAAACCCTGAGGGTTCACAGAGCTCAGCTGGGGTTCTGCAAACACAACAATTCCCACTGTTCCCAGTGGGAATTTGGTGCCAGGCAGGATTTCCTAAAACATGGCACAGCTGGCAGTGAATCCAGAACAATCATGACCCTCAAAACCTTCAGGTTTATCCAAACCTTTTTGCTACAAGGCCTTTCCCTCAGCCACAAATCAGCCTCAGAGAGGTGAGGCTGCCCAGGAGGAATCGACCCCACTGTTTGCAGCAGCAATCCAAACCCCAGAGGGGCCATCCCTGTGCCCAGGCACCCCTGGGGTGCCTCTGCTGGGGGATCCAGCCCAGCTGGGGCTGGGGAGAACTCAGCCTGTCCTGTCCCATCCCATGGATCCCAGCCCATCCCATGGATCCCAGCCCGTGGATCCGATCCCATCCCATGGATCTCAGCCCATCCCAGCCTATGGATCCCAGCCCATGGATCTCAGCCCATGGATCCCAGCCCATCCCATGGATCGGATCTGATCCCATCCCATCCCATCCCATCAATCCCATCGATCCCACCCCATCCCATGGATGCCATCCCATCAATCCCATCCCATCCCATCAATCCCACCCCAGCCCATGGATCCCAGCCCATGGATCCCAGCCCATGGATCCCAGCCCATGGATCCCAGCCCACGGATCCCAGCCCATGGATCCCAGCCCAGCCCATGGATCCCAGCCCAGCCCATGGATCCCAGCCCATGGATCCCAGCCCACGGATCCCAGCCCAGCCCATGGATCCCATCCCAGCTCATCCTTGGATCCACGGGCAGAGCAGCTCCCAGGGCTGTGCCTGCTCAGGGGGATTCTCCTTCCTCTCTGGGCAAACATTTCTGATTTAAAGGGAGGTCTGTGGGGTTTTTCCATCCGCACGTGCCAGGAACAGGGAGCACAGGGCAGGGCAATGCCATGGCTGGAACTGTGGCTTACCTGGAACAGGAAGCTCTGCTTCGTCCAGCCCTGGAGTGATCCAGATTTATCCATGTCAGGAGACCTGCAAATACAGACATCCATCAGCTGAGCAGCAATTAATGAGCGGGCAGCACCTTTTAATAATGTAATATTAATTATCCTAATAGTCTTCAATCAATGTAATATTAATAGGAAAAACAGCAACCTGCTTTGCAGAAGGAAATCCAAATAAAGCCTGATGGGCTTGTGCATATGAATGATATTGTATACATACAATCCATATAAATAAAATGCATATAAATAATATTGTAAATATAAATAATAAATATAAAAATTTTGCAGCCTGCCCAGTCCCTGAAGGTTGAAATTTAAAAAGGGAGAGCTCTGTGCAGTATTCCCACACTGAGGGGGATTCCAGCCCCAGCTATAACAGAGCCACTTTTATTTTATGCTCCCCCTGTGCTGAAAATCCCCAGGTGAACCCAAAGAAAAAGAGCAAAGGTTCATGAAGACAAGCCAAATAAACGCTTATCATAAGAGCAGGTCAAGAAACAGTTCCAGTGTCTGGCAAGCTCATTTCAACCCCAGGTTTGGGTTTTTTTTAACTTCATTAGACAATAGGGAAGCAGAGTAAATGGTGTGTAAATTAAATAAATTTATTTTAGAAAATTAATTACAAAAATGGCTTTCAAATGGGACCAGGGGTAGGTGGAGGGTTATCTGATGGAGACAGAGGAGACAAAAGCACTGGAATCATTAATGAATCCCCTTAGATTTCACTAAATTAAGACTGTGAACAAATATGTCAGGAAGAACGGAGAGATTTTGGCTTTTAGCCTGGGAAGTTTCCTGGGGGCTTTCCTCTGAGGCCAGATTTGTGCCTCTCTTGTGGTGAGTGAACATTTCACAGCCAAGATTTCTGGTGCCTTCACATCCCTTCCTATCAAACAAAGAACAGCTCAGGAGCAGCTGATGAAATGATAAAGCCTTGGCACTCCTGCTGGGGCCTGGAGCCAGCAGAAAACACTGGAGGCATCACAGGGAGGATGAAGGAGGGGGAGAATTTCCTGCTCCAGAGGGCAGCACAGTTTCTGTGGCTCCTTTTCCAGGGCCAGATTCCCTCCATCCCACCCTGTACCCTTCACAGTGGTGAGAGCTCCACTGGAGGATCTGTACAGACTCCTTGGGTAAGATTCCCTCGGGAATGCTGGAAACAGGGACCACGAGTCAGGTCAGAGCCTCCTGTGCCAGCCCAGAGCAGTTCATTGGATTTTATCCTGAGCACAGCTGCCCAGACCGGAGGGAACTCAGGGCTGCAAACACCAGCTCCTCTTTAATGGCCTTTGGTGAAGAAACACCACATCCCTCAGAAGCCGCTTCAGGATCCCATAACTCTCCCTGATAACATTATTTGCACTTCCTCACTCCTTGATCCTTTATTTATTACACAACTGAGGAGGGAAAAACAATATTTTATGTGAGCCAGAGGTCACACGAGTTGTGCTGGCCCCAGAGGCAGAGCCTGAGCTCAGATTTCTGCCACACTTGTGCAGAGTGAATCAGCCCAGTTGGATTTATTTCCCAGAGAACACTCTCAGTCTGACAGAGCAGCCCAGGGCGTGGGGAGGGAGAACACTTGGTTCTAAAAATAGGTTTTTAATGAGCCATGAGCTGATAAAACTCTCCTGCTACAACAGAGAAAGGTGCAAGAAATCTTAATATGGACAACTTCCTTCTTCCCAAGGTAATTTATACCTTAAAGCACAAGGGTCAACTGCTTCTTCGAGCCTGTATCAATTTGTTTAGGCTGATTATATCATTCTTAATATCAGATGTATTAATATAAATCAAATCTTGGATGCTGGAGCTGGATGTGCTAAAACTGGGAGGCAGCTGTGGGGGCTGTGGGGAATTAAACGACCCATCCAACCCTTTTCCATGAGACAACCAGAATAAAATGTGCACAGCAGTGATCCTTTATCAAAACCAGCGACACCAGGAGCTTGTTTTGAGTGCTGGGCTTGATTCTGAGCCAGATGTGAGCTCACAGTAAAGGGCAGATGGGAATCCTCCACATTCCCTTTGGGGAGCTGGGATCTGAGTGATGCCTTGGGGGATGAACATCCCCAGCCCTCCCCACATCCCCAGCATGCAGATTTTGCTGGAGAGCTTCTCCTGTTTTTCCTGCCTTGGAAAAGCTCCCCCAGGCTGCCCTAAATGGGAGTCATCCAGGCTCAGCTGAAATTTAGCCTTGGCAGCTCCTGGGGTTCAGATTTAACCTGGGAATTTTGGGAGCTGCAGCTTTGGATGAGCCAGGAAAGGGTTTGGGGTCTGGACCTTCAGTGACACATCCATTCCTCCTCAGCAGAACCCAAAATCCCAGCCCAGGAACCCCAAATTGCTCCTCAGGCCTGAGGCAGGCCGGGAAAAACAGGTGGAGCTCTCTTGGATTGTTTAGTTTTAATTAGAAACAGCCAAATGAGGTGGCAGAGCTTTCCATGCCACCCTCTGGCACCACTTAGCATCTTTAAAAATCAATACCAACCACAGTAAATATTTCAAAATGCTCAATTTGCACAGGCATTTCCATGGAAAGTGCTTATATTTGAGGTTCTTACCCTGCACCTCTGCAAACAGTTCAAGGTCCAAGCAGATCAATCAACAGAATTTCTGCAGCTCACTTTGTGCTCACACAGCAGCTTTTTTTTAACCTCCAAAATGAGTGTTCTTTCCCTTCATTGATTGTTTTGGGGCAGCAATCTGGAAAATCTGGAATATTCTCAGTCCTGCTTTGCCAATGAGCACATCTAGAGTTGATTTGTGCCTCCACCTTTGATCCATGTCTGCAGATCATTTTTTGGGTTAGCTCTGGTGCCCAGGGGGACAGTGACCCCAGGCCAGGGCAGAGCCTTCCCACTGAGGAAATCCGGATATTTAAAGGGCTTCTGGTCCATAATGCACCACGGGGGCAGCTGGGAAAGAAAAGAAAATGGGATGCCAGTGCTCAGTAATTAGCACAAAGTGTCCCTGGATTTTGGGACCCAGTTAGTCACAAGTTATGAGAAGCATTTCCCCTGTGAAATGTTCTGTATTATCACTCTAAAGGCTGCATCAGTACTCTCAAACAAGATCAATCTGACAAATTTCCAGTTCAAGGCATGATATTAAAATAATGAAATAAAGCCAGACTGTGTTTAAAGATCCATCATGCCAAGAGTTATTCGAAATCCCCAGGAACTGATGCATTGCCATTGTCCATAGTTTGTTGTTCTGTTGCATTAATAAGGAGAGAAATTGCAGTTCACGTTCCCATGTAATTGTAATTCTGAGATAGGAACTGCTTTTCCTTGCAGACCGAGCTGAAATAATTGAGCTGATTCCACATAGGCTGGGCTTTTGCAGGCTGGAAATGGTGGTTTTTCACTTTATCTCCTGTGCCTGGTAGGGTGAAAACTGCTGCTCACTGATAGCAAACAAGAGAAGCCTCAGAGAGAAACCTCCCCATTTATTACATTACATTATCTGACATCAACCAGCACCATCCCTTCTGGATTTCATCTGGAAAATGCATAATAAATCAAAATTTCCAACTGGCTTTTGGCATTGGGTACAGAATTCTGTGTATTTGAGCAAAAAAAAGTCAACCCTCTGCGCAGCTTTGGCTCTGGAAGTTTCCATCTGGGGGGCACGGGGAATGCAGCAGGTTCCAAATGTGGCTCGGTTTTGTCGAGCTGGATCAGTGCAGCTCCTCTGCACTCCCTGGCCAGGGAACTTTGTGTGAGAGCTGGAGATGGAGCTCCTGGGGCAGCAGGACAGGGAGCCACGAGCCACAGGTGAGATCCCTCTAAGCCAGCTGAGTTACATGAAAATTCCTGTTTTCACCTGCTTGAATCCCACAGCTGTGCAGGCAGAGAGCCCGAGGAGGTCCAGCACGGCTGAGCCACCCCAGACCAGCTGATGGGACACCCAGGCACCACGAGGCACTGCATAAACTCATCTGTCCCCAGAACTCCCACTCAGCACCCAGGACAGAAACCCCCTGCTCAACAGCAACGCCCAGGTGGACATCTCCCTCCTGCACACCCAGAAATACCCTGGCTGTGCTCTGCTCCTCAGGGAGCCCCAAAGCACAGGGTGCCCTGGGCTGTGCAGGGCTGGGAATCCCAGGACAGGATGAGTTTGTGGGAGGGAAAAGGAGAGGCTGCCAGGGCTGGAGGTTTGTGAGCAGAGTGAGGGAACAGAGCTTCCAAAGCAATTTGCATCACTTAAAAACCAATTTGTGCTGTAAACAGAGCCTTGCCCTGCCTTGCAGGAGGTGGCTGGGACTCACAGCTCCTCTGAAGTTGCTTCATTCAAGTACATCTTGTCTCTGCTCTCTGCCAGTGACACCAAAATATTCCCTCCCTTTTCCCCGTGTCCAGCTGCCACTCACTCCAAGTGACACTGGTGGTATTCCAGTTGTCAAGGATTTACAAGGGCAATACCAAAAAAGGGATTTGGGTTGGAAAAAATATGTTATGTGTTCTTGGAACTGCATATAAGCGGTGACCTCATGACTTTAAATACAGACTCTGAGAGCTCAGGATTTAGCTGAAGAAGTTGTGAGATTTCATACACTTTTGGTTAATCCACAGTTCCTTATTCCCACAAATTCCTAGTGCAAACCGGACCAAAGCAAATAGTGAGAGGGTAACTTTCCATGACACTAATTTGAAAAAAAAATCCAAATAATCCCCTCGAACAATCAAAAAGACCCCAAAGAACTGGGAAAAAGAATTGCAAAGTGTCCCTGGAGCCAGCTGGGAGGGGTGATGGGGATGGCCCACGTGGAGAGGAGCAGGGACAGACCCCCTGGCTCTGTTTGAGCTGAGCTGGGGAGGTTGGCTGCTCTCAGCAGCCCTGCAGCAGCAGCAGCTCCCACCCAAACACATCCCACACCAAAGCCTTCCTGCCCCTGCCAGCATTGACCAGCTCCCTGGGGTCCCTGGCTGCAATATTCTCTTTTTGCAGTTTGCATCGTTCAGCAGGTGTGGAATGCTCCTCTGAACCCTCTGCCTGCTCCAGACAATCCGTGCACACACACCTTTCGTGTGCTTGCCTGGGCTCTTGGATTCTTTCCTGGGGTTGGTTTTCGTTGGCTTGTTTGAATTCACAGTTTCCTTTCCTGTTTGTGCTCGGTCGGTGCTCAGCCCCGGGGCTGTGCTTTGCCTCCCGATGAACATTCCCTCTGGAAAAGCCAGTCGGACACCAGAGCCACTGCCCACTGATCCCAGCCCTGCAGCTGAAGCAGAGCCCCTCTTTGCCTGTGATTGACTTCTGTGGCTTAAAAGAATATGCCCCTCGCTGATCTGCAGCGTGCAGCTGGTGATTAAATTCCAAAGGATTCTTTTCACTAAGACATTTTGTTCTGTTTGGTTCTCCTGGGATGGTCACATGGCCATTCAAAAACTGTTGCTTTGCACCATTCTAAGCTAAAAGGAGCTGAGAAAGCTCCTGGTACAGAGACCAGAGTATTTCTTTTGAAGCAGACATTGTAAAAATAGCTGGGGAGAAAACAGCAGCGTCTTACCAGCCAAAAAAGTCAGATAAACCTAACTGAGAAGCAAAAACAACACATGCCAAAAAAGAATTCAAGCAATCGCCTCAGACAATCCAGAAAACCAATCAAAGAGTGGAAACAAGAATTGCCAAGTGTCACTGGAGACAGTTGGGAGGGATGGGGAAGGCAGGAGAGCACAACATGAACAACCAGAGGAATTGCAGTTCAGTGCAGCTCCTCCACTGCAAATCTTTGTTTTGTCTCTGTGCCTCTGAGACTGTCACTGCTTTAACAGGAAAAAAATATCTCTGTGCCAAAAAACTCTCCCAGGCTCCTTCATGCATGGCAAATTTCTGTGTATATTGAAAGCAGAGATTCACAGCACAAAGACACTGAGTTATAATAAAGCACAGTTCCAGCTCATGGTGTATTCCCTGTTTCATTCCATTATCAATTCATCATCTGCCTTACTGCAATTAAATCCTGCAGGACTTTGGAAGCCCTCACCTACAGCCAAAGGTGTGGAAAAGCTTTGTGGAATGCTTGCTTGGAAGGGGGGGAAGAGCAGAAATGTTCTACCCATTGGTAAGAGGGAAAATAAAAGATCTGGTTGCCTCAAAACAAGCAAATAAATTCCCTGCTAGCCCAAACCTCAAAAAATGTTCACTCCATCCACGTCAGGAGGGTTATTTATGAAACTGTATCCTTGTCAGGACTGCAGGACATTCCATCCCTTTGCTCAAATACTGTAAATTCATGAATGATGAGAAAAATCTTCATTTGGCCAAAATATCTATATTTATCTGCAAAAGCAAATGATCAGCTTGCCCGAATGCTGAGATGGCCTTTCACTGCCTCAGTGTGCAATGACAGCACTGCCCCCGTGCCAGGGCTCTGGTGTGGAGCAAACTGAGCTCAGCACAGGATTTCACTGTGGCTGGAACAGATTTTCTTCCCCAGATTTCTCTCCTGGTGTTCAATCCCCAGGTTTTGAGAACTGTTCCTGTCCTCCTGCAGGGAGAGCTGGTGCTAAAACCCATCACCCTCTGAGCTGAAGGGAATTTCCTGCCCGCCCTGCTGGTTTTGAGTGCACCAGGGGGGGAATTTGTGCCAAACTTCTGCCTCTCCAGGAGCCAGAGGGTGGCTGGGAGGGGGCAGAAGCGTGAGCAGGCTCCATAAACCCTTCCCTCAAATAAACCAGTCCCCCAGATGCTTTCCCTGACCCAGAGAGTGCTCGGTTTGCTCCTCAGGGCTGTAAATCAGGGGTTTTATTGTTCAGGAGATGAGCTGGAGCAGGAGGAGTTTCTGTGGCCAGTGCAGGGCTGGAGGTCACATTCCAGTGTCCAGTTGTGCATCTGCCCAGCGGAGCTGCAAATCTCTGAGCACGAGATGTTTACAGAGAGAGGGAACAGCCTCTCCCCAGGGGCAGCTCCTGCCTCTCCCCAGGGCAGGACAGGGCCCAGGGAGGGGCTGGAGCTGTGCTGGGAGTGTTGGAGTGTTCAGGGAGGAGAAATTCCCCCATCCCTGCTTGGATCCCACTTTCACGTTGGACCTGCAGCTCATCCTGGGGTGGGTCTGGCCCAGGAGGATCTGCTCTCCAGGAGTGAACGCTGGAGTTTGTTGCAATTCCAATTCCAGGGACAGCAAATGCTGTTCTTAGGCTCTGGTTTGAAGCAAAAATGGAGAAAATTTCCCTGAAATCCATCCCAACATGGCTCTGGTTTGAAGCAAAAATGGAGAAAATTTCCCTGAAATCCATCCCAACATGCCAGCTGGATTTTGGGAAAGGCTCTTTCCCCAGAGGGTGCTGGCACTGCCCAGGCTCCCCAGGGATGGGCACAGCCCAGAGCTCCAGGAGGGTTTGGGCAGAGCTCCAGGGATGCCCAGGGTGGGATTTTGGGTGGTCTGGGCAGGGCCAGGAGCTGGATCAATGATCCCTGGGGGTCCCTTCCAGCTCAGGATATTCTGGGATTCTCTGGGACAGCGGAGGGCTCTGCTGGGATCCCTGGGCAGGGATCAAACAGGAGGGACAGCAGGACACCCTGGGTGCTGCACCCCCAAACAATCCCAGAGCCAGCCTCTCTGAGGGGAACCCCCTCCCACTGCAGGGACACAGCTGGGCTCTCACTTGCTCCCTTTTTGCTCCAAACCAGGGCATAAGAGCAGCATTTGCTGTCCCCAGAATTGGGATTGCAACAAGCTGCAGCATTTCCCCTGCAGGGCAGATCCTCCTGGGCCAGGATGAGCTGCAGGTCCCACATTCCCTGCCCCAGGATGAGCTGCAGGTCCCACATTCCCTGCCCCAGGATGAGCTGCAGGTCCCACATTGCCTGGGCCAGGATGAGCTGCAGGTCCCACATTCCCTGGGCCGGGATGAGCTGCAGGTCCCACATTCCCTGCCCCAGGATGAGCTGCAGGTCCCACATTCCCTGGGCCAGGATGAGCTGCAGGTCCCACATTCCCTGGGCCGGGATGAGCTGCAGGTCCCACATTCCCTGCCCCAGGATGAGCTGCAGGTCCCACATTCCCTGGGCCAGAAAGGGGGATCCAAGCAGGGATGGGGGAATTTCTCCTCCCTGGACACTCTTGTGACCAAGCACTCGAGAATGGAATGGGACAAGTTGCTCTGATTGAGCTGCCATGAGTGGAATGTTCACCTCCCTGCTCATCAGGAAGAATGTGGATCATGTATAAATACATGTCTGTAATTATAATCAGCATGCTTTATAAGAAAGAACAACCATTCTGGCTGGAATTGGCTGTAAATTTCCATATCAACCTGAAAGCTATTTTAAGCAAAGTGCAGAATGTGACTCAACAACTGTTGAATCAATACTTGCATGCAAGAAATCAGATATAAATTTGGGCAATGCTTTCAAGTAGTCATTTACCAGCAATTAATAAAATATTAAAAAAAAAAAAAAAAAAAACTAGAGAAAAAAATTCGCTTTTCCTGAGACTGACCACAATTCCAGCTCATTAAATTCTTCTTTTTTTTTATGCAATGTTTGTCCTCATTATTTATCTCCACTTCACAACAGAACACTTGTTCTCATGAAAACATAACCTTGTTCTCACACCCTTTCACTGCATGTGCCAAACTCAGTTTCAGACATATTTTGTTGGTATTCCACTAAAACTTGGAAAAACTGGAGACTGGCTGACGTGAGGGAGCCATAAACTCCAGCACAAGATGCCAACAAGTTCTCTGTGGGATCTGGTAGGGCCAGCTGAGCTCCTGAGTGATTGAAAAACAGCCACAGGGAAACTCTTCACAGCCACACAGAGAATATTTACTGTTGCTAGAAAGTCTTCACTGTTAGACAAGGAAATAAATTCAGATTTACAAGCATTTTCCTGTAGCACAGACCTTCCTTTTTCACAAAACCAGGTCTAACTTAGGCCAGGTTTAATTGCAGTCACACTGGCACCAATCGGAGCAGCTCTTGGTTCATGGAACCACGACTAAACACCAGAGTGCTTTGGGAGAGGGGGGTCAAAGCTCCCTCATGATTCCCCAAAAGAAAACTCTGCTCATCCAGCCCTGCTTCTGGAGGTCAGCATGAAGAGCACCTTTTTCACCATTCCCAAATAAAACCCTAAGGAGGAATCTCCGAGAACCTCAGTGTTCACTGCCCTTCCCAGCGTTGCTCCTCCTTCTTTTTGCAGCTTGACAAATTCTGCCTCTTTTCCCTCATTTCTGGCTTTCAGGCAACCCAGGCCTCACCCACCATGGTGCAAAACCCAGGAGACGGAGCTGAGCCCGGGGACTGAGGTAAGCAAACCTACCCAAGGGATCATTCCATCAAAACAAAACAAGCAAACCACCCCAAAACAAACCCCAGCAACTTCCAGAGGCCGCCGCAGCCTCACTTTGCCATTTCAGAGCTCTTTGTAAATTTATTTTTAAGTCACTTCAAAGCAGCAAGAGCAAAGCAGCAAAAGGTACCTCAGGAATTATCCTAAGTGGATTTATGGACCTGTAAGTACCAAAACCTTTGCTGTGCTGCCCTGCTTTTATAACAGATGCAGAGCAGTTGTGCAGCTGGAGAAACATCAATTATTGCTCCTGTTCACAAATAAACCCTGGGGCCTGAGCCAAGCTCCTCCTGCCCAGTGCTGCTCAAGCCCCAGCTCCTCCCTGCCCTGTTCCCTCCCCTCTTTATCTGAGCCCAGAAGATGAAGAGGAACTACTCGTTCCCTCCAATTTAATATGTTTAAAATTCAAGGCTCATTCTTGTGTCTCAGCCCATTTCTAATTAATTTCTGGGTTAGTGTTTTCATGTTTTCCATTTCACTGAGCAAAACAGACTCCTGAGCTGTCCATCTCCTGCTGCAACAGCGATGGAGCTGGAAAACAACAGGAACTTCTCATTTCTTCAATCACCTGAGAAATGATGGCTCTGCTACCCACCTTTGGGCTGTCACTGAATTGGATTCTGGAACATTTTAATAATAAGAGATCTTGAGATTCCTATAACCAGTGAATATTCATTAATGCAAAATCACATAGCAATTCCTTATAATTATATGAAGTGTCCAAAGCATTGACCATTGCAGAAAATTATAATTAAAGTTATTGAAATTAATTAGAAAAGGAGATAGTAATTAAATTCCTGTTGCTGGCATGTAAAACTGCTCTGAAATTAAATACAACGGATGGCTCCTCCAGAAAGGGGGACGTGCTGGAGCTTTTTTCCTTATGCTAGACAAAATTAAAGCTAATTTTTATGGTTAAGACTTCTTTAATAAAAACACTCAAAAATCTTTTCATAGTGAAGTTCTGCTAGGATGATTTTCCTGCTCAAATCAAAAGGAATCAAGACTTACCCTTCCCCAGGAGGAGACTCATCCAGCCTGGCCACAACCTGGGGTGCCAGACTCTCAGATGGCTCCTCAGGTAGGGTGACTTTGAGGCAAACCTTTCCTAATCCCCACCTGCTGGGCTGGGGGGAGCAGGAGGGTTTGGAGCCTTCCAAAGCTCTGCTTTTTCCTTCTGGGGTTTGCTGCCACCTCCTCATTTCCTATTTTCCTCGTGCTCCATGTGCAAACATTGGCTGAAATCCCCTCCCTGTTTGGGAGCTGTGGAGCTGCAGGTGGGAAGGGCAGGTGTGGCTGCTCTGAGCCCTCTCTGGTGCCTTCAGAGGCTGCCCGGAGCAGAGGCTGGGCAGGGTTCCAGGAATAAAGCAGGGATTTAATAAAAACCCTTCACAGGACACACCCTGGGCAGTGCCAGAGCCCGGCCGTGGCTCCACCCCAGATGGACTCCTGGCCACGAGTTCTCACACTTTGATCAGTTTTGGTCCATTTCCACCCTGGGCTTCAGTGTCCAATTCCAGCTCCAGGGGATGCAGTCCCACCCTCCCAGGCTGCTCCCCTCAGTTCCCTGTTGTTGGCACTTTTTGGGCTGGAAAAGGATTGTTCTGTGGGACTGAGCTGTGAGGAGAACTTGCCCACACTTGATCTGGAGTTCAGAGTTCTGTACCAGTGCAGTGCAGAGTCTGGAAAACATGGAAGCTCAGACTGAAGGCATCATCAGCCCGGGCTCTGTTCCCTGGAGAGGAGAATCCCATTCCTGCTGTCCCTCCTGGCCCTGCTCTCTGTTTGCACTGCAGTGAGCACAGAAACGAGGAGGTTCTCACACCCCAGAGCTTCACTCCACTCCCTCTGACAGGGATGCTGTGGCTGAAAATCCTGACATCCACTGAACTGGAGTCGGGAGAAATGTGGGGATTTTCATCACAACTTCATTGGGCTGCAGATCTGTTCCCAGGGCTGACTCCAAGTCCTCATTAGTAACCTGCTTTTCCTCAGTTTAGCACAGAATACTTGAAAATTGAAGGAGGCTGAGGTTTATGCTAAAAGAAAATGTGATTGCTGCCACATAATTATGACAGAGTGAAAACTCCCACTGTGACTGCTGGAAGTGCAGATGAGACACAGATCCATCAAAGGGAAACTCATCCCACCTCGCCCTCCTTAATGCCTTCATCCTTGGAACCCCTACTTTTGTCTGTGTTTATCACCCTGCCAATATTCTCCTGTTAATTTTCAGTGTCACTTTGAGGGATTTGTGGGGGTTTTATTGATAGTAATAACACAGCCAGACCAGAGCTGCCTGCGAGGTGGAAAGGTGCAAGGGCTTTTCATCCTGATGGTGTCAAACCTCGTGTGCAAACCAGGGAGGTGGGAGAAAACCTTTCAAAATACATGGATTTGCATGAAAGGGTCTCTAATCCAGGCTAGAGACACTTGGATGCCAAGCCCTTGCTCAGGAAGAAAAATACCCCCTCTGCCCCAAGTGCAGTCCTGCATCCCCAATAGGCTGGGGTGTGGGGTTTTATTGGTGGAATTTTCTGAAAGTCTCAAAGCTTGGAAACTTTTCCACTTCTCTCAGACGCTGTCTTGGCACCGGCACAGGATTTCATCGTGATGAAATTTCACTGCTCAACAGTAGAAACCAAATGTTTTTGCTCACAATCGTGCACTCCTTCTCACTTGCAGAACAAGCATTTAGCAGCATATGTGTCCCTCTGGCCTTATGGTGCTGAGAAAGAAGATCCTGCTCTAGGAACAGGAAATTTGCCACGAGCTTGAAGCTTTCCTAACCACAGATTTGTAGGCAGTTACTGCTCCACGCAGCCACAAAGCATTAACTAAGTTTATTTTAATAAAATATTCATTAAATTGCTATTAGATATAACCAAGAACATCCATCCCTCTGTCAAAATATGTGCTGTAAGTCTGCTGAGAGCTCCTCTCAGTACAAACCCATCGTGCCCATTACTCAATCCATAAATGCTGGGATAATAAGTGAGGAGAGCGATGAATCAGGAGCAGAAATCTGCAGGAAGAGCAGAGCTCAAGCTGAGAGCTGCAGCCTCAGTCTCCTCATCAAACGTAAATCACGGCTGGGTCAAAGCAGCCGGGGCTGGGCTGCAGTCACAGGGAGAGCCAGGAGGGTAAAACAGCCAGTGAAACAACGTCTGGAGAACTCCTGGGGGGTCGTGGACCTGGACTAATTCATTAGGCTGAGCTGGAAGCTTTGGGAAAGGAAGCAAGAGCCAGTTGGTCAGTGGCAGGGACAGGGGGTGGAATGGCACTGGCAGGGGGGTTCTGGCAGCAGCCCTAAATCTCCTCAGTTTGTGCTGACTTTCCCTGGCCCCACAGCTCCTCCCTCGGGCACCAGCTCCTGCTCCAGGATGTGGCGAGTCCCTGGTGATTTCAGCTCTGCTGGCTGCGCAGCAGCAGCGATCTCCAGACTCCCAGAGGGGCCCAGGGCTGGGATTCTTCCCTGAGGAGCCAGGGAGCTCACCCCTGCTGTGGCCTGGCCCTGCAGAGCATGGCCGTGGGCACAGCTCAGAGGTGGCACCTCCAGAGGATCCCATCCTGACCCATGCAGAGGCCAAAGTCTGCTCCACCCCAGTGTTCTGTATGAGAACATCCCCCTCTCACGGCCCTGTGAACCAGAAATCCAGAAGCCTTTTTGCAGGGATCTCTCCCAGCAGCACTGGCCAAGCTGGTGAAAATTCTTCTCATTTTTGGCTGACCTTCCCCTGCAGCTCGAGGGGTCAGTCAGCTGCAGCCCCAGCTTAGCCAAAGCCCTGGCATGAGGGATGGCTCAGCCACCAAAGCAGCCCAGAGCAGCCTGTCTGGCACCCTCTGGGTGCACACAAAGGAAAAGGAGCAGTTTGGAGATGCCCAGTTCATCATTTGTTTCCATCAAGCCAAGTGAGGTCAGTGCCACAGCCACAATATTGTTGAAATTCCAGAAAACATTTTCTGCAATTTCCTCAGTCTAAAAGAGGGGGGGAAACCCCTAATTTGCATCCCTAAATGTTGAATGCTTCCATATCAACTCGTGATTCCAGCATTTGTCTGATCCTCCTGCTGGAGGGTGCATCTGCAGCTGGGAACCTGCCTGAAAGCATTCACAGAGCAGAGCCAGGAACAGGGAAAGGAGAAAACAGATGGATGAATCTCCTCAAAACCATGGGAAAGGAGTGAAAAATGAGGGCCATTTGGGTGAGCAGTGGGGTGTTGAGTCAGGGGGAGGAGGAATCTGACCCAGAATTCCAGGGAATGACTTTGCCATGAGCTGTCTCTGATGGGCCTTTACCTCCCTGATTGTAATCACAGCTTCCTTCCTGCCATGGAACAGCAAGAGAAAGTCTGGCAAATTCTCCAGGTTCCAATGGAAAGTGTGGGTTACAGAAATGTTAAAGAACTTGGAAATACTTCAAAGAAATTGATGAAAATCTGTTCTGCTGAAAAAATTCTCTAAATCACCTCTAAATTATTTGCTTGCCAGAGGAACAGTTGACATTTCAGGCATTTGGAAGTTTCTTATGGTACAATCCAGCAAGAAACAATGAAAAACAATCTCAGTTACAGCCTCTTTGGGAGCTCCCTTCATTCCTGGAAGGAGCACTTTGCATTCCCCATGCAAGCCAGCCCTGCAGCTGGAGATGCATCCCCTCCTCAGCAGCACTGAGCTCACAGTTGACATTGCAATTGTGAACACTTCGTGTCCCTGAATGTATTTCATATATGAACATATTTCATTTATGCACATATTTCATATATGCACATATTTCATTTATGAATATATTTCATTGGTGGCAATACCACACCCTAAGGAGGCAGCACTGAGGACAGACACCAGGATGAGATGCGGGCCATGGTAATTATTCGGAATATTCTCCAGATCTGCAGTTGCTTCTCTTCTAGACATCTACTAGAGGCAACCATGAAATTAAACCTTTACTCCAACGTGTATTCCAAAAAGTCTTTCAAGGCTCCACAGAGATAAAACTGTCTGAGCTCTTTTGGAGATTTACTACCATGATGTGCTCACTTAATTTGTGATGGAAAGAGCCTGTTGGAGTTCACATTACTCATTCCTTCAGCTTCTCCTACACTTTCATTTGTCCTCCTGCAACTCTGGAGAGTTTGCTCAGGCTATAAATAAAGGTCTCTGGGGATGCTGGATGTTGCACTCTGAACAAAAATTTCAGTGACTCATTCTCATACGTATTTTCTGCCATTATCTTCATCACGGGCAAACGTTGCCCCTCGCTGCAGAGGGCTGGGAGGAGCGGAGCTGGGACGGGATTCTTGGCAGATGTAGGTCAGGAAGCTCTTTCCTCAGATGCCCTTGAAGGTGAGGTCTCTCTTACCCAACTGCTGGAGCAGTTTCTGCTTACAGCCAAACACCCTTAAGGCCCGGAGCTGTTGGGTGGTTCCTGCCCAAAAAGGGCAAGTTTCTAACCAGGAGAGTGGTGCCAGAGTGACTGACAAGTGCAGTGACTTCATCTGGCATCACTGACTCGGGAGCAGGCACTGCTGCTGGGGTTGCTGCTCCTGAAGGAACTGTGTGGAGCTGGAGTCACCAGTGTCACTCTTAATTACAATAAATACCAGCTAATGGGCTCGGAATGGACGAGGTCTGCAAGCACTGCCTGCTGGGGACACAAATCACCCGAAGAACCCCACACCTCAGCTCTTCCACAGATTATTCCTACAGGACAACCTCCTGTTTGTTTGAAAAGGTGTATTTAATACAAATAAAACACGGGGAGCAGAAATGATTGGCAATATGTAAAACCAGGAGGGTGCTGCTGATGCCTCAGCCTGTACAGACTGCAGTGCCCCCCATCCATGGGTGCTTCCAGCTCTTCCAAAGGCCCCCAGGGATTGTCCCTCAATGCTCCTGGCAGATCCAAGCAAGGTGCTCCTCTCAGCTATTCCTCTGCCATTTTCCTGGGCGCAGTTACTCATCACTAACTCATCATTAACTCATCACTAACTCATCATTAACTCATCATTAACTCATCATTAACTCATCACTAACTCATCATTAACTCATCATTAACTCATCATTAACTCTTCCCCAGATGAGGAAGATGATGGGATTTCATCCAGGGCAGGTGCCCTTGGCTGGGCATGGATCGTGCACTGCCCAGTGCTGGAATGACCCTGCAAACACTCCCTGGAAAGGAATCCCTCATTCCTGATGGATCAGAGCTGCTGCCTTCAGCTCACTTCAATTTCTGACTCATGGTGACTTCTGACACTTTCAGGAATATTACTTGCAGTGTTAAAAAAAACTGAATTCCAACAAAATCTTCCTCATTCCCTCAGTTAGGCAAAGGCCTGGAGCAGCTGCAGCACCGCTGGGCTTTGTTCTTGGAAAACACTTCCAGAGTGGACAGGAAACCTTTCCATGAAAAGGCCCTGCCCTGGGGTGCTGGACCCCAGCCCCTGGTGTCTGTGGGGAATACCAAATCCAGAGCTGTGTTTGGGGGCACTGGGAGCTGCTCCTGCCCCAGGCAGACCCTGCAGCTCTGGGGCCACCTCAGCCCAGCCCCAGGAGCTGCTCCCAGCCCCAGGAGCTGTGTTTGGGGGCACTGGGAGCTGCTCCTGCCCCAGGCAGACCCTGTGGCTCTGGGGCCACCTCAGCCCAGCCCCGGAGCTGCTCCCAGCCCCAGGAGCTGTGTTTGGGAGCACTGGGAGCTGCTCCTGCCCCAGGCAGACCCTGCGGCTCTGGGGCCACCTCAGCCCAGCCCCGGAGCTGCTCCCAGCCCCAGGAGCTGCTCCCAGCCTCCAGAGCTGCTCCCAGCCTCCAGAGCTGTGTTTGGGAGCACTGGGAGCTGCTCCTGCCCCAGGCAGACCCTGCAGCTCTGGGGCCACCTCAGCCCAGCCCCAGGAGCTGCTCCCAGCCTCCAGAGCTGCCGGATTCCAGAACCCAAAGGAGCTCCCAGAGCAGATAAATCACCCCAGCCAGGCCTGCAGAGGTGCTCTGTGTTTTCTATGTGCAGGATTTGCCTGGATGAGCCCCTGTGATTGCAGACCCTCTCCTGCTCCCACATGGAGCAGCAGCAGCCCCAGCAGCTCAGGAATTTGGGGAGCAGCAGGGATCTGTTCACTTCCACCAAATAAACGTTCCCATTGCTCCCCTGCTGCCCTCCACTACCACACAATGCACTTTGCTTTCATACCTAATGCACATTTAATCAGAATTAAATAGAATTAGGTCTTTCCCAGTTGCTTAAACCCTTGATATAATTATTCCAAATCTTGACAAGAAAAAGAGAGAAACAGATGTTTTCTCTCACCTAATTTTTCTCTGGAGAAATAAAGACTGCTTATAGATTTTTATGGCTTCTCACAAGAACAAAATATGGGAAAATAACAGAGTCATGAATATTTAACATTAATTCAAAGAAGAGTTCAGTGTTCATTTAACAGAAAATCCAAGCCAAACTGATTCTTTTCTTCCAGGCTCTCACAGTTCCACCTGTAGTTTGTGTTCTGGCTGCTGAGAGTTCAACTGATGCACTGGGTAACACTGAAAAATACATTTAAACCCTGAATTTAAAAGGAAAAAATCCTTGATTTGTCTCTTACGCTCATCTCCAAAAGATGAAGTAGCACATGCCTCTTTAATTTGCTCTGAGGAGTGTGAAACCACTAATGCATAATTTAAAGTGTGATGAGGTGTTTGTGCATTCCAGCTCTGCTGTGAAGGAGGAGAAGCAGCAGCACTTCCACCCCTGGCTCACAAGCTGAGTGTTAATAATGAGGAAAGGGAATATTTTGGTTCACTCCTTAACAGGAGGGTCCAGATTCCCTTAGAAGAAAAGACACAAAAGAGACATTTTCTCTCAGCGAGTTCCAGACTTTGGGGTTGAGCAAAATTCCCTCTCCAGGTGGATGTACAGCTTGAAGGACTGGCACATTTGAAGATCTGACAGAAGTCACTCTCCTGGTTCTTTTGGCTTTATCTTCCCAAAAGTTCTTCTTTTCAACCCCTTCCTGTAGAGCAAAGAGCTCCTCTTTGTCCTTTGCTTCCTTGTTATCCTGATGTTTTCAGCCCTGCACCAGAAGCACTTTCTGTCCATTTGCAATCCTCCTCCAAGGAGTTCTGCCCTTTAGCATTGTTATTTTTGCAGCAAAGAGTTCAGCAAAGGAATGACTGGGTAATTATTGAGCTTGGGAGGAGGAATACAAATTTCCAGCTCCTCAGGGAAGCAGCAAGACAGGGAGCTGAGACTTCCTTCTCCTCAGAGATGCCCATATTTTAACAAAACTAGATGTCAAAAATGCTTCAAGGTTAGAAAAACTGCTTAATTCCAATAAAGATACCCTGAAATGGATCTAAATGCAGATTTATTAAAAGGAACAGATAAATGAGATGATAGATTGACATCAACCTCACTGAACTAAGATCTTGGCCCATATTTTAAGGCCTATATTATTGCAAATATAAAAGTCATTCCCTGCCTCTCCCAGGCATTTTCATCAAGGCAAAACATCAGAATGGGGTTGTACATCAGCCCTGGAAGATGAATTTCAGTGTTCAGCAGCAGAGATGCCCAGCCACTCACTGGCAATAAGACATTTATGCTGCAATTGCAAGTTCTAAATGTCATAAAGCTGAAATTAAGTGCTGTGCACACCATGATCAGAGCTCAGTGACGTGGAGAGAGGTGGAAAAGAAGTTTATGGGGTTTTTTTGGTTTGTTTTTTTTTAAGGAAATATTGATCTTTCACACAAATGTCCAGCCTGGAAAATGAAGGTTGAAATTTAAAAGTCCCAGGACTTTGGGCACCAAAGTGCTGTGACCTCTCACA
Source organism: Motacilla alba alba (assembly GCF_015832195.1). NCBI lineage: Eukaryota > Metazoa > Chordata > Aves > Passeriformes > Motacillidae > Motacilla > Motacilla alba. The sequence goes on from NC_052028.1 coordinate 17,104,367, forward strand.
GGCAGAATAAACCATCAGGGTATTTAAAAACAAAGGGAGGGCTGTCATTGGGACAGAAATAATCCTGGTGCACAGATCAGGAAGAGTTTCCAGAAGTTTCTGAGGTCTTGTGGTGCTTAAAGATGAAGGTGAAAACTCTCCAGACAGCAAAATTCCCACTCAGCCCAGATATCTTTGAAAAAATCCCTTTCCCAGCCACATTTCTGTTGTGTTACAAATATTCCTCTGGGCTGGGTACCTCATTCTTAGAGTGAAGAAACCACTGAGAAGGAGGCACAGAAATGAGATTAATTTCTTGTGACAGCATGAGGAGCTTTATCCAGCCTGAATTCACCTCCAAATTTATTTCCTGAGGTGTGGGGATTTATAGCACTGTGGTCACCTCAGCCACTTTATCAGGGCTTGTTCCATGAGCCACAAACACCTCTGAGCTGCTCCTCATCTTGCTCAGCCCTTGGCACCACGTTGGTTTATGCCAGTGAGTAACAGGAGCTTTGTGCTGTGTTTAAAATGGTTTTCTATTTCCAGCATTTAATTCCTGCCCTTTTAATCTCAAGTTAAATATTTTCAATGAAGTTTAACTTATTTAATGTAAATAAATGTACCCAGCCTTTTTTAAAAAAAAGACTGGGCAATCTGTATTAATTTGAATTTCTCAGACCTAGAAACATCCAGTTCATTCCTTTATAATTCTACCCCAAAAGAGGCAAGTTCTGAAACAGCTGAAATGTGGAGCAAAGGAAAGGATGCTTCCAGGAGAGCCTGGTGTCCCCTCCGGCCTCTCCACCAGAATTCAGCTGTTTCCCCTCTCCTGGTTCCCTTAAATTCCCTGCAATTGGGATTAGAACTCTGCCAGGTTGCAGAGCCAGAGTTCCCTGGGTTTGGATCCTCTCCAGGTGGGATCAGGCAGGGATCCTCTTTGCTCAGGGCACTTGGGCAGAGCTTCGGGAGGGATTTGCACTTCCTTTGGCCAGAGGTGCCACTGGGACAGCCAGGACAGCAGCTTGGGGTGCACAGCACAGGCAGGACCTGCTCTTGAGGCCGGGACTCACTTTTCCCAAACTCTGATTTCCCACCCCAGCCAAATGCAGAGTCCATTGCTGGCATCACCCTCACAAAGCCTCTGAGACGAGGCCTCCATCAGTAACTGGGAAATTACTGATGAATGCTGGGAGTCTCCAGCACAGTTCTGACAGAAATGCACAGTGAGAAAAAAAAAAAACCACGGTTCAGTGTGGGCAATGAGCCTGCAAAGTCTGGGAGGGGATTTAGGAGCCAGTGACAGCGTGAAAATAATTGTATTTTAGTTAATTCTACCAAAAAAAATGCTCCTGAAATCCTATTTACATTAAAATGACAAGCACTGAATAACTACAGAAAAAAAGATTATTCCAAATTGCAAGTGTGTGCAATCCTGTTTTGGCAAGTTCCAGCTAATAACCTTGGCTGTTAATACAAACCTCAGAGATATTTCCCTTGCTCTGAAAATAAACCCACAAGGCTCTAAATATCACCATTGGGCAACTGCAAATTAGCATTTTAAATGCATTTTTTTCTCTTCTCCTCATGGAAATTCCCTTTCCAGGGTTTCAGGGTTTGTGTGTGCCAGGGAAATGTGTTCCTTGTCAATCACAAAAGGTGAGGAAACCATAATCCGGTGTATTTCCAATGTCTGTGGGAAGTTTTTAGAATTCTGGCTGAGACAAAGAGGCTTTCCATGAAGGATTAAGTTCTGCCCCTCAGAAAGAATGGAAATGAAGGGAATACATTTCGTGGATGACACTGTGTGATTTTTTGTGATTTCCAGAAGAAAGACTTGAGGAAGGAGCCTTGTATCAGCTCTGCAAACTGTACCAGCCTTATCCACTGTAATGAATAAAACAGGCAATAATTAAGTGCAGCTCTGTAGCTAACACTGATGTTTCTATCAAAAGCAGAAAAAAAATGAATCTTTTTATCAGTATAGTTTTAAGGAGCTCCCTACAGAGAAGCTCTGCTCTGGACACAATCTAGAGCCAAACGTTCTCAGAGCTGCAGATACAATTCTTCATCACAGAAATCTAAACAGCCACCCACAGTCACACCAAAAACCTTCCCCAAGCCCAGCTCCTCGCTCCACTGCTTGGTGATGCTCAGATATCAGGGGAAAGAGCAGAGCAGAGAGCTGGAAAGGCTGGAGAGGGATTGTAGAAGACCGTATGGAGATATTCCCGTTCAACCCCTGCAGCAGCTCCTGCCCCACGCCCAGCTGGGAGCAGTGCTGCCCGAGGGCTCTGGGAGTGTCTCTGCTGTGTCTCAGAGTCAGATCCAAACGCCAGCACGTTCTAACACTTGCAAATGAGGGAAAGGAACGCAGCCCCAGCTAAAGGGCTCCTCTTTCAATGAAGGAGTCATTGAAAAACGACTCTGGGAGCATTATTGAAGTATAATTGACTAGGATCTGGGGGTTATTAAATTCACTTTTTCATTGAACACTGTGATTCATCTGGATGAAAGGAACTCTGCCATGGATGCTGTCTGCACTTCTCTGAGCAGGTGTCTTTGACTGGCTCCAAGTCAAACCTGTGGCAGAAAAAGTCCCCTTTTGTCACAGTGCCTATTCCATCCCTCACCCCCAGGCAGGTAAAGAGTTAATGCTGGTGTCTGAGCTTCAATGCGTTTGGTTCTCTTGCAGCACCTGCTGCTGAAGATCTCAGAGCAATCTGTGAGCATTCACCAGCTCAGGCTCATGATCATGCAGGGTTTGTTTTTGCATGCCTGGTGAGCAGGGCTGTGAGAACACACCTGGCTCCTCCAGGGGCTCTGGGAGATGAGCCCCAGCTTTGTCTTCCTTTGGCCCTGGAATGGGATTTTTCCATCTCTTCTTTCCTCCAGAGGGCACAGAAAGCAGCAGCAGGAAGGGAAGCAGAGTGGTGCCAGTGCTGAGCAAATGTTTCAGTGCAGCCATGAGCAGTCAGGACCTGTTCCCTTCCCTCTGCCCCCTCCTCGGCTGTGGGCACCGTGTCCTGGAACCAGCTGACTCCTGGAAGTGGCTGCTGAAAGGCTGTTGAAAGATCTGGCTCCTTGGGACTACAAAGTCTGGTTGGAGTGTGCCCAAAGCCAGGCAGCAGTTCCAGGGCACTCTGTCCCCCTTGGCAGGCCGGGCATGTCCCACAGGATGCCAGCTGACAGCTCACACCCTCGCAGAGCTTTTCTTACGCAGCCTCTCGCATCCTGCACTGATCAAGTTTTCTCACGTGCCAGAGGCTGTAACAGGTTATGTCTGACCTGATGATCCACTCGAACTCTTTTAAATGGGTGCAGCTCGGCCCCCAGCAGAGGGAGGCTGCAGTGGCTCCGTGCCCCCTGTGCCACCAGGACTGCACTGGCTGGTACCAGGGCAGCGCTGTGGCCCCAGGACAGAGCCCCCAGCCTGAGGAATTCACAGACAAGGCAGAGAAGCACAGTCAGAAATCCCCAACAGAGCTGAGAGGGGAGCCCAGAGGAGCTGGAAGTGTGAAGGATGAATGCCCCAAGTCCAGCTGCTGCCTGCCTCTTCAGCACTGGGAGCTCTGCCGTGCACAGGGCAGGGCAGGAAGGCTGAGGTGAAGCTCATCAATCCAGTGTTTGTTCCTCTCCCCTCCAGTGACTCTATGGCATCATCCTGTCATTCTCGTGAGCATTTCTAAGGGAAGTTTCTGAACAACAAAGCTTTGCCGCAGCCCTGCTGCTGGGAAGGGCCACACCAACATCTGCCATGCACTCCCTGACTGAAATTCAGCTTCTGTTTACAAGGTTTGTCCTCAAAACCAGCAGTCAGCTGCAACTCTCAGCCATAGCTGCCTTATTAAAGATGAAGTTTTTATTTTAAACACAGTACACTTTGTAACAGGAAAATCAATATAGAGTAACCCAGAGTACAGCAGACAACAGCTGGGGGACGTAATCGGATGACAGAAAGTTGAGAACAGGATTTTGGTAGGTTTATGCTCAGCAAATCTCTCACTTGTTGTTTTTCATGGCACTGAGTTCTAAAGATCTGAGATTTCTCCCCGAAGCATCACAAGATGAAGAAACCAAGAAACCACTTTCGACAGTAAAGGCTATTATCTACAGAATAAATCATTATTTATATTTTGCTTTATAGGCTACTGTAAGAGGATGACTCTTCCCAGAGCTCTGATGAGTTAACAACATCCGTGACCTCAGAGCCCTGAGCAAAGACTCAAGGAGATACTTCAGCATCAGAGGACTAAAGGTAAAGTATTTCCTAAAGTAAATCCTTGTCTCTGCCTTCCCTTGGGCTGTGGGTGGGGTGCTCAGCTCTGCTCAGGGCTGGGGCTCACAATAAACTCTGCCTGGAAAAGTTACAGAGGTGGAAAAGAGCAGATGAAGCCACAGAGGTGCCCGGTACAGGAGTGCAGAACAGCATCGAGATTTTACTGATCTGTTACAATTTTATTCTATTATCAGATTCTTAATTAAAAACAAACTGTATGCCATCATTGACTATTGAATAGCAGTACTGAATAATGAATCGTACAAATAAACCAGGGATTTTTGGAACCAAGCTATTTGTCCTTAGGAGATGATTAGCTCTCTAAAATGATGTGTGACTCACAAAATAAACTCCAATAGATTTCCTTAACGGGCAAAGGGTAACAGATCATTTTGTCCCGAAACTGCCTTTTTCACCACGTTCTACCAAGGAAATTCTTCCTCAGATAATGCAGCTGGTTTTTTACAGGTTTGCACTGCAGGGTGCTGTGGCCAGCGAGTTAAAGACCGTGATGTTCCCCCGGCGTCGCCCGGCCGGGATTGCCGTCTAGTGCTGTCCCCTCCCTGCGGTCCCCTGCTGTCCCCACTGCTGTCCCCTCACTGCTGTCCCCACGGCTGTCCCCTCACTGTCCCCGCACGGCCGCCGCAGGGTCCCCGCACCGACAGGGCACTGTCACAGACAGTCCCTGCACCGCCTCCGCACAGTCACCAACAGCCGCTGGCAGTCACCGCGCTGTGCTCGCACCGCCACGGCCACCGCACTGTCCCCGCACTGTCACAGCCCGGCCACCGACAGTCCCCGCACAGCCACCGCAGGGTCACCGCACTGTCACAGCCCGGCCACCGACAGTCCCCGCACAGCCACCGCAGGGTCACCGCACTGTCACAGCCCGGCAACCCATAGTCCCCGCACAGCCACCGCAGGGTCACCGCACTGGCCCCGCACCGCCACTGGCCCCGCACGGCGGAGTCTCGCAGGGACCCGGGGCCATCCTCTGTCCCCCTGTCCCTCTGTCCCTCTGTCCCTCTGTCCGTCTGTCACCCGGTCTCTCTGTCCCTCTGTCTCTCTGTCCCCCGGTCCCTCTGTCCCTCTGTCTCCCGGTCCCTCTGTCCCTCTGTCCCTCTGTCCCTGTGTCCCCTGGTCCCTCTGTCCCTCCGCCTCCGGCGCGGCCGCTCCGGGGCCAGCGCAGAGCCCGCCCCGTGTCAGGCACGGCAGCAGCGCAGCTCCCCCGGCTCCGGGCAGCATTGCTGCTCTGCTGCTGCTCTGCTGCTCTGCTGCTCTGCCGCCGCTGTGCCGCCGCTGTGCCGCCGCTGTGCCGCCGCGGGCAGCGGCTGCCGGGCAGTGCCGGAGCCGGAGCAGCCCCGTGCGGGTCCCCCCGGGCTGCCCGGGCCGGGCGGGCTCTCCGTGCCGGGGCCGCGGCTGCCGGGACCATGAATTCCCCTGCTCGCACTGCCCGCGGCTCTGCAGCCACTTCGCGGGTCCAGAGATGACTTTGAGCTGACTCGCCGAGGGACGCGACCCCAGCTTGCTATGGAGGATGAATTTTAAGATGAATAACTACCTTGGCGATACATCCAATACATCGATACCGGGATATTTCAAAGGCTCTGCACTGAATTATGACAATTTTTCTGCAAACAACTCCAACGAGACAGGAAGCGACCTGGATTCACCTGCCTTGGCCACCAGCAGGGCGATCATTGTGGGGCTGATCCTCGGTGCCTTTATTCTCTTTGCTATCGTAGGTAATATCCTGGTCATTCTCTCAGTGGCTTGCAACAGACATTTAAGAATCCCTACGAACTATTTCATCATTAACCTGGCCATAGCTGACCTGCTGCTGAGTTTCACTGTCCTGCCGTTCTCTGCCACGCTGGAGGTGCTTGGCTACTGGGTTTTGGGGAGGATATTCTGTGACATCTGGGCAGCGGTGGATGTGCTGTGCTGCACAGCCTCTATTTTGAGCCTGTGTGCCATCTCCATCGACAGGTACATCGGGGTGCGGTACTCCCTGCAGTACCCCACGCTGGTCACCAGGAGAAGGGCGATTTTAGCTCTCCTGGGTGTCTGGGTCCTGTCCATGGTGATTTCCATCGGGCCCCTGCTGGGCTGGAAGGAGCCGGCCCCGCAGGACGACAGGGAGTGCCGGATCACCGAGGAGCCCTTCTATGCCCTCTTCTCCTCCCTGGGCTCCTTTTACATCCCTTTAATCGTCATCCTGGTCATGTACTGCCGGGTCTACATCGTGGCCAAGAGGACTACCAGGAACCTGGAAGCTGGGGTGATGAAGGAAATGTCCAACTCCAAGGAGCTGACCTTGCGGATTCACTACAAGCACGTTCACGAGGACTCCTTGAACAACACCAAATCCAAGGGTCACAACCCCAGGAACTCCTTAGCTTTCAAACTTTTAAAATTCTCCAGAGAAAAGAAGGCGGCCAAGACGTTGGGAATCGTGGTTGGCATGTTTATCCTGTGCTGGCTCCCCTTCTTCATTGTCCTGCCGCTGGGTGAGTTGGGGATGCGAGGGCAGGGGTTGGGGTGGGTTTGCTGGATCCCACAGACAAATCTTGGAAAGGAATCAGATGAATGAGAAGGAGATTCTGTAGGGAGAGCTGCAGTGAGCAGATGCAAGGAAGGGAATGAAAGGAAGGGAGCTCCCGATGTGCAAAGAGTCATGTTGAACTTTGGGAAGTGTGCAGCTGCACAGAGCTGCTCACCCGCAGTCCCCGGGGCCCGTGTCACCCCAGGGGACAGTTTCTCCAGGGTTCATATCTTGAATCCCCCTTTGTTGAATTGAATTAGGTGTCAGAAACAGCACCAAAATGCTTTACCCCAAATCCTAGATGAGACCAGAGAGCTGCAGCCCTGCAATGTTGGGGGTTCAGGTCACTGCCCCAGGTTTGGGATATAGCACAGTAGGATTTTGGCATTTTAAGGTGCCCTCACTGGAAATGAACTCAAGTAATTGTGAGGGGCAAAACTCCCCTGAGCTTCGGGAAGCTGAAAAGTTCTAGTTGTGAGGTCAAACATTACTGATCAAACCCCAAAAGCAAAGGACATCCCACAGATCCCAAGGAAGGTGCTCATTGGGGTCACCAGCTCTTCGTTCAGGCACTTTGGACACTGCCATGGGAGCTTTTGGCAGCCACTCTGTTCACTTTCAACTTCAAAATACTGTTCAAGCATTGACATAGCCTTAACACATTGCTCAGCGTGCCCAAAGCTGTGAAATGTTCTTGTTCTGTTTTTAATATTAGCACTGCCTCTGAAGGGGAGTATCTCAACATACTCAATTACTGAGCTCTCAGAAATATCTGTCCAAAATTCATTTCTCTGAGACAATCTGGCAGCCTAATTATGGAAAGAGGTGGATAGAGAAAGGGGAGAAAAAGCCTTTATTAATGTTCTGTATTTGTGTTTACTTAGTTACCCAACCAAAACATTTCTGATTGAGTGGTAAGCGAGTATTTTTAGAGATTGTTGTAGAAAACTAAACTGAGTTCAGCAGCCTGGTCCTAGTGGAGTATTATAAAACCATAATTTCTGTGTACCATTAAGAATCTTTACTGCTTCAGCTACTGCAGGGCAACTTTGTCATCTCTAGCTTACTATACTGAATTTTAAGATCTTTATGACTCGAGACTTGCATAAAGGTCACGTTAAGGATGTGAAACATTCCAGACAGAAGGAAAGCCGTGAGTAAAGTTCTCTTTGGCTACCGAAGTTTAAGTCCTCGTTCTGGCTCTTAGAGGAAGTTTCTAACATAAAACAAGCAAAAATACCCAGCTGTGGATGGAAATGTATTTCACCACATGTAGCAGTGCGAGATTTGTAGCAGCAGGTCCCGATCCCCTGGTACAGCAGATGCCCTCCTTGATTGTGAATTTTTGAAGGAAAAAAGCAGCTGTGAACACAGCAGCTCGTGGGGGTGGGTGGCAGGAGCCAGGACTGACACCCCTCACCCAGCCCAGCGAAAACAGACACAGGGCAGGAGCAAAGGGAGCCTCCAACCAGCTCCCAGTTCTTGACACTCAACGACTCAAGTGTCAGCTTTCCCTTTGAGGAGTTATTTCAAATCTCCTGGGCTCTCCGGGGGGTTTAGTGAGAGGCTGTTAAACCACCTGAGGGAGGATTGATAGCTTGGCCGGATGTGATTTTATCTCCTGTGTAAACTGTGCCGAGGCAGCAGTGGGTGACAGGCTGGAGCCTCCAGCGCAGCACTGGGGCTGGCACAGGGGCTGGGGGACAAAGCCAGAGCTGGGGACAGACCCAAAACTGGGGACAAACCCCTCTCTGGGGACCAAACCAGAGCTGGGGACCCCATCCCAGCCCAGGGCTGTGACCCCAACAGCCCCAGGGTGGGGGCACTGGCACCCCAGAGCCGAGGGCAGGAAGAGCTGCAGGGGTGAGCCCTTGGCAGTGCCACAAAACTGCTGGAATCCTGTTCCTGTCAGAAACCCTCTGGCTGGAAAAGGGGGACAGAGGGGGTCCACAGCACCCCATACAGGCTCCAGATGCATTTCCACAGGGGGTGTTTTCCCTTGGTTTTGCTGACTAGGAATAGGCTGGGTTTTTCCCTTGTCCCGGATTTTTCTTTTTAAATTTATGATGTAGCACTGTCCAACCCCTGTATTTTTATCTCCATGTATCAGTGCAGAGCCAATTGAGGATGTCAGGCATGATTCAAGCATTGCTCACTAGGACAGGTGGGAAAAGTCAGTTTCCTGACATGCACAGTGCAGCTGCTCTCAACTGAGGCAGTGGGGACAGAATTCCTAAGTGAGCTGCACTCTTCATAGCAGGAATGTCTTGCTTTGTGTCTTGAAGACACAATATTCAGTGAAATGCTATTAAAACCCTTTAGAGAGCACCCAGTGCTATGAAATCAGCTCCTGGGATAGGCCAACTGTAGAATCCAAAAAGTGCTGATGTTTTCCAAGCTCCCCACTGGTGCCTGGGCTGTCCAGCTGAGACAGCTCCCCTTGCTGCAAGGACAGGCTTCTTCCTCAGCTTCTCCTTCTCACAGCTCCTGTTTGCCCCAGTGACCCAAATCACAGCCTCACATCTGCATCCTTGCTATTTCTGTCTCTATTTCTCTGCTCCCTGTTCCCTCAGTAATTCCATGACTCTGCAGGAGGGTTTTGGCAAAGCAGCTCTGGATTTCTGTGGATCCAGCCTCAGAACATCTGCCAAGCTGGTAAATGTTATTTCTGCAGCACCACAGCCCCTGGTCTGAACAAATCTACTTAGATGTAGCAGAGTTTCCTTGGTATTCTTAGCAGTTCCTTGAGTTTCCCAGGCAAAATTGTTCTTCTTCTAGTCTGGCATTTCAATTTATTCCACAGCTCCCCGTTTGATATTCCAGCCCAGAGTTCCTCCATCAGGTGGCAGCTGTGCCTGGGAGCAGCTGTGGTGCTGAAAGCAGGCAGATTGCTTGGAAAAATGAAAAGAAATTGTATCAATGCTTCCAGAGCATTTTTCAAGCAAAAATCCCAAGGAAATCTCTGCATCCAGTGCAGATTGGAATTGCAGTCCTGACAGCACAGGCACTGAGCAGCATTACATCCTCAGCACTGAATTACCCCCAGTCAGGTCTGGGGCACTGAGCTGTGCTGCCTTCAGCACCTGGGGATGCAGAGCTGGGGTCAGAGAGAGCTCTGAGAGATTTGGGTTATTCCTGGATTGGATATTCTTTCTGCACAGCAGTGGAGCTGCAGAACATCCTGGCTCCACATTTATAAAAGCTCCCTGCCTGTGCAAACAGTCACCCTGCCACTCAAAATTGTTTGTGATTCACCATAAAAAATAAACTAAAGACATTTGTGTCTTTGAGACAACTTCTTGGGCCATAAATTCAGTGACTCAGCTTCGAGGAGTAAATATCTTGTTTTTTTAAAATAAATGTTTCTTTTCATCCCTTTAATACAAATTCTTCCTTGGGCAGCAGGACTACATTAAATATTCATTGCTGATAAATGATGAGTAAAAGAGATTATTTTTATTTAAAGGCTAGAGCCCTGCAGAACCAAGGTAACTCATTAAAACTCCCTCCTTTAAACAATGGAGGGACCAATTTTGGTCAATACCTCTGTTTTAAAAATGAATGCAAAATGAAGGATTGTATAAGGAGAGGTTTGGTGTCGCTCCTGTAAATTAAGATATCAGAGCAGACTTCCCAGTCTCCTCCCAGACATTCCCAGAGGGAAAACTCACCAGGCACTAAACCAGGGCACTTCCCCAGCCTGCTGCATCATTCCAGGGGAGATCAGAGCAGCGTCCACTGCCCAGTTCAGAGCCTGCTCCCACAGATCCTGCAAAGAAAAATAAAATTCCTGGAACTGAGCCGACATGGGAGAGGTCCCAGCAGCCCCAGGATGAAGACACACCTGGTGGGACTGTCACTAAGGATCTGGCTTTTGGAATCTCTCTGTAAGTAATAGAAAAGAACATAAAATGTTCTGCACATTGAAGGTCAGCCAACATGAAATTATTCCTAAAATAAAATGCTGTTTAAGTACAGAATGTAGATTTATGTTATGTCAGGCCAACCTCTGAAATACCAAATTAGGCCCCCTGGTTTCCATGGGAAACCCTTCCAGGCCTTAGGTCTGGTGCTGGCAGTGCCACTGGGCTCTGCTCTCTGCAGGGCTTTAGGCCTGGCTTATCTTCACCTCATTGGCCTCCTCTTCCCCTCCCTGAGCAGTCCAGCTCTCTCGAATCGATGCCCTGGAGTTAATAGTTACAGAATTCAGATAAATTAGTGAGATGTGGCAATCTGGCAGGTCAATCCTGGGGCAAAGTTCAGCTGACAGGAGACAGCAGGAACTGGACAATCAAACATCTGAGGGCATTCACTGAGCAGCACGGAGTGTTTTGGCACGTGGAGAGCAGCAGATCACTTTGGGATGACTTCTTTTCCTGCTGAAATAGCCTCCCTTAAGCCCTGGCTTAAGCCTTTGCTTTGCAAAGGGTATCAGTTACCAGTCACTTACAGACGTCTGGGGTTTAGGACAAAGTTGTTATCAAAGCAGGGGAAACTGCACAAATTCCTGGGTAATTCCCCTGCAGGCTTTGGATTTGTTTGTCAGAGGAACGAAGGGAAATCCTACAGTGGTCAGTGTCACAGAAACAAATACACAGAGCAGTGCAGAAAAACCACAGAGAAATCACCCAGGGCTGACTGTTCACCCCAGGGATGGCAACAGCTCCTGGGTCAGGAGGACAGAGAGGTCCAAGGAGAAAAAACTGAGGACTGAGGCAGTGAGAGGAAATCAAAGGCAGGAGGGAAGGGAGTCTCAGAGGAAATGTTGCTTTTAGCAGGGCAGTTGGACATTTGGTCCTTACCCTCTCAGAGGGGTCTGCAAACACTTGAGCTGCTCAGGCTGGAGGGCACAGGAGCAGCACTGGGGAAAGGGACACAAATCCAGGTGGTCCTAAATCACCTGAGGCCAGAGCTCAGGGTCTCAGGTGCTTCAGGTGAGATGCTGCCAGGACCAAAGAGCCAGGAGGTTTTCCACATCTTCACTAAAACAATCCTGCATGAGCTGCTGCAAGGTTTGGAGCTGTTTTATTGGGCTTCCAGGTGAGCCCCAGGAACTGGAAAGCAAGAACCACCCATCTCTGAGGGAGCAGAGACAAAACCTGTGCTGGAGATTCATCCAGCACCTCTGGAACAGTGCTGGAAAGCAAGAACCACCCATCTCTGAGGGAGCAGAGACAAAACCTGTGCTGGAGATTCATCCAGCACCTCTGGAACAGTGCTGGAAAGCAAGAACCACCCATCTCTGAGGGAGCAGAGACAAAACCTGTGCTGGAGATTCATCCAGCACCTCTGGAACAGTGCTCAGCTCCATGCTGGAGCTATTTCCCACCAGCCATGGCCAAGAGAGATTGGCTCAGCTGTCAGGCAGAAGCAAGGAGGAGAGAAAACACCAGAGCATGTTCAGTAATTGCAGATATTTAAGTACAATAAATGAAATGTCAGCAGACTCAGATTAGCTTTTCTAGACTCCCTCAATCAGCTAATCCCTTACAAAACAAGGATAATCTTGGCTCGTGGGCTGTCTAGTCAGGAGCTGCTGGAGTCTGTAACTGTTTTGGACTAAATAATAACAACAATAATGCTGTGCTTGTGTCCCTGTGCACTGCCAGCTTTAGAGACTGAACAGGATTCTGACCAAGACTGATCTTGGTTTATCATATTTGTCTGAGGGCAGCACAGTTTAAACACAGGTGAGTTCTCTCAGTGGTGTAAGTCACAGCTGAGAGGTGGTGCCCAGGGCAGTAATTCTGTGTTTAAGTCCAAGGCACTGTCCCTTTGGAAATCAAATGTAGCTGCTGTGCTTTGCAACTGCTCGTAATGCAAGGAGGTGAAGCAGCTCTGGGGTTTAGGAAAGCATCTCGTGCCTATCTGTACTCCTTGAAGTCCTGGCTTTATTTTGGCCACTCCAGATAAGTTTCTATTTTCAGAGCCTTTCAAAAGCTCTCAAATTTGAGTCATTGTGAATGAAGTTCATGCTGTTCTCACTGCAGTGATTTGATCATCTGAAATATGAGGCATCTGCTACAGGTTGTCAGTCCTAGGACATAAATTCCTCACAACCAAGACACTATGGAGCACTGAGCAACCTGGGATGGTGGAAGGTGTCCCTGTCCATGGCAGGGAGTGGAACTGGATGAGCTTTAAGGTCCCTTTAAACCAAATCATTCCATGATTCCAGGATATCCATGAGGCACCTATCACTACTCTGAGAATGACAGCTGCCAGACTTGGAGCCCCATCAGATTTGTATGCTATCCATTGTTACATATAATTCCTGCAGTTTCCCCTTCATTTTCCTTATTGAATTTGATTCTGCTTGTTTTGGATGCTCTCTGTGTTTCTCAAGATCATTTTTCACTGTTTTCCAGCTGTTTTCTCTGTTATCCTAATCCTCTTCTCCAGCAGCCTCCCAGCTTGACCAACCCTTAGTTTTATAACCATCCTCTCCACTTCATCATCTACTGTTTGTAAACATCTACTGTTTGGGGTTTTTTTCCTATATTAAATAAGTCCAGGGGAATGTAAACAAACACTGGCTGCTGGAAGGGAAGGAATCAGGAGCTTTAGAAATCCAATTAGCTCTAAAACCTTGGCACGCTGGCTTGGCTGAGCCCGTGGTGCGAAGGGCTGCAGGAAGCTGAAACGAAAGGCAAGCACATCCTTTCAGCACATTCTAACTCACTACAGCTCTGCTCAGGGGCAGATCATTGCTCCTGCAGGGAGGACTGTGCTGGCTGTGCACACAGGGGAGGTAACTCAGCCATCAGCAGCTTCCAGGAGTCGTGGCTCCTGCAGGAACCAAGGGGGAACACGGAGGTTCCCAGCCTGGAAAGTCTCGTGCTGGTCACAGCACAGACCTGATCCATCACTTTTCCCAGGGAAAGCTCCACCATCAGGCAGATTCCTCGCACAGCAAGGCTCGTTTCTGCACCAGCTGACTCCTGGGGGACAGATGGAGGTGGGGGTTGATGTTGGTGAGGTTTCCTGTGTTCCCTGTCTCAGGACTCAGCTGTTACCATTTGGTGTTTTGCAATGCTTTCCCTCGCCAGAGCAGTTTTTAAAACCTTGGAATTTTCTCTTGAAAAGCTCAGATTTAACTCCAGTCAGAATGGCCCCAATCTGCACCAAAACGGAATCTCTGAAAGAAGATTGGCCTTGGATTGCCTTCCAAGGATACCTGTACCCACTCACTAATTACCAATTCTCTCTTTCTATTTTATGGTGTGCAAACAAGGGGGTTTGGAAACACTTCATTTTCAACCCGTTATCAGTAGAGAGAAGGAGTTTCATGTCATGTGGCTCTTTAATCTTCAGACAATGGCAAAGGCATGCAGGTCCCCAGTTTCCCAGCTGGAATATCCAGTGGCACACAGCAAAGCCCTTACATGACTCTGTGGTACCGTTGTACTGCAATAAATCCAGATGTTGAATTTGTTCCAGGAAACTGGAAAGGAGCTCTACACACTCCCCTCTAGGTGTGTTTTCATTTCAGCAAAACTGGATTAGGAAGACTTTGAAATGCAATTCCTTTGTAAGGCACAGAAAACAGCCCCTGACAGCCCCAAATTCATCCCTAGTGACTTGTCCTTAAATCCAGGGAATCCACGGTACTCGTCCCCAATTATTATCTAATCTAAGTATCAAATTCTGAGCAGAACTGATCATTCTATGAGTAATTTATTATACTTAATTGATATCAAACCCACAGTGCATTAAAAATGAATGTTTAATTAAAACCTCCTTCAGTGAATAGTTTTCTTAATTAAGAGTGCAACAATTAAGCCATTCCAGAAGATTTTGCTGCTGCCCACCCTGATGTTTTAAGGACTTTTCCCAGGTCCACTAAAGCCCTTAGGAGCCTTTTCAAAGGGTTTCAAGGACTTCCCTGACGCCAGTGGACTCTGAATTTTAATGTCTCAGCGGTGCTCTGCCTCCATATTCTGCAGAATATGTGAGCAGAATTAATATGGCAAATTGTTTCCCACAGTGTTCCCTAATTTCATTGAGGAGATTGACTGACTTTCTCTGTAATAAAGCATCCATTATAAAGAACCAGTCAGACCCTAAATGAAATTAGTTCTTCCTAAATAAAATACTTCTTAATTCCTTTTTATGATACTTGCTCAGTGTATCTCCAAGCTCAACAGCTCCATCAAGCCTGGGGACTGTGGGCAAAAAACTGATTCCTCCAAAGTGATTTTCTGAAATATTTCCCGTTCTCCACTTGTGCTTTGCAAAATCTCGTTGGTGTCAGTGGTGCAGTGGGAGGGAGATTGTGGTGCTGTGATTAATGAATCTAGGGTTAGTGTCAAGAAATAAAAGTGAGCAGAAAATGCTCATCCCTTGGAGCGAGGCTGTTAAACGTGGAACACCAGAAGAGCAATCGCTTGGAGCAGGGAAATCCCTCTGGCCACCCCACAGGGAATAAATCACTGAGGAGACAACCA
Organism: Motacilla alba alba; assembly: GCF_015832195.1. Lineage (NCBI taxonomy): Eukaryota > Metazoa > Chordata > Aves > Passeriformes > Motacillidae > Motacilla > Motacilla alba. The sequence goes on from NC_052028.1 coordinate 17,119,617, forward strand.
CATGCAAATTTTCCAGGCACTTTAAAGAGCAGTTTAAATCAGCGCAGGGCTGATTTAATCTCCTTATCAGGCTGCAGTGGGGCAGTGATTGGAGATTAGAGCAGGAAATATCAGTCTGGCGTGCAGGTGTGTCCAGCAGGCTTTGCTTTAGCATCAAAACAGCCCACACTTGATTGCTCCTGACAGGTTGATGCAGCTAAATAGAAGGTACCTTAGTTAATTAAAACAAATAAATAAAATTAAAGATCAGCATTTAGCTGCAATAGTAGAAAGGTTTTGAAACTGAGAAATTCAGGAGTAAGTTCTTGTGTGATATAGATGAGAGAGGCACGACTGGTTTATCTGCGTTGGTTCCCAGTTCTTATCTCTAGACTTTCCCTCATTTCATCTGGCCTGTAAAATTCCTTGTTATTTATTTATTTTGTTTATAGCATTTTCTCTGTCCACGTTTAATCTGACTAAAATTATTTAAATTTGGTAGAGGAATGTGTTACAGCTTTTCAGCTGTTACAGCATCAGACAAAGGCAGACCTTTCAATCCACCTCTGTGGATTCCAATTTGCACCTGAGAAAAAATAGAGACTCCTGAGCCCCTTCATAAGGTTTGCTGGGCTTTAAGAGCTGAAAATAATTTCTATTTTAAAGGAATTCCAGAAAACAATTTAAGAATTTTATCAGTGTGAGCTCCAAGAAGTTCCTTGTACATCATGGTGCTTTGTAGCTGTTTTGTAAAGCCACAGAGCTTCCCTTTTCCCTAAACTGAAGGGAAACATTAGCAATTATCACTTACAAAATAAACCTGCAAAGGCTTTGCAGCTGAGCATGGGGAAGATTCAGCAGCATCCTCCTCATCTTGGCTGCAGCTATAAACTCAGATCAGCTTTTCCTGAAGCTCTGTAAGAATGTAATGGCTCATTCCATGGAATCCCAGGAATTGTCACTGAATCCTTCATGTGAGACGTGCAGGAGACACAGTTCTGGGAGCTGCACTGATTTGGTGCATGCTGGAAATTTTTCAAAAGCATTTCATGGTTTCTCTGATGTTTGACACGTTGTGCTCTGTAATTCCTGCAGCATCCATCAGGATGGAGGCAGGACCTGCAGGATCTGCAGCTGCTGCACAGAAAAGGCTCTGGCCAAACCCTACAGATCATTGCCAGCAGCACCCCCTGAGGGACAGGGGCTCACCCTGCAGGAGTCCTGCAAAACCCTGAAGTGCAGAGTCATGAGGAAATCCCTTAAAACTCTCCATTTAACCCTGAGTTCCTCAGCTGCAGGGCAGACCAGCCCTGGCACCATTCCCAAACTCTGCCAGGATCAAATCTGGGATCTGGCTGCACAGGACCCTCCGTGCAGGGAGTGCAGCCCAGGCCTGGCACCATTCCCAAACTCTGCCAGGATCAAATCTGGGATCTGGCTGCACAGGACCCTCTGTGCAGGGAGTGCAGCCCAGGCCTGGCACCATTCCCAAGCTCTGCCAGGATCAAATCTGGGATCTGGCTGCACAGGACCCTCTGTGCAGGGAGTGCAGCCCAGGCCTGGCACCATTCCCAAGCTCTGCCAGGATCAAATCTGGGATCTGGCTGCACAGGACCCTTCAGGCAGGGAGTGCAGCCCAGGCCTGGCACCATTCCCAAGCTCTGCCAGGATCAAATCTGGGATCTGGCTGCACAGGACCCTCTGTGCAGGGAGTGCAGCCCAGGCCTGGCACCATTCCCAAGCTCTGCCAGGATCAAATCTGGGATCTGGCTGCACAGGACCCTCTGTGCAGGGAGTGCAGCCCAGGCCTGGCACCATTCCCAAACTCTGCCAGGATCAAATCTGGGATCTGGCTGCACAGGACCCTCCGTGCAGGGCGTGCAGCCCAGGCCTGGCCCCACACACGCTGTGCTGGCTGTGCTGGCACCCCAGAGCTGTTACCCAGGAGCAGAGGAAGTGCTCTTGCATAGTTTTGAGGCCCCAGGCACGACCTCTGCATGTCTGTGAGATGGGAACAGTGCCCAGAATCACATCCCTCCCCTCCTGACAGCCACCACTGACTCAGCTGCTTTCACAGCCCAGCTAATCCGAAACACTCCAGAGGAAAAGGTTCCTTCCCAGCCAGGCTGGGCTGTCAGCCTCCATTTGAAAGGCTCTGCAAACCTGACTCCAGTTCCTGACAGAGGAATTCTCTCCTGGATCCCCACTCCTTGGTCACTTGAGGCAGACACAGAGGTGGTTTCCCAGATGGATAACAGAGTCAGCTCTGTTTGCCATAAAAACCTCATACATTCTTTTCTCCAGTCCCATTTGCTAAATTTAGCTGATCAATTACCACTGAAAGTACAGGAAGTGGATTCCCCAGTGTGAGCTTTTGTTTGGTTGTGAAGGGAAGGGGAAGTGTTCACAGAATAACCTCTTGGTCGGGGTCACACCATTTTTATGAATGCCTGAGATGTGGGAAGTTCCCCAATTGAGTTCATGTTTCGGGAGGTTTGTACTCTCAGTAATCTGAATAAACGGAGGGGCATTCAGGAGCTGCCAGAGGATGTATTAGAAGTTTTAAGGTGTGTCTGGAAATGCTCTTTTTGAGGGGCTTTTCTTTAAAAGTGACCTTTGAAAGCTCTTTGAAGAAGGCACAGCCTTATTCCTTGTGTGCCTCGTGCAACAGCCTGGACAAGGGAGGTTTAATCCATCCCTGGGATCAGGAGATGTTCCTGCAGCAGGTGTGGGCCTAGAAACACAAGGATTGCTTCTTTTTTTTTACCCTTCATCAATGATGTGCTCCTTTCTCTTTCAGATGGGAAACATTTCCTTATTAGCTTTAAAAATAACATTTTAGTACCAAAAGACCAACACTGAAAGCAAGATGCATAAAAAAGTTTTAAAGCACAGATTGTAACAGTGATCTGATGAGCACATTCCCTTCCTGAAGGCAGACCAACCCTTTATCTCAGATATTCTCTGCTTGTTTCCCCTGGACAGGATCCCTGTTTTCAGCTCTGAAGCCCCCTGAAACGATCTTCAAGGTGATTTTCTGGCTCGGCTACTTCAACAGCTGCTTGAACCCCATCATCTACCCCTGCTCCAGCAAGGAGTTCAAGAGGGCTTTCATCCAGATCCTGAGGTGCCAGTGCCACCGGCGCAAGCAGCTGGGCTGGTGGCCCTACAGCTACAGAACCTGGAACCGCTGCTCCCTGGAGCACGCCCGCAGGGATTCCCTGGAGGACAGCGGCAGCTTCCTGAGCGGCAGCCAGAGGACTTTATCCTCGGCATCGCCCAGCCCCGGCTACGTGAGCAGGATCAGCCAGCCGCAGCTGGAGCTGTGCACGCTGCACGAGTGCAGGGACTGCAGCTCCCTGCTCAGCCCGGCCCGGCAGAGCGGCGGGCAGCAGGGCCACTGCCACTTCTTCACCTTCCAGCCGCTGCCCGAGCACAACGGGCACGGCCCCGCCGCCGGCCCGGGCTCCGGCCGGGAGCCCCCGGGCACGCCCTGAGCGGCGGCGCTGCCGGGAGAGCCCCGCTGGACGGGCGTTCCGAGCGCTCCGTGCCCTCCGCACGCTGCCCTGCCCGTGGCCGGCGAGGCCGCGGACCCCGCTGGAGCGGAGGAGAGCTCGGGAAGGAGCGGGAGGGACAGGAGGCTTCGTGCCACAGCGGTGCCCGGAGCAGGGGCTGCCCGGATTCCCGGTAATTCCCAGAGAAACTACTGAAGCCAGAGGGCAGGGAGGGTGCAGGGCCCAGGGAAGGGCACAAGGGACTCCTCAGGTGGCCTGGGAGAGCCGAACAGCCAGACACACCCGGGTGGAGAGAGGGTGACATGGGGTGGGCAGGGAGCGGGGGTGCCCAGCTGGGCCAGGGTGGGAAGGGATGGATGGATGATGGATGGATGGATGATGGATGGATGATGGAGGATGGATGATGGATGGATGATGGATGGATGATGGATGGATGGATGGATGATGGATGGATGGATGATGGATGGATGATGGAGGATGGATGATGGATGGATGATGGATGGATGATGGATGGATGATGGATGGATCGATGGATGATGGATGGATGATGGATGGATGATGGATGGATGGATGATGAATGGATGGATGGATGGATGGATGATGGATGATGGATGGATGGATGATGGATGGATGGATGATGGATGGATGATGGATGGATGATGGATGGATGATGGATGGATGATGGATGGATGGATGATGGATGGATGATGGATGGATGATGGATGGATGATGGATGGATGATGGATGGATGGATGGATGGATGATGGATGGATGGATGATGGATGGATGGATGGATGGATGGATGGATGGATGATGGATGGATGGATGGATGGATGGATGATGGATGGATGGATGGATGGATGGATGGATGATGGATGGATGATGGATGGGGATGGATGGATGATGGATGGATGATGGATGGATGGATGGATGGATGGATGGATGATGGATGGATGATGGATGGATGATGGATGGATGGATGGATGATGGATGGATGGATGGATGGATGATGGATGGATGGATGATGGATGGATGGATGATGGATGGATGATGGATGGATGGATGGATGATGGATGGATGGATGGAGCAATGAGGAAGGCACTGCGGTCATTCCTCTCCAGGTTGTCCCTGGCTCTGCCCATAATTCCCAATTGTTCGGTACATCGCTGTACACTCGCACTTTAGAAATGGAAAACAATGATTAAAAGAATTTCTCAACAATTGAAACACTTGCTCCTGTTACTGTAGGGCTGGAATTCAGCACCATCCCTCATCAGGATTGTCTCTACAAAATAAAACACTCATGGCCACTAACGTTGCCACTGTGGCTCGTGGGATGCCGTTGCTTCCCTCGTCACCAACACCCGTAACTCTTCCATCAGGAATTAGTTACAGGAGTTCCTTCACCAGGATCTCTTTGTCAGTTTGAAAATTGGGGGGAAACTCCACGTGGATCTGAAGGAGGGGCTGCAAAGATTACAGAGGAGAAAGTCTGATATGCCACCTTAAAACACGAAACTTGAGCGAGGCCACCTGACTTGTCCAGATGAGATCTATTCTGAATATCTTCATTTTTCCCACTGGAATTTTTTACAACCTCCACCAGGCAAAGCCAGCCCAAACGAGGCTGTACAAATCACCCTCTTCCTTATGTTAGTCCTTCTTTTGATGCAATGTTTTCCTTTAAAGGAAAAGCTATTTGGGCCAGGGCACAATCCTGAGGCCTTGTGGGACAAGCCCATTTTTTATTACAGCAAACTGGGTTTGCCAAGCAGAACACGCGGTGGCAGTGGCACATGGTGGTATCTTTTCTGTGCTCATTCACAGACTTTCTGATGAACACACTCTGTGGGCAAACAGGTTTGCCTCTCTGAACAAATTGCTGCCGTTTAGCACGGAAGGTGTTCATAAAACACTGAATTTCCCCAGGTTAAGCTGCTGTGTGGAGCTTCATCCCTGAGCAGGGGCTGCTCCAGAGCCACTCAGTGGAGAGGCCCAGCTGGAATGGCTCAGGGAGCTCTGTCACAGCCCAGCTGTACAGAAATTAAACCCATTAGGCTTCAGTGCACTCAGCTCTCAATGTGCTGCTTATTTGTGAGGAGAGTTCTGCTAAAATCAATCCAGCTGAATGAGGCTGGAGCTGGAGAGCATCCTCTGCTTCCTCTGCTCTTTGGAAATGCAGCTCCCCATTATCTTTACAAATGTGATGGCGAGAGGAGAGAGAGGACATTGGTATCACAAAGTACAGTTCCAGCCTGGGAAATGTCAAAAGAGCAACTTTCTATTCAGCAGCTGAGCTCTGTGCTCTCGGTTTGTGTGCTTGACTTTCACCCCAGACAAATGAGCAGAAAATTGCCCAGCGCAGGAGATAATCACAGCAGTTATGGGATGGAATAATGGGTGTGCTCACTGCAGTGCTCCTTATCCCACACACTGACCAGGGAATCCCCAGGGAATGCAGGGATTCTGGCTGGATTCACTCCGCAAGGGCTGCTCACCTTCTTCCAGCTCCACATTCCAGAGGGCAGGGCATGGAGCTCAGGGCTGCTGCAGCACACGAGCAGCACCTGCAGCTGGGGAGGCAGAGAGAAACACCTCAGGATGGGGACACTCACCACACTGCCTTTGTGAAATGCTTGCGCCCACTGGGATTTTGGGGACTGGAAGGCTGCGGTTCCACCAATCCCAGGACAACAGGTTTGTCTGCTTGGGTGGGAACTAAACTGAGGGATAAACCAGGTTTGTCTGCTTGGGTTTGAATTAAACTGAGGGACAAACCAGGTTTGTTCTGCTTGGGTGGGAACTAAACTGAGGGACAAACCAGGTTTGTCTGCTTTGGTTTGAATTAAACTGAGGGATAAACCAGGTTTGTTCTGCTTGGGTTTGAATTAAACTGAGGGACAAACCAGGTTTGTCTGCTTGGGTTTGAATTAAACTGAGGGACAAACCAGGTTTGTCTGCTTGGGTGGGAACTAAACTGAGGGATAAACCAGGTTTGTTCTGCTTGGGTTTGAATTAAACTGAGGGACAAACCCAGTGTCCCTGGGCAGAAAACAGGGCTATGATGCCAATTTGTGTCACTGTGACAGAGACAGCTTCCCCTGCACCACTCTGCTCTCCTGCCTGGGTTAAAGCAGAAAATTTCATTATATTTTTACTCAGGTCGAATCTGTGACCTGGCTTTTCCCCAGAATGGCCAAAATTCCAGTGCCACATAAGTGGAAGGAGACAGGGAAAGGAAACCTGGGGCTGTTACTGGGAATTTCTTACAACAAAACCCACTGGCTTGAGCTGTGAAGAACATGCTCACTGTCTAGCAATTCCCAGAATCTTTATAGCACTCCAGCCAAGACATAGAGAAAAAGAGAATGGATATTCAGAATTAATAAGAATCCATCACTGTTTCTCTAATAAGTCAGCCTAAAAAGCGGATGTAGTAAAACTTTAATTTATGGCTGTGATTAAAAAGCCTTTAATTGCCTATTTCACAATTTCCTTTCAAAACGTTCTTTGGGAAGCACAATCATTTGATTCCACTGAGACTTGTGTGCAAATGTTTAATTCTGGTGAAGAACCTGAACTTTCTGTGACCTCCTTCCAGAAAATGGAAATTATTTTTTCCTTTCCTTGATTTGTTCAGCTTTGGTTTCTTCACTGCGAAGATCAAAAAAGCTGTCCGGAGAAGTAAATTTAACATGCGGCCTGGAGCCTGGGGTAGTTGTGCAACATTTGTCCCTCTCCCCAGGGGCTGAGAGTCCAGCCCTGCCCCGCTGGCACCGAACGGGCCCGGTTTGGCACGGGCGGAGCGGGGAGCGGGCTTGGACAACCCAACATCGCCACCTGCGGGATTGCTGCGCCCGGGAGAGGCGCAAATCCCCCGATCCCTGCAGCCCCCGGGCTTGACACGGCACCGATCCCGCCTTTCCAGCAGCAAGGCTTCCCCTGAGGGCAGGGGGGAGCTGGGGATCTGGGGTTCAATAATTATAATAAAACATTACATATAAAAATTAGAATTATTTAGAATTATGTATAATTTATAATCTATTTTAATTATAGTATAAAATTAAAATAAATAATATTATGGTAGATAATATAGTATAATATTATAATAGTATATAGTATTATAATTATCGTATAAAATTATAATAAATAATTTTATATATTATATATATATATATAATAATGGGGAGGTATTTCCCAAATTCTGGGGTTTATCAATTCCAATTATCACCTGGCTCGTGTTGAATCTTCTGCTGTAGGCAGCAGTATTTAGGAACTTCTAAGGAACCACTCAAGTGCAAAACCTCCCAGGTGTGTGGCTGGTTTTATCCAAGGGTGCTGTTCCATCCCCAGGCACAGCTCAAGCCTCCTTTGGGGCTCAGATTTGGAATATCTAAACGCTTTAATGTTGTGTGAAACCAGAATGGGGTGTGAGGCTGAGCAAGAGGAGCACCATCGCAAAGTTCCAGGGGGAAACCCAAATATTCCTGAGCTGTATAAACATGAAATATTCACGGGGAGAAGCAGGTCCTGGGGATCTCGTGGGGCTGGACACGGCCAAGAGCTGGGGCTGCACCTGGATCGGGGAAATTCCTGGGATCAGGCCAGGCTGGGGAGGCACGGGTGGGCAGAGAGGTGGTGGGGGAGAGCTGGGCGTGGAAAATGAACCCCTGCAGCTGGGCTGGCCCCAGCGGGCAGCAGGAGGGGCTGGGATGGAGCCCCTCAGGTGAGAGCCCACCTGCAGGGCTGGCCCAGCACAGGGAGGGGCCGGAGCTGCTGAGCCAGGCCGGGATGAGCAGGGGATGGAGCGGCTCTGCTGGGGGAAAGGCTGGGACAGCTGGGATCCGTCACCGGAGAGGAGAAGCTTCGGGGTGAGCTCAGTGCGGCCTCACAGCGCCTGAGGGAGCCAACAAGAAACACGGACAGAGATTTACACCAGCGCGGCCCTGGGGACAAAGAGGCCACAGGTGGGACCAGGCACCTGCCTCACCTGCCCTCACCTGCCCACACCTGCCTTCCCCTGCCCACACCTGCCTTCCCCTGCCCTCACCTGCCTTCTCCTGCCCTCACCTGCCCTCACCTGCCTTCACTGCCCTCACCTGCCTTCTCCTGCCCACACCTGCCCACACCTGCCTTCTCCTGCCCTCACCTGCCCTCACCTGCCCACACCTGCCTTCACTGCTCTCCCTCAGCTGCCCCACCTCACACAGAGAACTACAGTTCCCGGCATGCTCCGCGCGCACCCCTTCGCCCATTGGCTGTCGCTGCCGGAAGCGGCGCGCACGTGCCGGGGGCGTGGCGGAAGCCGGAAGCCGGAAGCGCGGCTGGCGCAGGTGAGTGCGGGCCCGGGGCTCGGGGGTCCGGGGGGGCCCGGGGGGGCCGGGGGCGGTGGCCCCGATCTGCACCGGCCCCTCCGCTCCGGGCAGCGCGGGGCGGCCGCTGCCAGCCGGGCACGGCGCCCCGGGGGTCGTGGTGGGGCCGGAGGGGCCGCGCTGGGCTGAGCCGTGCCGGGAGCGGGGCCGGGCCCGCGGGGCTGTGCCGGGCCGGCCCCGGGATCCGAGCTCGGCAGCTCCCGCACTCGCGGGCGCAGTGCCCCGGCCCCGTGTCCCTGCACGGGACATGGAATCCGGGGAAGTTTCCCCCGCCCCGAGAGATCCGAGTTTCCCTTAGGGACGTCAAGAGCGCTTTAAAGATTTGTAAATGCGGGTAAGAGAAATGAAATCATTAAGTACACGTAGATGTGTATAAAAGTGCAAGGGGAGGGGGCAGAGCAGCGCCAGGCTGTGCACCAGGCCCAGCACGGGCACCAGAGCCCAGCAATTCCCCTGCCCCGGAGGCAGAAGTGCCCTGGGCAGAGCCCAGCCCTGAGCAGAGCCCAGCGCGGGGCTGCAGTCTCCTCCCGGGGTGCTCCAGAGGACACCCCCCGTGCCCTGTGTTTGGGAGTGCAGGAGCTGGCCCCAGTGACCCTCTGTGGTCCCCTCCAGGCTCACCCCCGGGGTGCTGGGATTCATTTGCTGACAGTCTGTTAATGATGATTGTTGAGTGTCCCTCCTTTCTCATTCCAGGAGCACAGCATGGAAGGATTCCAAGCTGCAAGCCCACCTGAGGAGGCGCTGAATCACCTGAAGCTGTCGGATCTGAAGGCTCCAGAGACTGGCCCCAGAGATGCCCAGCAGCCCCAGAGCCTGGGCAGTGGCTGTGCCCCCTCCCCTGGCCAGGATCCCACAGAGGAGTGTTTCCATGACTGTCACGACTCCTTTGAGGCCAAAGGAGCTGTGCTGGATGATGAAGGGCACGTTCAGGATGATGGGAGTAGCTCCAGGAAGCAGCCAGAGCTAGAGGAAGAATACTTGCTAGAACTAGAGAAAGATATGCCAGAGGAGGAGAAACAGGTAATGCAGAGCACGGAGATCTGTGTGAGGTGATCTGTGTGAGGTGATCTGTGTGAGGTGATCTGTGTGAGGTGATCTGTGTGAGGTGATCTGTGTGAGGTGATCTGTGTGCAGTGATCTGTGTGCAGGTATGAAATTCTCTGTGCAGAGATCTGTGTGCAGTCAGTGCAGGTGTGAGGTGATCTGTGTGCAGGTGTGAGGTGATCTGTGTGAGGTGATCTGTGTGAGGTGATCTGTGTGCAGAGATCTGTGTGCAGGTGTGAGGTGATCTGTGTGCAGTGATCTGTGTGCAGGTATGAAATTCTCTGTGCAGAGATCTGTGTGCAGTCAGTGCAGGTGTGAGGTGATCTGTGTGAGGTGATCTGTGTGCAGTGATCTGTGTGCAGATTTGTAGTGATCTGTGTGCAGTCAGCGTTGGTGTCTGCGGTGCTCTGGGGCTGACACGAGGCACCTTTACAGCCCTGGAGTGCCTGGTTTGACTGTTGTAAATTCCCTCTTTTAGGTTACAATGTTTGTGCCTTTCCTTGCTGCTCTGACTGCTCCGGTTCCAGGGCAGGCCTTGTGTGCCTCGAGCAGTGGCTGAGGTGGCTGTGACTCAGAAATTGGTAATTTCAGCAACAAAACTCTCCCTGTTCCTGCTGTTACTGTCTGTGCATCCCCTGAGTGCCTGCAAGGTGCCTCTCCAGAACTCAGCAGGTTTCAGGATGGTTTTCCTGAAGGGTTGGAACTCAGGGAGCAGGGGTTCAGTTGGAATAGATCCCTGTGGGTTATTGGGGCTTTAACCAGACAAACCCACATTCGATCTGTGGGATTGTTTGCTTTCTCTGCTGGCACATTGGGCAAACTCATCCTGCAGCAGGGAACAGACAAATGCAGCTTTTCATCTGTGGAACCAATCTTTGTGCTGATATAGAAGTGCCTTGAGGGGGAAAAGCAGTGCTGGGGAAGGACAGTTGGGGTAAGTCTCCTTGGAGCAGGAGTGGGGCTGGAAGCCCTGCTGGGCTCTGCAGGAGCTGCTGGGAATGCCTTTGGATCTCAGTGCCTCAGTGTGGGCTCTGAGTGGGCACAGTGATGCTGCCAGCTGTAACTCCGTGGTGGAGAATGGGGGTGGCAATGTCAGGAGGTGTTCTGGGGCATCCCTTGGAGGATTTTAGTGCAAGTCCCTGCCCAGAGCCAGGGGCATCTCTGGCCCAGCCCCTCTGGCTCCCTGTGCTGCTGTTTAACTCTCCTTTTGTCCTATGTTTAATTAGAATCTCCTTTATTGCAGAGCCCTGAGCATCCTGGAGCCCTCTGGGAAGTCAGGGTCTTGTTGTTGCTGGTGTAGGAAGGAGTTTGTTTGATTTGGGGGTTTTTGCCCAAAACAGGGCATTCTCCACATGCATCTCTCAGGTGATGAGCAGAGGGCAAAAATCCTTCCTTGACCTCAGACATAAAAATCATTTCATTGCCCTTGGGTGTTTTCCAGTGTGAGTGAGCAGTCCCTTTTTTCTCCTTGTGTTTGTTCCTGTCCAGTGAGGAGCACTGTCATCGTGAGTCACGCTGGGGCTGCAGCACCAGCCTGGGACTTGAGAGCTGCAGAGGAAAACTGCTGAAAACTGGGGGGAATTGTTCTGGAGCTGAACTCTGGAAAGAGCAGCAAGCCTGGCGATTGGCTGAGTTAATTTTCGTGCTGTTCCTGGTTTGGGTGTATTTTTAGATAATCATCTCATTTTGCACGTGGATCTTTGCCCGCTGTCAAATGACCAAAATAATTGGGAATGCTGAATGTTGGCACCCAGCTTTGTGGAGCTCCACTGAAAGGGGCTCTGGGAGTGCAAAACAGCAACTGCTTCAAACTGGGCAGGTTTCCTCAGAGGAAGGCGGGAGGCAGCTGCAGCTCTCATCTTTCTGCAGGTTATTTCCAGTGGCGTTGAGCAACTCTGCTCTTCAGGGGGGTTTGTGATTTCAGCTACCCAAACTGAGGGATTCTGTCTCACCAGCACCACAAGTTGTGCATCAGCAGGTTTTGGTGTTCCATGGAGAGATTTCTGCCTCTTGCAGGTTTTCAGATGTAGTTTTTTTCTCGAGCAGAGTATTGCTGGTATCTGACCCAAGCAGAGCTGCAGAGCTCTGAATGCAGAGCGGGATCAGGAGCTCAGACAGGTGTGACAGCCCCTTCCATGATCTCCCCTGGACAGGTCACTCCTCAGTTGCTGCTCCAGCTCTGCTCCTTGTACTTACTACTGATGGCCATGAATTTATTTTTAATGTGAAACATTCTGTATATTCTGGTTATAAAAGATTCTGTTAAATGCTGCAGCTTTTAAGGACAAGTCCTGCAGTCCCAGTCTGAAAACAGTGCTGTACATTCATTTACTCAGAACTTTTTTGAACCTTTAAAGCCTCCTTCCAATGACTCAAAAGGTTGGGGTTTTTTGAGAAGGGCAATGTGATTTTTAATTTATTTTTTATTGCAGCTGCAATGATGAGACAAGCAGATGAGACAGAAATAGTCAGAAGTGCTTTTTGGCTGCTGAGGTGGGGAGCAGCCTCTCAGCAGCCCTTGCTGGGTCATTGGGAGCACTCAGGGGGAGTGGAGCTCTGAGGGTGGTGGTTCTCAGGGAAATCAAGCTGGATTTTCAGATCCAGGGCAGTGCTGGTTGAAGCAGATATCAAACAGCAGCCTGGTGCTGGCAGCTGGGGAGATGGATTTGATTTGGCTGCTTGTCTAAAGCACAAAACCTCGCCAGGAACTGGTGCTGCAGCAGCAGCCGTGACCTGGGGGCTCAGGGCACAAGGAGAGCTGGGTGTGAGCCCTGCTGCAGTCACATTTCTGGAGCTGCAGCTCCTTAGCTTGGGGTTTTTGTTACAAAACCCACTGCTGCGTTCAGCAGCTGCAAGAAACGGGCTCTGTGGAGTGGTGCTCAGTAACGGGCTGTAGGAAAAGCCTCTGATTTATTCTGGAGATGCAAAGGCAGCCCCTGGGCCTGGCTCTGGGTGTTTCAGATTCCAGCTTGGAGTAAAACATTCACCTGTGCAGAGGCTGCTGCAGAGCTCAGAGGAAGCAGCCAGGGAGGCATTGTGTGTTTTCTCTAATTACATTTCAAGAGCCCCACACAGGGAGATTCCTAATGCTAAGCAGCAGGGTTCCTTCCAGGGAGACAGCAGGGAAATCTTCTGGGCACAGAGAAGCAAAATAAGAACTTGCAGCGATATTAAGACACAAACCTTTAAGAAGTGTTCTCAAAACCAGAGCCTGGTTCCTTGCCTGGGCTCGCAGCTCTGAGCTTTTTAAGGATTGCAATTCACCTTTGCAGGGTTTGGTTGTTGTTTCACAAGGCTGCTGCTGCCTCAGCAGAGGCACCGAGCAGCAAATTGCTTTTGATGCATTCCAAGCAGATTTTTCTGGCTGCTTGTCAGTGACAGTGATGGCTTTGACATGGGGCTGCTCTGCAGAATGAATCTGAGGACAGCCAGCAGCTGCTGCAGGGTCATTGTTCAGCCTGCCCAGCCCTGCTCTGAGGGACACCCTTAATGAGGAGTTTATGCAGTCCCTCCTTTATCCAGGAGTTTATCCCAGTCCCTCAGCTCCTCCATCGTGGCAGATGCTGTCCTGTGGCAAGGACTTCAGCACCTGGCCTCTAATTTTGGGTACGGAAGCCTGTGTTCTGTGAGCCACTGCAATAAATACCCAGTATTCCTCCTGAGCAGCTCCTTCTCTGGCCTCTCCACGTGCCCTGCACCTGCAGCTGGTGGATCCCAGTCCTGTTCTGGCAGCAGGAAATGGGTCAGCAACACGAGCAAGAGGAGGTTCTTGAGGAGTGTCTTGTGAGCAGCTCTGTAAGAATGTGGCAGAACTGAATTTAAGAAATAGGATTTTTGAGTGATGCCTGAGATTCTTGCTGGGCCAAACAGTAAAATTTCCTTTTTGAACCCCCCTGTTTTCTGCAGGCTCTAGGATATGTTAGAGAACATTGGCTTAGTGAAGACATTTCCTTTCAGCTGCCCCCTCCTCGCCTTTCCTTTGCTCCCTGTGCCTTTGGGTTGATCCCGTTCTTTCCATAAGGGGAAGCTTCTGTATAGAATCAAACATCCTGTTAATGTTCCGAGTGAAAGCCTGGGGAAGAACACTGGGCAGTAAATCTGTATCTGCTGGAGTCATTACTTGCAAGAGCTGGTGAGAGGAATTTGAATAAAAGCTGGAATTAGAATCTCCCTGTGTGATTCATAATTCTTTGAGTTTTAAACAAACAAAACTCTTCTGGAGTGGCATTTTAATAGGAAGAGGGGAAATTCTCCCTTCGGGTCCCTTTGAGTGCTGCTGTCTGCTTTGAGTGCTGTGTTCAGCTGTGCATTTCTGTGGCAGGGCGTGCTGCTGTCACATCCAGGCCTTTGCCCTGCTGCTGATGGCTTTGTGGCAGCTCCTCTCCCTGCCCGAGGCTGTTCCTCTGGAGCCCCCGGGATCAGGGGCACTCTTGGCACTCAGCAAGGGGCACCCTTAGGCTGGGCTTAACTGGAGCTGCCAGGGAGGGCTGTGACCTCCTTCCCTGGACTGGCAGGGCTGCTTCCAGCTCCGTGGAATTTGGTGATTTGGTAGTAGGAGGAGTAAAGCTCTTTTCCATGGAACCCCAGGGAGCAGGGGCAGGCCAGCTCCATCCCTGCCATCGCCCTGGGACCTCCCCAGTGCAGCTCTGGGAGTTGGGGGGTGACTCCAACCCTAACCTGAAACGCAGAGCCTGGGCTGCAGGATAGAGCAGTAGCTTCCCAAAACTGCAGGGGGAAGCAGACAGCTGCTAATGAGTGACTGAGAAGTGAGGCTGGCAGCTGAAAAACATTCCTGATCTGTGTAAAATCCCAGTTTCTGTGCCCCTCTGGACTGCAGGAATTTGGATGTCCCTGGTTTTGGTGACCTTCCCAAGGGACTGAGGGGCAGGCTCACTGGAAGTAGAACCTCTGCAGAACTGGAGGCAGGAGCAGTCCCCAGCAAAGGGAAATGAAGGGATCAGTCCCAGCACAGCAGCAGCCAGAGGAAATGTTGAGGGCAGTGTCACCAGCTGAGGCCCCCACTGGCTGCTCAGGGATTTCACTTCAATGCACTTTCTGTTGCACTGCTCCCTTCCCAAGGAAACAGGGAATATGTAGGGTGCTGTCTTCTCTAATAGCAGACTAATGGTTTATTATTATAAAAATTACATTTAATGTCCAAATGAAATTGATTTGTAATTATATAGTTATAAATGCATTCTAGAAGGTTCTATTTTATATAATGTTTTTCTCGGTAACCCTGAGTGTTTTGGCAGAGCAGCCGAGGTGCAGGGGCTGTGTGGGATTTAGGTTTGTGCTTCATTGTCACGAGGCCAGGCTGTCCCTTGTCATGACTTGAGATCATCTCCAGCAGCCCTGGCTTTGCCAGGCAGGTTTGGGTTAAATACTGATTTTTCTGAGTACGGGATTGGAATTCAGTATCCAAAGTAAACATTTCCAACCAGATCCTGTAAGAATCATCACCAGTTACATTCAGTTATTTCTTCTGAACTTCAAAAAACTGTTTTAACCACATCACAATCAGTGCCTGCCATGCAATTTGTCATTTTTGCATTACTAAAATTCACAAAACCCCCAAAGCTTCTGATTTTGCTGCCACTGGAGAGGTAAATCCTTCCCTGGGGAGCTGTGGCTGCCTCGGGACTGTGTGAGAGCAGCCCCAGGCAGGAGCAGGCCAGGATGGCTTTTCCTGGGATTCAGGCTGACCTCATTCCCTGCCAGGGAGGGAGGGCAGCTCCCGGGGTGTCTGGGGGGACACTGGGGACATCCCTCGGGACTGATCCATGCCAGAGAGCTGCTGGAGGTTCAGCAGGGCAGGGCTGGAGTGCTTTGGGGCTTTCCCTGGCTCTGAGCAGGGTGGTCTCTCTCCGTGCAGCTGCAGTGGAAATCCTGAGAGTTGTTCTGAGCTAGGAACTCCTGCTGCAGGAGTGTCTGGATGGAGGAATAAATAATGCATTTCTTTCACAGCCAGCCTGCTTTGCAGGGCAGTGCCCTTAGCGTGTGAGGGGCTCATCCATTTTTCATGCTCTCACATTTTGTGGAAGAGCCAGAGGAATTGGCTTGGAGACGTTGCTTCTCGGTCAGTGATACCTGAAATGCAAATCCATCCGTGTGCAGGAGGTTCCCCACAGGCTTCACCTCTTTAAAAATACTTTGGCCACTCAGTTTGGAAGTGAAACCCATAAACCAGGGATATGTTGAAAATGTTGGTCGGGCTCTCACAGACATGCGAGTTTTGAACCATTGCTGCTTTGCAGGGAGCTGAATAAATCACAAAATCATACACAGAGCTCTTCAAAGTGCTGCTTTGTCGCTTTGTTGTTTTTCCTTTTTGTTCTTTTTGACTATAAAGCTTATTCTTCTGAAGCTTTCCTGCTGCAAATCACTTGTCACATTAGCATTTAATGCATAATTAGGGTAAACATGTAATATTTTAAAATAATTTTGATAAAATTAAACAAAATATTGATAATGCAGGTGAAACTTTTCATCCGGCATCCCTTGATTGCAGGGTTTCTGCCTCAGGACTGCTGTGAGCATGCTGTAGCTGTGTGGATAATAAAAATCCTTTCATTCTTGTGGAGCTGTAACTGAACCCTGTGCAGCAGAGAGTGCTCGTGGCACTGAAAGGCCACTTCTAAATAGGTCATGAGCAATGAAGTCAGTGGGGTTTGTGTTTCAGGCAGCCCTTCCCCTCGCTGAGGGCATCCGTGGAGATCTTTCCAGCAGGATCCTCCTCTCAGGCCTGCCCTGTGCTGAGATGGGGCTGCTTTGTTCAGTGCCACGAGAGGTTGGGATCATTGCCACCCTTTGTGCCCTGCAGAATATTTTAAAATGCCTTTTTGTGAGTCCGGGCAGGAATTTCTGTCTGCTCCCTGGCAAACTGAGGTGTAGCAGTTCCACGTTCCCTGTGCTGAGCAGCAGAGTTCTGAATCACGCAGAGATTTGGGGTTTCCATGCAGCCTGAAGTGAGGAATTTGTATGTTCACGTTTAGAGAGCACCAGGTGTGTCCCTTGGGGTGTTGTGGCAGGGCTTGGGGGGTTTGTCAGCCCTCCCTGAGCAAAGGCACTCCCTGAATACTGGGGCATGGTGTGTGTGCCCTGTGTGTGGGGGGTTTCCTTAAAACGTGAGCAGTAATTGCTGTTGGAAAAGCTAATTAATAGGCACTGGGAACAAATGTGACGGTCTGGGCATGTGTCAAAGGGGTCAGATGAGATTCTGCTGTGGAATTTCGTGCCATGGCTCGGTGTCCTGCCACTGAGGCTGATCTGTTCTCGAGGTGCTGCCAGTGGTCAGGGGAATCAGTTCCCAAAGCCACAAAAGCAGGAGGGAGAGCCTGGGATTTTGAGCTGTTTGTCAGCTCCTTGGCATAGCTGGGAGCTGCTGCAGCGCTCCACACTCTGTGCTATATTTAGCTGTTTCCAAGGAGATGTTCTGTGTGATATTGATAATTGCATTAATCCTTGATTCACACAATCTGCAGGAAAGGAAACTGCTCCTTTTCCTACTGTTGGCTTTTTAATCGCTCAGTGATCTGTCATTTGCAGACACCTCCACTGAAGTCCTTTGTGTGCTGGGACAAAAACCAGTGCTCCGAGGTTGGCTTTGTAGCACTCCTGAGCTCTGGGGTGCTCCTGCTTTGCCTGCCTTGTTTCAGGAATGTCTGCGGTGGCAGGGGGTGGCAGGGATGGCTCGGGGACATCCTGGGTTTTCTGTGTCACAGGCTGAGAGCCTGAGCCTGGCCTCCCCATGTTCATGGTTGAGAACACAGCTCTGCTCACACGTGCAGTTCTCACTGCACACAGAACCTGCTGCTGGGGGTTCACTTGCTCCCCCTAAGAAATCTTCCAGGGCAGAAATCTTTCTCAGCCCAGACCTTTTCCTCGTGCATCTCTGGAAATAACCGGAATTGCTGCGGTGGAATTATTTCAAGCAAAACTTGTGAGACTTTACATTTAAAATATATTCTGCACAGTTGACCTGCAGTGAGTGAATTAAATGGAGTTGGAAGGGAGAAGCAAACAGCCAGTAAAAGCTGGTGTGCTGGGTTAAAGCATGGAATTCTCCATGGATGCTCTCCCTGCATCCTGGTGGCTGTGGAGTGGAGCTTTTTAATTGCCTTGCTGTTACACTCCAGTGTGTCATGGATACAGAGAGTATTTCAATTCACAGGGTCTACAAGCAGATCTTGGCAGAGTTAAAACTCTTCAGGTTCTGTTTTATTCTGCTTCCCTTCCATACTTTATTTGGAACTGCAGCTGACCTAGTTGCTCATTTCAGTGAAATACTCTGAGACATTGTCTTTCCTTTTGTAGAAAAGAAGAAAGGAGAGCACGGGGCTGAAGGAGAAAGGAAATGAGCACTTCAAGAAAGGAGGTGGGTTGGTCATTCTGAGCACCCTGTGGGTGCTGCTCATCCCACACCAGTACTGAGCCATCGTGGTGCTGCTGCAGGAAGCTCTGAGGAAGACCTCACACCGTCCTTGTTGAATTTTATCACCTCCTGCATTTTTCATCCAGCTCTAGAGAGAGACAGAGCTATCAGAGCTCCTTTAGAGTTGTTTAAATCCAAAGGTTTGGATACTAAAGCAGGATTCCCATGAAAGCTGAGTGTGTACATACAAAACCATGGATTTTGGACTGCCTTCCAAGAGCCAGGGTTTCTTTCACTGATCAAAAAAGGCTTCCCTGGGGCTCTGAGTTGGGCTGATGGTTGTGCTTAGAATTGATGCAAGATTTGGGTCTCTGTAGCTGTCTTGTACTTTTATACACTGATTTTAGGCAACAAACAGAAGGGGGGAATGGTTTTGACACCTGCCTTTGATCGTGTCTGCTGTGGGTGGAGGATTCCAGAGGAAGCAGGAATTGCAGGTTCCTGCTCCCCCAGGGGATCTGTGTGCCCTGAGGAGCAGGCAGAGGCTGGAGGTGCCTCCTGGAGTCCTCAGGGAGCACAGGCCTGGGGATGATGCCCAGCTCTGGAAGGCATCAGACAGGGCAGGAGGGAAGTGCTCAGCCCAGGAGAGCCACAGGCCTGGAGTGCTGCTGGACTCTCACCCCTGGCCTCTCTGTGATCTTTCAGTCAGGTGAGGATGGTGTGGCCATAGAAGCTCCCTGCAGCTGCTCTGAGCAGTGCAGTGACAGCTTTCAGCACTTCATCCAGAGGGACTCCACCTCTGCCCAAAGAGGAAACGATGTCAGGGATGAGAATTGCATCCGCTCCTGTGCACTCATTGCATTCAGCTCAGTATATTCCTGCTTTTATTAGCAAAATTAAGTAAATCCTGAAATAAGTTGTATTTGTGAACTCAGTAATGATCTTTGAGAGCAGCTACTGATTCTGGTGTCACACCACCAGATCCTGAGAGCTGTTTCCAAAGGAGCCTCAGCCTCGGGGCTCGGTGGTTTGAAATGAATGCTTTGGGTTGGGTTTTTTGCTCTGCAGACTATGGAGAGGCAGAAGACTCCTACACCAAGGCTCTGCAGATCTGCCCAGCCTGCTTCCAGAAGGACAGGGCTGTTCTGTTCTCCAACAGAGCTGCTGCAAAAATGAAACAGGTCAGTGCTGCTTTCGTTCTGTGCCACTGGACTGAGTCTGGCACAAGTGCAATCCTCCAGGACCAGGCTGTGCCCCATCCCCACCCTGTCCCCAGCCCAGAGCACTGAGTGCCACCTCCAGGGCTGGGGACATGAAGAAATAGGACTTCAGTCTAACAAAACTGTTTTGTGTTCTAGGACAAGACAGAGGCTGCCCTGACTGACTGCACCAAAGGTACTTTTTCCTCTCTGTGCTGCTCTTGTGCCAGATTTTTATACCTAAATTGTGTCATTTAGTGCCTTTGCTGCAGAGCTGTAATATTGGGCATAAGGGTCCTTAAAGAATTGAACAGAAACCACCCAATTTGTATTACTTATTTTGTAAAATGTCTGTCAAACCTTTCCTATCTGCAGTAGTTTACTTTCTATTCTCTTGTACCATAAGGCTGCAGTTTGTACTTGTTTTTAATAGGAAAGTCTTTTCTGTGCAAACTGTTTGCCACACCTGTGATTTCAAACCCCCTTCCACCTGCCATCACCCCAAATCCTGCTTTAATCCCAGGTTCCAAAGAACTCTGAGGCTTTATAGAGTTAACAGCATTACCAAATCCCTTTCCTGCACAGCTTTTGCTTTGTCACCAGGGCTTATGTTCCCCTGTTCCTGCCCTGCACGGTTCTGTCTCTGCACCTTCTGGTGGAATCAGTTCAGCTGTGCTTTGCTTTATTGCTTCCACCCACTCACCCACCCTCGAGTGTTTGTTAAACTCCCTGTGACAGCTGGGGAAAAAATCCAAATTACCAATCAGAGAACTAATCCAGTGGCTGTGTGCCAGCCCTGCCTGCACAGAAATGGGAGCTGTGCTTGCTGAAAGGGCTCCTGGAGGTACCAAATCCTCCCTGGCCTCTCTCACTGGGGCTCTGCCTGGTTTTGGAGCTGCTGCTTTCTGAAAAACACCTTGAATTTTGCAGTGGCTCAGAGGGAATCAATGTGCTTTGAGCAGGGAGACTTCAGCTGCCAGGGCCTGACACTCCCCAGGGACAGGAGCACAGCAGAGCAATTCAGTCACCTGCAGCTTGCTGACTGTGCCATTGCCTTTGTCCTTGCCAGAAGATAAAGTGGAATATTTACCTGGATAATCTGAGATTTAATTGTCCCCAGAACCATTTTAATGAGCTGGGAATTATAAAATGGACAGACCTCTTTCTGTGATGGAAAATCTTTCACATTCCCTGTTTCTGTGGTGAAATCTTTCACATTCCCTGTTTCTGTGGTGAAAACTGGATGAAGGAATTCTTGAGGAATTACCTTGTGGAGGTGACTGCTGAGTTTAGCATTCAGTCTGAAGTGCCACTGCAAAGAGCCCTGGCTGCCAAGGGAATGACAGAGGAAGAGCTGAGATTCAGTCAGGATGCCCCTCGGCCAGCTCACAGGGCTGAAATCACTGTTTGTGCATTCCCAACACAACCTGAACTGTTTGATATGAAATTCAGAAGAGCTCCAGAAATTCTCCTGGAGTTTGTCTCCACTTGAACTGAGATAAGCGTGGCGAGGCTGATTTTCCCTGCTGTGTGTGTCTGGAGGGATGTTTAACTTTAGCTGCAATCTAATAATAGCCACTGGCTAAACACACAGAAACTGAAACATCTCGCAGGTCCTTGAAGTTTCTGTAGCATCACTTAGAATCCCTGCGTGGATAGGATTGCACGTTTAAAGCTTTGTGATCATAAATCACCTCCATCTGTGAGAGGTTGTGGACATTAAATGAAATATGATCATGAGACTGTCCCAGGCAGCTGCTTCTGAATTCCAGCTTGGCTTTAAGCTGTGCCTCTGCTTGATCCTGAGTTACATTCTAAGGACAACTTACAAATGTAATACACACTTGAGAATCCATTTGAGGGCTGGAGAAATGTTTCAAGTACAATCCTGGGCTTTGCTTTTGTTTTGCAGCTGTGGAATTAGACCCTCACTATGTCAGAGCTTTGCTGAGGAGAGCAGAACTCTATGAAAAAACAGAAAAATTAGATGAAGCTCTGGAAGATTATAAGGCAGTCCTAGAAAAAGACCCCTCAGTTCATCAAGCCAGAGAAGCTTGCATGGTAAGCTTAAGCCTTTCAGTGAACTTTGGCTTAACTTATTTATCATTATTTTAGTTCAGCTTCACACCAGTGAACCTGCAATCGATTCTGCCTCAGAAGGAAAAAGAATCTCACGTGCATCACCTGCAGATTTGTCTCTAAACCCACGCTGAATATGTTGTTACAAAAACCTTCTCGAAAGGCTTAATTGTTTTAAGTATCCATTTGGGAAAATAAATCATTAGCAGTGATTGTGCCCCCCTTTCCCCACACCGTGGTGTTGTAAGTGACAGATTAGGAGCAGCTTTTATGGCATATTAGGCAAGAAACCTTGCCTGGAATGATTTCCTGGGGGACTGGATCAGTTGCACTGATGCAGGAAATATTCTGCTTAACTGTGTGAGTGCTGTTGGTGCTGAGGGGTGACCCCATAAAACTGCTGAGCTCCCATAAAGCACCTGCTGCCTCTGGAGCTGGGCTGGGGCTTCCCCTGGGCCAGGAACAGCTCCCCAGGGAATGGGCACAGCCCAGAGCTCCAGGAGGGCTTGGACACTGCTCCAGGGATGCCCAGGCCGGGGTCAGGAGCTGGGCTGGATGATGCTGGTGGTCTCTCCCCACTGAGGATAATCCAGGACTCTGAGTCAGACCCTCAGGGGTGGCTGGTTCTGTTCAGGCTGCTTGGAACCCCAGCACTGTCCTTGGCCCCTGCAAAGCCAGGATTTTCTCCCAGTGGCCGTGCCCTGCTGATCCCACAGCAGAGCCCTTGCCCAGCCCCAGCCCCAGGAGGGAACCCCCAGCAGTGCTGCTGCTCCTTCAGGCCCAGCTCAGAACGGTCAGTGTTTATTCCTGATTTCTGTGCCTGGGCAGGGCAGGGGCTGGGGTTCACCCCTCCTGCTCCCTGAGCTCCCTTGGCCAGGCAGAGCCTTTGGCTGCAGAACCCTTTGGACAAAATGCCCTCAAATTCCCCCGCCCTGGCATTTGGTCTGTTCTGCCTTGAGCAGAACCTTGAGCAAGAACCACGTCCTTGTCAGATTTGAGGGAAGAAGCAAACTAAGAGACTGAAGCTTAAATCTCCCTTCTTGAAAACCTGTTAAGGAAATCCTGACAGCTATAATTTCACACTTTTCAAATATTCCTCATAAATCTCTAGATTTCACAATGAAACCCCCCAGGTTTCAGCTGTTGGCTCCACATACCTGGTTACATCTCTAACCTGGAGGAGGCTGAGGAGCTTTGCTCTGTTGTCAGGTAAAAGTGTCTCTGCCTTGCAGGAATATCACAGGATCTTTTCCCCCTCACTGGCCATGAAAATGATGCCTCAAGAAAATCTGCAAATGGGTTTCATTCACAGCTAAGCAAATCTTCCTCCTCCCTGCCCACAGGAATGATCTCACACTGCTCTAGGGAATGTCATGACCCTGTTAAATGACAGATTAAAATATGAAATGCACAATAGTTCTTTGATTCCTGATTTGGTGCCTGCTCCAATTCTCGAGCACTGTTTGTATTTCAGGAGTGCAGAGCTGGGGTTCTGATTTCAGTCCTCACTTGGTCTTGACTTTTTCAATGCCAGACTAAGCAGTTTGGAATTACCATGTTTGTGCTCAAATCACCCCTATTGCTGCTTTCCCAGAAAGTCTCATTACATGGAAGCAGTGCTTAGGTTTGGGTTTTCACAGGTGTGTAACTGCTGGGAGAATTTCAGCCTCCACACAGTTTTTGAGGGATTTTAGGGCAGATGAGGAGATTTCCCAGAAGCAGCTGTACTTTGGGATAAGGATCACAGACAGCAGATAAAAATGGCTGTCCATAAGGGCATTCCTGGAGTGGGAGGTGCTGGGGCTCTGCATTAGCAGTTCAGAGCCTGGAACTGCACACCAGGATTTGTGTCTGTCACTGCTGATGTCCAAAATGGGAGCTTTAGTGAAAGCAGGGATCTGATTCCAGTTTTTCTGTCTCTCCACAGAGATTACCACAGCAAATTGAGGAGAGGAATGAAAAATTAAAGAAAGAAATGTTGGGTGAGTAGCATGTACTTCCATAAAAACCTTCATAATCTACTGGGAAAAAAATGCATAAATAGAATTTCTTGTATAAAATTTAAAGGAGGTAAATCTGAAAGGAAATATTTGTTCAGTGTTATACAAAACTCCTGATTTCTTTGTAGTTCTCAATTGCTTGGTTTCACCTTCAGTAAACTGGAGATAAGGAATTCTCCCATGCAGAAAAGGCCATGAGTTCCATTTAAAGAAAGAAAACTTAAAACCTTCTAAAACCATTTCATATTGGTGTATGTAAGAGCTGGGGAAGGTGGTTTGACACAGCCCAACTGCTCAGCCCTTTCTCCCTGCAAACAAACCCTCAAAGCAAACATTCCCATGAAAGGGATAAACCAGGGCTTTCACTAAACCTGTGCCTAAAGGAACTCCCCCAGCTGGAATAACTGGGCATGTTTGATCTGGGGGCTGAAGAAATAAATGTGATTCTTTCTGTAGCACTTCCAGCCCAGAGACCCACAAGTGCTCGTGTTTGCCTTGATTTATTCAGCATTTCATGGCCTTGATTTATTCAGCATTTCATGGCCTTGATTTATTCAGCATTTCGTTGCTGTTTGGTTGGAGGCTGAATTGGACCTGGCCAGGGTTAGCACCAGGAGTGGAATTACCATTCCCAAGGCAGTGTTTGGCTGCTCTGCAGAAAATCAGGTTATACAAACTCAGCCTGTCTTTCCCACTGATTCTTGGGATATTTGGGACTGTTTCAGCTTATGCTGATGTTTTTCTGTAATTTCTTTCCTGCAGCCTCTGATTTGCTCTGGCTCTGTTCTGCTCTGACCTAGCAGAGTGTCAGTGAGGCTTTGCAGAGCTTTACAGGATCAGAGCCTGCTTCCCCCATTGTGCTGAGAACAAGCCCCAAATAGAGCAGGTTAAGGGTGGTGGGGCTATAAATAAATGACAAATGCAGAAAATCTCCGGAAGGATCAGGCCCGTTGGTAGGACAAGGCATGGGTTTCAGCACAAAGTAATATGAAAATAATTCCTGATCTTTGCTGAACTCTAAAGGGCCTCACTAATCACAAGGGATTTGAGTGGAACAGTAAATCCAGCCCCTGCACTGCTGCTTTCTTCCTGGATGTCAGACTAGGTGGGATCTCTTGTGGCAGTGTTAATACTTTAAAAGTGGCAGTTGAGATTTCAAAACTGGGCTGGGCTTTTGGGAGCCACTTCAGACTGTTTCTGTTGGGATTGTGGAGAGAGAAATCCCTTCTCAGTGATGTCACACAAGGAGTTCAAATGGCTGGAGAGCCAGATTGAGAGCAGGGTAGGACAACACAGAACCTGTGTTCATCCCCAGCCTCGTGTGGCAGGATTGTCACAGCTCTGCTTAACTGACAGTGCTGGTGGCAGTGGTGGCTGTGGCTGTCACACAAACTGAGGGGTTTCTACGAAACCTTCTCCTGAAATGAAGTCAGGAATGTGGGCAGCTCCTTCTCCTCAGTGCTCCAAGGCTCCCTGTGTGCTGTTGTTAGGGGAGGCCGTGGTGATGCCATGGAGGAAGGAAACACTTCCAAGGTTTGCAAAGGGCTGCAGCTCTGTCTGAGGTCAGGAGAGCCTGGAGGGGAACTTGGATGGGAGTCCTGGAAGGAGTGGGAGAAGAGAAACTCTGGAATGTGGTGGTTCCTAGATTCCTTTGGATTGTTTTGTTGTACAGTGAATCTGTTTGAAGCTGTTCCCACTTTCCCACCCTTTCTGATGCCATTTCCCACTGCAGGATGGACCTGGCTCGTGGCACTGTGGCTGGAGCTGGGTGACAGGGCTTGGCCAGTGCCAGGGGGCCATTCCTGCCTCCCCAGGGGGCAGCTCGGGTGCCTGGGCTGTATTCCAGGCTTTTGGGCTCCAGCACAGCAAGTCTGAGGCATCCTGATAGTTCCAGGCCAGGCCTGCTGCAGGAGCACTGACTCCAGACTGCAGTTAGGAACAGTGTCCCAGTGTGTGCTTTGGCTCCTTTGCCTGCTGAGCTGATCCTCAGTCAGTGGATTGGCCTCTCCTGCTTTTGCTGAGCTTTTATTCTTTCAACTCAAGCAAGCCTGGGTTGCCCAGCCATCTCCCACTGCCATGAAACTGGAGCTGTGTACAAACAAAGGCAGATAAGTGGAGTGCATCCTCCTCCTTCCCACGTGTGCTTCCTGTTTCCCAGGGCTGCAGCTCATTTCTGTCAGAGGCTGAACCCCCTGTGCAGTGCTTGTGTGTAAATAACCCAGAGCACACATTCCTGGCTGGATTTTCCTTGGGCCCATGTGACTGCTGAGGTTGATGTCACCAGAAAAATCCTGGTTTGTGGCCAGGCCAAGCCCACTGGTGCTGTGTGTCCCCAGGGATGTCCCTCTTGCAAGGCTGGCATTTGTATTTCAGTTCTTGCCACTGGAGTTTGCTCAGGGGGAAGGGAGCCCGGAGCTCACAGCACAGAGCTGGACTGGGGGCAGATTTGAAATCCCAGAGGCTTTTCCAAACTCTGTACTTCCACGAGCATCCTCTGCCCCAGTGACCGAGGATGTGAACAGTGACCATTTTCTGGGGTGTTTTGTGTTTCTCTCCTTAAAGCCAACAATTTGCAGTCTTGTTTAGAGACTTTTATATTATTGTGATATCTGGGACCACTCCTCTGGGGAGAGGGCGTGAGGAGAGGGGAGCTTTGGAATGGTTTTGGAATAGCAGTCTGGGGGCCAGAGCTCCTCACCTGGGCCTTCCTGCCCAAAAGAGATTTTTCCAGCTACCTGAGATCAGCAAAGACATTTATTAAGCTTTGTGCCTAAAGAATTATGGGATTTGTTTGGGTTTTTTTTCTGTTGACAGTTATGTTGTGTTTGCAGCTGAGCTGCTAAACCCCAACCCTGCACAAGGTGATTTTGAGTAGTTAAATCAGAGCCAAATTACAGTTACAGTTCAGTCCTCATTTACCATTTAGGGAAGGGAGAAGATTTGCCCTTGCTCTTTTAATTGCTTAAAAATGTTGGTAATACAAGAAGTTACACAGAGAAGAGACCTCATCAGGAAATTTGTCTTTTCTCCAAAAGAATTCTTTACACAAGCAAGATGGAGCTTTTCAACTTCCAAACCTCACATTAGCACCAGCAACTAAGCCAGAATTATTGCCAGAAAGACTGAATAGCAATTAATTTTGGCTGTTACATCTTAATGTAAATTGTGAGTAATCTTTTCCTGCATCTGCCTCTTTCAATAGGGTGTTGAATTGCAGTTTAGGTGAGTAATGAATCACAGACTTCTGAGCCCTAAATTGATTTTCACAGTTCTGTTTTCTTGTTAACCTCTGAATATTTGCTTCGGTGAAAAACCTGAATGTGCTGGAGTTGCAGGTGGAAAATAAACAGGGTGTGTTTGAAAGAAAAAGAGCAAAATGTGTGAGAATAAGGGCAGAGGGAGGAGAGGGTGACCCTGCTTGGGGACAGGGAGTGGTGGAGGCTGGGCAGCCTCTGCAGCTGAGTCCCAGCTCCACGTGGTGCCTTTTCCTTCCTCCCAGCACAGGCTGTGAGGGAGCTTTTCTTTAGGAGGGGGTTGCAGTTCCCTACAGCCCTTAATTTAGGGCTGAAAGGAGCTGTGGGAGGAGGAGACAGAGCTGCCCTACAATGCTGGCTCTGTGTGTGCCAGGACAGCAGCAGCAGCTCTGGGCTGGAGTGCCCGGAAAAGCCAAGGCTTTCTTCTGCCTCATTAACAATTAATGCAGTGTGGCTGCCCCAGAGCCTGCCTGGGGAGGGACAGAGCAGGAAGGTGAGCTGGGATGTGCTGCTGGAATTATCGTAAAGCCCAAATCCCTGCTCTGCTGGGGAGCTGCTCCAGCTGCAGGGTGGGCCCTGAGGCAGTCAGGGGTGTTTGTGGGTTTGGAAAAGAGCATCCAGCTCTCTGCAATTGGAATAAACCTTTCCAGTGTCCTGCCAGGCAAGCTGTGCTCTCCTGGCCAGCTGCAGGGCTGGGGGGCTCCAGCCACGCCAGATCCTGCAGGATCCTCCCCTGAGACACTGCTCACCCCAGACCTGGAGCTCAGCCCTGGCCAAATGTTTGTCCAGAAGTACAAGAAAACCTCTTCATGTCACTCAGACAGATGCTACCAAAATGCTTTTATAGCCAAAATGCTTTCAGGGTGCTGCATAAAGGGATGAATGTCTTAGTTAATTTATCTTCAACAGGTACACTTAAAAAAAAAATAAGATGTACAAAGAGGTTAATCCTACCAGAGCTGCTGCTGGACTGACTTTGGCCACATCCCTGAACCACCTCATCTGTGAATTCCCATTTAAAAACTCAAGTTGAAGGGAACTTGTGTCTCCCCACCCATTTGCTTTGGTGGGCTCAGGGGTAAGGTTGTCTTTTTCCAGGTACTGGGAAGAAATCCTTCCCTGTGAGGGTGGGCAGGCCCTGGCACAGGGTGCCCAGAGCAGCTGTGGTGCCCCTGGATCCCTGGCAGTGCCCAAGGCCAGGCTGGACACTGGGGCTGGGAGCAGCCTGGGACAGTGGAAGGTGTCCCTGCCGTGGCAGGGGTGGGACAGATGATTTTTAAGGTCCCTTCCAATCCAAACCATTCCAGGATTCCACTGCTCCAGTGTGTCCTTGCCCCAGAGGCCCAGGTGAGGTGAGCACAGTGCCAGGGGGTTCTCAGGACTCCAAGCCCCTCCGGGCAGGAATAGCTGTGGCATTCCCAGGTGTTGTTCCAGGCCCTTGGCTGCTGCAGCTGCTCAGTGGATTTTCCATGGCAGCAATTTCTGTTGTCACACTCAGCTCCCAGCAAAACAAAAGCCATTCCCTGAGGATCAGTGCAGGTGGGAGCTTTTGGAAAGATGGGGTTTCCCTGGGGAGGCAAACCTTGAGAAGGCTTCAACTTGTCCAAACTTCTGCTTTTCCTTTGGGAAATCTACAGTTCTACATTGAAACCAGGAGGAAAAGTGTGTTTTTCTTTGAAAACTGGCCATCTTCCTTTATGTTGTCATGCCAGGGGTTTGTGTTCAGCCAGCAGTGAAGTTGTTACCTCTGCTTGCTGTTTCACTTTATCTATTCTGTAATTTCTATGTAGGATCTTTTTAAGGATGTCCTTTTGTTGTCCTTCCCCTCTTACAGCTGTAGCAAGATCCATTTTCCAGAGTCAGGAATCACATGTGATCCTTATACTGACAGGACTTTATTAACTCTCATACTCTCTGGATATTTAACAGTGATTTTTAATTCCTGCTAAGAGCCTAAATATTAACAAAATGCAGAGATTTCCTCAGCATTTACCTGTGCTGGATAAATCAGCAGGGCTGGACTGTGGCTGGGTGTAATTCAATGGGATTTTCCTCTGCTCAGCTCTCACTGTTCTCTTGGAATGTCACTGCAGGCAAACTGAAGGATCTGGGCAATTTGGTGCTGCGTCCCTTTGGCCTGTCAACAGAGAACTTCCAGATCAAACAGGATTCATCAACTGGCTCCTACTCCATCAACTTTGTTCAAAACCCCAACAACAACAGATAACGTGGATTCAGTGTGGCTCTGCTCATCCCATGCCAGGATCCAGCAAACCAACACCCTCCACCCCCGGGGCAAGAGGAGACTCAGCAAACTCATTTCCCAGCTTGTGAAATTATTTGCAATGTGGATGTAAAGCAACTCATTCAACTTCTCATAGTGATAACTGTGTCCAGTGTGTGATTTATTCTTTTTTTTTCATTTATTTTTCCCCTTCCCTTGCTGTGTTTGGCTTTTCCAAGAGGCAGTTCCTTGGTTTGGCCCACTCAGCGCTGGCAGCAGCAGCTCAGGGGAGTCCAAAGGCTGGGACAAAGGCTGGTGGTGTCCTGGGAATGGGGAGATCAGCAGCAGCACTGCCCCACCCTCAGCTGGGTGGGACAGGCCCCCTGGACACAGCTGTGCCCTGGAATCATGGATCTTCTAACAAAGGCTTGGTCCTTCTGCTCTTGGGGCTGTGAGGTTCTTGCTGGCTGAGCCCTCCCCACGGGGGTTTGGTGTTGAAGGTCCCACAGATAACACCTGGCAGGACGTTCATAGGAAGCCGTGGGGGTTTGGCCCTGCTTGCAGCAGTGTTGTCATTTAACTCCATGCCACCCTTCCAGCAGTTTGTTTACTGGGTATTAATTTTTCTGAATGCAGCAATGACATTTTGTGCCTCCCTCTCCATCTGCACACCTTGCAAAGGTATCTCCAAATGAAATGTGCTCGTCTGAGATCCATTCATGTTGCAGGGATGCACGGGAGATGATTGCAGAAGGTCTCACAGTAACTGGACCTTGAGGACTGGGAAGTGTTTCTAGAATGAGATGACCTCTGAAGTCCCTTCCAGCCCAAGCCAGGCTGTGATACAATATAAATATATGTATATATATATGTGTATATTTATGTGTTCTGTTGTGGTGGTTCATTCAGGTTTTGGAGAAGGTGCCTTTTGTGATTCCTGCTTTCCTGGGGTTTATCAGTGCTGAAGTGCTTACGCTGGAGGCAGATTCTGCAGTTGTCTCCATGCAGATTTCAGTACGTGATTTAATTAAATAATTAGCAGTGGCTGCCTTGGCTATTGGGTGTCATCTCCAGTTCATTTCAGGAAGTCTCTGTGTGTCTGAAGTTCAGGAGCTGCAGCCTTTCACTGAAAGGAAAAGGCACAGCAGCTTTGGTGCTTTAATGTCATTTTTGTCTCTGCAGCTGCACAGAGTTGTTTTGATTGTTAAACTCTGTCCTGCTGCATTTTTAGTTTAGTTTTAGTTTAGAGCTGGGCCTGGGGTTAGGTCAACTGTGAAACCTCTGCTACCTGAGCTGAGCTCGGCAGGGAAGGCTCAGTGGCTTGGGATTAGTAGAAATGTTAACAATCTTCCCTAAAACCTGGAGCAGTGCAGAGCAAAGGTGCCCAGGCTGCTGCAGGGAGCCCAGGCAGGGCTGGGCTGGGTTCAGGGGCAGGCCCAGCACCAGCTGGCTCTGGTTCCACTCACCTGCAGCATCCCAGCACCCCCCTGGCACGTACAAAAATGCAACCACTTTGAACTACCCTGGATGCTTTAAACTTTAATTTTTTTTATAATTCTTACACATTTCCTTGCTCTGACCAGTGGGTTTCTGTCCCTGCCCACACTGTGTGCAGTGTCACTCACCCGTGGGTGGCTCTTGTGCCCAGTTACCAGTGGCCTTTTCCAACCTGCTGCTTCAGGGACAGGATTTCTGTTCCCTCCACTCTGTTCCTGCTTCACCCCTTTGAAAGCCTGGGGAGCTGCAAATACTCCTTCTCAGCTGGAGACTGGGGAATGTCTGGGAAATAGAAGCACAACAAAGCTTTTGAATTTCCTACCTGCTGTGCAAGCACATCATCAAATCATTGTGCAACTCCCCTGCAGGATGCCTGATGTGCACCTGGAGTTTCCAATGAAGGGAAGGGCAAAGGCAGCAGGACTGCAGCTGATTAGTGTTTGTAATTTAATTGGATTGTGTGAAAGTCACTGCGAGCTGGGCATGCTGGTACTGAGAACTCAAAGCTCCAGGTCATCCCTCCCTCCTCAGTGCCACCCTCCAGCTGGACCAGAAACCTCTGGCAGGTGTCATCTGCCAGCACAGCAAGTTCTCCTCTAGGCAAAATTCCAGTTAATTGCATGAAAGTCCTTTTGCATTGCCCAAATCCTGAACAAGTGCATGTGTCTGGCTTTTGATTTTCAAGTGGTTTTTTATGTCTAAACTAGTCCTCACAGCTGCCACCAGTAAAGTAACTGGTGCCTCCTCCTGATGCCACTGGCCACAACTCAGGGAGTGCCAGGGAGTTTTGAGTCACACTTGTTGGATTTACAACCTCTATTAGGAAAAAGCTGTTTTATGAAACACAATCTTTTAAATATAAGTGCTCCTAAACCAAACAGTTCCTTGCTCAAGTGTTCCAACAGTTACTCACCCTGCTGGTAACCAGCATGTGCCTCCTTTCCAGCTGGAGTTGTCCATCCTCAGCTCCTGCCTTTGTTCCTCCTTCCTTTGCCTGCCAAACACAAAACCTTTCAGTAGCTGGCCTTTCCCCTGAGGTGGCTGCACAAAAATAAGGGCAGTGTTGGTCTCGTCCATGAGCTGGGCTAGTCTCTCCCTACAAAGAACTTTCTCCAGGATTTCCATAACATTTGTGGCTCAGACCTTCCATTATTTGACAGCAGAGCTGACAGTGGGATTTGTCTCTGCTTTATGCAGAGGTTCTCACTCATTTCTCTGTTTGTCCCCGCTGAGACCTGAATGTGGCTGCAGATGGGCTGAGGTTTAGAATCACAGATTGCCAGGATGGTTTGGGCTGGAAGGGACAGTGAAGCTCATCCAGTCCCACTGCCTGCCATGGGCAGAGACACCTTCCAGAGAACAGGGACACCTTCCAGAGACCAGGGACACCTTCCATGACCAGGGACACCTTCCACAGGCCAGGGACACCTTCCGTGACCAGGGACACCTTCCATAGAACAGGAACACCTTCCAGAGACCAGGGACACCTTCCATAGAACAGGAACACCTTCCAGAGAACAGGGACACCTTCCAGAGACCAGGGACACCTTCCATAGAACAGGAACACCTTCCAGAGAACAGGGACACCTTCCATGACCAGGGACACCTTCCATAGAACAGGAACACCTTCCAGAGAACAGGGACACCTTCCATGACCAGGGACACCTTCCATGACCAGGGACACCTTCCACAGGCCAGGGACACCTTCCATGACCAGGGACACCTTCCAGAGAACAGGGACACCTTCCACAGAACAGGGACACCTTCCACAGAACAGGGAACCTTCCACAGGCCAGAAACACCTTCCATAGAACAGGGACACCTTCCACAGGCCAGATACATCTTCCAGAGACCAGAAACACCTACCAGAGACCAGTTCGTTCCAAACCCCATCCAACCTGACCTCATTCCAGATCCTGCTCGTGAGTCCCAAGGCCTGGCCCTCAGAGGAGCCGAGCACCTGCAGTTCCTTCCATCCCACCCATGATTTGGAGCATTTAACATCTCTTAAAAGATAAAAAAAGCAGCTCCCCAGTTCACATCTTCAGCTCTGCCTCCCAAAACCCCAGCCCCAAGGGAGGCAGCCACACTCCAGGGCAGGGTCAGTGGGACTGACACAGGCCCAGCACAGCCAATCCCTCCTGCCCAGCAGGATCCAAAGTCTCCCCCAGCTCAGCCCTTGGGACATTCAGGATTTGAAAAAGCACCAAGCTTTGAAGCTCAGTCCTTCCCTCCTTGCACAAAACTTTCTGGGATCTACCTGCCCCTGATTAGCACAGCCCAGCCTGGGAGAGAGGAGAAGCTGCTGGTCACCAGCTTTAATTAGCTGTGTGATTCCCAAGGGATTACTGCTGCAGCCAAGAGCCAATTACACCCAGCGCCTCCCTCCAACACGGGCAAAGATGCGCTGGGGCACATTTAATGTGCAGCATTCATACGCTGCTCATTCACAAGCTTTCCCTCTTTGGATGAATCCCAACATTTTCTTGCTCAGCAACTTTTTCCCACCCCGGGCAGGGCTGTGACTGCTGGGGGGGCTCTGGGCAGCGCCTGGCACAGGAATTGTGGCACTAAGCCAGAGGCATCACTGCCTACCCTGACAAAGATTAAAGGCTCTAAATCAACTGAAAATTAAAATAAACCCATTTTTTTTCCTGATTCTGCATGTTCAGTGGGAATCTCCCAATTGGAAACCATCTGCAGCTGCAGCCTGGAGTCCCCAGAACTGCATATTTCTCCCCCGTTGTTTCTCAAGGAGACGATTTACAAATCCTGCATTCCCTAAATGGATGCAGCAGGATTAGGTTTGCCTTTCCTGGCTGGCTGGGCCCAGTGCTCTGCTCCTGCTTCCCAGGACTCCCTGCCTGCTGTCCATGGGTCCGGGCAGTGTTTGGGAGGGTGCTGGGCTCCAGCAGCAGCTGCTGAGCGGGACAGAGCCCCGGGCAGCCCCGGACCGGGGAGGATCTGGGAGGAGCCGTGCCTGCTCTGGGATAAGCACAGCTGGCCAGGGGGGCCTTTGTTCCTGCCTCTGGCCAGCGAAGGGCAGCAGCTCCTCCCTGCAGACACTCCAGGGAACGGGGATGGCAGGAAGAGGGGGAAATGCTGGTATCTCATCTGGGCGGTGGCTGCTGCCAGAGCTTCCGAAGTGTATTCCTGAGTGGTGCTGGCGAGTGCCCAGCAGGTCCCTGGAGAGGCAGCGGGGCCAGGGCTTTTCTAATTGCATTTGTCCTATTTGCATGAGCTCCTTTGGCTGTGACCCTCCATCCTGGGGCACTTCTCTGTCTGAGGGAGGGAGAATTGCAGTATTTGGAACTTAGGGAAAGGAGGAGGCTGGGAGCTCACAGATTCCCTGCCCATGGCTCCAGCCCTGAGCTGCCCTTGAAGCGTCAGCTCTCGCTGAGCCCCAGCACATTTGTGTCCCTGCTCCCAGCTGGAATGCAGCTGAGGCCTTGGAGCCTGGAGCCAGCAGCAGGTTTTCCAAGGCAAGATGCATCTGATGGCTCCTGACAGGATCCTGCAGTGTTAATGCAGAGGGTGTGAAGTCCAACCCCCCATTTCTGCTCTCACAGCTCATGCCCAATGCTGCCTTTTTAAAGGCAACCACAGCCAAGTGAGTGAATCACAGAAGCACATCCCCATCCATCTGAGCAGTGTCAGTATTCCTGGGGTCTTATCCTTAGCATGGCCCAGTATCCATCCCTGAACACTCTGGGGCCCCAGCCCCTTCCCCTGACAGCTCAGAGCCTTCAGTATTTGGATGAACCCGCCAGCAGGAGCAGCCTCTCTTAATATTTAATGACCAAGACAACCACAGTCAGAAATTCCAGTCCCCAAGCTCTTAAGATGTGGAGCTCAGCTGAAAATCTGGATTTCAAAATCAGAACTACCCCTCCTGGGCTTGGAATATTTACCCCAAACACAGAACATGCCAAAAACCTCTGCAGGGGTGCCCAGTCTGCACGGAGCACCCGCGGCTTGTGCTGCAAACCCAGCAAGGAAGGCAAAAAAAAAAGAGCACAGAGACACTCAGGGGAAAAGCAGGAACAGAACCATAAAAGCCGGATATGGAATGTGAATAAACCCCTCAGTACGACCCAGCAAACAACAGGAGCCTTTTCCTGGCTCCCTGCTCTGCCTGCAGAACACGACAGGGAGAATGAATCCCAAAACAACTGGAGCAAGGACGGGGGAGGAGGACACAAGGCACGGCAGTGAGGGGGAGTTGGTGCCAGGCCTGGGTGCTGCCCGAGGGGCTCGGGGCTGGCACCGCTTCCCTTGGAGCAGAGGGTGAGCCCTTCCCCAGGCTCAGCACCCAGCACACCTCCCCTGCTGGAATCCTCCCAGCCCGGGCCATTCCAGCTTCCCACAAAGACCTCGAGCACAGAAGGGCCTCTCCATGCAAACCTGACGCTCCATGAGGCACATGAGCCCACGGACCCCAAGGGAACTGGGAGCCCTGAGGGAACTGGGAGCCCTGAGGGAATCGGGAACCCTGAGGGAATCGGGAGCCCCGAGGGAATTGGGAACCCTGAGGGAATCAGGAGCCCTGGAATCGAGAGCCCTGAGGGAATCGGGAACCCTGAGGGAATCAGGAACCCTGAGGGAATTGGGAACCCCGAGGGAATCGGGAGCCCTGGAATCGGGAGCCCCGGAATTGGGAACCCTGAGGGAATCGGGAGCCCCGAGGGAATTGGGAACCCTGAGGGAATTGGGAACCCTGAGGGAATTGGGAGCCCTGGAATCGGGAACCCTGAGGGAATCGGGAGCCCCAGAATCGGGAGCCCTGAGGGAATCGGGAGCCCCTCAAGCCCAGCCGGGCCTCACCCGACATGCTCCCAAGTACCCGAGTGTGACAGTGTGAGTTCCCAGTGCCACTGTCACCGAGCCACCATTCCCTTCAGCAGCAGCCCTGTCGGTCTCACCCTGCAAGATCTGAACTCTGAGCCCTCACACTTGGGACGGGAATCTCTCCAAAGCCCTCGTGCCAGGGCTGCGCTTTCGCCCGCATTAAGCGTCGCCCTTTTGATGCCCGGGGGCAGCAGCAAACGCCATTAGCGGGGCCTTGTGTGGGCCTTGTGTGGGCCGCGGGTCACCTTTATCCTTTGCCAACCACTGGAGTGAGGATTAATCCACGGAGTAATTGCAGAGCTCTGAAATCTGCCCGGCCAGCCTCTCTCGTGGCTCCGTCCCCTCAGCGCTGCTGCCAACGCCGTGTCACAAAGGAGAAGCCATTAGCGAGCAATTACACTTCAGCAGGATTCCCAGCCTAATGAGGATCGCTGGCTCGGGAGGAACTGCTGCAAGGCTGGGGGAATAATGAGAGAAAGGGGATGGGAGTTCCTGTAATCCCGACAGAATGAGAAACGACCATGAAGGAAAAGAAAACCATCTGCTGGAGCTGTGCTCGGGCCACAGCCAGATGTGGGTGATTGTCACAGCGCTCCCAAAGCGCCCCAGGCTGAGCCAACAGCAGCGCTCCACAGTAAATTCGATTTTGGGAAAAACTCCTCATTATCCACAGCAGGTCATTGCAACAACCCCTTCCCAGCAGGGTTAGTGCCTCTGGGTGACCCACCAGCTCCTGGCACCCTCTGTGCCATAAAAACACCCTGTGCCATAAAACCACCAATGCTTCCTGGAAATCAGAACTTCCTAGAAATCAAGGTAACTCAAGCTTCTTTTTTGTTTAGCCCAGGAGCTCAACTCAACTTAGGAAATCTTTCTTTACAGTACCAAAATGCAAGTGGAAAAAACGTGTATAAATGCTGCCTTCTATTTGATGGGAAAGTGCAGTTCCAGAGTCTGCCACTCCATAGAATCATGGAAGCACAAAGGTTAAAAAAGAACCTTTCAGATCATCAAGTCCAAGCACCAACCACATGCCACCAGGTATTCTAGAAAAATACTTGCTGGCATGGCCCTCCTTTGAGCACAGTGGGATGGAGCCCTGAAACAGAAATTACCTCTCCAGCACCACCTGATCCCTGCTCCAGGGCAAGGAAACACAGCTGAGGACAAGGCAATTCCTCCCTGGATGGAGAAATCCCCCTGTACACTTACCTGAGAGGGCAAGCCTTGTCTGAAACTCTGAGAACTCCATAAAAACCAGCCCAAGGACTGCGTGTGCCAGGGAGGAGCCCCTTCCCATGGCATCCTCTCCTCCTCCTGGGACTGTGGCAGAGCCACCAGGGCTTCCTTGCATCTGTCTCTACCACACCATCTTTTCTTACTAATTACAATTTTTCCTGCTGTTTTGGGAAGCATCCAGCTGGCTGAGCATGGCTTGGGATCTTCCAGCCACTGTGGTGAAAGGTGAGGTTAGGTAGAGCCTTGTCCACGTGATGGAGTTCCAGCAGTGGACCAGCAACCTCAGTTTAATCTTTGTTTGTTCCAGAAAAACCACTCCTGACATAAATCAAAGGCTTTGGGGTCAAGGACTAATAAAGCAAGAAAGTTAAAGACATCAAAACATTATTTCCCTTAAAAAGAGCACTGAAAAAAATCAAGGCTTTATTTGAATAAATGTTACACAACATTCTTTATCGTTTTTACTTCTCAGCAAACCTTAAAGGGTGAATCAGATTTTCCTCATTCAAGTCTACAAAATGAAAGAGGCATAGTGACCATTCAATATACAGACAAGAAGGTAGCACGGAGCAAAGCTTAAATATTAAGCAACTAAAGCAAAAAAGTGAAAAGCAATACATTACTGTCACTCTCTCTCATTAGAATATCCCTGACAATTTCATTTCCAAACGAAAACGTGGTTTCCAACGCGATGCTGGGAAAAGCAAGGCAGACATGAGCTCCCTTGGATGCTATTTGCTCTATACCCATATTCTCCAGTGCACACCTGCATCCCTTGGGTTAACCCCTCCTGGTTCAGCTGCTGTGCTCAGGGAGGGAGGGGAGGAGAGCCCTGGGGATCCGGGGGCACAGCCAGGCACTACCGGCTTCCAAAACAACAGCAGGCACTCCTCAATCCCATGTGCAACAACCCTGCCACCACAGTCCCGGGCCTTTTTCCTGAGCAGAAACTGGTTTGTGCCATGTGGTTTGGTGGCTTTTCTGTTTGGTTTCTGGGGGGGTGGGGGACAATGTACCTGATGAGGCCGAGCCCCCATCCATCGCCAATCCAAGCGGAGGTGAAAGGCTGGCACGGAGCCGGCACCAAGGCACCCCTTTCCTCATTCACATGTCTCGAGCTTTCCGTTCTAGTCACATCCCAGGCCCTGAGCAGGACCAGACTGCTGGGCCTCTTCCACTGGTGAAAAGGAAAAGCACTGTAGAACAAATATTCATCCAATTTTAAAATAAAAAATTTGTACTTCATGGTGAAATCGTTACGGCAAACGGTACAATTTGAACGTGCTGCACAGCATTGTACAGCCCGATTTTAAAAAGTAGGTAGTGAATATTCAATTTCTGCATTTATAAATAAAGAATTTAGCTCTGAAAAGCAGACACTGAAGCAGCACAAAGCACGAGCTGCCACACACTCAGTGTGTGAATCCCTGATGGGCCTGGCTGGGGTTTGGGGGCCTGTCCCAGCCTGTCACTTCCCCCTCTCCAATTGTTTAACAAGTATAAACCTGTTGCCAATGACAGAGTTGTCCCAACTTCAAATTTTATGTGGTTCATTCAGGCTCCAGACACGAAGAAATTGTCTTTGTGCTGACCCAGAGGCCCCTTGAAAAGTCCCTCTGGTTTTAAACGATCCAGACAAAGACATTCTATTTTCTCCAATTGAATCAGGATATCAGTAAGGAGGAAAAGAGTTTCCTACAAGTCCTTTCATCTCTATAGAAACAGAAATTTGACTTTTAGTAGATTATGTGCACATTTTCATATCTTCAAAACAAATATTTATTTTCCCAGGTTACACAATAAATCCCCTGCTAAGAACTTTAAAGAAATGGTTCTGCCGAGACAGTGTGCACACAATGGAAATAATTAGTGACAAATAAATTAATATTTAATAACTCAAGATTTCAGCAGCGTGTCCAGCATTCCCAAGCTCCACTGAAGTCAGTCTCACCCAAGACCTTTCTAGGAGGGGAATAAAATGGATAAAACCCAGTGGGTTTCTTTTTTTTTTTGATTTACAGCTTTTCAAAGAAGTCAACGCAACTCAGATCAACAACCATCAGAAACTCTAATAAAACCTTTGCTCTCTACTAGTTACCTATCTGAAAAATATTCATGTCAAAAGGAAAAAATAAGCCATGATTTGAAATAGAAATGCCATCCCATGGAATCACTCTCCATTCATGATTCCCATCCTGTTATAGGATTATAAGCAAAACGCTGCTCTCTGCCTTGTAGCCCCTCTCAAGGTCATTTCACAACCCTCAATTCCCTAAGTGTTACAATAGCATAAATAAAATGCAACCATATTCACACAGAAGGAGCTTTCCCATAAAACAGAGATCCATGGAGTTTGTGGTCACTGTCCTTTCCATCACCTCTATGGGAAATGTTGGTCTCAATAGCAGGACTGTTCATATTTCACAATACAACTGGGTTTGGACATGCTTTGATCACAGATCACAGCTCGGCTAACACCTGCACTAAATACTAACTAAGCCTCAGAGAATGTAAAATTGCAATGCTAAAGTCAAGAATTAAAAGAAAAGTTCAAAAGTTACAGTCAACTTCCCAGGCAAATTGGCTCCGTCACTGGCACCTCTCAAAACATACAAACGTGACTGTCACATTACAAAAACCCCGGTTATCTGCAGTGAGTCTTCATCCTAATAATTCAAGTGGTTCCTTGCATGTAAGTGTCATAGAGTCTTTTGTAATTTCATGCGTCATTTATTGCAAAAAAGTTTTATAAAATATTTCCTAACATCTTTTGAAATTTTAAGGAAAATGTACATTAGGTACAGATGCCCTAACGGTGCGAGGGGGAGCTTTAACATCTTTTACCCCCTTTCCCCTTCAAAAAAATGTTTACTACTTGGTGAAGATTTCAGAGGAAAAATAGGACAAGTCAGTCTCAGATTCTCTCAGTCCTGATGAGCTGGTGCTCTTCG
Source organism: Motacilla alba alba (assembly GCF_015832195.1). NCBI lineage: Eukaryota > Metazoa > Chordata > Aves > Passeriformes > Motacillidae > Motacilla > Motacilla alba. The sequence goes on from NC_052028.1 coordinate 17,159,192, forward strand.
TGGCAGTGTAGTGAGGTTCCATAAAAACAGCGGGTCATTAGTGTCTCTGAGCTGAAAAGGGGAGAGAAAGGGAACATGGTTAAATGTCTTCCAGTACATATTGCAAAAGTAGGTAAAGCAAAAGCTGAGGTGGCCAGAAAAGTTACTGGCTCGCCCGCTTTGTGCATCGTGTGCAGAAGACAAAAAATAGATTGACATTATCACAAGACAGACACAAGTGAGCAAACTCCTCCGGGGCTGGGCTTTGAGGAGGAGCCACAGAACCAATCTGTTACATCTCACCCCATTTCAGCATCCAGAGAGAATTCCAATTGTAAAGACATTTAAAGACAGCTCAGGAAGCAGGGAGATGAATTCACAAAATCTATACGTTGATGGCAGTTCCCAACACAAAGCTAAATCTGACCCTGCAGAGCCCTTCCACACACGGAGCCGAGTGCCTGAGGGAGCAGGAACTGCAAACCTGCTAATGGTGTTCCTTTCCCATGGCCGCCTGTGCTTTCCCACTTACTCCAGAGAACAGGAAGAAATTATCATAAAGCAGACAGGAACAGCCCAAGTACTGAGCCCTGCATCACCCAACACCAGTCAGCCACCAGTTCGTACTGGGAGGAGGGGGAGGCCCTGGCACAGTGTCCAGGGAAGCTGTGGCTGCCCCAAGGCCAGGTTGGACAGGGCTTGAGGCAACCTGGGACAGTGGAAGGTGTCCCTGCCCATGGCAGGGGGGGACTGGATGACCCTCCCAACCCAAACCAGTCTGGGCTTCTGGGATTTTATGGAGATTATGCTCCTCAGATCCAGTGTCTGTGCCACTGAATTCCCTGAGTGCAGCCCACTGCCTGTTTCTCACTCATTCCATGGGGTCACTCTCTCCAGGTGGGATCTGTGGTTTGTGGGACAGTGGCAGCTCAGCCTGGCTGAGGGCACGGCTCCCCCAGGATCTCCAGTGAGCTCACAGGCTGGACTCTGCTTTGGAGCAGCTCCATTCAAGTGCTGGAGGCAGAATCACACAGAATCCCAGGATCCCACAGATCCCACATTGGAAAAGCCCTCCCAGAGCACTGAGTCCAGGCTGTGCCTGATGCCCACCCTGTCCCCAGCCCAGAGCCCCGAGTGCCACCTCCAGCCCTTCCTTGGGCACTCCAGGGATGGGCACTCCAAACCTCCCTGGGCAGTTCCAGGGCCTGAGCCCCCTTTCCATGGGGAAATTCCTGCTGTGCCCACCCTGAGCCTGCCCTGGCCCAGCCTGAGGCCGCTCCCTCTCCTCCTGTCCCTGTTCCTGGGAGCAGAGCCCGAGCCCCCGGCTGTCCCCTCCTGGCAGGAGCTGTGCAGAGCCAGAAGGGCCCCCCTGAGCCTCCTTTTCTCCAGGCTGAGCCCCTTCCCAGCTCCCTCAGCCTCTCCTGGGGCTCCAGCCCCTTCCCTATGGAGCCATCCTAAGGACTGCCCCAGAACAAGGTAAGGATGTGTGTCAGGACAGGCACTGGCACGACTCAGGCCCTTCCTGCCTGTCCCACTGAACCCAGCTCACACAGACCTTCCTGGCAGCCAGCACTGCCCTGGGCATTCTCATTCTTCAGTGGGAACATCTTCTCAATCCCTTTGTTCACTGCTGTCCAAAGAGAAGCTCTGCCTTTGAAACTCCTGGCTTTTATCTCCAAAGGAAACACAGAAGGACACCAGGCAGCCATGGAGGGGGAGAAAAGGCACCCCAGAAGGACAAGGGAAGCAAAAATAGCAGCACATCCCATCAGGGATTAAACCTCAAGGCCAGGAGCCCAAATTTAAATAGTTACAGTAACATTTATGCACCTTCCTGAGGGATAATGCTGTGTCTGTGTAGAACTATGGAACAGAAGGCACAAAACTCCTATTTTCCTGCTACAGATTCCATTTGCAGCCAGGGGAGAAGAGAGAAACCAGGCTGCTCTTCCAGATGATGAACTACCAAAAGCAAGAACAGTTTCCTTCCTTCCTTTACAGCCTCCAGCAGCAGGACCTCAGCCACCAGGAAAACAAAGAGCAGCAACACATTCTTCCCTTTGTGTGCCTAATTCCCTGAAATACATGACACAGTAGCAAGAATTCCTAAAACGTTGTCCAACCCAGTTTTTTCCATATAAATGTACCAGAAGAGATTATTCTTAAATCCTTCAACACTTGAAATACCTCAAGACTTTTTTTTTTATTAACTAAACTTCTAACTAAACTGACTACAATTCTTTTAAAATCAATTTTGTGGCTTTAGTTCCTTTTCACCAGAGCTACTAACTACCCAAACTGGCACCACATGCTTTAAAATCCTGACGCACTGCAGAGGTGCAGTTAAACCCCAGCATCTCCTAAAGCCAAACAAAAATCCTACGCATTACCAAATAAAAAAATATGCTAAATTATCATTTAAGCAAATATTTGCTTGGCATTGTGTCTGCTTATTTTACTGACAAAGCAAGATCCCTTCTCCCCCTTGGTGCACCTGTTAAAGGATGGCAAGGACAATTCTGCCACCTGACTTTGCTGTGGCTCTGTTACAGACCCTCAGTGCTGGCAACAAGCCCTTGCCTCCCAAAGCACAGATCCCCAGCACATGCCTGGCACGTAGGAGAATATTCCTTTTTCATATTTGACATCTAAAACATCTGTAAACAAACACGAAAACTGACCTAGATTTGTTTTTTTCCTAAAGAACAACCTGATTTCAAGTTGCTGTTCCATCAGTGGCATCAGCCAAGCAGGAGGCTGCACCCCGAGGCCCCCGGCAGAAGGGCAGTGCAGCTTTCCTCAGCTCAAACCTGGGCTACTCCAAGTGTGATTCCTGCAGGATGTGAGCAGGACACAGGGGGCAGAATCTCTGTTACAGACATATTTTTACAAATATTCTGGTTTTCCAAAACGAGCCTTGCTAATGACAAAGTGACAGGACAGATGCTCCCCCACTGCCGGCTGCACTGAGCCCAGCTCAGCCTGACCCATTGGTTCAAACCCTGCCACCACCCAAGCAGCACCCAGGGTTTCACTGTCACACGTGCAAGCAATACTCCAGTGCTTGACTCCAACTCCCTGCCTCAGTTTAATGTCATTTCCTGTCCCAGCTTTCCCCGTGCCTCTGCCCCATCCCGCAGGGATCCACACACCTGCAACAGCCTCGGTTCCCACAGCCCTCCCTTCCTCCTCTGCACGGAGGAATGGAATCACTGGCACAGAAATGCAATTACAGCTGCTCAAAATGTGCCTGGTCCTGGTTTGGGAAGGAACTTGTCAAACACAGCCCAAACAAACCCCACAGATCCGTTTCTTCACACTGAAGGAGCAAAGCTTGGGTTCAAACTTGCTCCAGGGGACCCTGATTTGTTCCCTGAGCCAATTCCTACCTGCAGGCTGCTGCTAAGTTCTCCCCTCAGGCCATGGGCAGGCAGGAAGAGATCAGACACCACATCCCACGGCACAAGCACAGGAGTCACCTTTTCCAGGTTATTCCACCTTTTCTTTCCCTTTTGCTCCCATGTGTGTCCCTCTTGGATGTGCAAGGTGGCTCAGGTTTTCTGAAGCCCTGGTCTGTCAGCACCACCCACCTCCCAGCTCCTGCTGCTCCCACCTCCTGCCAGCAACACCAATTGGATTTTCCTGAGGAAAACACGGAGCTGTGGATCCAAGCTCTCCTCAGTGGCTGGTGCCTGGCACTAAGGTGATGCTCCAGGGAATCATCCCAAACTGCCCCATCTGGGAGCAACAGCAGAGCTGTGCAGGGAAAAGGCAGGATGGCAAACCAGCCACCAAGTCCCTGGACCACAGCCCTGCCTGGCAACTGCTGCTCTGCCTTGTGTTCACACGAGGGCACTTGTGTCACTGTTCAATTTAAGGGAAAAAATCATTAATTAATTTAAATGACAGTCTGGATTGTATCCACATCCCAGGTAACACAGAAGAGTGAAATGTATGAGTAAATCATAGGGAATCATAAGCTGCTATTAGGATCCAACAATCAAACCCCAATAACCAGAGGTATTTCTGAGCTGGGAGGAATTGCTGCTGCTGGTGCAACCCATCCAAAGGACCACAAACAGTTCTTAGCACAGAGGGCAGAGGGAGGTGGGGTCAGAGTGGACCAGGTACCTGGAAATGCCAGGAGGGTGAGCAGGAAGAGAGGGGAAAAGCCACGGTGCAAGGGATGCTATTCACCTGAACAGCCTCAGCAGGAACACTCTGCCAGGGTGACCTGTGGAAGTGTTTAACCAAAATCCAGAGTGTCCCAGAGAGCAGCTGGGGGGTCAAATGTTGACTGCCATGGTCACTGCAAGGCCAGGGATCACACACAGGCTCTTTCCAGCAGGGATTAAGGAGAATTTGACACTGGATACTCCCATCCTCATCTCTCAAACCTGATCTGATGGATCTTCAGGCAGCCACACAAGTTCTGAGTGTTAAATGTGGGTGACCCCCGATCACTCCGTGGTCAGAAGCTTTGTCAGCTATGGGAAAATCCCCTTTTTGAACAGTGCTAGTCATTGTACCCTATGGATTATGCCACCACACACCGCCAGCCATCCCTTTAGGCTCGAGCTCACTGCACTTCCCTCCCAGCTGTCTTCAGCTCCAGATCAGTGAGGGACCCTCTGCTCTGCCTGAATTTGCTGTTCCTGCAGGCATTCACTGGAACACAATTATAAAGCCAAGGATGGACTGAAATAGCCTTTCCCTGTTATCAGTCTGCTCCTTTCCACAGCTCCTCAGCCAAGAAAGCTGCTCTGCTTTCTCACCGGACTCCACAGAACAGGCAGAAGGACACATGATGATGCTGAGAATGAGCTACTGACATTTATTTTTTAAAATTCACCTTCCTATTCTACTCTTGACAGTTTCAGCAGACACGAAAGAAAATATCAGGACTTCAGAGAGTTAAATAGAACCAGATCTAAGGGCTAGCAATGCACCAAGCAACTCTTACCCTTCCCCACTCCTGCTACTCTTAATCCTAATCACAGTTAGAAACTATGTTTAAAAAACCCAAAGGTATTTTACACCATGCGAAACAAAAAAAGTCTTTTCAGCCTTGCACAGACCTAAACCACCCCAGGAGCCCCACCCCAGGGTAGCTCTGTAGGTTCCAAACTGAACCCAGCAGAGTCTGAAAGAGAAACCAAATCATCACAGATGATTATCTCACTGAAGTGTTGACACAAAGTTCCAACTCTAATTAGAACAGTAACAAATATCTGTTCAATTTCCTGCATGACTCCACTTCAGACACACACAAGCATTTCCTGTTGCTCCCAGCTCTGCTCCTGAAGCCTCACACCTTCAAACAGCCCTGGGGACAGAGCTGAGCCTTGGAATAACTGCTCTCTGCCAAGGCATTTACTGAAGCTGAAGATCTTCAGAGGAACAGAACACCTGGACTGAAACTCCTCATGTCCTGCTCTCCCCTAAACTGACAGGCCACAAACACCCAGCCTCCACTCAGAGGCACTTCATTAACCAAAAAGGCATCAGCTGCCATTTATCCCACTAAGCTGGTGGAAAATAGCAGTCACCCTCTGGGCTGCTGGCCTTCTGAGGGACTGAGGTTGGAGAAGACCTCCAAGGTCACCAAGTCCATTGTGTGCCAGCTCCCCAGCCCAGAGCCCCGAGTGCCACCTCCAGGAATTCCCTGGCACCTCCAGGGATGGGCACTCCAAACCCCCCTGGGCAGCTCCAATCCCAACCACCCTTTCCAGGAAGCAATTCTTCCTGGCCCCCCTGAGCCCCTTCGTACCCACAGGGGTGCTCCTGGTGGGCAAGGGGTAAATCCTGGACAGGGCACGGAAGGTGCCAGCCCTGGGGCTGTGCCGCTGCAGGGGGAGCACAGGCACACAGAGTGGGCTCAGTTTGGCTAATCCAGCCCTAAGCCTCCTCTCAGCCTGTGCCTGCCTGAAGCAGGCTCTGCCCAGCCCTGGAAGCTGCTGCACCCACAGGAGCGAGTTAAAGCAAAGTCAGGGATGAGGATGAAGAGGAGATTTTCAACTTACTGCAACATGGTGTTGCAAAAAATTGATTTAACAAAACAAATTACTTGTTTTGAGCCCCGTTCAGTCTGCAGCCATACAGAACACTCACTATGAAACTGAGGAGAGACTTAAAACTCATCTGCTACAAATCAAAACTGACTTTAAATGCCTTCCATAAACAGTTCTTTGGAACATAAAACCACCTGAAGAAAGCCCTCCCATACCTGCTGCTCCCCCTGTGAACACCTGAGAAAACTCTGCCTATGTAAGCTGCAGTGCTATTCTAATTTTATATAAATTAAGAGAACAAAGCTTCCAGGTCTTCTAAAGAAAAAAGAACAATGTCAATATTGATTTTGCCACTACTTTTCTTACAACAAGTAACTCAAAGCCAGTTCACTTGAGCTTCTAAACCTCAAGGAAGTGGTGTAGACATCTGACCCACCTCACATGGGTTCCTGACTCCAAAAAGCAGTTTGCTTTAATAATAAAATACAGCTTATTTACTTAAAGAAACTGTTTCTGTTTGCAGGAGAGAATACAGAGAAGTGAAACAGATTTTTTTTCCAATTTTTTTTTTTTTTTGTTTTACAAAATCTGTTGTGTGTTTATCACATTCAAAAAGCATTGACCAGTGGGGCTTCTTGGGAACTGTCAGAATGCCAAGGTAAAGCTGGTATATTTGGAAGCTTAATTAGCAGCTAATGACTGTCATCCTGAGGAAAATTTGAACAGCCATGGGTTTGACACATTAGACTTCCAATAGCTCTGTGGGCATGACAGAATCATCGAAAAAGGTAAAAAGAAACTGAATGCTTTGGCAAGACCAGACAGTATCATGAACATATGAAATTGAATCTTAAAATAAAAATATTTTCAGGGTTCAATGATTAAATCCTTGCCCCCTTTGTCATGTCTGTTTAATTTCAGTCTGAGCTTAAATTTTTACATCTGTCACGATTGCCTACGTGGGCAATCCTGGAAAAACCAGGACGAAAACTGCTTTGGGATGAGCACCAGGAGACTCTTCACAGGCACTGCAAGGCTGAAGCAGGAATGGGTTGGAGGACACAGGAATTCACATGGTCAAGTAAGGACCAAAAAAGGCAAGTGCATTGCATGAAAATGCCCCAATAGTGAGCAAAAACCATGCAAGAAAAGCTGGAATGGCAGTGGAGAGCAGCTCTGACTGCTCTGAGATGGAAACGGAAACATTCCCCACTGTACAAGTGACATTATCCACAGGCTCTACTCAAATATACGGCCCAAAAGCTAATTTAGGGAGAAATTTAATCAACTTTCCAGAAAGCCCTCTACAGAGCTGGTTCTGAAACAAAAGGGACAGATAATTAATTAATCATCTCCAAATTAAGACTGAAGTATACCAATAGTATTTACATCAAGCACTTCATCTTTAAGAATGCATGAAAAAGGACAATTTACTTTTAAAGGGTGTCCTCTAAATCCGGCATACAGATAAAATACTCTGACATCCTGGATTTGTTTCAAAGCTTTTTGAGAAACACACACAAATAATTCAGATTTAGTCAATTTTATTTACAGTTTGTTTTTTTACATTTCAGAGCATTACACAATTACATATCTCATTTTTCTGACCTGCAAACAGATACCTTAAACGGAAATAGTTTAAAAAAAAAAAGAAAAAAAAAAGAAAAAAAAAAAGTTAGATACATCCAAAATGCAACAATTACACATCTGACAATTCACAAAGTGTAATTTACTAGGACGTATCCTAAGAATTTAGGAACAACCAGTCAGGAGAAAATCTGACCAATTTCAGCAATTGATTATTTACACATTCAAAACAAAGCCTCTCTTAAGCTAAACCTCCAGGCAAATGGCCTGAAAGATTTCTTCAGGAAGAAAGACCAGAATGATTCACACTATGCAGCATTAACAGCCCTTGATCCCAAACACTGAGGCCTCCTCAGCTTTGTCTTAGAGCTACAGGCATCCCTCGACTTCTCCGACCCTGAAGTGATTTAGTTGTGCCCCCATGTGCATAGAAAGGTTGAGTGTTTAAGTGGTCACTACGATAAAACCCCATTTAATCTGGTCTTTAAGTCACTAAAACTCTTCTTCCTTACAACCTGGAGCAGTCTCCAATGCCATTGAAACCGGCCCGCAGAGGGGAGCGTGAGCCCGCCGGCCCGGCCAGCCTAAACCCATCAGAGACCGCTTAAAAAGAATCTTTAAAGACCATTTAGACAAGGCTTACATTTCTACACTTCCCTGATGGGCCACCTAATAAAACAAAAAAGTCACAGCTACTACTTTCATCCCTCGTGTCAACCCTCGGCCACACAGAACTAGTTATATACTGGGTAGAAACTACTAAAAAATTCCCTGCAAATCAGCTGCCTTCCAGCTGAGGCTATGGCTCCTATGCATCGGGTGGTTTGGTTTGTTTTTTTGTTTTTTTTTTTTTTCTTTCTCTTTAAAAAAATTCTCACTTGAAAAATACCTCAGTCCTGGCTTTTAGGCTAATTTCGATCGCGCGTTCGATTGGTTTCAACCGTCACGACCCGCTCGGCACGGCACGAGTCTCGTGTGAAAAGAGCAGGCGGTCAACCGAGTGCAACTTCTGCCTCTGCCACCTCCTTGCTGGCACTTCTCTAACCTGGCTAGGGTTGGGTGGAGCCTCCAGGTTTCTTGCCTACCTTACTCTCCACGTTCACGTCTCAAACTGCGTCAGCAGGGCCCGCACCTCGGGCGTGAGCTGCTTGGCAGCCTTGGCTGCCTCAGTGACGGCCTTGCGGTACAGACCCTTTCTCTTCTTATTAAAGCGCACCTGGAAGCTTTCTAAAAAGGGGGAGAGCTGTGCAAGAGCAAGGAAAGACGTGGTGGTGGAGCCGAACCACGAGATGCGAGCCTCCTGGCGCACCAGCAGCCCGCTATCCTTGCGGCTCACGGTTATGGTAAGGATACGGGCCGGCCACCAAGGGAAGCCATAAATCTTGGCCCAAACAATGTCCCCTACACATACGGTCCTGCCATCTGGTGTGACACATTTAGAGACGTTTTTGGAAAAGACTTCTGTTTTCAAGGAATTACTGAGCTTTTTCTCTTCCTTCGAAGAGGAGGAGGAGGAGGAAGAGGAGGAGGAGGAGGAAGGTGCATGCATGCTGCCTGGAGGAAAATCAAAGCTTTCGGTAGAGCTACACTCAGAGTTGGTGGATTTCAAATCATCTGTGCTATCACTACTACAAACTGATGCACTGGAAGAGTCAGATTTCTTTTGATTAAGGGTCATGTAAACCGTTATATTGCTTTTGCTGCCTCTCTTGCCCAGTGTCTGCTGTTCATCCTGATCAACAGTTACATGCACTTCACTCGTGTCCTGAACCTCACTGCTGGCCTCTTCGGGGCCTTCTGAGGGGCTCTGGGTTTCTGAAGGGGCCTCACCTGCTGAGCGGGTGGAGGAGCAGCGAGACTGGGGCTTAGTTGCCATCTTGCCGCTCCGAATTTTCTCAAGTCCTGTCTTGAGGGAAGAGTCATTCTCTTCGTTGCGGTACCGCTGGGGCTTTAGGCGCAATCGGGGCGGGAGGGACCCTGAGCTGGTGTTCTGAAGACGCCGCGTGAAGTGGACCTTTGAATGTGCATTTTTGGAAGAGGAGGTTGCACTCTGCTTCTTTTGTGCCTTTTCTTTGGCCATTTTCAAGACTTCCCGAGCTTTTGCATGATCCATGTTTTTGCTCTGGAGAACTTTTTTTGTGTTTAACTGCGCTTTTGAAGTATTTGCTTGTGCGGAAACTTTAACTACTCTGCTTCTGCTGTGGGCAATATTTGAAACCTTGACCACAGCGTTCCTTTTCTGGCTTTCGTTTTGGCTTTTTCCATCCACCTTATGGTCAGTCTTAAGTTTTTTATTCACAGTAGTCACGCTCTCGTTTCTTCGCTTTTTACTATCCTCGTATTTGGAAGAGTCACTTGCATTGCCACCTTTCTTGATCTCCTTTTTCTCCGCCACCACGCTGTTTTTGCACTTGTCACACAGCACCTGCCGGGGCCGTAGCTTGATGGCGTTCATGATGGAAGTGGGTTCCTCCCTGTACATTTTCCGCTTGGGCCGCTTGATTTTCCGGGGTGGAGGCTGAGGTATTGACTGGTTGTAGGTGTCCCTGATAAACAAAGGAGGAGGGTATGGAGCTCCCTCGTGAAAGAGAGGAGGTGGTTTAGAAGTCCAAAGGCTTTTAGCTATGCTGGGCTCTGAGGGCTGCGTGAGGGAGGAGTCATCAGGGACCGCGGCGTCGGCCTCGCACTTCACCTGCGCCTCCTCTTGGAATGGTTTGCTTTGGAGCTGCATGGCTTCAGGTTTGTCCTTGTACTCCCTTTTAGGAAATATGGTCACAGGGATTCCATGGGGGCCAAACCTTCAAGAGAGAGGGAAAAAGAAATTCAGTGTTTGGAGGGAATTTTCGCGGCGTTTATCACAAAGCATTTGGAAACTTGTCTGCGTTAGGCGGCCAGCATTTGAAAACCACCAATCCCAGAGAAACCAAAGCTTCACGTCCAGCCTTACGGGGAGCTTTGAAAATGCAAGACACCAAAATGAAGTCAGCGGAGAACAAAAAATACACAACTTCACTTATTGTCAGTTTCTCTTGTATCAACAAGACGCCCAGAAAATGTAACAAAAATATCCCCGAGACAGCAGCAAAAGAATTAACTTTATGCTTCCTGAAAATGCTTATAAAACCCAAACTCACCCCAACAACTCCCAGTCTACCCAAAAACATTTTCCATACTAGGTCAGCTTTATGAAAAGGCATCTTCAGGAACTTTTCTTCAATTTTTAGCACAGCAGAAAAGGATGAATGGTCCAGATTTAACAGAGACAAATCTGGGCTGCCTAAGTCCTTGCAGTGAACAGGGAGTGCCTCCATCCACAGAAGCTCAGCACCTGATGCTTTCCAGCCCAAAATTCCCCAGCCCAGTCTGAATTTCTCCCAGCAAAACTCCCCTCATTTCAACTCAGCACAAACTGATCCTCACTGTTCCATGAGCAAACAAGATTTTAAACCTTTCACTCCTTTTCTCCAGACTGGAATTGCTCTAGATCAGGACAAGGGAGCAACTCCCCAAGATCTGTCCTCAGGTTTGTGTTGCACTGTGGCTGCTCAACAGCAGCATCCCCTCAGCTGATTAAATTGAACTTTATTTACTTTTATTTGTATAAGTGCCTACACGTTGCCTTTATCTCCTCAAAATTGGATTGAAAAAGCCACCATGTGTTAGAAGGTTCTTTGCAGTGTCCCAAACAAAAGCCACCCCTTCTTTGTCCTTTTGCTTATCACAAGCTTCTTTCTACATCTGAAGTTGTAATTGAAGCAAAGGACCCACCCAAGATTAAATGATCCACCCAGGCTGCATTTCAGCAGCTTGTACAGACATTTTTCCAGCCTATGGTCTGGCATTAAACCACAAGGGACTCGCTCACAACTGACTTTTGCATTCCCTAAAGTCCCACAAGTCCATCAAGGGTAAAGAAGTTGCTTTTCCACAAATGCTTTTCCTCCACAAAGGATTGTAAGCAAGTCACTCAACTCCAAGTAGAGCTTTAAAAGAAACTATCAGCTGACAGTAATTAAATTAGCAATATTTTCAGTGTTACTGGCATCAAGACCTTCAGCTTCTAAAAGAAAATAAGATCCAGATCCTATCATTCACCACCTGATAAAGATTAAGAGGATTTGGTAAAAAGTTAATCTATGCTAAGAGCTGAAAACAAGACAGGGCAAGATCTCTGCTGTGCAAACTCCAATCCCAGAGAGCACAACAGCAGAACTAGACAGGGGTGGGACATCAAACCCCACACAGACAAACATCCCCTGCCCTGCTCTCAGGGCCTCGGGAACTGCATCTCCAGCCCTCCCAGGCCATTCCCAGAGCCAAGCCCTTCTCCGAGAGGGATCTGTGGGACTCTCTCAGGAAATCAGCATCATTAGCTGTCAGCAGGAAGGGCTGTATGAAGAGGACTGCAAGGGTTTCCAGAAGGATCCCATTCAAGTATTTCATCTCTCTTTTTCCCAGCTTTTCATCCTATCGCCTCCCCAGCAAGGTGTGCACGATCCCAAAGGCACAAAGAAGCTGATGGAAAGCTGAGCACATGCCCGACACCAGGAAATCAAAGATTCATTCTGCACCTTCCACTCTCCCTTCCTTCAAGCACAAAACACAGGCCAGGACTAAGACCAGGAAGCCACAAAGGGTAATTTTCATCCAAGATGCAAACCTGCTTTAGCAAGACACAAAACCAATCCAGAGTGAAGCCCTGAAGACAGAGAGTCCCTCACCAAAATTACTGCTTAAAAAATAAACCAGACTCTCCCAGCCCTGCCCACCTACCAAGGAATGAACCGGGGAAGTAAAGAACATTCGTGGACATGGTGCCAGTCATGCACAGCACTGTTCCTGTACACGATGTGTTCACACAGAACACACAGTTAGTCAGGACCACCTGCAGGACAAAATGTATTTGGGAAGCCAAGAGAATGATCGTTATTTCCAACAGCTCGGCGTATTGTGTCTTCTCTTGGCCTCACCCAACAGCAGCCTGGATCTGTAAACAGTTTTGGATTATCTCTGTTTTCTCCCTGGCTAACCAAGTCCTCCAGCAACTTGGAAGAGTGACACGAAAACAAAGAAGAGAAAACAATGGCAGAAAAAGTTGCAAATGAAAACAGTAAAGGTTACAGGGAAGAATAAAGACAAAGAACAAGGTAAGAAGAGAGGGATTTATTTTTCCTAAGAGAAACAGCAGAATGAAGACACGAGCTTAAACATCTTCAGGACAAGGCATGACACAGCATCTAATTAGTTCTGCAGCAAGCACAAGTGTTTATTGCATGTACCAGAATTTCAATGCCTATCTTCACACACCTGGTTGATGGACCTTCAAGAGAAATACTTCTCATACACCCACAGTAGTTTTTGTCACACCAACTGCAAGGCTGAGCTAGTTGGTTGTGTTAGTAGTTAGACAGAAAAACTGCAAAAGCATTTGGTTCATCTGCCACAGAGATGAAGGAGGACCAAAAGGCATTATAGAAAATAAAATTTAAAAACTCCAAGGCACACAGCTCAGTTGTATCGTGACATTTACTGATCCCCCGGTCAGTCATGGCTGGCACTAGATCAGCCCTGAACAGAATTTCAGTTACCCCCACTGAGACTCCCAACAGGCTCCTTTGTCACACGTTCCACGTTTAAGTTCCACAAGGAATTGCCTTGTCTTTATTCCAACAGCAAAATGATTTTTTAATATACTGATCCCAAACATCACCTTACCACACAAGATTTCAAGACTTTCTGGATGAAAGTAGAGATATACTGCAATTGCTGTTTGCTTAAAATAAAAATCCCCTGGTGCCCAAGTTCCAGCTGCTCCCTGCCCAGCCCACTCCTGACTCGTGTAACACTCCCACCTCAGACCATCACAGCCCAAGGAATGCACCAGGCACCGACAGGGATCTAAAAGGAAGTGTTAGAAAAACCAGATTCAGAAATAGGTATTGCACCCTGAATCCAAGGCAGGCTGGGAAGCAGTGCCCTGCTGCTCCCAACCTGTGGAAATCAGAGCCAGTTCTCCATGGAGCCAGCTCCCTCTGCAAAGGTGTCCCAGCTCTGAGAGGCCTTGAGAATGCACCTCTAACACGGGATGGCTGTGATGTACAGAAGTCATTTCTCAGAGGTTTTTCAAGTCACCAGGGCAATCAGCAGGATCTGATGGCACTTCTGCTGTAGATGCACTGCAAAATGCACATTTTCACCGGAGACAGAAATAGCAACAGGACATCAGGACCTGCCCTGAACTGAGAGCCCGATCAATCCTGGCACTGCATGATATTCACACTGAGAGCAGCTTTCAACTGACCAGGGTGTGCAGAGACAGAAACGGGGTAAAAACAGGGAGGCTTCACTTCCAGTTTGCCAGCTGCGAGTTAATTAATAGGCAGCCATGGCATCCAAAAGCCAGTTTGGGTACCAAACCCAAAACTCTGCCATTTAAAGCCAGAGAGTTTTGTGTTACAGACATATAGACTTAAGTACTTAAGGAAAGTAAAGCCACTTTTTCCAAATCTAAATCCTGCAGCAGAATTACTACAATGAATGCAAATTACTGTTCAATTTATATGCAAAACAGAGCAGTTAAAGAGTATTTTTTCAGAAATAACCCTGAGAGATACAGAACAAATCCCATTTTAACTCATGACTGTTTGTACATAAACAAAGTACATAAACAACACACCCTGGGGGAAAGTGTTTTACATTAGTACCTAAAGTTTTAAGTTCTCATCTTTAGCCTCCAATGTCTGACTTCTCTACTAAAAGGGAGAGAAATGAAAAGCCCCTTGCTCTGCCAAAGGAGTGAAGCCACTGAGCAGGTTCAGAACTATTTCCCATCTGTCTCTGACACGCTGAACTGACACCAACAAAGCAGAGAACCTTGTGCTCAAGTGTTCAGTCCGTGGTAAAGGACTGATCAAAACCATCCTCACCACCAGGGCAGGGCAGCAATCTCCTGTTACCTTTCCTGCTCTTGTACCCAAGCCCAACCTCGGTGCTCTGCAAAAGCCAGGACAAGCAACAGCTGAAGCCATTTTCGTTGCATGGATGGAAGTTCCAGGAGTATAATAATATGCTGAAAGAACTATGGATATGTATTTCATGCATCTAAACTGAGGCTTTAAATTATAACATCCCATGTAATACACGGTTAGAGCATAGCTATTTGAACACAAAGTTTTGCAGAACTCCTCAGAATAACCTGCATGGAAAACACAGATTATGCAACAACCTATTTTTAATGAAGGATTTACTTGGTGTGATAAAGCACAAGATGGAATATATTGCTATAAGCGCAGGCACCTTCCTGAAAAAAGCATTCCCAGAAGCCAAACAACCAGCTCCATGGTTTATTCACCTCCTGAGCAAGGCACACCAGGCTAAACAGCCCAGAAAATGCACATTTCACTGAGAGCTCTGAGCCCATGGCAAAGACTGCAGTGTGAGTGACTCTGGAACAGCACGGCATGAAGAAAAGACAGGATGCTCTGAGTTGAGGCTTTCCATTAGTAATTACCATTACCATCACTTTACTGGCACATCTATAAAGCTGAAGGCTGTTTAAACTGCAATACTTTTTAATTTTTACATCTGTTGCCATTATTAGGTGTCAGCTGCATGTGAAGTAGACACTTTGCTGATACATCTACTGTGATCTACTCTGAAGGATTATACCTTGAATATACTCTTCAGGAACACCCATATGCCAGACCCAGGACATATGGAAGAGAATGATACCATTAAATAATGGATGAAGTGTCAGGATGGCAAAGATTCATCAGTCCATAACAGAAAATAAACTGAATGCAGACTGAAAATTTCATCCCTGCCCTGCCTCAACACCTTGAACCAAGACAAGCAACCCTCAGACAGCCAGGACAGGCCACGCTGCTGGAACACAGAATTCCAAAAGGAAGGACAGGTCAGCCACCATCTGTCACATCCCAGACCAACAAAGAGCAGCTGGAGAGCACAGATTCCCTCAGGAAAGGAGAGCTTGAGGCCCAGTCCAGACCCCAGTTCTAAGCCCACCCTCCAAGTGAGGCTACACTTGACACCTTCCATAAAACCTCTCTCAGTCACCAGCTAAAGACACCTGAATCACTCTCTGAACCACACTCCCATCACACCTGAGCTTCCCACATCCTGGGGACAAGAACAACAAATGTCAGAGAAGTGCTGGGGCTGTTTCCTAAATGCCACAATTTCACCAAGCTCCTCTGGGCTCCTGAGGACCTCAAAGAGGGCAGGGGATGGGTGTGGGGACACCTCGGGAACTGAGCGCAAGCTTTAAAATAAAACAAACCAAGACACACAGCCCTGAGCCACAGACATTTCTCTACTGTTGAGAATGTGCATCCCAGAGCAACAGGCATCCCACAAACCCCAGTCCTTGCCCAGACAGGGACGAGCACCTGCTGTCCCTGGTCACTGAACGGAAGAGCAGGCAGAAATGTACCACGTTTTGCAAGTGAGGCTTCTGCTGTTTCCTTCTCACATCATTCCCTTGCAGCAGAAGCTGAATTAACAAACTGGGAAAAGCACAGGATTCTAGAGTCAGTGCTGCACCTGAAAACTGCTTCTGGGATTGTATGAATTGCAAATTGCCTATAAAAGTTTATTTTCATCATACAGCTCATGCACACCTTGGTGCAGGAAGTCCTTCCTTATCTTCCACAACCAAAGCCCAATAAAAAGATAATTTCAAACATATGTCTACTAGGAGCACACTGCACATCTTCTGGGTATCTAACCGAGGCTCTTAGGTCACAAAACAACTTTTTGCTCTCTCTCTCTCTCTCTTGTTCAAGAACTATTATGAACACATGCAAGTCAGAAGGGAACTGGTTTAGAGAAGACAAGACACATGTCCTTCACATCTGCAGGATTAGAAGGACAATTTCAGTAAAATGATAAAGCAATAAAAAGGCCAAGTCTTGACTGTTGGCAAAACAACAGAACATAAATTTAATCCCCCCTCCTCTCCTAATCTTTAGAGAGGTAAAAAAAAAATACACACAGAAATAATTATCCTTTCTCCAGAAGATCAAACTAAAACCACAACTTCTTAATCCTGTGTTTTAAGATTTACAAATGCTACACTTCTCAGGTATTTCCCTCCCTCTTCTTCCTCCAGGTGCAGAGCAGGGTTTACCCTGAGCCAGCAGGTGGGACGGACATCTCCTGTCCCCAAGCAAAGAGGGAGTGACTAATGCCAGGTACAGGCAGCTCACAGGGACTTTAAACACAACCAGGATGGGCTGGAAGGGACCTTAAATCCCATCCAGTGCCACCCCTGCCATGGCAGGGACACCTCCACTGTCCCAGGCTGCTCCAGCCCTGTCCAGCCTGGCCTTGGGGCAGCCCCAGCTGCTCTGGGCACCCTGTGCCAGGGCTGCCCACCCTGCCAGGGAACAATTCCTAATGCCAGCATCCCTGCCAGCCCATGGCCATGGGGAGGATGCTCCTTGCAGTGCCCTCAGCAGCCTGGTGCCTCCTCTGGGTCTGTCCAGCAGCTCCAGCTCCTTGCTGGGCAGGGCCAGCTGGGGCAGCTCTGCAGGTGGGGTCTCACCTGAGCAGGGAAGGATCCCCCCTTTCCTGCTGCCCACGCTGTGGCACCAGCCCTGGATATGCTGAGCTTTTCCCCATCCATTGGTGCTCCATTCCCTGTCTCTCCCCTCAGGACTCCACCAGGCACATCCACCCCGGGAACACCAGGCACATCCACCCCGGGAAGCCCGGCAGAGCCTCAGCCTGGCAGCAGGACAGCGCTTCAGGGGGACGGCAGCAGCCCCAGTGAAGCTGAACAGCAGGAACACATCCCTGATCTGAGCAAGGAGCCTCCGGAGGAAGCACAGCGGGGACATGCTCCTGTCCAGACGAGGATTCACTGCACAGCAAACAGTCTGGCACTCGGGACAGGCGGGTTCCTGCTTCCTGCTGGATGGCAGAACTCCCTGGGCAGCAGGACAGGAGGCTGCCACGGGGCAGGCAGGGAGGGCTCCTCACCTCCAACAAATGCAGGAATAAAGCCCACTCAACACCCAGGGGCTTGTGGTACAAACTCCTAAAGGATATCCCCTTTCCAGGGGGTGGGAGAGGGAATCAGCCCCTTCACAACAGATCACTGACTGCACATCAAAGTCACCAAGAATGAAATGCAAAGCCAGGGCATCATCTCAACCATGGGAAAAGTGATAAAACAGCCAAAAAAACCTTTAAAATCACAATATATGGGGATATTTTTGCTTTTCTTTCATTGTGGAGTTCAAGTAATCCAGAGCATGACTTGAGAAGACAAAAAAGAACACAGTGAAGAGGTTTTTAAAACAGTCACTTAAGCTTACTCTTCTTAGTACTGTATGGAAATAGCACCTTCACTGCTCTGGAGGGTGCAGAGGGGAAAGAGAAATGAAGATCCAAACAGGAACAGGAGTTATTTCCCTCTGATCATACAGTGAACACAGCATTAGCATGTGCAGTGAACACAGCCACTTTTGGAAGCTACCGAATGAGTAAATTCTAATACAAACTGTCACTTTTACTTAGTAAGAACTGTCAGTCTTAAAATATTGATCCCTTTGGCATTAGGAAAATTGAGATTACTCCCATGCATTTGAATGAGACAGATTGCAGCAACCACTCATCTCCCATGCTGGAAATCCCAGTGTTGTCATGTAAATGCATGGAATTTCGGTGGTTTTCATTTAACCCTGCCCTTCTTTTTTCTTTTTGGCCCAGTGGAAAAACTTATGAGGAGAATCCAGGGCCTGCCACAGACACAGAAGGAAGTTCATGAAAAATATTCATGTACTGCGAGTCCAGGTGCTGCTACACCACACAAAAATAAACAGATATAAGGAAAAGCTGACACCTAGACAATGCCACCTGTTAGTCACCACAGAAGTGATAAAATGGAATTGTTGGACATACAGGCAACACTTTTTTTAATAATGCTTCGATTTCTTAGAGGTGGGAATTTCTTGGACTATTTCTAGAGCTTGTTTCCCACTGCATTTCCTGCTCTGAGACGTCTGATAAGAGACTCCTGTTATCTACCAACGTTCTGCTGTCACCAGC
Organism: Motacilla alba alba; assembly: GCF_015832195.1. NCBI lineage: Eukaryota > Metazoa > Chordata > Aves > Passeriformes > Motacillidae > Motacilla > Motacilla alba. Next base: position 17,177,842 of record NC_052028.1, read on the forward strand.
CCAATATTACAGACTTTATGTCCCAAAACTCAGTTCTTCTTGTCCAGGCCCTCTGCAGAGCTTGGCCTGGAGGATTCAAACCTCCCCTCCTGGGCTGCCATGTAGAAGCACCTCTGAAGTCAAAAACGGCTCCAGTGCCACAGGACCCTGCGAGGGCCAGCCCCAGGCTCCCTGCATGGCTTCTGCACCGCTCCCACTGCAGAGCTCTGCCCAGGAGCCGGGCTCGGACCCAGGCAGGCTGGAGATGCTCCCAGCACGGCGCAGCAGCAGCAGCCAGCCTGCAAAGCGACTTCTGCTGCAAAGGGCTGCAGATCCGCCGCCTGCCAGAGGCTCCCCGGTGCACAAGAGCCTGGGGAAGCGCGGGATGATCGTGGCCAGGGTGTGTTTAGAGGACAGGATCCCTTTCAGGAGAAAAGGAGAAGCTGGAGAAAAGGAGTGCTTTTCCTGCACTCTTGGCAGCAGAGGCTTTGCCACCCTCCTGCCCAGGGCAACCGTTCTGCTGAGACAACTTCAAAGCTACCCAAGAGTTCGTGTCTCCCAGGATTACACCTCATCTGTGTCACCTCCCGCCCGGATCTGAGAGGCTGTTTCACCCCACAAGTGGCTGGAGTTTTGCTCAGCATTTCACAGCTCATCAAGTGACAGACTGAAATCGTCACTCCGTGACATTATCCAAAACTTGGGGGTCAGGCAAGGCCTTTTGAGTCAAACCCCAACCACGCACTGAGGCCCAAGCCAGGAGTGCCACAATCTCTCTTTTAGAGAGCACTGACAATACTGATATTCCAGGAAGTTGCTAAACAGCTACTAACAACATAAAAGGATGGATAAAAGACATATGTCCACACACAGCTTAAAGCTGGGGGAGAAAAGTGCTGCAGATTTTACATACTGATTATTTTAAATAATAACCTTGCTTGATTTCACTTTTCTCTTATGAACTTGCAGAGGCTTTAGATGTCTAGAAAAAAAACCACTAAGACGAAGAATTTTCACCTGCTGATAGAACCCAGATTGCTTGTAAGATACCATGATTTCTGGTCTCCCAAGAGCTTCTCACTACTGAAAGGCAGCGAAAATAAGCAAACCCCAAACTCTGCTGTCTGATAAGTTATTCAGAGATACGTAAAAATCCCCCCTCGTCCACAAGGATATTTAAAAACCATGAAACTTCACCCCGTCCATTGGTCCATTGCATACAAGGAGCAATCAGTACTAATTAACAACTGCAACAGCCTAGCTGGAAAACCATTATTCTGGAAAATAGTATGTACTGAAAAAGAAGGTTACCTAGGCAATGTAAGCCCGACCGAGCAGGGCAATCAGAGCTCTGATTCTGTACAAAGAGGGCAATAAACGCCGGGCTCTCTCGGGTGCTGCTCCCGGCACGCAGGGATGCTGCTGGAGCCCCGGCCAAGCCCAGAGGCTGTGCCCATGTGCTCGCCCCTCTCCCGGCTCTCCCGTTTCCCCACTCCCCGGGCAGGAGGGGCCCTGCCCACCCCCGGCTGGAAGGGTCGAGGAGGAGGAAGAGGAGGAAGAGGATGCCCGGGATCTGCAGCTCCTTTCCCGGGGGAGAACGCGGGGGCAGGAGCTGCTTGTCCCAGGGCGGAGGGGGCCAAGGAGGGCTGGGATGGGATGAGGAGCGATGGGATGGGATGGGAGGGAAGGGAAGCTGCAGAGCCCACGAGGCTCCCGGCGGGGCCGCCCCCATCCCGCCCCCGGCGGCTCCGGGAGCGCTCCCGGGCTCGGCGCTGGGTGGGGGCTCGGGCTCGGCTCCCCCCGAGCTCTCACCTTTTCGAGAGGTCCATGAGGACCCCGGAAAAAAGCTTCTCTCCCAGCCGGAACGAGACCACCAGGGCGTCCTCGATGATGTGGTCCAGGGTGACCCGCACCTCGGAGCCGGGCAGCAGCGCCGGCACCTCCGCCTCCCCTCCGCCCGGGGCCGCGGGCACGGCCGGCTCGGGCTCCACCGCGGCGGCGGCGGCAGCATCCGGCTCCTCCTCCTCCGGCCGGGGCGGCTCCTCCCCGGGCCCCGCGGAGCCCCCGGCAGCCGGCGGGCAGGGCTGCGGCGGCTCCCGGGCCGGCTCGGGCGGCGGGCAGGGCTGCGGCGGCTCCGAGCAGCCGGGGCTGGGCGCTGCGCGGGGCTCGGCCCGCGGCGATTCCACCCCCGGGCTGCGCGGCGGCGGCGGCTCCTCCGTCCTGCCCGCGTCCGGCTCGCGAGTCCCGCCGGGGCTCCGGGCGCGCTGCACCGGCGGCGGCTCCTCGGCCTTGCCGCCGTCGGCCTCCTCGCCGTCCGGCACCGCCGACTCCACGGCCTCGCTGACGGCCGGTAGAGGGTCCGCGCCGGCCTCGCTGCCCGGGATCGGCTCCATCTCGGGCTCGGCCTCGCCGGCCCCGCCGTCCCCCGGCACCGCCGCAGTCGCCGCCGCCTCCGCAGCCATGGCCGCCATTTTCTCCGCCGCCTCCCTCCAGCAGCGGGAGCGACGGCCACGGCCCGCGGGGAGGGAGAGCCCGCCCCCCGCGCCCGCAGACGGCGCTCTATTGGCGGGCGCGCCGCAATGCTGCGCTTCTACTGGGCAGCGCACCTGTCCATCCAGCCCCGCGGGAACTTCTCGTTGGCCAGCGGGGGCTTCATTCAGTGCAGAGCCGGGAAGGGGAAGAGGAGGCGTGGTTTAACACTTTATAGGCCACCGGGGAGGGGAGGGGTGGGGCTGGTGGGGCTGCTCCGCCATCTGATTGGTGCAGAGAGGCGTCGCTCCCGATGGAGGCCGGTGATTGGCGGCGCCGACTGTCTGTCGCGGGGCCGGGGAGCGCGCGGGGGAAGATGGCGAGGGCGGGAGGGCGGCCATGGGGGATAGGTCGCCCCTCAGAGGGTTCGCCCCTCGGAAGAATCATGTCGCTCCTCAGCATGGTCAGGTCATCCCCCGTGGGATCGCCCTGGAGCGGCTCCCCCGCGGGGCGCAGCCCGGCGCTGCCTCCTGCGTTGTGCAGTGCGGGCAGGGGAGCGGCTGGTCCCCGTGCTGGGAGCACTGAGGGGGTGACACTGAGGAGAGGGGAGATCACAGAAGATGCTGGGTTGGACGGGATCCACAGAATCATCCAGCTCAAGCCCTGGCCCTGCACAGACACCTCAACAATCCACCCTGGGCATCCCTGGAGCGCTGTCCAAACCCTCCTGGAGCTCTGGCAGCCTCGGGCTGTGCCCATCCCTGGGGAGCCTGGGCAGTGTCAGCACCCTCTGGGGAAGAACCTTTCCCAAAATCCAGCCTGACCCTGCCCTGGCCCAGCCCCAGCCCTTCCCTGGCTGCTGTCCCTGTCACCACAGGGCAATGTCTGACCCTCCTGCTGCCCTCCCCCGGTGAGGGGAAGGCAGAGGGACTGGTGCCTTTTGTGAGGTAAATCGGCATTTTAAAGTGTCAAGCACCATGAATTAGGCACATCAGGTGGAAATGTAGACTCGGAAGGGGAAAAAGGAGTGGACGATTTCCTGCCGCTGCAGCCAAGCCCGGAGGGCCGGGGCAGCTCGGGTTCTGCCCTCAGGGCATTCAGACACTCGGGCTCTGCTAAAGCCGGGTTCGACACTCGGGCTCTGCTAAAGCCGGGCTCTGCCCTCAGGGCATTCAGACACTCGGGCTCTGCCACAGCCGGGCTCTGCCCTCAGACACTCGGGCTCTGCTAAAGCCGGGTTCGACACTCGGGCTCTGCTAAAGCCGGGCTCTGCCCTCAGGGCATTCAGACACTCGGGCTCTGCTAAAGCTGGGTTCGACACTCGGGCTCTGCTCCAGCCGGGCTCCGGACACCTTCAGGCACGGAGGCCAGCAGGGTCCTGGCCGTGGCCACCGAGCACGGGGGTTTCTCTTGTGATGGTGTTTCCATCCTCTCAGGACGCTCAGCCCCTGTTTGTAGGCACATTTCTCTTCACAGAGAAAAAAGCAAGGCACAATTCTTCCCAATAATATTTCTGGGCTTCACATTCTCTGAGCGTCAGAAAAAGGAAAAACAATTCTTATCTCATTTGCTGTGCCTTCACAAAGTAGAATGCAGTGTGGAGATGGTTTACCCAAAGTGATGGTGTTTTGTTTCCTTGGCCTGCCAGGGCCAAGCGTGTGTGCCTGTGTGTGTGTGTGTGTGTCGGGACTATCGGGACCAGTCACGAGATTCTGTGCAGGGTGTGCAGAGTCGAGGGCTCGGCAGGTTCAGTTTAGATGTAATGTAACATAGTGTAATATAATATAGAATAATATCGCATAATAAAGTAATTAATTAGCCTTCTGATATCAATGGAGTCCCCCTCATCATTCCTCCTGCCACAGGGGTCAGCCTGTTTCTATACCTGTTCCTTTCCCTGTGATTGCTGAGCAGAGAATTGGACCGTAAATCCTGAGCCTACAAGAAATTCCCAACTAACACAGGAGGAAACTAAAACTACTCAGCCCTGGAGCTGATGGGATGCTCGGATCCAGCAGCTCAGCCCAGCAGGCTCTTTGTTATGTTAAGCTCGGATTTATGTAAAGAATGGGCATAAAATGGAAGATTTCTCCTTGCAAGCCTGCTGCTGGAACGCACCTTTTCAGCAGGTGTTGCTTGTGGAAGACATTCAAATGCAAATTGTTGTGTTTCAGGTCCCCTGGAGTCGCCAGCAATTCCTGTGCTCCATAGGGAACGGAGTGGGTGTATGGCTTGTTCTCTGCTTCACTGCAGTAACAGCAGATTATGTGCTTGACCCTACTGAGGGATCAAAATAAAACATAAACGGCTCCTTTGAATGTTGAAAGGTGCTGCGTGTGCTTTTTAGAAGAGGTAAGTCAGGACATTTATATCCCAGAATAATGCCCCACAGAAATACCGTACCATAGGTAACTCTAAAATTCAACCTCGCCAACACAGGCATGTGGATGCAGGATGGAACTTGTAAATTTAACAAAAAAACACCCCTCACTATATAATTTTTTACATCCCAAATACCTCTGATCACTATTTAATTTCTATGTATTTCAAATCTAACCTGTAATCTCCTTAAGACAGGATTTGCCTTACAGAGACTGGTCTGCAGAGTGATTGCAGAGTTGGAGTCTTTTTTTCTATCCTGGAACCTTTAGAAACTGCCAAAATAAAACTAATTAAGTTAATGAAACAGATTGCACTACCACACTCTCTGTAAATTAAAACAAGTCTCTCTGCGTTCAGCGAGTGGCAGGAAGGACAGAAATGGAGAGAAGGAACTATAAATTACAGAGAGGAACAGAGACAATCGGAGGGAATAAAACAATTAAAATGAAGGCAGGAAAAATGCCGAGCTCCATAAAGATGTGTTGCAGTAAATTGTTGGGATGGGCAGCTGAGGAAGATGAGTTTGGACGGACAGAGTGAGGGGATGTGGGGAAGCAGCAGATCCTGCTGGAGTTTGTGCACGGCACCCACAGGAAGGGAACTGTTTGTGTGGGACGTGAGGAACCTCTAAACTCAGCCTTAGTGAAATTTATTTGTTCTGTCATGAAATTCCTCTCTGGAGGCATGAACAGTCCCAGCAGCCCTGAGGACTTCAGGTAATAAGGAATGGGGTGTGGAGTTTTTAGGTGCTGGACAGTGAGAGCATCACTGTGGGCACTGAGTTCCCTGGAAGTGCAGTGCCACGAAAGAGCCACCGCCAGTGCGGGGCTTTGAGGAGCAATACTCACCAATGGACAGGAACCAGGGTTCCAGTGCAGCCAAACCCTGCCTGCAGCTTCCTCAGCCTCCCTGCAGCCAGGCTGTGGCAGCAGGCTCCACAAGGAGCTGGCCCTGGAACTGCAGTGGCTGGCATTCGTGGTGCTGCTGGTGTCCCAGGGGCTGGGGAGGTCCAGGCTGCCCGAGCTGTCCTTGCTGCAGCTGATCCCTCTCAGGGTGGCACACAGGCTCTAGAGGAGCGTGTAGATTTAGGGACAGTTTGTCTTGCTGGGATCCCTGTCCCGATACCAGCACTGGGGTGGAGGAACTTTAGAGGGGAGGTTCTCAGTCTGCAGTTCCAGCAGCCCCACTGAGGCTTTGGGACTCCCCGCGTTCCAGGATGAGGTTTATATCCTCACTGCGGCCTTTGCAGGCTCTGCTGCAGGGACACAGAGCTCTGCTGCCCTGCTCCATCCCAACTGCAGTCACAGTGGCTTCCTCTGCCTGCCACAGTGACAGCAGCTTCCTGTGACCCTGGGCAGGGCCACCAAACCTCCCCAAGTCAGGTTTAGTGTTCACAGCTTTACACAGTGCTAATAAATCCACCAGTCAGCGTTTTCCAGGCGTGATCTGCTGGTGGGGAATGTTCAAGGCTTTCTAAGTTAAAAAGTGTGACCAGTGAAAACCACTGTATGTGAGCAGTGCAGAGGGATACAGGCAAATAAACTGAACACAAATCTGGGTCTTGGTTGTGCGCTGCAAACTCACTGCTCCTCTAACAGATTGGGAAAGTGATGCTCTCACAACAATTGTTAAGTATATTTAAGCTGGATTGGAATTTGTTAGTGAATTATTACAGAAAGTTAGTCTGGGGTGAGAAAATCATTAGTCCTTCCTGTGATGTTGGTAAGTGGTTTCTGTGGCCCTCTGAACACAGAGCTCATTTTGTTGGGTTTAGGGATGAGCATTAAAGGGTTTGGGAAACCTCACTGCAGTCTCACGTGCCCCAGAATTCTACCCTGCAATCTGAAAAGTCAATTATGTGCTGCATTTCTCGTGAGCAAGTCAATGAGTGGAGCTTAATCTAATGTTCATATGGAGAATTGATTGAAATAGATTTCCAGAGTTGGGATTGCTTTAAAAAGATGGTAATTGTGAGCCCTTGGGGTGAAGGACTGGCGCTGTCTCACTGCTGAGATCTCACTTGGTAATTGGAAGGAAATGGAGTCTGAAGGTACTTCCTGTCTTATCTCCTACTCTGACTGCTTCCTGCCTTCTTCTGCAGCCCGTGCAGCTGCAGGTGCTGGTGGCAGCCATGGACCTCCATGGATTTCTCCATGCAGAGAAAATGGGCTCACCACTGGAGCCAGGACAGATGGGGAGGCCAAACTCAGCTGTGGGCAAGGCAGCTTGGTAATTAATAGGGAATTTCTCGTTAAAGTCTTCTGAGAAATTACAGAAGTCTCTTTAGCCATAAATATGTCAGAGAAACTTTTTTGTTCCTTGTGTTTCTGAGGTTATTCTACGTCTGCAGCCAAGCCCTGTTCACATCAAGAGTGCCCAAGTGGTGAGGTGTGACCTTTCCTCACCTGTGGTCCCTGGAGATGCATCCTATTTCAAATAGGAATAGCAGGAAGGGTACAGCACCTTAATTAGAGGAGTGGGAATCCTACACAGTCTGTTCTCATCGGGGTTGGTTGCTGACAGAGCTCAAGGGGACAGGACAATGGAGGAAATGGAATTGACTGGGAATCATTTGAATCCTTTGTACTTCTGAGCTGGAGGAGCAGCTGCCAACTGCCTGTGTCACTGTGTCCTTCTCTTTGGCACTTCTGTGGAGCCTCAGCCCTGCTGGCTGTGAAAAATGGACAATAACATTTCATTCACACAAGAGTGATGTGGTTTAATTATAGTGAAGGTTTAAAAACAACTTGAGGATGAAGTGCTGTGTAAGTGCTGAATGCTATCCTTGACAATGACACAGGGATCAGAAAATTGGTCTTTCAGATGCATCAAGTTATTCCATAAATTACAAACTAATTTCTGTCCTTAAATGAAGAGTTACTGAGGCATTCCGCTTTCTTGCTAATTGTTTGACTTCAACAACTGGATGGATTTCAGTAAATTGGCTGGTGGAGACAAATGTGTTTTCTAGCACGACATTGTGTGACATGCAACAATTGGCAATGGACTGGCTGCAGAGCAGAGCCAAGCACTGCACGTGGTCCCCAAAGGAGAACAAATTTGTAGTGGGATTTTCTCGGGAGACTTCAAAAGGGCCTGTAACAGACTGTCCCTCCTGAAGGCAGCTTGCCTTCATGGTTTCCCTGAGTAAAACCAAGTAACTCTTGTCTCACACCCTTGTCTGCTTGTCCATGTCACTCAGAAGCTGTAGGTGCTGTCCCTGGGTCTTGCTGGCAGTTCAGTCTGTGATGGAGGCACTGCAGAGCCTGGGGTTCCACACTCCCCTGGTCCCTCTGTCTCTCTTGTGGTACTTTTGAAGCTGTTCCAAAGGCAGGGGCGGGGCAGAAATGACAATGCAGTCAAGTTTTTTAAATCGTGCTTAAAAAGCAAAAGTGTTGAAAGCTCAGCTTTGCCATGCAGTTTGTCTTTCAGTCAAAACCCAAAGAAACCAACCCAAAAAATAAATCCCAGCTCTTCCTGAGGTCTGCAGCTCTCCTGGGAGGGGTGGGAGCAAAGAAGTGCTGTCATCACAGGCAAGTATTTTCAGCTTTCTGATTTTGAAGGTAGACCTTGGTCTGTGTGTCCCTGTCTGCTTTGTGTATTTTGCATTCTGGATAAAAATAATGAAGGGATCCTGGTGATGAATAAAAATGGCAAGTTTGTTATTACTTTAAAATACCACAGGGTTTGAGGGGGAATATGTAAGGAAATCATCTCCCAGATTGCTCTCAGCCAGTGTTTTACCTTGTGCTCTCTTACAGACCTTTGTTCTTGCCATTGTCTCATCTTCTGGTTTCTTGTGGACTTGGAACCTCTTGTGCCAAGTGTATTTCAAGCAAGAGATGAATCCCTGTATTTTATGGATATCTGATAGGCATCTTCTCTCACCCTTTCCTAATCCAATTCCAAGTAGGATCAATTCATGGAGTGCCCAGGCTCAGCCTGAATTCCTGTCAGAGCTCACCTGCAAATCCCAGCGTGGTCCTTTGCAAGTCGCTTCCTTTGGTAAAGTCTGGTCAGTTTTTAATCTCTCCTCCCAGGTAATCTTGTACATTCTGACTCTGAGCAACACCATTTGCAGGGGGCTTGCACATCAAGAGAAAGAATTCTTCACTCCAAGAGCTTGCTCTGTTGCCTTTCCAGGATTGTCAACGGTTGGAAATTGTGTTGCCCTCATTCAGAGACTCGCTTTAACTCAGGCCAGGAATAAAAACATCCCATCACCTCCAGAACAAAACAGGCTGTGGCTCTGACACTGGAATCAATGAAGCACTGGGATTTGTGGTGGCAGGGTGGGTGATTGGCAGCTGCTCCACAAAGCCACGGCAGAGATGATTGACAGGAGTGATTTGATAAGGACACGTGGTGACCTGTGCAAAACGACAGTAAATGCTCCTTGTCCAAGAGTTTTGGGGAGTGTAGAGCTGGAGTGATGCAATCAGAATGGGGACTCTAAAAAATCCTTTTCCTTCGTCCTGTCACAGACAAGTCCATAAAGGGACAAATGCCAGGAATGAGAGCATCCCTGTCAGGGGTCATTCAGCTGTGACTCTTGCACATCTGTCTGTTAGCAGCTCCAAAGGCAGAAGATGAATGCAATTAGAACCAATCTCGATGATTTGCAGAGCATTGTTTGTGCTTTTAATGCATTCCCTGGGACCAGGACTGGATCTTGCCTTTGACCCTCTTTCTAGAGCTGGCCCAGAGAAACTCTCCCCGCTCACCCTTCAGCAAATAATAAAAAGAAAAATGCAAGTCTTCAACAACTGTGTCACCACCCTCTGAGGAAATGTATTGGTGTAGCCAATATTTCTCTACATTGCCCTAATCTAATCCTCCATGTGGGGCTTATCACAGAGCAGGGCCTGAGCTGCTGTGCCCAGGATGTGCTGCTGGAGCTGGATAATACTTTATTCTTAACAGCTCTTTCCCCACTGCTGCTGAAACCACCGTGCTGAGCAGCACAAACTCTGCTGGCAAAAGATACCTGTGCAGCTCACATTTATTTCTGTTCACTGGAACAACCGGCTGGAAGTGTGTGGTTGTTTCTCTTGGGTGTAGGAGAGAAAACATTGAGAAATGCTCAAAAAAAAAAAAGCATTCTCCAGGCACAGCTCATACTGGTTTAGAAAATACAGAAATGAAACCACCACAGAGGTACTTGATGCTGAAAAGGAAGCACCCAGTAATGGCTGCTCTGCTGCAAGATTGTAGGCTTCCTCTGTTTAGGCTCAGCCTGACTTCTGGAATAAAAGGGGATGGGAAACTGTAGAGGAAACAAATGAACTGTACCCATGGAATTGAATTTGTTCTGAGGAAAAGATTGAGAATTCCAGCCACGGTTTGCCAGCAATCTGCCCTTCACCCAGGGTTCATCCCTTGTGTTTGGAGATCTGCACTCTGGATAACGCACAGCAGAGCCCCTGGCACGGGGCATTGCTCTGCTGGCAGTGCCACCTGGGCTTTACTGACAGCTCCACCTCTGGTGCCTCAGCCAGGACAGGTCTGGGGTGCTCTGTTCTGCTTTGGCAAAAATGTTCTGAAATCTGGAATTTCATGCTGCACCCTTCGAGGGACAATTCTGTAGGAAATTCCTCGGGGAATCACACAATGCAAGGTGAGGGACTGGGTCCCAGAAGAATTACCAGGATTGAATCCAGTTATCCCTTAATGAGAATGGAGAAGTCTCAGTCAGGATTCTGCATAAAAGCAGCCCAACCTCCCCAGTGCAGGAAGGAACAGAGCAGGAAGGAGAAAATCTCTTGTCCTCTCTGAGATGAAGAAGGAAAGATGTAAAAATCAGTGCAGTTTAAAATTTGGTAAATAGAATATAATCAGTCCTCACAAAGCATCCTCTGTGCTCATCCGTGCTTGCAGGCACAGAACAGACTTGGCAACTGGCTCCTGCGTGAAATAGGAAAGGTTTGAATGCTTGTGTAAGCTCTTCGAACAAAACAGCTCTTTGCAGTTAAAGCACTGTTCTCTAGGACATTGTATCTGGGAAATGTGAAACAGTTTCTCTGGGTGTTCACCACGGGTTCCCAGCGCTGTGTGACCGGGGTTGGGAAATCTTTTTCTCTGTGGTACAGGGAATTTTTTGTCATTGCAAAGGGTTTTCCTCTAAGGGATAAGTTTAATATAAAAGGGATTCCTGATACTCATTATATTTTCCCCTCAGAGTGAAATCAAATTGGCTGGTGGATGCAGGCTTGGACCAGTGACAGAGCCGATGAATCCTCTTCTGCCCGCAGACTGGAGGCAGGAATACTTTGTCACATCAGTAGTTACAATTTGACTTTAGTTTTGCTTTTTCTCCACCAATCTCAATTTGGTTTGAATTTCTGAAGTCACCCGGGGTGAGTCAGATGTGGTCAGGCCAGAGGAAGTTCTTGAATCATTCCCAAGTGAGGGAAAACATGAGTCAGTTCCGAGGGCTCAGCACGTTGGACACAAAGCACCGCAGATCTTTGCAGGGTCAGGGGGAGAGAAGGAGCCCAGGCTGGAGGTGTTGGGTCGCAGGGCTCTGGTGGCTGCAGGACTGAGAGCTGTGGGTGTGTTTTCCACAGGGAGGACACAATTCCTGGCACTCCTGAGCGTTCCTGCTGCAGCTGGAGCAGCCTGGGTGCACAGACTGCAATTAATGCCAGAGCTTTCCCCAGAGTCAATCTGAGCTCCTGGCTGGGCTCACAGGAGCAGCCGCTGCTCAGCACCGAGGGAAAAGCTCTCCTGCGGGGCTTCATCCACCACAGTGACACAGCACAAGTTTAAATGTGCTTGGGTTTTGGTGCCTCCTGTCCATCAGCACAGGCAGAACACACTGCAGAGTCCAGAGGAGCTGCTACAGCGCGGAGCAGGCTCTGAGGGTGGGGCTACAAAACCAGGTGAAAAATCCTCTGATAAAGGCAGGACCTCAGTGATAATTTTAATTTACAGCCAGGAATGTGCCAAGGCAGATCCCTTTCTTTGAGCTCCTCTCTCCTGATTCGTAGCCCGTTGCTGCTGCCTCATTACCCCCCTGGCCTCTGGTGGGGCAGTAAATCTGGAGGCCTAATGGTGCCCAGGGCCCTTGGAGAACAGCCCTGCCTTTTCAAATATTCATTTCTATGCGGATCAGGGATGTCCCAGTCTGGCTGTAATCAGGGGAAGAGGGAAGGAGACAAATAATCACTGAACATGACTGTTTGGGGAGCAATTCCTGTCAAAAAAATAATCAGCAGCAGAGGCGGATGCGAGCTGGCCTTGCAGCCCCGAGCACGAGGAGTGATGGGGCCCTGTTTGATCCCCATAAACTCTGATTTGCTTCTTCCTTCACCCCCAGCCAGCTGCTTCCCTCGGCCGGGCTGAAATGCCAGTTGTTCTGCGGGAGCAGGGAAAGGTGCCAGGCTGGGGGAGCTGCCCTTCTTTGTGCAGACCCTGCTGCAGGAGCACCAGCCCTGCCCTGCAGGGACAGGGCACCGAGCACAGCACCCTGCAGGCACCTCAGCCCCGGGGACAGCACCCTGCAGGCACCTCAGCCCCGGGGACTGAGCACAGCACCCTGCAGGGCACCTCAGCCCCGGGGACTGAGCACAGCACCCTGCAGGGCACCTCAGCCCCGGTCACAGCACCCTGCAGGGCACCTCAGCCCCGGGGACTGCGCACCCTGCAGGGCCCCTCAGCCCTGGGCACCGAGCACAGCACCCTGCAGGCACCTCAGCCCCGGTCACAGCACCCTGCAGGGCACCTCAGCCCCGGGGACTGCGCACAGCACCCTGCAGGCACCTCAGCCCCGGAGATGTTCTTGTTCCTCCAGGTGGTGCCAGCTGGGGCAGGGATGGCAGGGCTGGAGCAGCAGCACAGCTCTCCCCCAGCTCAGAGCTTGGGTTATTGCAGGTGGAACAGACCCCCGGGCTATGAAATCAGTTTGCAGCAAGTCTGCAGCCCCTGGGATTGGAGCTGATCCCACCCAGCTTAAGGAGCAGTCAGCAGGAGTCACGGTGCCACTAATCCTGATTTAAATGGCAGTTAGGGCAGGCCTTGGATTCCACATCTGCAGAGTGATTCCTTGTGCCGCCCAGACCTCATCAAAGTGTCCTGGGGAAAAGGATTTTAACCCAGCTGTTGTGCTGCGTGTTGGCACAGGAACCTGGGGCGCGGGGTGACTGAGCTGGGAGCTCCCAGAATATCCCCCTGTGCTCAGTCCTGGCTTCATTCAGAGGCACAGCTCCAGGCTGGGCTTTTCTTTGTGTTATCAGGATAACAGCACTAGCGAGGGTGTGTCCATCCCTTCCCCCTCAGGGGGTAAACGCTACATTTTTGCTTGAGGAGGGATATATAAACATTCATATGATAATGAAGAGAAGAACCCAACCATACAAAATTCATATAAACTCATATCTGGCCCTGTGTGAAAAAGTAATCCAGAGGCCATAGAGCTGCAGGGCTGGCTCAGCCAGGCAGTGTCACAGAGAGCTCTTTCTCTTTAATTTTTTATTTGGATCCTCTCTGTATGTAGGTCACAATGACTTAAAAGAGCAGGCACTGGCCAGACAAAACCAAACCTCTCAGAACAAAGCCATTGTTGCAGGAGGAGGATTTTTTTTCCCGGACAAGACCCTAAATCAGCACTGAAGGATTGCAGCGTTCCCTGGGATTCCCCCTCGCGGCACGGGCAGAGCTGCAGCCCCGAGTGCTCTGCTGGGCTGGGAGCTGCTCCCTGGGCCGAGCCATGGAATCCATCCTGCCTGGGCCCCCCTGCCTCGGGAGCAGAGGAGGGATGGGCAGCCTCCCCCTGCAGCTCCCGCCCCTGTGAGCATCACTCCATGGCCACTGCAGGGATCCACTCCCTGCTTCCCTGGGGCAATTCCTCCTTTCTGCAGGGACACACAACCCGAACACCTTCCCTGAGCTGCTCTCCAGCTCTGGGGAGGGCAAACGGATCCTGGGTTTGGCCCTGGCTCAGCCTTGTGCCAGCACAGAACAGCAGGGAGTACCAATAACCTGCAAGGTTTTATTTTGGGAGAGGAGGGGGAGGCAGCCCTTGGTTGGTGCTCAGGAGGTTCAAATGCTCTGGCAGAGCCTTAGTGAGCCCTGGCTTGCAAACAGTGCTGGCAACACTGCAGATAAAAATCCCCCAAAAGCCAGACATAAATAGGCCCTGAGTGCAGATCACAGGTAGAAAAGCTCTGTAGAAATGCAGATTAAAACCCAACAGATTCCCCTTCGGCTTCAAAATCCATATTGTGCCCTGAAACTTTGCATCAGGGGGTTGGAAATGGAGGATCTTCAGGGTCCTTCCAACCCAAACCAGCCTGTGGTCCTGTGATCCTGAGATCCTGAATTTTGCAAATGTGACAAAACCCCCAGTTCTGATGCAGGGAGAGCTGAGATTTTGGTTTCTTTATCTCTCCTGCCTTTTAGGGTTCAGCAGCACGGAGCTGGCACTGGATGGTGCTGTGGCCCAGCTCAGGTGAGCTCACCTGGCTGCCAGACAAATCCTGCTGCTCCTGGAACCACCAGGGGAGCCACAGGGACAGTCAGGATCCTGCTGTACTCCTGGGTGCAAATTCTTTTCAAAAGCAGATTTTGCAAGAGCATTTTGTGCCTGAGGAAGCAGAACTTTGGCTCCTTCCCAGTCACTGAGCTTTTAAGCACCCTGAGAGTGAGCTGTGCATGTTACCAGTGTGAGCCTCTGGAAAAGACAGGTCTAGGTTAAAAATCAAATTGAAAAAAATAAACCAATTTCCACATCACAGAATGCTCTGAGTTGGAAGGGACCCACAAGGATCATCAAGGCCAAGTCCTGAACCCATCCAGGGACTGAACCCACACACCTGGTGTTCTCAGCACCCTGCTCTGATCAGCTGAACCAATCTGGCACTTTTTAGGGGCTTTCTGGCCCCTGATGCTTTCCCGTTGTTTAGGAGGGAAACAGCTGTTGTTTGGCACTCTGGAGTAAAGCAACACTTAAGTAGAAGTTCCGATTTTGAAGTGTTTTCCAGATTTTTCTTCTGATTCTGGAAGGAATCTTTAAGAGAAATGTGGCTTATTCCAGGGTTTGAGAAAATCACAGCTGTTAGCAACTCAGTCTCCTTTTCCCACTTTTCCATCAACGTTGTTTGATTAGTGAGAGCCAGCTTAGTGCTGAGCAACTCAGGGATAAATCAAACTGTAGAAGAGGGACAGCAGATGTAATAAAGCAGCTCCTGGAACAAGGAGATGCAAAGATCTGCTTGGTGTGGAGGTGGGGAAGGACCAGCACGTGAAATGTGTGTATTTTCTCTGCCACACAAGTATATTTTCTTCTCCTGATAAATGTATCCAAGGCAATATAAACAATTTCAAAGAGCTGAAAGCACGCAGTGAGATGTTGCTGTGGATCACACACATCAAAGCAGAGCTGAGGCCCAGAAGAGGTTTCTGTGCAAAGAAAACTGGCTTTTCTTGTATTTCAAGGAAAGAAATCCTTCTCTGCTTCTCAGACTCTGTCTGTCCCTGCACACTTGACTTGGATCGACATTTTCAGTGGGGCACTTACTAAACACTGCACTGGCATAAGAAAAATTCACGCAAATATTGGTTTCTCCTGTCTGCCTTTGAGGTTATTTCAGATCTAATCCCTCTTTGGCTGGTTCCTGGGGTGGTTGCTCCCCAGCTGCAGGCAGGTGCTGCTGCACCTGAGGCCTCTCCCAGGTGAGCTGCAGGGGAGGGAGAGCAGGAGAGGCTTCAGAGGGTGACACGGAGAGGATGGGACTTGGGAACACCAAAAGGTCAACTGCAAACCAGATGTGGCCTCAGAGGAAGAAAAGAGCAGTGTTTGAGTTGAATGTTGCCTTTGACAGAGCTTGGGGAAGCAGAGCCGAGGGAATGCTCTGGAACAGCAGGATTTCTCTGGGTGGGAAGCCACAGCCCGTGAGGAAATCCCAATTAGATTCCCTGGAGGATAAGCTCCCCGTGGAGCTGTGTTATCTGATGTGTCAGCAAGGACAAGCACACAGATATTATCAAGTAATAATATCTTTACAACCCAGCCCATGGACTGTGTAGATAAAGGGGGCGGCTTTGGGGTTGGCTCAGGAAAGTCCAGAGGAGTTGCAATGATTCTGTCTTCAGGGCTGTCATTCCCCTTGTTAGAACTTCATGGATTTCTATATAAGAAACCCACAGAGAGAGGAGATTTAACTCTGATTTTTGACCAGAAGACTCTGCAGATAAAGCTGAATTATATCTTCCTTTTTAGCAACCTTTGAACTATTGTCTATATTAGACTAAAACCGTTTGAGTTCAAAATATTCCACAGTGGCTCTTAATCCACGGATGATACTTCAAAGGCATCTGAGCAGTTTTGTGGGAGCCAAATTGAGAGCAGCCAAAATTAGTCTTCCTGTGCCTCTTCAGGATACACAAATCCAAACTGGCTTAACAAAATTCAAGTCTTCTGTTGTAGTTGTTAAAAATCAAGGTAGCTTCCCATTTCTGCTGTCCATCCCCATCCCATTTAACTGGATATCAGTGAATTCAACCACTGAAAGATTCACTACAGGGTAACTCATTAAAGGAAAGAATCCTGGAGAAAGGAGGGAATTAAATTCCCAAGAAGTCGTGGTACCAGGTACATTTTCCCCAGGTTTGGTTTTCTGTCTCTGTAATTCCCAGCCCAGAGCTCAGCAGTCCCCCTGAGGTTCCACCTGGAGATCAGGAACACCAGAGGGATCCAAGCCCTTCCTACAGAGGCTCTGCCAGCCCGTGCAGCCTGGATGAATCCTTTGGTTGTCTTGTTTTTCTGGAAATTCCTTTTCTGGAGGTCCAGACACGCTGAAGGTTCTCCAGATGGAGTGCTGTCACACAAAATGATCGAATTTTCTTGTAGGGAGTCCCCAGAAGTACAGGATTTTTGGGAGGTCTGTGCCTTCCTGCTCTGCAGGTGTTCCTGTCTCTGAATTCCGTGAGCTCCAGGTTTTCCTGGTTTTGTCAGGCAGGTCCACGTCCCCTCTGGAGCAGGAACAGGCTCCGGGCTGTGTCACCTGTGGAGCGTGGCAGCTGCATTTCCGTGCAGTCTTTGAGCTCTGCCCGAGCTGTGTAACATTTCAACCCCACTCCGGTGATGGATTCTCTGCTCTTTAGGGCTGGAGAGCGGCAACACCTCGGACCAGACTAAACGGGCACTTAACGAGGCCGAGCGAAACAGGGCTCCCCTGGAATTACCCAGCACGTTAAGGCCAAACGAGCTCATCCTGAATTCATTAGCAATGATTACTCTGAGTGCCAGAGGAATTAATAATCATTAGCATTTCCTAAGGAGGGCTGCCGAAGAGCTGCCGGATCCGGCTGCTCCGGGGCTCCACCGGCTTCCCCAGGCAGCGGCATTCGAGGGAGTCATTAACTGCAGGGCTCCCTCTGACATCTTCAATCCGCGCTCCCCGTCCAGCTGCAATCCGGCTCTAAAAGCACTTCAAAGCCCGGCTCTGCCTGGCTCAGTCGCTGCTGGAATTACCTCCCTCATCCTCGTTTTGTCTCCGGGTGAATCTCCCTGGCTTTCTGCTGCTCTTCTGAAAGGTTAATAAACCTGGGAGGCTGCTGGGAGCCACCCAAGGGCAAGGGGACTCCACAGACAAAAGGAATGCAAAAAAGCTGTGTTATTATTTTGTGCGAGCGAATTCTCAAAGTAAAGATACCCAAGGCTTTGATTTGGCTCCTTAAAGCTCCCTCTGTTCCCAGCAGCATTTGAAGACTCGGCTGTTTTGCATATCAGAGGCAGCTGACTTGGAGGCACAGGGAATTCACTGCTCACTTTGGATGACCTTTTCCTTTGGGGATGAGCTTCCACAAGAGTTTTACTTCTCTGACAACTTACTCCAAATACCACACACTTGGAATTTACATCATCTGCTACACTCAAATACAGCAATGAGCTTTTCTGCATAGCTGCTCCTGGTAACCAGCAGGCTCACATCATGGCATTATGGAATCTCCTGTCCATGCCCACGCAGAGCTGTCAGCGTTTTTGCATCTCAGCATGGAACAGCTATCAATATAATCTGATCTTTATGGACAGGGAGCATAAAAGCTCAAGTACCCTTCATATAATCTGATTATCTCCTTCCTTTTACACAGGACTGGGCTGCTTTCCTTATCCAGTTTGATCTGTGTCCCAAGGTCCCTCTGGTGTTACTCTGCCAGTGGAATTGTCCCCTCTGAGTTTTATGTGAGCAGGAGAGTTTATGGCTTGGGTTCATGGACCTCCTTCCCAAGGTTGTGCAGGTCCCTCTGGAGCAGAGCAGTGAGGACTGAGGCTCCCGTGGCTGTGCCACCCCTGCCCTGCTCCCTGTGCCCTGCTCCCTGTGCCAGTGCTGCTTTGCTCTTCACAGCTGGGGCCTCAGCACTGGGGTCCAGATGGGAAAGGAAGTTTCCTTTCATTGGGTTCAGCAATCTTGGGATTAAGCTGAAGGAGTTTTAATGAACAAACTAAGTGTCCCGTATGTTTTCGGGATAGTCAGAATCATTTTACATCATTTTACAGCCACTTTTATATCAAAAGTGCAAAGGAAACCCTGGTGGTGACACAAGTTTCCTCAGGTCTTTCTCTGCAGAGCTGAGAACTGGTGCATGGTCCATTTTTATTTTGCTTTAATTCCATCCTGAATCCAAAACCAGTGAAATCTTAAAAGCAAAAATGCATAATTTTGTTAAAGTCTGCACTAAAGGAAAGCTGAGTCTTTGGCCTTGATTCCTGCTGATCTCCAGCTTATTGGCAAGGATGCACAATTGCCTGATAGCCTTGATTGTCACACAGGTCGATGGCATTGCTGTGACTCAGGGCCATAAACTCCATTTCCAAGGGGTGTGGGCCAGGGGGGCTGAGAGCTCGGGCTGGTCTATAAAGGCAGGCCTCGGCCCAGCTGCTCCATCCTGCTCCCTCCAGCTGCTGTTCTGCTTCCCAGGCTCATCCCAAGGCAGCCATGGCATTCGCAGGCAAATACGAGTTCGAGGGCGACGAGAACTACGATGCCTTTGTGCAGAAGATCGGTGAGTGTGGCTGGGGTCAGGCACGGGCTTGGATAAAAATACTGAGGAAAGGCTGGGAGAGCTGAGAGTGTTCAGCCTGGGGAGGAGAAACACTGGGGCGACCCAGCTGTGGCTTCCCAGTGCCTGAAGGGGCTACAGGAAGGATGGAGAGAGACTCTACAAGGAATGGAGTGACAGGACGAGGGGGAAGGGACTCAAACTTGCAGGGTGTGGGTTTAGATGGGATATTGGGAAGAAATCCTTCCCTGTGAGGGTGGGCAGGCCCTGGCACAGGGTGCCCAGAGCAGCTGTGGCTGCCCCTGGATCCCTGGCAGTGCCCCAGGCCAGGTTGGACGGGGCTGGGAGCAGCCTGGGACAGTGGAAGGTGTCCCTGCCCCTGGCAGAGGGTTGGATGATCTTTAAGCTCCCTCCCAACCCGAACTGTCCAAAGATTCCATGTGCATCTAGTTACAGAGCAAGAGCAAATATACAAATAGGTATGTGCAGCTAAATAGCAAAGGCCCAAGGTCCCACAGATGAAACTCTAGGCATTGCATATGTAGGCTAAGGAGAAGGGAATATTTTATGTACTTTGTACATTTTTCCTACGTATTGTTTCTTAAGGAAAAAGAATGCAAGATTTGTTTTAGCAAACATATTAATGTACCAGTATCTTTCTTTGCATCAGTAATTTCAACTCAGAGCTTTGATATTGTAAAAAAATTAAAAATAAGAAATGAACAACAAATCAGATGCTCTGAGAACAATCACACCACCACCATCCTTCAGTTAAATTCAGCTTAGATTTGATAAACTCTGTGGTTTTGTTGCTGAAGGTCTCCCCAGTGACAAGGTTGAAATGGGAAGGAACTGCAAGATTGTGACAGAGGTGGTGCAGAACGGGAATGACTTCACGTGGACACAGCACTTCCCGGGAGGCCGCACCACCACCAACACCTTCACCGTGGGCCAGGAGGCAGACATGGAGACCATGGGAGGGAAGAAGTTCAAGGTAAATTCATGGAGCCCTTCAGCTCCCCAGCCTCAGGTGGATTTAGGGTGAAAAGCAAACCTGTGTCAGGTCTAGTGAAGGTGTCCCTGCCATGGCAGGGGGTGGAACATGAGGGGCTCTGAGGCCCTTTCCAGCCCAGACCATGCTGGGCTTCCCTGAGTCCCTCACCGCTGATTCCTGGGCTGCCTGCCAGCACTGTTTTCAGAGCTGTTAATGAGAGATGTGCAGATCTGGAACCTGCAGGAATTGGAAGGTAAAAAGTGTCTGTTTTACTTGTGAACACTCAAGAGCTGCAGCCCACGGATTTCAGCCCTGTGCAACACAGAAGCTCTGTCTCATAAACTTCCAGCACCAGATGCAGGTGTTTACAGAATCTGGCAACAGAAATTCCAGCAACCCCAGCAACATGACCCCTTTCTCTCTCACAGGCAACTGTCAAAATGGAAGATGGGAAACTTGTGGCTGATTTCCCCAACTACCGCCACACTGCAGAGATCTGTGGGGGGAAGCTGGTAGAGGTGAGTGCTACAGATCCAGAGTAGTTCATAAAAAAAGAGAATCCCCAACATTTGAAATTCAGGAAAAAATCTTAAGTGAAGGACAGGCTCTGAGCCATCCCCAGGGCTGTTTCCCTGGGACTCTGGAGCTCTGATTACACTGCTCAACCAAAGTTTTGGGTTGTTCTTTGTTCCAGATTTCTACTTCTTCTGGTGTCGTCTACAAAAGGACCAGCAAAAAGATTGCCTAAGGCAGCAAGGCCAGTCTCCTCCAATGCACTGAAAGCCAACAATAAAATAAATAAAGTAAAGTTCTGTCTTCGTCTCTTTCTTGGTTTTACAAACAATGTCATGTTAATGCTGACCCCATTCCTACATATCTGATGGGGTGGGACAAGATGAGATTTAAGGTCCCTCCCAACCAAACCCTTCTGTGACTCTGATTCTCTGCTCTGAGGGACATCACTGATGCTCACACCACTTTGTGCCCTGAGAGGAGCCCTGAGCCTTAAGAACAAGACCTTTTAATCACTTCCTGTGCAGACCAGATGCCTTTGCCGTTAGAGCTGCCTTGATGGGGCTGGGAGGGATTTTACAACTCGGGCTGACAAATTCCTGACTGTTTTTGGCTGGCAAAGCCCGATTCCATTACAAGGACTGTGCTGGGGTGTGGGGGAGGAGACCCAGTGACACAATCTCCAGTGTCAGTGGCACTTCCCAGCTCAGCTTTAGGAAATGACTGTTGGCTTCCATGCTTTATTATAACAATGCAATAACCAAAGCATTCTGCACCACTATTTGAGTTACACGTCCATGGCATGTTGGAATAGTCATGGAATACAGAATGGGTGGCTTTGGGATGGAGACATTCATGAGGCTGCTGAAAGCCTGGTACCCTGTGGAAAAGTCTAAATAAGCCATACAGGGTGCAATCAGCTGATAATCCCATGGGCAAATGTGGAATCATCTGATAATCCCAGGCATGTCCCTCGTAAAGCCATACTTTGTTGGACTGAGGCCCATTTCCTATTTTTCCCCCACAGTTTCTCCTCCTACACTTCATTGAGATAATCTTGGTCAGGATAAATCAAGAATCCAGTAAATAAGCTGTCTGTCCAGTAGGGATCGTAAAAGAGCCCATTTTGCTCCGAGTAAAAGATTTGCAGCCACACCTCATCCTCCTGCTTCAGCGCCAGGATGGTGGATCCAGAGGCCACGTCGTGGTTCCCAGTGTTGGCATCAAAAGTCTTGATGCGGTACTGGCCGTTGTGGACCAGGCCGATGGCCAGGTGCTTGTTGGCCAAGGTGATGTCGTAGGTGAAGTAGTAAATCCCTGGGATGCTGCAGATGAACTTCCCGCTGGAAGCGTTGTAATGTCCTCCCTCGTTCATCAGGATCCTGTCGAACTTGATGGGCAGCCTCTCCCTGGGGTAGCTGGTGGACACGGCCACCGAGAAGGCAGACCTGGCCTTGCTGCCACCGCAGCTGCAGGGTCCCGGCAGCCCCGGGTCCCCCTTGCTCCCTTTGGGCCCCTTCTTCCCCGGGGCCCCGTTCTTCCCGGGATTGCCCTTGACACCCTTGGGCCCCCGGGGCCCTGCCTTGCCAATGGCTCCTGCTTTCCCCTTCGGGCCTGGCTTGCCAGGGTTTCCTGTTCTGCCCTGGGGACCTGGAAGACAAATGATCTTATCAGGTTTTCTTATCACTCTTGAGGGAAAGAGCTGATACAGCAGTGGAAGGGGGTTGGAGCGTTGCAGCAGGGATTTCATTTAGGAGGAAGCCATTGCTGGTGTGAGAATCCCAATGAAATCCCACCAGAGGCTGGACTGACTGACCAGGGGGGTAGCAGGGAGCTGGTGTGGTAGCAGTGGAACTCTGTCCTTTTTAAGGACTAAGAGACTGATTCCACTATCTGGCTCACTTGAGAAAAAGGAGGAATTACAGAACAAGCTTTAAATGTTTGGGTTTTATAGTGGGGCAGGTTCAGTTTGAGCAGGTGAATACTTTTGATCTCATGTCTTTCCTTCTTCTGTGTTTTTTTTTTTTTTTTTTCACATTTAGCATGAGACTGTACAAAAACAAGGTAAAAGTAAGCCTAGATGTGGTAAAAAGCCCAGCCCAGCCCAGCTGGGGGATGAACCAGCAAACACCAGGGGCAGGGGCTGCCTTGAGAAGGAAAAGAAGCTGGACTGGCAGTGATTCTGGCTCGGTGGGATCTGATTTGAGCAAAACCGTGAGGATTTATGCAGTGTCTCCTGACCTGCTGTTAGCAAGAGCAGATCGAAATGCAGCTGAGCTGGAAATCTGCTCTCCAGATTCCCGGTGAGGGGAGGGAGGAGGCAGGCAGCCGCAGGCTGGGCTCGCCGGCGTTGCTGAGGCAGGAGTGCTCTCTAGTGTGGCAGAGGGAAATGTCTGCTGTGCTCGGGGCTGCTCCTGCTCCTCTGGCTCGGGCACAGCCCCGCCTCTGCCCTGCGCTCCGCGCTCGGTCCGGCACGGCCAGCGCCTGTCCGGTTCCAGCGCCCAGGGCAGCCCACGCTGCCTTTTCCCGCGTGGCTCTGGTTTTCCCGGGAGCAGGAGCTGAGAGCAGCTCCTTGTCCGCTCCCGGGAGCCCTGAGCAGCGCAGGGCAAGCCTCGCTGCGTCACAAAATGCAGCCAGCACAAACTGCAGCTGTCGGGACGCGGTGAGAGTCTGGAGCCCCTCGACAAGCGGGACGCTCGGAGGAGTTTGCCATGAGGCGGAGCTGTGGAGGGGCTGTTGTCCCACCGCTGCCACCCTTCCCTTGGCATGTCGAGCGCCTCTCTCTTACCTTCGTCGCCGTGCTCGCCCTTGTCCCCGTCCTGGCCGTCCTTGCCGTCCTTGCCCGGGAAGCCCATCCTGCCCACGGTGCCGGGGGTGCCGGGCACGCCGGGGGGCCCGGGGGGCCCGGGGGGCCCTGGCAGGCTGCAGGCCAGCTGGGCACCCTCCTGCAGCTCCCGCTTGGCAAAGCCCCCCAGGATGTGGTTTGCCACGCAGGGCACGGTCCAGAGGAGCAGCACAGCCGAGATCATGGCACAGCCTGTGGGGAGCAGATGGGATGAGGGAGCAGCCTGTGGGCACCGCTGGCACGGGTGGTGCAGAAACTTGCACGAAAATGGGAAATTATTTGGCTTGTCTTGGCAGGGTGGGGGAGCTGTTTGCTCTGGGGTGATGTGATTCCAGGGACTTGGCTCACGGAGCTTTCTAGTTCAGACCAATATTTTTATTAAACTTACTCTTCCCCAAGTCTGTGTCTGTGGCCATGCCTCATTTCATTTTGCTCCCTGAGCCTCTTTTCCCCCAAAACACCAAGAGCAACAGCAGAGGGGTGCAGAAAGAAAGAGAAGGGGTTTGGTATGAGCATCCCCAGCATGACCTGCCCGTGGTTGGGTCGCTGGGGTTTCTTCAAAGCACAAAGCCCATCATGAGATGAGGGCAGGACCCAGAAGAGAGGTGGGCAGGCTTTGGGCCAGGCCTTGGTGCCTTTTGCCTGTCGGATGAGCTGAGCTTCATCCCCTTCCCCACTGCAGCTCAGCTTCAGCAGCTCCCCAGTACTGTTATGTGCAACCCCTGCACTGGAAATAAGATGCTTAAAGCACTGGCTAAATTCCATGTTGGCCTTAGCTCTCATCTTGCTCTCAGCTCCTGAGGGGTGGAAATGCATATTTAGATGCTCCCAATCCAGCCAGCTGATCCTACATATTTATGCTCAGCAGGAGCCCCCAGTTCTGTGATATTATAATTAAGAACATGCAGAGGAGAGGGAAATGCAAACCAGACCCAGGGCTGGATCTGGCTGCTTAAGCCCTTTGGTTCTTCAGCTCTGATTTGCCGCTGGTTGTTTTAATGGACTTGTGAGACGGAGAACACCACCCAGTGTTCGTGTGGAAGGTTGAATGAAGGCTTCTGAGTTCATGGGAAGGAAACAAAATGCCTGTGGAGTGGGAGATGACAAGGCAAGCTCCATCCCTGCTTCCCAGGAGCCCCTCCAACGGAGCAGAGCAGTGAGAGGTGTCTGGAGATAGATGTGACTCACAAGCTGTGGCAGGGAGAAATGTCATTGTGGAGCATAACCTGGAGAAAAGCCGGGAATGCCTCACGAGGATGAGAAAGGTGTGAGAAGGAGCAGAGGGTGGGAGAGCAGCTCCTCCTGTGACAGTTTCTTACCATAATCACTTCTGATACCTTGAGACAACCCAGCTCATTGACCCAATGGGATAAAAAGTGGCAAACAAAATCCCCAGAGGCCGGGAGGTTTGTGGGACCAGTACTTGGAGAAGTGGGGAGTATCCAAGTAGCTGGGGCTGTGCTCTGGCACAGCTCCAGAGCTGGTGCTAATTAACAGCTCCACAAGAACACTTCATCCCATACCCCAGCAATGTGTGTGGGATGCAGAGCACCACCACATCCACAAGAACATCTATAAATAACCTCTTCAAGAAATCTTTTTGAAAGAGAACAAACCTCATGCTGTTCCACCTTAAAAGGAAAATTGTTCCTCGATGTAGAAGGTCCGATGAGCTCCAAAAAGCAAATTGGAAGCAGATCAGCATCTCCCCTCTCCGTGGTGTGGGCAGCCAGCCCAGCACAGGAGGCTGTGCAGCAGCAGGGCTGATTTTCCAATGACATTTTAACCAATGGCTTTGTCACCAGGGTTAGAGACCTTTGGGCCGTGACCAACGCCTGTTGTGCATTAAAGAAGTGTTTCTGTAAGAAAAGATCCTGCCTGGAAGAGTCGGGATCAGCTGTACTTTCTGCTGCTCCCAGGGCAGCTGGGCTGAAATCCCAGAGGAAAATCCCTGAGGGTTGCCAGATGCAGGGTTTGGTGGCACGTGCAGTGATGATGATTTTTTGGCCAGTGAAGCCACCCTGCGCCATGTGGTGGTGGGAATAGGAAACTGAGGGAATTGCTGCTTGGAGGGAGGCAGGAGCAGGATGAGGGCACCCAGCAGTGAGTGAACACCGTGACCTTCTTCTCTATTTCCTTTCAGTATTTGAGGCTTTCTCAAATAAAACATTCATCTATCTGCCTCACAATTTCCTAGTGTACCTCAAGGTGTCTTAATTAATCTTCAGGATAATCATTATCCCCATGAGCCTAATTCTCAGCTCTGGAGGTTGCCCTGCAGCGTCCCCGGGGTGGAAGCAAAAGGAGCTCTTGGGTGTGAGGCTGATTTCGGTGAAATCAGGTGTGACAGCAGTGACAGAACACAGGAAATGGGTAGATTTAACTGATAGGAGCCAGGGAAGCACTTACACCAACAGGGGTTTGATGTGTTCCCTGCTGCTGCGCAAAGGAGGGAAAGCAGAGGATGCACCTTGTGTCCTTGGCTGCAGGCACTGGGAATTGCTGTGCCAAACCTTCCCTAGCCTGGAGCAGAAACAGCAGGAATTGCTGTGCCAAACCCTTCCTAACCCCGAGCTCAAACCCGTCTGCAGCTGCCCAGTGCAGGGACAGGCTGGAGGAGGTGGGAGCTCCCAGCAAAAGCTGAGGAATGTTTCCCTCATGGTGTTATTTCTTTAACTGGCAACTGTTGCCTTTATGGATTCCTGTGCAGGCTCTGGAAACCTGAGTGCTCAGTGACTTAGACCTTATTTGGGAAGTTTTCAAAGCTAAGGTTAGGAGGAGGGAGAGGCAGAGAAAGGAAAAGTGGATCTACTCACCAGCCTGATCTCCTCAGTGAGATCCTGACAGGCGCTGGCAGCCCCCAGGGCTTCAGGCAGATGTTTTGCTGCAGATCCACAGCCCCGTCCTGCCACAGCAGGTCCTGGGAGGGCTGTGCAGGATTGACTTTGGTCCTTTTTATTCCCGTTTTACTCCTTCTCGTGCGTAGTTTGTGCTCCCTGCAGCAGCTCCACTTTGGCTCCGTGTTGCCAAAGGCATATTTTTATTATTGTGTAATGGATCTGTGCCTCTTCCTCGGTCACGTGGCACGGGAAGGGATTTTTACGCACATGTGGCTGGAAAGCTCTTGATGTTTGGGGAGCTTTTCCCTTTCTCCCTCTCCCTCACAGCCCTGCAGGAAAGGCTCAGGGGCTGCCTGGATCCTTTCTGATCGCTGCTGCCCCTCTCTGCTGCAGTCGCTGCCCACACAAGCAGGGAATGGGTAACGCTGATCCAACTGGGGAACAACATTCACACTTTATCCTGGAGCATTAAAGGGAAGAAAATCTTGTCCTAGGGGTGGAAACCCACTTGAATCACTCCAGGCTTGAATTTAAGGACACAACCATGAAGCAGCAGCTCTGCAGATGCAAATTTGTACCTCAGCACTTCTTCAGGCTGATGTGCACTACAAAATACAACAATGGCAGGGCAGAAATGCTTCTGTCTTGGGAAAGGACTGGGATTTTGTTTGAAGCTTGGAAAGTAATTACAACCCCCCAGCAATTGCTTCAGGTAAGGCAGGAACAGCAGGAGCAGCGGCTGAGGCTGGAGCAGGACGCTCTGGGATGCTCCCAGGGCTGGTGTTGACCAGACTCATCTTTGGTTGTGGGCCCCAGCAGGATCCCTCATGGGCGTGGGACAGGCGTGTGCCTGGTGGCAGGGCTCCAAACCCTGCCCTGCAGCCAGCAAATCCTTTCTGCTCAGTGCAGAACATCAGCTGATCAGGAGAATGCTGGAATTGTCATTCCTTGCTCTGCCCAAATTCATCCTTCTCAGAGCTGTCGTGGTTTATTTTTAAGCTTTCCCCTGTGCTTGCTTTTGGCACTTGGTGGGAACAGATCTACCATAAAAACGAAGTCTGTACACAGTCGGCTTTGTGAGCTGGGGCCAGTTTAGATGCTCCTGGGAGGACTGGGAACATTTGGCTGAGGAAGCACAGGGCTGTTTCCGTGCTGTGCTGACAGTCCCACAGAGCTCCTGCAGAGCCCCTGCCCCAGCTCCCTGGCACTGAACAACCTCCAGGGGAACAGCTGTTCCCAAACCCGTGCACTCATCAGTTTTGCATTTCCCTGGGAAAAGGGCTCTTCTAGAAAAGCTGGCTCCCCTCTGGCACTGGGTGAGCACAGCTGGGACAGACCCAGACACTGCTCCGAGGGCTGCTCTGGAAATGGGTCAGATAGAAATTCTCACTTTTTGCCTGTTTCTGTGAATTTGTAAGAACCCGGATCTCGAGCTGGGCCCCTCTGCCTGGGTGTGGGCCCAAAGGTTCGAGGAACTGCATGTGAAATAGGAAACCCAGTGAGAGCTTCCCTGGGCTTCGCTGCTGTGCCAGTGGGATGGGCCTGGGAAGGCACAGTGGTTTCCTCAGATGGTGTGGAAAAGGAACAGCTCCTCTGCTGACCCTGCCCCTACCCCATGGCACCTGTGCTTTGGGATGGGTGTGACGCGGGCCAGGGATGAGAGGACACACAGCAATCCCGCCAGGCAGCTCCAGGCAGGAGCAGGCAATTCACAGTTCAGGGTGGTTTTGTGCCCAGGTCTGCAGCATGGGGAAGGCAGTGAGAGCCTGACCTGGTTCAGCAGCGTGGGGAGAAACTGCTGGGAAGCTCCTGTTGGGCAGATGGAAAATCTGTCTGTGCTGCACAGCCAGGCCAGGCTCCACCGGGGTCCCAGACAGCGCTGCTGAGAACACTTGGCAGCACAAGTTGTTAAATAAACAAACTGCACAGGGAATCAGAGCAGCCTGAGACTCGTGCTCAGTACTTTTTGTGTCAGTGAGACACTGTGGGGGACATAACAGCAGATCTTGTCCCCTCTGTGCTGCTTTTTAGCAGAAGCCTCTGTGCTGTGACTCCCCCGGTGTCCCCAGGGAAGGGGGGCTGGCTCAGGGACAGGTGTGGGTTGGGGGTGCAGTCCCTGCTCAGGATGCTCTGCCTGGAGTTGGGGGGGAAACAACTCAAACAGTGCTCTGCTTGAAAAGCTGTCAGTGAGTGGAGAAGGTGTTCATGCTGCTTTTGGGGTGAATAATGCTAAAAGCAGCCTGAGCCATGGATCCCAAAGTTAAACATCCTGAGAGCCAGGTGAAAATGTGGCAGAAGATAAAGTGCCTGATAAAGGAACAAACAAGCGATGCTACTGACACCTCACCCAAAGCTGCTGAGCTGGCACAGCTGGCCCAGACACATCTGCCTGACAGCCCAGGCCCACTGTTTAACAGAGGGTTTTCTCCTCTTGGAGAGTGTGTGGAGATTCCTCCCTGCAGTGGGGACACCCCTCAAGGCCACTCCTCAGGGCTGAGCCAAAGAGATTTGCCCACAGTCATTGGTCTGGATGAGTAACACCATTCTCTAGCTAATGCTTTTTGCTGTCTTTAGCATAATTGCCTCAATATGACTGCTTTAACATAAATGCTTCAGTTTTGCTTCAAAACCAGTGCACTGTACTATACTAGTAGTTCTGGCTACCCATTCTAGGTAGCAAATAATTCTGTATAAGGCCTTTTTATTCCTATCACTAGCGTGATAAATCATTTATTTCTATATAAATATATCTGGTTTGCCATCCCTAATCCTGCAGGACAAAGTCACCTAAAGGTTCATTCACCCTTTGCTGTTGCTGTGCACGTGCTGTGGGGGAGAAGTGGGAGTGCCACAATGTGGGTAACCATCAGCTGCCAGCCCAGGACAGGGCTGTGTCCCAGCCTGGAAGGATTTCCCCTTGTTTACCTCCTGAGAACTCACCGGTTTCATTGTTAGGCACTGACCTTGCAGCCACGACTTTGTAACCAAATAAAATGATTCAGCAAATGCCAGAAGAGCTGAAATTCACACCGAGGCTGGAGGCAGCTTAAAACCCAGCAGTAACAATGGGAGTGTGCCTCACCACAGAGGAGTGTCAGTGCGTTGGGGTTTGGGGGAGATACTAATGGGAAGGAAGAAGCATTTTTCCACCAAACAGGCCTCCAGTCTTACTGTGGAATGATGCTTTGAGTAATTTTTATTGCCCTGCATAAAAGCAGTTTGGAGGTCTGTAAGCAGCCTACAGAGAGTGATTGTCCCTCTCCAAAAGTCCCCATAAAAATGAGTCAAAACCCTGTTTAAACTTAAAGGATGCCCTTGAGACCATTAGCTCTGCTTAGGAGCTGCAGCCCTGACCCATTAAGATAAAAATAAATAGAGCTTATTTTGGGAAGACGGAAATGGGAACCAGCCCAATCACCAGCGAGCCACTGCCAGCACTGAGCAGATGCTGTGTGAAGCTTGGGGTTATTGCTTTTTGTTCCACATACCTTCTATTAATAATTCAAAGTAAATTCAGTAAATTCTGTAATTCAAAGTAAATTCAGCAACCTTTTTGACTCACCACAATTGGCCCCTGCCTTGATACCAAATAACATAGTTAGACAAGAAGGGATTCCTGAAAACACCTTGTATTTCCCAATCACAAAAAACCTCCAGTCCCTCTGCTCTGATGTCTGCAGCAGCAGACTTGCACCGTAACCCATCCAACAATAGTATAAAATAAAGAAGACACCAACAAAATGAGAAACAATTTCCCTACTCCTACCTTACAGCCACAACTAAAACCCCATGGCAGAGATCCTGCAAGAAGGACCAGTATAAAAAAATTCTGAAAAAATAACTCAAATCTGGTGTGCAGCAGGTGACCTCAAACCTCACCTCAGGCAGCAAACAGGGCAGGTAACACCAGCAGACTCTCAATTTTTTCACAATTTTTGATTCTTCAGGGCTTTCTTTGCTCTCCAGCTTGTAAACAAGAGCTTGTCAGGCAGGAAAATACACCAGGGAAGCTGAAAGAAATAGTAACAAGCTTGGCAAACTCAGCTTTCCACTGCAGCACACCAAGGCAAGGGAGGCAACATCTGATGTAACCCCTAAATTAAGCCACCTGTGAGATGCTCTCAAAGCAGCCTCAAACCTCCTTCCTTAACAAAACCCACAACTTTATACCCAGAGAGCAGCTGGGTTGCTCATTCAGCTCAGAGCTGGTAAAAATTCTCCACCAGCACATGGAGCGAGGCCAAAGGCTAAGAGCAGTAATATTTAGCTTTATATATTCCTGCAAATAAACCAGGATTAATTAGAGCAGGCAACACTGATGCCTCCCCAGCTCCCTCTGCGGGCTGGCACTCACTCCCAGCCTGTAATTTCCCATGTGAAAAAGGTTAATGCAGAATTAGGATTTCTTTACAATAAGCTTCCAGGGCCAAGGCTTAGCCCAACTGCACTGAACCTGTGGTTTCAGGGACCAGCTGCAGATCTTCCTCTTTGTTTCCTAATCAGAAGGAAACCTCCCTCACATTCCTCAGCTGCAACCTATATAAGGGATGGGGCTCAGGCACTCTTGTTTTTCCTCGAATACTTGAGGGGAGGTCACTTTTCATCTGCAGCCCTCAAGAGCATGGAGAGCACTTGGAGGATCTGTGTTTGCTTGTACTGCTGCTTGCCCTGGCTCTCTGCTGGCACCCAGCGCTCGCCCCGCTCCAGGGCCCGGGGGGGCTCTGCGGAGGCCCCCGGGTTTCTGGCAGCTCCTGAGGACGCTGCCGGGCGGCTCAGCGCGGGGCTGCAGCTGCCCCAAGGTGGGGCACCGGCCCACGCCCTGCTGCCCCCCCTGCTCAAGGTGCTGCACGACCGCGGCCCCCGGGGCTGGCACAGCGAGGCGCCGCGGCTGCAGCCGGACTCCAGGGCGCTTCGGTACATGAAGAGGCTGTACAGGATGTCTGCCACCAGGGACGGCATCCCCAAGGCGCAGCGAGGCCGCCTGTATAACACGGTGCGGCTCTTCACGCCGTGCTGGGAGTGCGAGCACAGCCCCGCGGCCCTGGGGAAAGGTAGGTGTGCGGCGCTGCTGCCGAGGGCACGCGGGGTTTCTGCGTGTCCCGTGCCGGCAGCACCTGGTAAAAATACCTCCTTCCTCCAGAGCTGCTGCTATTTTAGTCCTGGAGGCTCTTCTCCTAAACTGGGGGAGTTTTTCACAGCCTACTTCTCCTGGAGTGGCATTAGGTACAGACTTTGCAGGCTGGGGAACACCACACAAGTGGTATGTATCAGACGTGCTGATGTTTCAGGCTGACTCATCTCCTCATGAGTCAGGAAAAGCCACAAGCAGATCAAAGTGAAGTAAGAAAAGTGGAAAAAATGTTGAGGCATAATGGGCAGTATGTTTCCTTCTACAGCCCATCTTGGCTTTCCTTTTTTCAAAGAACTGCAAGACTGGTATGAGACTTGCACCAAACTGCCAGAACCCACTGCCAGACTCCTCTCCTTGCCCGGTACATTTGCTAGAGAAGAATCATGACCAAAACCTGAAGGGAAGAGTAGAATTACTGATAACTCAGGCTGGGCACACTGTAACATGGTGCTTCTCTGGCTTCCTTAAATGTGGGCTGATACAACAACAGCACCTAGAAATGGTTGGCTGTTAATCCAGCTGAGGTGACCTGAGCTCTCCTGACTCGGGTTTTTCACTAGAAAGATAAACACAAGCATTGTGCTGCTGCACAGGAACAGCCCTTTGAGGTGGAGTTCGTGGTTTGTATCATCTGGAGTGTTTAGTTCCTGTTACCTCACTCCAGCACTAAAGAGACACCAGCTGACTTCCTCCTGTGCTGGTTCTTTTAAAGAAATGAATCCTAATAACTGTTAAAATCAGGGATTTTTTTTGGTTTTTTAAAATTTCTTAATTTTTAACTCTTATGTCTGTGACCAAAGTAGAAATTTCACACAGTAGATATAAGGGAGGGCATTGAAATTGTTTTCTTATGCTGCTGAATAATTTTTACTTACCCACTACAACAGTATTTATGTCTAGGTGAAAAAACAAGACACACTAACACTACAGGAATCTGTTTCCCTTCCCAGGAGATGTTCACTCGGTGGATTTACTCTTCAGCTTGGATCGTGTTACTGCTCTGGAGCACTTACTCAAGTCTGTCTTGCTCTATTCCTTTGACACATCTGTTCCCATTTCCTCTTCCATTACCTGCATATGCCATTTATCCCTTAAGGAACATGATTTTTCCAGCCAAGTTTGTCCCAGCATTTCCCACTCTTTAGCTTTTAGCCTGCACTTTGACGTTAGGAAACGCAAATGGGTGGAGATGGATGTGACTTCTTTCCTGCAGCCTCTGATTGCTACGAACAGGAGGAACATCCACATGGCTCTGAACTTCACTTGTCTGACGGGTGACCCACAAGGGAGCACGAAACTGGAAAACGCTGTTAATGTGACACTGGTTCCCCCTTCCCTCCTGCTGTACCTGAACGACACCAGCGAGCAAGCTTATCACCGGGGGAGCTCACTGGGGCACGGGAGGAAAAGCAGCGGCGCGCTGGCAGATCCTCCAAGGGGTGACGAAGGACGAGGCAATCCCCAGGGTAAAAGGGCCTCTCGCCAGCGAAGGAACGAGAATCCCAAAGCGGCCCCGGCCACCTCGCCTCACAACCTGAGCGAGTACCTGAAGCAGTTTGCGTTCCCTCAGCACGAGTGCGAGCTGCACAGCTTCCGCCTGAGCTTCAGCCAGCTGCGCTGGGACCGCTGGATCATCGCCCCGCACCGCTACAGCCCCCAGTTCTGCCGGGGGGACTGTCCCCGCGCCCTGGGCCACCGCTACGGCTCCCCGGTGCACACCATGGTGCAGACCCTCATCTACGAGCGGCTGGACCCCTCGGTGCCCAGGCCCTCGTGCGTGCCGGCCGCCTACAGCCCGCTCAGCGTGCTGACCATCGAGCCCGACGGCTCCATCGCCTACAAGGAGTACGAGGACATGATCGCCACCAAGTGCACCTGCCGCTAGCGGGGCTCTGCCTGGGGCTGGGCTTGCACCCCCGAACACGAACACGGGTTTTAGTTTTGCATTCCCAAGGTGCTGTAGCTGTGATTGAGCAGTGTTGCTGTAACTCCGGGAGCTGGGATTTAACATGGAGTTAACAGAAGGGGGCTCACATCAGAGCGCTGGTTTTTGTACTCACTCGGCCTTTCTAGAATGTGCAATTAAATGTAAATAGTGTCTTTTTATTGGGAGAATTTTGCATTTAAAATGGGGGAAAGGTTTCAACTACTAAATGTCTATTTTTAAGCTGCTTTATTACAGATTTAAAAAAAAAAAAGAGAAAAATAAAGGGCTATCACGCATACCCTGACATGCAGTGCCTGCTACTCTGCCTCTACAGAAACCTTGCGTGTGGCATCTCCAGCCATGATCAGGAAGGGGAGAAGGTCTTTAATGTCAGAATTATTTCTTCAGTTTTTCATTCTCTTCCCCTACCACATTCCAGCTCTTCCAAGCAGGGTGACAAAACCCTTCATCACAGTTCTATAAAGATTAACAGGTTGTTTTTTGCTTTTCCTCTGTTGCACTCTTTGGGCTTTCTCAGCTAAAAGAAGGGTAAGAATTTGAGGGCAGCTGTGGGTAATTTGTGAACACTTAAATCAAAGCACTATTTTGGTAACAATTGGCATCAGGTGAGGCTTCCTTTGATTCAAGAACAAGGAGCCGCTGTCCATGGGGTGAGGGCAGAGGATTTTCCACTGGAGCCACACTGCCACTGCCTTCTGTAGTAGGAAGATTTGTTTAAAAACCCTAATCCCCCAAAATGGCTTCTAAAAGCCTCAAATGTGTTGATGTAAATGCTGTTCAGTGGGTTTAATACTCTGAAATGCGGGGCTGCAGCTTTGTTTCCTGTCACAATGGAACTGTGGGTAACAAGTGCCTCAACTCTAGATGCTTTCACACCAAATGTTTACTGTAATTGATTTATTATGATTTATCTTCTCCTCCTGGACTTGGGGTCCATACACAAAACCTCTCCGCTTTAGTGGGGATTTTTCTTGTTTGTTTGTTAATTAAAGGCTGTGGAGCAGCACTGTCTTGTAAAACTTGTTCAGAACATTCTTTAACGTTGACTTGCTGCTGGGTTAATAAATAAATGCTGTAACTTTCTGCACTCAGCCACCCACCCAGCCCCTACCTGAGGTCCTGACGCTTCCAGAGCTGGGAATCCAGCCTGGCAGGGCAGGGGCTGCTGCGTGGGGTCACTCTGCTGGTTCACCTGGGCACTGAACCCACGGATGGCGGGGTGTCTGGAGAGCTCCTGGAGCACAAAGCTGCCCTGAAGGTGAGGAGCAGCCTCTGCCTGCTGAAATCAAAGTGGCTGACACCAAAAGCTCAAAACAGCATCCTGGTGTCACAGAAAACCATCCTGCTGCCAGCACTGGGGGAGTTTGGATTGTATCGCTCCTGCTCTTCCCTTCAAACTCCGGGAATTTGGCTTTGCTCACCTGCCAGAAAAGAAAATAAATGGAATTGTTTCCTGAGACAATGTTTCCTTCTAATTATGGTGAAATGTCTGGTGTAGTCCAATAATCCTAATATATTTCAATAGTCCATTAATGGGTATCATCTTTAATATAGTATAATTATTCCAATAATACTGTATTAAATATGTGTAATATATTATAATAATTCCTATAATGTTGAACCTAATATATTCTAACAATAATTCCAACAATGCTGAAGATATTTCTAACAAATTCTAATAAATCTAATATAATGTAATATTAGTTTAAATAATGGCAAATATGTCCAATATAGCATAATGAGCCAAATAAAGTTGAAAATGTCTAATACGGTCTAATAATTCTATTATAATTCAAATAATGGTGAAAATGTCTAATATTCTAACCATCTCATCTAGTCTAATAATAATTCCAATAATGTTAAATATGCCTAACAATTCTAGTATCTTCTAAAAGTTTCAGTTATTTGGAAGATGATTGTTTATATTATAGTAATCCTAATAATTATCCATTAATGTGGAAGCTGATATACTATTATAATTCTAATATACTCTAATTATAATTGCAATAATGTTGAAGATCTCTAATATATTCTAACAATAATTTAAATAAGTTTGATGTTGAATATATTCTATAATTCAATCATATGGAGTATGTCTAATATAGTATAATAATTATAGACTCTATTAATAATTCCAGTAATATTGAGGATATCTAATAGTCTAATAGCATGTGGTAGGTGTCTCATACATTCTAATAATAATTCCAATATTGTTTATGATGCTCATTGAGGCGTGGGGGGGATGTGGCGGGATATTTAACCTTTAAAAGCCTTTTCCAGCGCAAACTCTTCCATAATTCCGCGATTTTCTGCTTCAGACACTTCTGCTGTTCATCGGAGCTCCACAATCGCCATACAAAAGTGGGTTTTTTCCCTCAGATTGTCCATCGGAACTCCACAATCGCCACACCAAAGTGGGGTTTTCAGATTGTCCATCGGAGCATCACAATCGCCACACAAAAGTGTTTTTTTTTCCCTCAGATTGTCCATCGGAGCTCCACAATCGCCACATAGAAGTGGTTTTTTCCTCAGACCGTTATTTATTTTCCATCGGAGCTCCACAATCGCCACACAGCAGTGTTTTTTTCCTCAGACCGTTATTTATTTTCCATCGGAGCTCCACAATCGCCACACAGCAGTGTTTTTTTCCTCAGACCGTTATTTATTTTCCATCGGAGCTCCACAATCGCCACACATTAGTGTTTTTTCTCCATTATTTATTTTTGGCGGGCTCGCCGCTCTGAGGCACCGCCCCCCCCCCCCTCCCCTCTCGGCGCAGGGGCCTCACGTTCCCCCCCCCCCCCCCCCCCCTCAGGGCAGGGCCCGCTTATGGCGCACATCATTTATCACAAATCGCCGGTTAAAACACACTTTGTGTAACTGTGATTGATCACACGCGCGTTCCACCGCCTCTGCCGTTCACCACGAACGGGAAGCGCAGCTCGCGGTGCCCCGGAAGGCGAAGGCCTCGCCGAGGCAGTTCCGGGGCAGGGGCGGCCATTGCGCGGTGACCGAGGGGACACTGCGGCCATGGGGAAGCACTTCGGGAACCTGGCGCGGGTGCGCCATGTCATCTCCTACAGCCTGTCGCCCTTCGAGCAGCAAGCCTTCCCCAATGTCCTGTCCCACGGCGTCCCCAACGTGGGCCGCCGCTTCGCCTCCCAGGTGTTGAAGGTGGTGCCCCGTGAGTACAGAGGGGGATTCCCTCTTTTTTGTACCCCCTTGGTAGTGTAAATCTGGGGAGGGGGAGGCACTGGGGCGGGTTGGGGGGTGTTGTTGTGTCGCAGGAGGTGGGTGCTGTGCGCGGTGCAGTGTCCCCTCACTGCGGTGTCTCCATATTGTGAAGATCCCCTTCTCCCAGTGTCCCCGTGTGGTGAAATCCCGTTATTCCAATGTCCCCTCCCTGCAGTGTCCTTTTGTAGGTGTCCCGTCACCGCATCGTATGCCACTTTATTGCGAATGCCCCCTTACTGCAGCGTCCCCTCGCTGCATTATTCCCTTAGCGCAGTGTTCCCTCGTTCCACTGTCCCTCTATGGCAGTGTCCCTTTCTGGCAGTGTCCCCTCATTGTGGTGTCCCCTGACCGTGCCTTTCCTCTGTCCCTGCCAGCCCTGGCCCTCGGTTACCTCATTTATTCCTGGGGGACGCAGGAGTTCGAGCGGCTCAAGAGGAAGAACCCGGCTGACTACGAGCACGACCAGTGACCAGGAGCAGTGACAGTGACCACGAGCAGTGCCCACGTGGCTCCGGAGCTCCCCGGGGACCTGCTGTGCTTGTTCCCATGGCCGGAGGGGATTAACAGGGAGATAAGCCTCGGCTAATAAACTGTAACTTTGCCCCATGACTCTGTGTGAAATCCGTGTCTTGAGCTGTTTGAGGTGAGGAGCATCAAATCCCTTGTCTGGTTCTCTCTGTACAGGCAGATAATCAGGCTGAAGTTCCATGTGCTCGGATGTTTTATCTTAGAGCACTTCCAGCCTTCGTAATTCCCGTTTCTTTCAAATATGCCTCAGTATAAAGTGCAGCAGAGCTGGTTTGAAATTGTTCCTTGTCCCCTTTATTTTTCCCATCACTGGCCGCTGCTTTTCCTCCAGCCTTGAGATCTGTGAAAAACAAACACTCCCTGGTTTGGTATTGATTAAAGCTGGATGGGCTGGCTGGTGGCTTGGGATTTGGGATGGACCCTGACCTCTGGCTGGAGGCTCGCTCTTCACGGGAGCCCCGGGCAGAAGATGAAGGGGAACAGGTACAGGCTGCACCAGGAGAGGTTTCATCTCTGTGTAACAAAGGAATTTTTTCCAGTGAGAACAATCCGTCCCTGGAACAGCCTGGTGGTTTCAGGGGGTGACTGGACGGGCTGCCAGGTAACCTCCTCTGGGCTCCCTTCCCACAGATGCCTGCACCAGCTGATCTGCCAAGGTCCCTTCCAACCTGGGCTGTTCTCTGATCCTATGATTCTAATTACCTAGTTATGCTAATGTTAATTGGGTGATTAACTACACTCTGTATCTGATCAGTGGTAAGAGGCTGCATCAGAACCTTCTTGAAAACTGCCAGGAGAAGCAAGACTGTTTAATGCCTGAAGATGATTAAAAAATCAGCTGCTGGTAATAAAAGTTGATACAGGGTGACAAATTCACCTTGTGTCTCTGAGTATAGAAACACCTTCACTGTTGGAAGCTCAGAACACCTGGCTGGTTCCTTTATCCTAATTTTTTCCTCCCACTGTTCCTCTGACTGCCTCCAGCTCCCACCCCATGCAGAGCAACACGTTGGTGTTGCTGCCGTGCTATTCCTGGAGCTGTCCTGGGAGTTCTATCTTATCTGCAGGGCAGGAATGACGTTTCCCTGTGTGCTCAGGGCTGGCCTGTCAGGAAGACAATGATGCTCAGGCTCTCACTTCAGGAAGCTGGGGCAATGCAATTTTTATAGCTCAGTGCTGGAGTATTTTGGGGATGAGAGCACGTGAGACCGAGCTCAGCCTCTCGTGTTTCTTCCCAGCACAGCCTGAGGTTGGCACAAGTAGCAATAAAATCAATCAGCCAGCGCTCCCAAGTTGTCCCAAAAATATTCTGTGCTTAACTGCATTTTGGGTCACTGTTATTTTCTAGGCAGCTTAAGCAAGTGGGGAGCAACAAACTGGCTGCTGTGGCTGTGGGCTGGCAGAGGTGTACAGAGGCAGATTTATCCCAGAAGAGACCTCAAAGCCCATCCAGTGCCATCCCTGCCACGGGCAGGGACACCTTCCACTACCCCAGGCTGCTGCAAGCCCTGCCCAGCCTGGCCTTGGACACTAGCAGGGATCCAGGGGCAGCCCCAGCTTCTCTGGGAAATGTGTGTCAGGGCCTCACAGGGAACAATTCCCAATATCCCATCTAACCCTGCCTCTGGCAGTGTGAAGCCATTCCCCCAGCTCTGCCCCGTGTTGAATGTTCCATTCAGAACGCGGTGTCCTGCTCACGGTGCCTCTAAGAGCTGCACAGCTGGGTGGCCTCAGCGACAGCCCCCGTGAAGCTGTGCCTCCCTCAGCAGCTCTGTCACCCTGTGTTGTCCCAGCAGCTGCCCGGGGCTCTCACGAGGTCCCTGCTCCTGCTCACAGACGGCTGAACTGTGCCTGGCCCAGGGGCCAGACTAACGCAAACAGAGGGGCAGCGGCACCGCGGCCACGCGCCGGGCAGGGTCAGCACGGAGGGACAGGCTCAGCACCGAGCTGCTCCACCAGCAGCCCACTGCTACCCTGCCCAGCCCCCCCTGCCCCTGCCCCATCCCAACCCTGCCCTGCCATCCCAACCCTGCCCTGCCATCCTGTCACCCTCCCACTCATCCCAACCCTGCCCACCTACCCCAAACCTTCCCAGCCATCCCAAACCTTCCCACCCACCCCAAACCATCCCAGCCGTGCTCTGCCATGCTGTCACCATGCCCACCTGTTCTAACCCTGCCCTGCCAACCCCACCTCAGATGCAGGCCCCCTTCCCAGCTGGGATGGCTCCTGCCAGCCCTGTGGCAGTGGGAGTTCGACCCATGGGCATTTCAGAATCTGAACAAGGGGCTTGAGAACTTTTCACTCATTTATTTCTGTTCTCCTTTGGGCAATTATTAGAAGTGGCAACAGAACAAGATTTTGTGTTTCTTTTCTCACATCTCTGCTGTGGTGTCTTACTGGCCTGTGGGAATTGAGGGCATGGAAAGGACCAGCTCAGTTATACTCTTTTATCCCCCCAGTTTCTTGCACAGAGCAGTTTGCTGCCTGACAGGGACAGTCTGATGCTGTCAGTGACCCAGAGGGACAGACAACAATTCTGACCTATCATCACAAAGCACCAGCCTTCCCCAGCCAAAAAAGCTGAGAGACAATGACTTACAGAGGGCTCTGCTGCTCTCCAAACCCTGTGCTTCGTGGAAGTAGTCAGGGCTCCTGCTGCTTGTCCTCCTTTGTGTTCTACACTTGTGCCTGATGGAAACAGCAGAAATTAGAACTCAATCAGAACTCTTCATCAGAACATGAAAAGGAAGGACTCCATGGGAAAAACAGCTGAGAAATTCCCACCCAAATATAAAATAAACTTTTCAAGTTCAGCTACTTGTCTGCCATGATTTACTGCCCCCTTTCCTTCCCTTCTTAAAATCCAAGAAGGTAAAATAATGAAAATTTTGCTTCCTTCTTCCAGAGAAGCAAAACAAGTAGGGCAGAGGAAGGTGTGTAAGAACCATCCTATGATGGGAATGATCAAATAGTGTTGTACACTCTGCTGGGAAGGCTTTTCTTTTCATCCCAGGGAAATTTGGGCTAAGGGGTAATCATCTGACATCGCAGCATTATCTTAATCTAAGTCACTTGTCCTCCACGCTGGCACTTGTGCTTCATATTAAGCAATCAGAGAAATAGAGCCTGTGGCATCCAGATCTGTATTTACAATTTAGCTAAAACAGTTCATTATACACTTACTACTTCATGAAGTACTTACTTGAATTCAAACTGTGTTCCAAAGCCTGCACAGTGACCAGGCTGGAATTCTCTGTATCTCTCTGCGATCCCAGATGTCTTGACCTGACAGATGTGGGTGCCAGACAGAACCACGGTGAGGTTTGGGATGGAAAGGCCCTTAAAGCTCTTGCAGTTCCCCCCACCTTCACTAGCCCAGGTTGCTCCAAGCCTCATCCAACGAGATCCACGAGATGCCACAGGTGAGGAGCCACGAGACACTGGGACAGGCACAAGCGTGTAGGCAGAGGGGAGAGGAGAGGTACCAGCTGTGCTCACACCTTTCTCTG
Source organism: Motacilla alba alba (assembly GCF_015832195.1). Taxonomy (NCBI): domain Eukaryota; kingdom Metazoa; phylum Chordata; class Aves; order Passeriformes; family Motacillidae; genus Motacilla; species Motacilla alba. The sequence continues at coordinate 17,218,218 of NC_052028.1, forward strand.
CTGCTGCAGTCTCACTCCACAATGGAAAAACTGAATTTTCCTCTTAATGACAATGAGCCCCTCCACCCCCATGGGAGCTGCTGGCACTTCTGGAAGCCTGCTGGTGAGTGACACAGCTCGGGGCAGAGATGGCTCATCCTTGAAACCACAGTCTGCACATGGAGCTCCTCAGCTCCAGACAAGCCCTGAGCAGCCTCTTCAGTTATCTACCCAGCGATGATTATCTTTGACACCTTGGGATTCCTGGGGGAAGAGCTCTGTGTGTTATCACACATTTTGCATTCCCAAACCCAGCTGGAAAGTGTTACACCTGCTTTTTGAGCACTGTGTGCCTGGAAATAAAGGTTAAGCAACTTCCTTATGGTTCTTGCATGTACCAAGAGTGAGAAACAACTCAAAAGCACAATCCTCTGCTCCAAATCAGCTTGGCAGGACAACCCTTACCCCTGGTTGGCTAACTCAGAACTGCAGAAGTTAAATGAGGCTTTTGATCTTAACCACAATAATTGGGGCCACCCCCCCTTTTGCTTACAAATAGACCACGGAGTTCTGGTAACATCTTAGGAGGGCTTTAAAAAAAGGAACAGCTGGCACAAGGGGTCAGCACAACTGACCAGACAAAGTACAGGTGGAAGGGGAGTAAATCATTAGCTCGAGACAGGCCTTGAACCAGATCACTGCAGCAGATGTAGACTTAGCAATTCCCTCTTGCTCCAAAGCGAACTTTGCTCCTGTAATAACTGGCAGCTGATGCAACGATAAGAGAATGAAGTCTATAAAAATGTAGCTGACAGCCTGGGAAGTCCTGACTGGAGCTCTTTGTGCCTCCTCTGCCCACGGCTGCTCCAAGTGACAGCTCCCGCTGGGAAGATGCACTGGTGGAAAGTGATGGCAGCCCTTCTGCTCTGCTCACTGCTGCTCAGCCAGGTAAACTGAGATCATACTGAAATAAACTATTTGAAGGGCTAATTCAAAGGACAGGCAGTCCGTAGAAGCTGCCATGATTTGGATGGACAACTGGCAGGAGCTAAGACGTGACAGCAGGGCTTTTTACAGGATTCAGCATCATAAAAATGTAGAGTTACTGCCTAGTGAATACTGGGCTGCTCTGAGCCATAGCTCAGCCAGTGGTTCTGCCTTCACTCCCAAGAAGATGAAAGCCATCATTAATGTGGGTAGATATTTCTTTGGGGTCGGGCTGCAAGCCGCGCTTGACCCAGAGGCTGCTGCGACCTGCAAACCAGAGAGATTTCAAGCGCCTCCCTTCAGATGAAGACCGTTGAGCTCAGCAGCGGAGCAGGGGAGCGCTGCAGTGCCACGCGCGCTGACGGTCACCCCGCTGTGTTTCAGAGCCACGGCGTGTCCCTGTCCCCGAGGCAGCCCCAGGCCCAGCCCCGCGGTCCCCGGCAGCGGCGGATGACGCCCTTCTGGAGAGGGGTGTCCCTGAGACCCATCGGGGCCTCGTGCAGGGACAACAGCGAGTGCCTCACCATGCTCTGCAGGTAAGCACTTCCACCTGGGCTCCTCCAAACAGGATCCAGAGGTCGCCCTGTGCATAAAAAAAGATACCAGGAACGGGGATGGGGTAACAGACTCAGACTCTTTAGCAAGCAGAACAAACAGAGCAGAGTCCAGGTCTCCTGAGTGCCAGCCCCAGTCCTTTCACTGCAACCCCAAATAACCTGGCTGGGCAAAGAGAACAAAGGGCTCCAGACAGCTTTGGGGCAATTTATAGACCTTCCCATTAATCCTTCCTCCTAAAGCAGGTGCTAACGAAAAGTGAAAAAGCCTCTATTGATATCTTACCCTAAATTGATCACTTTAAGATTTATTATTTGATTATTTATTGATTGTTTTAGCTCTTAGTTTAAAAAGCAACTACATTATCAAAAGCTATTTAGTTCTCATTAGGCATGAGCAAATTATCCAACTACATATAAATTAATTAGTTAAAATTATTACTTAATGACTGAAAGGTGTGCACCTGCTGTACACATACACCAGCACTCAGAAATTGAAAATAGTCATTTTCTACTATATGTAAACAGCAGTAACAGATAAATATGTCCTATTATTAATGAATAATATATACTATATAGTATAGTTTATATAATATATAACAATATACTATATGTATATCCTATTATTAATGAATATTATTATGAATAAGCTTATTTTATATTATAAATTATCAGGATAAGTAAGTAAATAGGACAGGGTGGGCTGCTATGCTATGTTTGGAATAAGATGGAAAGCAAAGAGCAAAAAACGAATCCAGACTGAATAGTGGAGGGAAATACAGAACGCCTGAAGCCAGCACTGCTGGCACAGGGGCACAGAGACGTAGCTGGGACCCCTGGCAGAGCCTGGCAGGGCAGCCCCAGCCCTCAGTGCCTCACGATGGTTTATTCCCCCAGGAAAAACCGCTGCCTCCTCTCCACGGCCTCAGCGTGAGCTGGCACCAAGCACAGCCTGCACTGTTACTGCTGACCATGCTCCACACACTTGGGATGTATTTATTGACTGCTCGGGAGCTGCGAGGGCCTTGAGCAAGCAGAGTATTTAATATTGCTGTCACACGTGCTGACGAAAGGACTTCAAGGAGCTCGAGAGCATCTCCTCCCCAGCCATGCCTCTGGAGGCCTCTGGCTATGCTCAATAAAAGGGCTCTGCATCTCCTGCTCGTTTGGTTTTTTTGTAATGCTTCCTATTATTTATTTGAAGGTGTGAATTAAAATATATATTGAGCAAAGCAGCTTTGGTTTTCCTTGTATCTTGAGCAAAGTGGATGGTGAGCAGAGCTGGGGCTCAGTTCCAGCCAGCCTTTGGGCATTTATCCTTCCCCTGGCAAGAGCATAAAGTAGATCAGGTCCCGTCCCCTCCCACTCGAGCTCTTATCAGCCCCTGATAAAGGCCTGCTGGAAAGAGGGAGCCAAACTGATAACACTGATAGCAATTCCAATATCCGAAATATATCCACAAGAAGTGGAACGAGAACTATTTACTTTTAATTACTTCTAATCAAATTTACTTAAATACACGTCCTAGACTGACTTTTGCCACTGACCTTCTCTCCTGTCTTTAAATGAATTGATCAAAATGCTGGTTTGATGTGTTGGGTGTCGACTTGGAGGCTGAAAGACAAAAAAAAATATCAGCAAGTCTGGACACACACACACTGGATGCTACTTTTCTTTTGTTTCACAGAGCAATAGGATCAATGAAAGAAAATTCTGCCTCAAAATGCACTTCCAGGGAGGAGAAGGCCCCACAGAACAGATACAAGCACAGAGGGTTGGAAGTTTAATACAGAAAATCTATTTGATATTTATTAAACTTAGTTTCTCCAGTTACAGTTTTGCATTGTACAAAGCATTTTAATGACACAGTAGTTAAAAAGATCTTTACAAATTGAAATGTGATACCCTTTTCTCCAAATATTTTAATTGCCATAAATTTGTTTAAAAATACACATTAAACGCATGTTTCAGACACTAAACTTTCTATAATCTCAATACCACAAAATACATAGAATATACTATACAGATGTGGAAAAAATCTAGTTAGTATATAATACTTTGCTCACCATTAACAGCTTTATTACGTGAAATGCACATACTGACTTAGAAATCCTAATTTTGAGCCCCAAAGTACCCTTTGAAATTTCAAATGTATTGCAACAAATAAAATCACAGTTTGTTTCTATTTTTTCTGGTTTTGGTTGAAGACAGATGCCCAAATCTTTTGATAGAAAACAAAATGTAACACATGGACTTGTCATGTACAAAGCATAAAACAGAGACATCCCATTAGTTACTAATAGTACCTTTCTGTAGGATTAATCAGGGCTTCAATTATAAGTGACAGGTTAAAAGTTACCTCCCCTCCCCAGCCCTCCCCCAAAAGAAAAACCCCTTCTTCACCAAATAATAATTTCAAATAAGATAAAGGATTTTTAATAAATATATAAGCACTTTATCCTCCATATACAAAATTTTTTTAAAACAATTTAAAAGGGGGACCAGATACAAATGTCAGGAACTGTGCTTGGAAAGTCATGCCTGGTCCTTGGAGTAGAGTTTGGGATGTGGAATGCCAAGGCAGTGCCAGGAGCCGGTGCTGGGACAGGGCTGGGGACTGGAGGCAGCTGCCCCAGAAGGGGCACACAGCCACCCAGGGAATTCATCCCAGGAGGAATGGAACCAGGGGAAGCACAGCCACACAGCCCCAGGGAATTCATCCCAGGAGGAATGGAACCAGGGGAAGCACGGCCATACCAGGAGCCCAGCTCACACACCCAGCCCCAAGGAATTCATCCCAGGTGGAATGGAACCAGGGGAAGCACAGCCACACCAAGAGCCCAGCCCCAGGGAATTCAGCTCCCAGGTGGAATGGAACCAGGGGAAGCATGGCCACACACCCACAGGGAATTCATCCCAGGAGGAATGGAACCAGGGGAAGCACGGCCACACAGCTCCAGGGAATTCAGCTCCCAGGTGGAATGGAAGCAGGGGAAGCACAGCCACACCAGGAGCCCAGCTCCCTGCGAGCTGCCAGGGCAGCTGGAACTCTCCAGTGCAGCCAGGGCTGAGCCTGGCCCGGGAGCCCTTCCCTCCCCAGGGCCACCACAGCCCCAAAGCTCGGACACAGCAGGATCCACTGCCACCTCCTGCTCGGGAAGCCCCTCCTGGAACAGCTCTGGATCTGGGTGAGTTGGCAAGCAAAGCTCTGGCTCCTCTCTGTCCCTCGGGATGCCCAGCACTGACCTCACTGCTCGGGAACAGGGGTTTTCCAGAACACTGACACAGCACAGGGAGAAGTTTCAACCCTGACCCAAGGATTTGTCGTGAAGGTTAAGAATTTGGAAGTTGTTTACTCCCCAATGGGTAATTCAAACTTGACTTGCTCAGGCCCTTGTGGATCTGCCTCAATGGAAACACTGCAGTGACAGCAAAGATCTGTTCAGAAAATGACATTAAATACAGCAAAGGTAGTTTCTCTCTCTTTCCAGCAGTTTGCCTTTTGGGCAAACTCCATAATTCTCTGCCTACGGCTTTATTTTACTTGCCCCAGGCAAGTGCTACATCATTCCCATAAATTCTGACTCTCTGTGTCTTGGGGCCATTCATAAATACATTTCAGGGCATTTTTTGTTACCACAGCAATCAAGCCTCAGCAATCTAAAGGAATATACATTGCACTCCTGGATAATATGCAATATTTATCACCAATAAGATGGTGACTCAGCACTCAATAAATAATATATCAATATAGTCAGTTGCACCATAATCTAAAAACAAGTATAACATATACTTTGGACAGACTGAGTCATATATATATACATATATATTAAAAGACACATACAATACAAATTGCATACTGCCATCGAAGCCAAGGAGAGCCATCCGTCTGCTCTGCTTTATGGCTGAGATTCAAATCAAAACAAAACTCTTGGGCTGGTTTACTCTGGGGTCCTGAAGATTTGTTTGGAATTATAAATGGTTTGCACCTTTATCACCTGGAACCTGTAAGTCTGAGAGCAAAGTCAAACAGCACAGATAGCTGAGCAAGCCTAGTCTGATTGAGCCATTTTTAAGATTCACCAACTGGGGCCATGATCAGCAAGGGAATTAAAATTACAGCACTGATATGTATTGATCCACATTCCCTGTCCAGGGAATCATTTGGGAAGCCAGGACTGGGGAGTCCCTCCTTAGTCACTCCTGTGACCTGCACTCCCCCTGTGGTGCTGGGACAGGGACAGGGACAGAGCCCTCCTGCTTTGGCAGAGGGATGGAAGCCTAGGACTTATTTGCTTTTTCTTTTTTTTGGCTATAAAATCTGATCAAGTACAGAACTTTCCTCTTGGAAACAAGGGTCAATCCCAAATGAAGATATGCTTTTGGAATTGTGAGGTTTGAAGTGATCTGTTTGCACCAGCCCCAGCTGCACAAGGCATTTCCCGTCCATCCCCGAACCCCTGCGGATCCCCGGCACGGACACGACGCCCGGGACAGCACCCCAGAGGACAGGCCACCGTGGGGCTCAGCCTTCAGCTGGGACGCTCCCAACCAGCTCAGGTCCACCTTTTGACACGATGCAAGAAAAGCCTTCTGGTTGTTTGGAGCCAATTTCTAAGATCCACTGCTCTAGGGACAAGCGATGCGTTTTCAAGGGGCCGATTGCGCGCGACACCAAAAGGTATTTGTGGGACTCTAGTTAAGGAAAAAAAATTCCCCGAGACGACACCATTCCTGCCGACAGCAATGGTGACTGTGCACAAAGGAGCAAGCCAAGAACAGCCACGCTGGCTAGTGCAGCACTACACACAAACCCACCCACGAATGCAACTTCTACCAAGGGATTTCTCAGCGTCAGAGGTGTGCGAGGCACTTCAGAGGAGGAAAGGAAACACAGCTGACAGTGTCCCATGCCCACGGCGGGGAGTTCGAGGGTACAGAGTTCTGTCTCCAACAGCAAAGACTAACAGAAAGGTGACCTTGCACAGTGATTCCATAAAAAGGATGCTCCGACAGACCTGAAGAGTCGAGTCAGGGAGAGCCCCAGGTCTGTTCCCCGTTTATCAATCCGGACGTAGCAAAGCTTTTCTGGAAGTACAAAACACGCTGGGACGCAAAGGAAGCTCTACGAAGATGCAGCTACCTTGTAGTAGGTTACTAATTTGCAAAACTTCTAAACTCTTAAAGCCCATAGGACATACTGCAGTACTAAGGAGCGTAGAATTCTATTCCTTCTCTCGAGGTTGCCGTGATTTTGGCACTTAACTACACCTACACAAAAAATTTAGTGCAATAATTTTCCTGAACATGCACGTTCATATCTGGTACAGAATAAAGGGTTCAATGGGAGAGAAAACAAAGCAGCATTCCACAATCTCACTCCAAAGGATTCAGAGTTGGACTCTGGGGAAGGAGACCACCACGATGAGTCAGTTTGTGTGACAGACACCGGGACTTTGAAAAAGGAAATGGAATTTTACCCAAGTACTGCAGAAGACCACTGCATACAGTATACCTGGTCCTGCTGAAAAACATCTTGTAAACAGTTCATAAAATCTTCATCTAAAAGTAAGGCATAAGGCACACCAGACATGTTGGGGGCACTAAGCAATACTGAAAGCAGTAGCATTTGAAACCTTTAACTCAGACAAGCACCTCACGTAGAAAGGTACTTTGGTTTGCACTCGGAGAGGGGCCACCCGCAGCTCCAGCACCCCTCCGTGGCACCCAGCAGCCCCTCGGGAGCAGACGTGGCGTGACACGAACGGGACCCTCGTTAGCACGGGGTAAAGCCAGGTTTGCCATCCATCCTGCACAGAGCAGGGCTGCCTGCAGGAGCAGCTCTGCTCCCACCCCACGGTGGCTGCTGCACTGCCAGCCTGTAGTGTCCATCACCCAGCAGACCCTAAGAGGACAAAACGGACCTAGAGTTCTACTAAAGATTCCTGGTTTCTCAGTCAATGGAAAAGATGCAAATGACCGTTCTGGTGGGAACTGAGCCGCTCTCGGGTTTGGAACCGCAAAGTTCCCCGATTTCGTAACTGTCAAAAAGTGACAAGCACGGAAACAAAAGGTATTTGAAATGAAGAGATGCAAAAAAGCACGAGATTGTCCTTTTCCAAAGCCTTTCCTGTTTGCATCGCACCCATCGGACTGAAGGTCATTCCTACACCATTGCCTGGACGTTACATTAAATGCAAATTGCTGTAATGTTTTGTGATTGTTATAGTGTTAATCGATGGCTTGAAGCTGCCTTGGAAACAATCCAAGGCAGATCCAGCTAAATATTTTTCCATATAAATTTCTTTATAATTCATTTAAATGAAGTATCTCAATACGTAGAAGAATATCTGGAACTTTTCTATTTAGTACAAATTCTGCAATAATAAATCTGTAGTTGCCATTTATTAGTCGACTCATAGGCATTAGGCATGAGAAGTATGGTGTCCCTACTCGTTAGAACCTATCAACCCTATTTCCTTTTACAGGCTCTACCACCACAAGACATTACAGAGTAACAAAGCTCACAAAGTACTTAAATAAAGTGTCTAGGTTTAATTTCTAAGTACTCAAAAGGGGAAATTTAGGGAAGAAGAAATAGCTAAAACCAGCCCCAAAGGGGGCTTTTCAAAATTAAAATTAAAAAAATTAAAATAAATAGGATTTAAACTGACTATTCATGTATTGTGACCGGAATCCCAATGATCCGTCCACGACAGATCAGCAAAACTACAACTTTTACGTAGCAAATTTTCAAATATTTAAATAACTTAAACCGGGAACACTGGAGAAGTCCATGAACCAGCTGATTTGGGGTTAAACACAAAACACAGATGAGGATGGGAGACACGGGAAAGCATTCCTTGCTCTTAGTGTCAACTAAGCAATGTGTTATGGCAGTCTTCCTTATTGACATGACACAGTGTTGTGGAGAGGAATCAGAGGCAGCTGAGCAGGGCCGGTCTGGGCTCCTCACTTGGCGTCCAGGCGCAGCCAGTGCAGGCCCTGCCGCGTGTAACGCACCAGCTCCGTCATGATGCTCGTGTTGAACACCAGGGGCCCCATCACCTTGTCCAGTTCTGCAAAGAACTCTGCAACGGCACAAACACACGTTAGAGGAGCGCGCTCGGGAACCGCACCCGGCCCAGGAACCAGCAGCCATCGCCGGGGGCAGAGAAAGGGAGAGAGGAGAGGTGGGGGAGTCAAGGGCAAGGTCACTCCTAACCCGTGTCTTTACTCTTCTGCACCAGACTGCTTGGAAACAACCAAACCGCTGCCAAACTTCTTGGTTTTCCCCTAAAAGTTCTATTTCACCAGCTGAGAATAATTAAACTACTGCCAAACTTCCTAAGGAATTTCAGAAAGGGAAATGCACCAAGTTCCTCTTCCTACACCGAACATTTTACAGGAAACACAACAAAGATTTTTATGTCACGACTCCACCACTACCTTGACGACCACAACACCCAGCCTGGGGTATCCCTGCAACCCAAGGTGTCACCCTCCCCCTGATTTTGCAGAGGTTCAGCACCCGGGGCACCATCAACAGAATCAAAGGCTGGCAGAGTTCCAGCCCCCGCTGGAGGTTTCCATCCCCCCGAGGCAGCCCTTACCTTTCTGCTCTCTCGAGAGCTGTTCTGCTTGTTCCCAGATTTCAGTGGCATAGAGGAAGTTGGAGGTGACCTGGACGTAGCTGGCAGCCATCTGATGGATGCGCTGCGGGATCGTCACCGAGGACCCGCTCCCTGAAGGGTTGGCTGCCCCGGAAGAGTAATTTCCTGAATTCCCTGGAGACAGCTTTGGAGAGACTGGAGATGGCATCCCGACAGGTTTGCTGCTCACCCAGAGGGCAAGATGGAATTGGAAAGGCAGAAATGCACCAGCTTTAGACACACCACGCTCTGAGGTGTCCCCTAAGATCCCTCTGCCCACGCTCAGGGTGTGGGATGGGAAACGCTCCCGCTTTACACACCAAAAATCAGGATTTGCCCTACAACAAATGGAAATCTCCAGCTGGGAATTGCTGAGGATCCTCCAGTAATTATTTCTAGCTTACAAAACCTAATTACCAAACCTCAGCATCTCGGAATTCAATAAAATCTAAAATTCATTGTTTAAATGAACTCTTAAGAAAAAATTACAGCTACCTGGTAACTCCACTGCCAGAATATTGCATTGGATAACATTACTGCAGATGACACAATGGAAATCTGGAGTGCCCCCCACTTAAACTATGGAATAATTTATCAAAGGTCCATTGTTGGGTTTAAAAGAGCAGAAGTAACTGCTAAACTATGGAACAGAGAATCCTGCAAGTGCTGGTAACCTCTGGCCTTGCAGCACTGACAGAGCTCTTGTTTGGGGGAGAAGCATTAAATTAAACACCAAAACTCCCTGGGATAAATGGTTTGTGGGTTAGTGGCACACTGCTCCTTTTTTAGCACCTCCTTCCACCATGATAATTACACAAAAAATGGATCAAAATCCACAGCCTTCAAATAACCACCCCCAAAGCTGCTCCTCGAGCCCCCTGGCACACAAGAAATGGAGAAAACTGCCTTTAAGTGAAGAAATAGGAGTAACAGCTTTTACCACTCACCTTCCCATACCAGGTGATGGTGCTTGAGAATTATTGTAGCAATTCTGTGTGGGGAAAAGACACATTTCACCTGATTTGTGTTTATACTTTCACTAGTTACATTTTATCTGCTGGTTTAATTTGTTCTTTTTAACCAAGTTTTGGTGTTTTTTTTTTTTTTTTTTGCAGTTGTACTTTCAAGCAAAGTTCTCAATAATATCACAGTAAACTGAAATTGAGGGAAATATCCTTTTTTACTGAAGGCTAAGACACAAATTAAGGGGTTATTTTAGCCAAACAAACAAGTATTAGTCCATTGCCCCTTATGGGAACATTTTAGTTTTTTTCAGCCCTGTAACAGAAAGAATCTGTTCTCACTGGCAGTGAACAATTAAAGATATCCCAAATCTGAGAGACTGGGTAAGTGATGAGCCTGTTTCCTCTCAGCACTGAGAGCTGGAAGCTTCAGAATCAGCTGCACAGAAATTTAGATAAATTCATGGGTAATTTCCCTAAACCCAGCCAACATCCCACTGCAAACAACCTTCTCCTTGAAGCCTACATGTATTGAAGAAGATGAAATTAACAGAGCTGTCATGCCAGGAGCAGCAGGGTCATGGTTATTAAAGCTCTGCCCAGCTTTAATACACCTTCAAGTCCAGTTCTAAGCAGGTGCTCACATGCAGCAGTCTGAAACTGGATTTGGGAACTTGAAGTGATGTAGAGCTTCCACACCATTGGGTTTTAACGTTCAGAAAACACAGATGCACTTACCTTCAGATGTTCAGTCAGAGTTTTGGAGTATTTCAATGCACTTTCCTTTTTCAGTTTGAAAAGCCTCAGGTACAGCAGAGCTTGGCACCGAAGGCTGCCCAAAGACAGGACAAACCAGTCACAATTAAAGTCAGGTTTATCTCAACTCAGTGAATTTCAAAAATCTAATAGCTGTGGTCTTGATGCTCTCTCTGCTAACTCAGCTGTCAAGATAAAACTCAACCAGAAAACCCACAACCACCTTGAAATTCTGAAGGGAATTCAGAACTGGAACAGCTCCGTGTGCCTCGAGCTGGAACTGAGCTCTCAGTGCTGCTGCTGGGCTGGGGATTCAGCACCCAGCGAGTTCCTAGGAGGGGCTCATTTACTGCCCCGAGCTGGAACTGAGCTCTCATGCTGCTGCTGGGCTGGGGATTCAGCACCCAGTGAGTTCCTAGGAGGGGCTCATTTATTGCTCACCTGAGCCCCTGCCAGGGCCTGCCCTCTGCTCTCCCCTGAACCTCTGCTCCTCTACACCTTCTGCAGCCCCAGCCCCAGGGCTCCTGCCAGCCCCCAGAGCCAGCCCAAGAGTGATTTACCCTGGCTCAGAGCTCAGGAGGCACCTCCTGCTCTCACCCTTCCCTGCTGCTGGCCCTTGCTGGCAGCATCCCCAGGTACAGCAGTCAGACACAGATGAATGTTTGTGAACAGCCAAGAGCAAATCTCCCGTGCTTGGCTCAGGAACAGCCAAGAGCTCACATAAAGCAGCATTTTGTGTAGGTTACAGATGTGAAATGCACGAGGGCACTGCAGGAAGTCCCAGCACACTCACCAAAGCACTGCCAGCCTCTTGTCCGCAGCCGTCGCATCCGGGGCCAAGTAATTCTTCAGTTTCATAGTGTACCTGCAGAGAAAGGCAGCAAATCAGCCCCAAAAAAACCCACCTCCAGTTATCATTCACAAAACACCCATGTTCCCATGAATTTCCAGTTTCAGCTGTCCCCAGTGTTTCAGGAACATCTCTCAGCCCTGAATAAAGCATTGACTCAGCAGTAACCAGAATAACTCTGCTCCTTGTGGGTCACTCATTGCAGAGGGACTCGAAGCCTCAGCAGAAATCATCTCACCCTTCCTGGAAGTGCTTTAAACCCCAGCAACTGGAAAGAACTGGTCACTGCTCCAGTGCTACTGGGAATGACAACAGATCTCAAAAACTGGGGGCAAAACCTCAGCACACCTCAAAAAACCTCAGCACACCTCAAAGCTCTGATCCCCAGAGCTGCCCCCACCCACCTGCCCTGCAGGAGCTCTGCAAAGCTTACTTGATTAATTCCACAGTTTCTGAGTACATAGGGAACGGGGACTTGGATTCCTGAGCGTTTTTCTCCAATGCATTCCCACACTCAATGAAGGACACCACAGCATCCAGGTAGTACACGGCCTTCTCGAACCTGTCCGACTGCAGAGGGAGAGCAGCTCAGCACACCGGGCACACGGTGCCAGGGAATGCCAGCCCAGAGGGCAGGAGCCTGGCACAGGCAGCAAACCAGCCCAGGACGGGGGCACGCGCTGGGGGGGCACTGCAGATCCACTCACCAAAGCGTCCGCGTTGTGTTTCAGCTTCTTTGCTTCCTGCAAATAGTGATCAGCTGAGTACGTCCTGCAAGAGAGGAGGACATGGACTGAGGGACTGAGCCACCCGTGCCACTGCCTTCTGGAGCTGCAGCTCCTTAATGCTGCCACATTGCCACATTGCTGCCACATTGCAGGGCTTTTTCTGCTCCAACTCCGGCTACACTATGATAAAACTGCTTAAAGGAACCTGTTAATTTACTAAACTAAAAATTGTTAAAAGTAGGTTCAAGTTAATTCTGCAGTTCCAGGTAATTCCAACAGTATTTCAAGCAAGTTCTTAAGCAGAAAGTTATTTTACATTTGGTGCAAACACAATGTCATCTGTGAAGTAAATTTAAAGAAGTGCTTTCAGAGCAAGCTGGCATCTGAATCGGCCCAACTGAAACCTCAAGGCTGCACAAGATGGTGAAATATTTGTTTTACTTTCTTTTCAAGGTATTTTCTTTGACAAAGAGCTTGTGTGTAACATCTTCTATGGAGCAAAATGCCAGCTCTGCTCTGTGGGAGCTGCCCGTGCTCGAGATCCAGAGCCCCCAGGGGGAAAGGGAATTTTCTGTCCTTACCTATCATCAAAAACAAGCTTTGCTCTCCTCGACTTCACACTTTCCGTGGCCTGAGCAGAGGCAGGAGGGCAGCTGGAGGAATTGTTCAGGATCTTTTCCTGGAAGAGAAGTCCATGCCACGATTACAAGAAGAGCATTTGTTGTATAAATTTCCCCACGGCTTCCCCATTCCATCCAGGAAGGACGGCCTGCAGGAGCTCTGGGAATAACTCAGCTCCCAGGATGCTCCCACAGGGTGCAGCCAAGGCTTTCCAGACACACCAGGGGCAGGAAACCCCTCCCTCCATCTCACCTGTCACTGTTTCTAAATCCTGCTTTTCTACTCTAACAGAGATGAGGAGGATTTGGAGGATTTCTATCAACAACTCTCTCTCTGAATGCCTTTGCCTTGTAAAACTCACACAGGAGTAGCTACTCCTTTGAGGAAGACAAGAGTAAGCACACCTGAGTATAAAACAACAAACATATCACAAATTAACAGCTGGCTGGGGGACATGCATATTTTTAAATTCCAGAACATCTATCTTCCCAACCTAAATCTCTTACAAACCATTTTCTGCACCATCTCCATGTTTTCTGCCCTCCAACCACGGAGAGCTCTGTAAATTGCTGAGCTGGAGTTGAAATAATCTTTCTACAATGTCATAAGTGAGAGCCAGAGCTTCCCATGCCAGCAGTGAGCATGGACTGAGCTCCTGCTGCCCTCTGAAACCAGGACAAGCTCTGGTTGTGCTCAGAGGAGACAGGAGCAGCCTCACAGTTCCATTCCAGCTTTCTAGGGATGTTCTTCCAAAGCACCTAAGCAATGAGCAGGCAGCACCAGTCACCAGGGTGACCAAAGCCATCCCTCTAACTCAGGAACCTGGCAGGATAAGCATTTGTATTCCATGACCTCTCCAAGCTGTCTTCTCATTTCTGGCCTTCCCAGGCACTTGAGCTCTGTGACAGGAAACAATGCACATCCCAAACTAATGATGCTTCCAACTGAGCTGGAAGTGCTTGTTTGGATCAAACTAAACTGCAGGAGGCAGGCTCAGAACCAGCCCTTCACCTTGGCTTCCTTGGCACTGCTGGACCCCTTCCCCTCTGTCTTCTTCTGCTTGGAAGAGGAGCTGCTCTTGCTGCCACTGCTGCTCTCCTTGCCTGGGTTGCTGCTGGATTTTAGGGATGAGGACTGACTGACTGTTCTCTTCCTGGAGCTGTGCTCCTGCTTGGAATCCTTCTGCAGGGCTGGGGCAGCAGGGGAGGGCAGCAAATCCTTCTCTTTAACAGCACTTGGCTTTGAAGACCTGGAAAAGAGGAACAAATTCAGGGTTTGGGTTTCTTCCTTAACAAACAAAACCAAAACAAACAGAATCAACCCCAAAAACACAACACACAAAAGTCTGATTTTTGAATTTCTAACTAAAAACCTTTTTTCCCCCAAGATTTTTATTGTCAGACCCAGCTTTGGAGAAAAGCAGAATAATCCTCACAGTGAGTAGGTTTCTCCAAAGCCAGATTGAACTTGTTTCCACCATTTTATTTGTTCTGACCTGAAAGCACAGGCAAAGCCAGACAAGTTCTAACCATAAAACCACACCCCTGCACCAGCTCTGTCCAGAAACCAGCCCAAAGCCTCCCAATTTCAGCAGTGGGAGCCAGTGCCAGCGCCAGGCTGTCTGTGCACACCAGCCAGCCAACAGCTCCAGGGAAAGATGCTCCAGATAAAGCTCTGGAACCCAGGGAATGGGAGACTTCCCCAGCACAGCCTTTAGGACACGCACTTGGCTGCTGAGGAATGCTGCTGGCTATTCCTGCCCTCCCACCTTTCTTACTTTTACACATTATTTCTGGAAAAATCATATTTCAATTAATTAAATGTCCTCTAGAGAACTGCACTGGCAGTCAGGCAAACAACAGAAAAAAATCAAATATCAGGTAAAAATCAAACTTTCCATTCATTCTACAGCTGCTTCCTCACAAACAGTAAGAGACTGTTTAATTGAGAAGGGGCAAACAAAAGCTGTAGCATCCAAACTGCTGCAGCCTCTCACACCTCTGTAACTTGGCAATTGCTCACTGGACAGGAATACTTTCCATGACACAATTATACCAGTTTTCATTGCTTGAACTGAAACAGAAGTTTCAAAATGCAGCGGAAAAAAACTTAATCTCTCCTGTGGATTAACACTGACCAAGAAATCCACAAATAAAGGCATAAGAGGTGTTGCAAAAAGCATGGGGAATCCAGAAATAACATATTAAACAAGGGGACCGATCTGCTCACTCTGTACTACCTTGCTCTGGTATCACTCACACTTTTCTTGCACTAACAGATCAAGGAGGTTGGAAGTAAACCCATGGATCCCAAGCTCAACGCCTTCAGCTTCCCCAAGAAAGCCAGTTCAGGAGCTTATTCCCAGTTTAGAACTTACTAAACAGAGAATTACCAGATGGGGTTAATTTAAAAAGCACAGATTTCCATTTCTAGACCAAACCCAAGCCCCACTGTGTATCAGAGAAAACCAGGAAGGAAATATTCCCTCCACAGGAGGGGTCACCTCATTTTGTTAAGGAGCACAATTGTCCTTGGCCAATGTTTTTGGGGATGGAAATTCATTTCCACCAATTGCTAGTGGAAGCTCTGAAGTAAATTTGTTTGAAGGGTAAGAAAAAAATGAAATTTTACCAATTATTTGAGGAAAACTTGGGGTGGGAGAGAGGAGAGGAGGGGGAAGATGAGCACCATTCTCTCCACAGGCACCCTCAGAGCAGAGATACTCACTCCCTGCTGCTGGAATTCTTGTGTCCTGAGGGAGCTTTTTCTTCCAGTTTCGTTTTCTTGCTTTCACTGGCTCTGTTTTCATCCTCGTTCTGAGCAAGGCAAATGAGAAAAACATCCAGCAAAGAGCCACATTTACACATCACTGAGAGTGGAGTATTTCACACACAGACAGCACTGAGCAGCTGTTTCACAGTTACCACAGACCCCAAAACCATGGCCTGTCCTCATCCTTACAAATCCTTACCAGAGCCTGACATTGGAACAAAATGAGCATCCCAGTCTGGCTGCTAAATTACAGCCTGATAAAAGCAGCAAGAGCCAAGCTGCTCATTTCAGCACAGAGAAATTACAGCCACGAAACCTCAGGAAAATCTGCCAAAGGCTTTGGCAAGACCAGGAGACAGATTTGATGTTGTGGGGTCTAAAGAGGTGTCTGATCAATGCCAGGAAAGGGTAAAAATCTAATCAGTCTATTAAAGGCAGCTCAGAGATGCTGAAGACTAGGTATTGATATCCATTTAATCCTCAAGTCACAGGGTCTTGAAGGTAAATTTCTAAGGTGTCTTCACTGAGCACTGGAGGGGTCAATCCAGTGAGTAAGAGGGAAAATGGGGCCCCACAGAATAAATCACCTGGTAACAAACCCCAGTTTTGTTACTGAATAAATCAGAATAAATCACCTGGTAACAAACCCCAGTTTTGTTACTGATGCTGCAACCTGAGAATTGTGATCAAGGAAACCCAGGAAATTAGAAAATCAAGTGGTGGCACTTGGGTTTGGAGCTCAAAGTTAAACTGCAGGGTGGGGAAAGGGGTCCTGTCCTTCCCCACCCAGGTTTCCATCCTCTCAGGAAGCAGCACAGTGACCTGAGCCTCACAACATTTAACCACCACTGTTTCCTGGGATAAAGCCTGAATTTAACTGGTCTCACCAAAGCTTTCTGGTTTGGATGTGAGAGCACAGATCTTTAATACTGTAATTCCAAATGTGTGCTTAAAGGCAAAACTGGCCAAAGAGAGAGAAGTCAGGGAATTCTGACCCACTGGAATGTGTGAGTGCATTCCCAGGAACATCAGGAGCTATACAGCAACCCCTGCAAAAGTCATTGTTCACTGGAGTGGGCAGAGTTATCCCCTTTTTACAAAAGCAGCTCACTTCTCATGCCAGAGTAAACAGGAATCTCAGTTAGGAACAGAACAGAATAAATCTGTTTGCAGTTACATGTCAGGGCTCCTGCACGACACTGACTTCAGCCAGTGATCCAGTTTGCTCTGGTTGCTCAGTAGGAAACTGGTGTGACTGGGATGATCCATCCCCTCAAGAGACTCTGGGAAGGATCTGCCACAATCCTGGGATTGCAGAGGTCAAAGCCTGTCAGATCCTCGGACACGGTAAAGTGGAGTTTTCAGAGGGACATCCAGAGCAGTACAGGGATTTCTGAATCCCTGCCCCAGGGCCTCATAGCCCTTCACTCTTGGAAACCAGACTCCCTGGATCACTGAGCCCAGCTGACAGCCCCAGCTTTGCCCTTTATACAGGCTCCTGTGCTGAGCTTTCAAAAAGCAGTTTAAAATTACACCAGCATTGACTTCTCACATTCCCCCTCCAAGAGTATCCCTTCTGTTCAGTTCCCCACTGACTCCTGCCATTTTACTGTCCCCCAGCCATTCCTGGTTTTTACTTCTAGCTGACAAGATGAAATGCTTTTGGGAAATATTCAGTATTATCACAGAGAGATGACCCTGCTCCTGGTAAAGCAGCACCTGAGATGTTTGCTGCTGCAGTCCTGCCCCATCCCTCATCCTGGCAATGGGCATTTCCACGGCACAGAGAGCTGATCCAGCTGAAAACTGACTTTTGGGGTTTTTTCCCAGGTGGATTTCCCATTGGCTCAGCTGCCTGAGCTGGCCTGCAGAGCACCAGGGTTGGTTCCAGGGGGGCAGGAGAGGGCTGGATGCAGAGCTCAGAGGCAGAGGATCTGCGACCTCCCTGAGCTCCAGGGCTGTCACTCCTGCAGGTGTTTCTGCAAGAAAATCCCAACAGTCTCCTGCACCAGCACAGGGACGATCCAGGGCTTCTACACACGGCAGCAAAGCCACTCCTGCACAGCTCCGTCCCTGCCCCGAGCTGTCACCTGCATCCCGGGCTACCCGAGGCTCTGAGGGCCGAGAGACCAGGGAGCTGTCCCCAGAGGGCTCACCTGTTTGTGTTTCCTCTTGCCCTTGGTGGAGCTCTTGTCCGAGGGCAGCTTGGGGGCGTCGCGGGCGTGTTTCTCCGGAGCGCTCTTCTTCTCCGCCTTGGCTCCCTCTGAGTCCTTGTAAGGCTTCCCCGGTATCCTGGATAAGAGGCTCAGGTCAATCTTCACAATGAGTGGGTACCTTTCATCAGGATCACTCAGCGGGGACAGAAGCTCTTTCTCTTCCATAGGAGAGAACATTCTTTGCCGGAAAAAGCTGTCATCCTCCTCCATGGAAGATTTAACAGGAGTCCTATTGCTCTCAGAGTATTTGGGTGTTTGTGAGGAAGGAGGCAGACTCTCATTTTCATCTGAATCAGAGGATGAGGTATCTGTTTCGATGAATTCCCTGGATTTCTGGGCAGATTTGCTTGAAGCCTTGTATTTCTTTTTCTCTGTTGTAGGTCGAGGGGAAGACTTGGGCTCCTTCTTTATATTGGGTTTCCTGGAGCCTTTGGTGGCTGCCTTGTGCCTGTTTGAAGGGATGTTTGTTGCCATGTCTACTGGGGTTTCGCTTTCTATTTTAAGACCTCCTCTGGGCTCTTCCACAGATGTCTTTTCTGCTTTCTTGGGCTGTTTTTTCCCCACAGTCCTCCTCTGAGTCGAGCTGTCGCTCTGGGCAGGTGATTTCTGCCTCCCACGACTGCTCTCCGAGCCCTTCTGGGTGGGTTTGGAATCTCTCCCTGGTGTAGAAGAAATGGAGTCCTTGGATCCACCTTGATCAGTGTACCCACTCCCTGTACCCTGATCCCGTCCCTCTTTCTTGTAGCCTTGGGAAGAAGGGATATTGCTGTCCACGGAAGAAGCTGGTGACACTTTATGGGAATTCACTTTGTTCAACCAGTTATCCAGCTGCCACTTGTTTGTGGGCGGTGGCTCTGGCTAAAAACAAAGTAAAAAACAGAGTTAGAGAAAATATTTCCCATTTCTTCCACCTTTTCCACGTGGCAGCTGTGTGATGCTGCACGCCAAAGCACGAGGTGCACCCAAAACCTGAGGTAAGTAAATGAAATGCAGGCCCAAAAAGCACAAATTTTCCCTTTGTCTGCCACCAACAGGCAGTATTTGATGCCATGGCTTTTTAGGGTTCTGATACCATATCTAACTCTGCTCTTCAACAGACTACTGGTGGTAAAAACCACTTCAAATCAAACATCAGATGTGGGCTTATCTAGAGAACTGTCACATGCAGCACAGGAACTGCAGCAGAAGAGCCCAGCCTGGCAGCGAGCCCACGCTGCTCGGTGTTGTGTCTCTAACAGAGAGAATTTAACTGAACTTTTGTGCTGCTACACGGCAGGACTGGAGGCCAGGTGCTGAAGGCCAGGCTGCCCTACCTCGGGGGATGCACTCTGGGAGGGCTCGTTGGCCTCGCTGTCGCTGGAGCTGCTCTCGCTCTCCGAGTCGGAGCCGGAGCTGCTCTCGGAGCCGCTGTGGCTGCTCGAGTCATCCCTGGAGTTATCTGCTCCCTCACTGTTGTGCTGGGAAGGCTCAGAATTACTGCAACGGAAAGGAGGGAAACCGAGCATTACCCGAGGCACAGGTACAGCCTTCAAATCCTTTCATTAGAAGAAACAAAACGTAACATTTTCATCGACGTTCAGGAGAAAATTCAGCCTAAGCAAACACAGTTGAGCCTGGAAACAAACAGCCCTTGGGGGCTGCCCCTTCCCAAAGTGGTCATGAAATGTTTAATATTATGTTTATTACTATTTAATCACTGATTAAAGTCTCATCACTTTTGCTTTAGTAGGAGCCAAAGGCCAAAGATGAATTTTGGAAAGGAGACCAAGGCAGGAGTGCTGACGGGGCTGAACATCCCAGGAATTCCTACCTTCCAGGTGTGCTCCTTGGCACTGTCTTATCGCAGTCCTGCAATTAAGAAAAAGAGCATGAAGCTTCTAGAAGTTATTTTAGGCTTGTATATACAATTAAATTGCAAAACATTGGTTTAGAGCCTTTAGTTTTAAAAAAAATCATTATTTGCAGTAGTTTAAATGTATCTGCATTTTCCTTATACGGAAAGAGAAGCAGGGTTATTCTCTCCAAGTTTTCAGAACAAATCTCTATATTCTGACTCCATTTGTGAGAGTTCCCATTTCTGCCTCTAATTGATATCCTGTTTCACCTTTTGAATCAGATGACTCAGCATTTCACAATCATTTTCCTGAGATGCCCAGGGCAAGTGGAGTTCACCAACCCAAAGTTTTCCACTTGAAGAAAATCAAGCAGCAGAACTGAGAAGAAACCCCAGAGCAGTGGGGGTTACTGGGCAGCACAGACACCTATTTCATTTTTATTTAGCATGCTAAGTGCCAGTCTGGCAGAAGCTGCACAAAGTTAATCCTGGAAAGAGTAAAAAAGAGACTTTTTGACAAATATAAAGGTGCAGCTGTACTCCCAGGGACACCCTGTCCCCCTAAACAACCCAGGGCACCAATGCACACAGATGTTCACAGATGAGCTCTGTAGCTGGGATGGCAGAACACAGAGGGGTTTATCTTTAATTAAGGAGCCATGATATCAGTTTTAAAGTGCACTACTGTCATTTGATGTTCAGAGGAGGCCCATGTGAAATCAGTTAATAAGAATTTCCAGATAAAAACAAACTGTTTCCACAAAACACGTCACTTCAATTTGTTTGCACAAAATCTTCCCCAAGATAACATTTAGGAATGCCTGAGGTTTGTCTAAAGACATTCCAGGAGATTCCAGTCGCACAGATCTCCTCTCAGCTGCCCAGGCCTAGCTGGGCCACTGCTCCCTGCCCAGGCTGCCCCCTGGCTGAGGGCAGTGGTTTTTGGGAAGCCCTCTGAGGAACATACCTGCTCTCCATCGCTGTCTTCACTACTGCTGAGTTTTAAGTCATCTTTCAACATACTAAAGGAAAAGGGAGAAAGTGAGACAAGTTTTTCCAAGCACTTCAATTACTTCCAAAGCATTCTGCTGGATTTCAACATGGCACTGTTTATCCTGCGGAGCTGCGTGGGTGAGAGCCACCAGACTGCACTCACACACTTCATGGTTGGGAATGGTGAGCTGAGTCACTCTTAGAGAAGAATGAGGATTCAGGTTCTTTGGCTCCTGAGTCCATTCTCTTAAACTCAGAAAGGAAACCTGACACAATTTACTGGTGTGGGAGGAGGTAACTTGTGTTACGTTCAACTTTAACACACAATGGGCAAGAATTGTGCTGGAAATGGAGGAAAGCAAGGCAGCCCCAGTGGCTGCTTCCTGTCCCGTGGCAGCAGTGCAACTGTCCTAAGCCATCATTACTGACTGGATCCAAAGCCATAATTGCTGCTGGTAGGCACACACACACAGCTTCACACACTGAGAATGCATGAGCACAGTGAAAACACTCGGCAGGGCCTTTGTGATTAGTGGAAACATTCGATTATAAAAAGAAAACATCTTACTCTGTCTGGTTCGATTCACATCTGTGGAGGGAAAAGGAGAAAGAATGAAAAGTCTGACTCTCCTGAGTTTCCCAGGGAGCTGCTCTGCTATCTGAACAGCAACATCAACCTCTAGGAGCCCACTCCTGAACCACTGCTCACTGCTACCGTTTTACAAATGATGCATTTATCTCCTTTTCAAGGGTTTTCTTTACCAGATCATAATCACTTAAAATATATTTGAAGTTGTTTTGTCACAGTAAACATGATTTCAACTTCCTTCTTCTGCATCCCAGCTCAGCAGGTGTCCAGTGCTGCCTCCTGTTTTCAGGGGCTCTCCCACTGCCAGCTTTGGCAAAGGCACAGCTCCCTCTCAGCCCCTCCTGAACTGCCTGCTTTGGGACACTGACTCCAGGTTTCTATGAACTGAAGAGGGTTTCTTTTGTGTTATTTCTTTCCCATAGGTCAGGTGCTTTTTTCTCTTGCCAGTTCTGTGGCAGAAGCACCAGGCTGCATCCTGTGAGTGCATCCCAACAAAGGTTAACTGAGGAATGTTACTAACCCAGAGTCAGCCTTCAGAGTCTGCAGCCTTCATCAACACACAATCAGCTGGTAAATATTTATTTTTATGGGCAGATTTATTTGGAAACCATCTTTTAACTGCATATCACTGATTTTTAAGTCTGAGAAAGGTGGACTACAGCCATGCAGAACATTCCAGTTGTGTCTGAGTTTTTCTGTGTTGCTGGGTCTGTGTGCAAAACACTTGTCAGGACTTAAAGGGAGAGCAGAACAAACCTCACAAGATCCCAGACCCAGTTTTCTGTCTCCTCCAATGCAAAACCTTGCCCATCCTGAATTTGTGCAACCTCCTATGCTAGGTCCCATCCCAGGCTGATGCCCTTTCTGATTCCCAAGCCAATTCCAAGGTCCAGACTCCTGCTCCTCTCCTGGCATCTGACAGGAAAGCAAAGGAACAGAAAGGCAGCTCAGGATATGTTTTACTCACTCCAGTGAGCAATATTTGGTTTATTGTCCCAAAAAACCTTTCCCTGCCAGCCAAGGAGGAGGATGCTGGAGTGTCACTCACATTCTACCACACACCTTTTCCTAAATCTCCTAAAACACAACTTTTGTGTGTGAAATGTTTTCTCAGCAGGCACTTACGATTTGGATTGATGCCCATTGGATGTTTTGGATGAGGGATTGTATCGTTCTAGGAGAAGAAAAGAAGAAAAGCACAGCTGAAAACTCAGGCACAGCAGAAGAAGTCCCCCCCAAAGCTGCCACAAGGATGGATAAAGCAAGGCCATGCGAGGGGACAGGAGGGAGCAGCACCCAGGGGACAGCAGGTACCACCTCCCCCAGGCTGAGGGAGGGAGGAATGCAGAGAAAACACCAAATACAGCAAATGATTGAACCAAGAAAACAGAGAAAATCATTGAAATCATTACTGTGTGAACCCATACACACGTAATTTGTTATTAATGGTATGGAAAAGTCTTCTGTTCCTAGCAAGATGAAATTCTTGCCTCACACATGCAGGATCTGGGATGCAGATCCATCTGCTGAGCATCCCCACACAGCTTCTGATGGATGAGAACCCTCACACCCCAAAATCCAACTCACACACGAATTCTGACAGCAGGAATACACCCTGATAAAATCTGCTTCTTAGTCTGGGGCTTCTTCCCTTCCCTTTTTTCTAATTCTGGTAAATAACTGGGTGCAGCTCAACAAAAACAAGAACTGAGGCTGTTAAAAGCTCTCCAGAAAATCCAAGCAGGCACAGGAAACTGGCTCTGTGTTTAATTAACCTTGGCTCTTCTTTTCCACACCTAAAGATCAGCTGCTCCCATAACGTGAGCCTACGGTTTAGCATCATGGAATTAAGCTTGAATTTGTTTCCTTAATTCCCCACTGTATCAGGTGTTCAGATTAAGCTGCTTGTGAATATCTAAGAATAAACCATTCTTCTTTTACTATTTAAGCTGTTTAATCACTTCAAGAGGGAGCAGAAGGACTTTTGGAAGGTAACAGCACTAATTTAATTCAACTTTACCTGATACTTACTGAGTTTCACGTTCATTTCAGTGATATTCAAAATAATGACAGTTAAAAGAAATAAAAGCTACTTTTTTCCAAAGTCCAAAATGGCAAGAAACTCAAGGACAACAGCATGTGATTGAAGTTCTTGACCAGTTGTCTCTCTTGACTTTAAAATGTCAAAGTAGCAATAAATGGTGAAACTGCCATGTGCTTTTTCTACTGAGATAAAAGCAAAAGCCCTCTTCTGGTTTCTAACACATCCCTAAGCAGGGAGTGGGGTTTTTTAAGGTGTTTTGGTTTAGTACTCAGTTATTTTCAAATCAATCAACCACAGAGGCCTTTTGTACAGAATTGGATCCATTAAAATACATCTTTTCCCTCAAGCACACCCCCCTTCCACCCAGTGATAACCTCCAAGATCTGAACAAGAAACGCAAAAGAAAACCAAGCAACTGTTTAACAGCTTGAAACTGGAGAAAGCAGAGAAAATCTGAAGCCAGCCTCCAGCCTGTGAGCAGTCTGCAAAACCTCATTTCCTAAAAGCCCTGACATCTTGGGAGATGCTGAGAGCAGAAAGACAACAAAAACATTCAACACATTCCAGGAAGTTTCGTGTACTCACTCTGTTCTCCAGTGCCAAAACTGGACTGCTGAGACTCCTGGGGGAATAAAACATCACAAGTGGGATTTTTTCAGTGGGAATTCAAGGTACTAAAAACTAGGCTGTAAGGAAGATATTCTGTCTACCTAAAGGATGACACTTAGTCTCTGGAAAAGGGGAAAAAACAACAACAAGGAAAAAAAAGGGATCCTTTCTCTGAGCCCTGGGGCATCCCAGGTGAGACCTCCACACTCCTCTTCCTCACTCACTTCCTGCTGTTCCCAAGAGCACATCAGGGCTGAACCTCCCAATCCCTGCGTGACTTCCCTAAATCCCCTCCTCCTCTGTGTTTAGGATGGAGAGGAGCTGCTCAGGATGTTTGTTTGTGCTCCTGACACACACACAGACTCTGCTGCTGTTTGAAATGCTTTCCTTCCATTTCTCCTCCTCATTTTCCTTCTCCAGGCACACACAGCAACTGGAACAGGGAAAATCTCAACAAAAAATATTCCTCAGCCACAAAGGAGCCTTAGGGACAAGGTGAGGGTTCAAATGGGACCAGCCCTGCACACTGTGCCCCAAAGGCTCCACGTGGGTCCCTGGCAAACCCAGCCTGGGGGGCAGCACAGCATTCCAGCCAGAACAGCCAGCTCTAGTAGAAAAGCCAATGAAATGGAGTTTTAGATTCACAGGATGGGCTGGAAGGGACCTCAAAGCCCAGCCAGTGCCACCCCTGCCATGGCAGGGACACCTTCCACCATCCCAGGGGCTCCCAGCCCCATCCAGCCTGGCCTGGGCACTGCCAGGGATCCAGGGACAGCCCCAGCTGCTCTGGGCACCTGTGCCAGGGCCTGCCCACCTCACAGGGGACAATTCCTAACTCCCAATATCCTATAAAACCAGCCAGGAAAGAGGAAACCTTGCAGATTTCAGCACTTCTATCATCCTCAGTATTCCCACTTCAGAAACTCCAATTCTGACTCCCAAGACACAGCAGAGGATGAACTTTACTGAAATCTCAAACCCTTGCTTTAACAAATACACAGAGGCTGCTGAGCCCCTGCAAGCTCCCTTCCAGGCTCCAGTGTCTTTTTAAAATAGGACTTCCTGACCTCATTTCAAAATGAGGACAACTGACAGCCCCAGAAAAATAAATTGAGTCCAATATTTGCAATTTCTAGTTGTATACACACATTTCACTTACATGCTCTGGCAATGGCAAACCAGAACTACAACTCAACAATGAATTCCATTTTTCCTGGTCCACCTGTGACCTGGTTTTCCCTCACACCAAGCCAGTGCCAGGCAGTGCTTCCAGAGGCAATTTACAGAATGAAGTTTTCAAACACACAAAAGCTTTACACAGCAAAGCACCCTCGAGATGTTTTCAATTTCCCTCAGCTTTGTATTTCAAAAATGGAATAATGCATTGAACAAGAATTTTGTGGATGGAGAACTTCCTAAGGAGCTTTCCTTGGGAGGTGTTTCCAACACCTCTGATCTTTAGCAACTGAAAGGAAGGGACAATAAAAACAATAATGAATTAAGAAAGAATTCAAGAGCAAAGTGAAGATGGAGAGAAGCCTTGTGAACAGCCACACTCCCTTCAAAATAAATCAATTCCTTATCATTTCACAGGTAGGAGGAGGCAGGTGGGAATCCCTGGTTTCCTTTTGCCACTGGCAGCTCAGCCAAGCCAACAAACGGAGTGAAAAAAGAAATAAAGACCTCCAACTCTACATTTCCAAAGCCACAGCTGTGGGGGAGCACGGGATGGGGAACTGGCACCCCTTCCAGCAGCACACGGATTGGGAACTGTGCAGAACACACCTGCCTAATTCCCCACTTGAGTCAGCTTCCTATTGCAGAGGCAAAGCACTGGCTCCCAGCTAAGTGCACTTTAATGAGGTGTTATGGTTCAATGTGCAACTTTTTCCAACTCCCTTGCCATCTCCTGGATATATATTTCTTTAAGAAACTCAGAGACTAAAAAGAAAAAGCTCTACTTTCAACTCCCAGGTTATTGAGAGCAGCAGCTCCTAAAGGTCTGCTTCAGGAAGAAACTGCACCCAGCTGAGAGGAAGGAAACCCTTCAAAGCAGAATGGACTGAGGTTACACAGGGAGGACCCTGGAGCAGGGAACAAAAACTCTGACAAAAACACCTGGAGAGGAATTCTCCAGCTGGACAGGAGGCAGCAGGGCTGGGCTCCCATCCCACAGCCCTGGCTGAGGGGAACATTCCCAGGTGACACCTGAAACCTCAGCTCAGATCTCCTCTCTGCTTCCCAGGAGGAAGTCTGTGTGTCCCAGCAGGGCAGGGATGGCAGGAGGGCTCCTGCTGGCCCCAGTCTGCAGCTCAGCACCACCTCTGCAGAGGGACAGGCACAGCCACCCCCCTGGAAGCCAAGCCTTCCCTCCCAGCCAGCAGCTGGGCTGCTCAGTGCATTTTATAAACACTGCCAGCATTTCTGGAGTGTCTGACTGAGAGCCCATGGATAAAATTATAGAGTGTTAGGTCACAGGATAACATTTTTTATCAAGACACAGCAATCTGCATTTTTCCATAGCATCCATAAAACTTTCCCTGACCTATTTTCATGGAGTTTTCTCTTCTGATCCAAGACTTCCTGGGAACTATCAGATATATTTATAGTAATCAGAGAGGCCCCAGTCAGGAGGTTGGGTTCCTTCACTCCCTACACACAGGGAAAGTGATCCCATCCCAAGAGTCTGACAAATAAAACCAAGTGGTCCAGCAAGGGCAGCTTCATTTAATGTGAGCAGGAAGAGCCCACCAGGCTGTGCCCACAGGGGCAATGCTGTGAAACACTTCAGAAGCAGATGGAGCACAGTATGAAAGGGAAGGAGCTTTCCTCCAACAGAACTGCTTGATTAAAGCAAACCACTGTTGTGTTTTGTTTGGTGGATTCTGCTCTGGGCCCAGACTGCACAGGCCCATGGCTCACTAACTCCCTGGAATTCTGCAGAGCTGCTGCTGCCAAGAATGACAGAGGGGAGAAGGCAGAGGAAATTATAGGCTTTGGATGCAGAGAGAGAACTTGACAGAGTTCCACGGCTAAGATGTGCAGCCACAAAATAAAAAAGCTGGCAAAAAGTCAAAAAGACTCAGAGCAGCCATAAATGGAATTTTTTGCAAACTGGGTGAAGAGACACAGTCCAGGTTGAGAGGTTCAAAAAGTCTCCTTTTTGTTCAGGCATTGCCAGAGCTGTGCAGTGTTCCGTGGCCTCTGTGCCACAGCCACAGGGATTTCTGCACACCTTCCTCTTCCCAAACTCAGCCAAATGCCAGGGAAACTAAAACCAAGCAGCCCCACAGCCAGGGGTGCTCAAAATGCAAAGGGAAAATATCTCACCAAAGGTTCAGCAATGAGTACTCAAAGCAGAGGAATAAGGACCTTTGTTGATGAGGAAAGGTGTGGAATTTCCTTGTAAGAAAAGGTCTGAATTATTTCCAGGCTGTCAGTTTTACATAGCACGCAAATAAACCCTGACTAAAAGTAATATTTGCAAGATTAATATTGATCCAATGCTAGGAAAACAGAAAGCAGGATTTATTTCTTGGTATGCCTTCCAAAGTAAAGCTGAGAACTGAATGGTAAATTCTGCATTTTTTGATACTGAAGAGAAGCAAAAGGCAATGACCAGGGACAGGTCACACAGAGGTGGTGACAGCAGGACTGCCCTGGTCTGGGATATCCAGCCAGGATGAGAACCTGGACCAGTGTGGGGGAGGTCTGTGGATGTGCCCCTCCAGCAGGGACTGGAACCTTTGGCTGAAGGAAGGTCATGTCAAAGCATCCACATAAAAGGATGGGATTAGAGAGATGACAGCAGAAACCTCAGTGAGAAAGTCTTCTCAAAGTGATTCCCTCAGATGTTCTGTTTTGGGGAGCAATTTGGATCAAACAGGAAATTAAGAGCAATTAAGTGGTGTCTAGAACAGCAGCTGGTCAGAGAGAGCATGGTCTGAATTATTACATAGGTAACTTTAAAAAGACAAACAGGGCAATTTCTTCACTCTGAAGCTCTGCCAAGTTAGGGGTGGAGCACCCCAATGCATCCCAGAGAGATGTTGAGTCTGGAGAAAAATCACATTGTGGAGCTGAATCTTTTGCTGGTAATCAGCAGAGCAGGAACCAGACCGTGGATTCCTGGGTGAGTCAGCTCCCCGTGCTGGCTTTCACCCTGGCTTTCCAGGATCCTGCAGAGCTGCTCTTCCAGGCAAACAATTCCCAGCGCCCTGTGTGTGCCCTGCAACCCCGGAGCTGCCTGGAGCCCCAGGGGAGGCAGCAGCAGAATTCCTTCCTCAGAGGTGTCAGCTCCAGCAGCTCCCCTGGACACGTGCCCTGTGCTCTCAGCAGCAGCAGAGGTGGATTTCTCTCTGGAATTAACTGCTTAAACCCTTCAGCACTTCTTAAGAACACAGGAGGCTGGGAAGAGGATCTCTTGGAACAACTGATTTCTTCAGCAAAACATGTGATTCTTAAACTGTGTTAATTTTTTGTAACTGAAAATGCAAAAAAATCTCACACAACTTTTAGTGGACTTCAAACTAAGAGGAAAATTCAGTTTAGGCAGAAAAGCCCATTTAGATTCTCAGCATTTACCATTCAACTCCGTTTTTCTACATGGAGGGAAACTCACTTGGTTCTACACAAAATGGTGCAGAGAGCATTTCCCTCTTAGGGAAAGGGCTCAAAGGCATTTCCAGGCTTCAAAAGTTTGAAAGTTTGAATTTCTCCAACAAAAATGAAAAAGGTAAGTCGGATCACAGATAACTTTGCAGACTGTCTGTGCAAAGCAGAGGAAAACCAAGGACATTTTTCATAAAGCCACTGCTGACAGATGAGGTGAAGATAAATAAAGAGGGCCAAAGCACTGAAACAAACCCAGATTATACAGAACTGAATGCAGGAGTTGCAAAATCCTGATCTTTAACTGGAGTTACTTTTGCAACAGCATCCACTGCTGGATTCAGCACTGACCTTGGTTGGAAAGGGGAATTTGGAGGGTTCAGTTTTGCAGGGGGTGTGGATGGCAGTCAGTGGAGGAGGCCAGGAGTGGGTCATCTCCTAAAACACAACAGAAATGAAAGTTATTAACAAAATAAATCAGATTTCAACTTGCAATCTGGATTCTCTCAATTTTCAGTTCATTGTTCACCCTTCACTAAGCTTTATATTCAAATCTTAATTTCCCAAATGTGCAACAAAGATTTTGCATGTGAACCTGAATGTCAAATTGCTACCCAGGAGAAGGGAGAGTTATGACATAATAACAAGCAGCAAGGCATAAATCAATCAGCTGGGCTGGCCTGAAGATAAACTGCAGCACCAGTCAGTGTGATCCTTTCAGAGTGTGTGGCAAGAAGAATCCCAGCAAAGGCAGGCCTGCAGAGTTTGAGGAAGAGGGGGAAATAAACGCCTGCAGCTGCAAAGTGCCTCCTGTGCTCTCAGAGCATCCCCAGGGCCCCTGGAGGTGACAGGAAATAACAAGCCATGGAAATGCTCCAGAGGGATCTGGTGATGCTTCTGTGAGGGCAGACACAGGACAGGGCATCACAGGAGGGGTAAAAGGACTCGGGAAAAGAGCCCAGGTATGAGAGAGGGAAAGTGCTGCCATGGGGCAGCAAAGCATCTACTATAACCTAAAATATCAGGATTAAGAACTGTAATTTGGTGGAAGAAACGTAGTTCTGTTTATCAGGGAGGAGGAATGCAGCGAGGATCTCCAGGGGATGAGGTGCACACCACAGCACCCAGCGGCCAGCCCTGCTCCCAGCCTGGAGGAGCACCAGGAGAGCCCTCCTGTGCCAACCTGCCCCTGGACAGGCTGTGACACGGCAGAGTCCTTCCCCATCCCTGGGAATGGCTGTACTTTCAACAAACTAGGCAACAAGAACACCAAGAACTTACTTTTAGGATTTCATCCACGCAGCTCACCTCACCAGAGGCTGATGCCTACAAACGAAAACTCAAAATTAACATCTCCCAGATTCTCCAGGGACTAGAAACAGTTAAAAACAAACTTCAGTCCTTATTGTGACTCATATGGACTCTACATAGACACAAACAGCCCTTGCTAACTCTTTTCATCAATTTTAACATCAGATAGATGCATGTTTTTATGGCATGAGTCACAGTTATGAGAAGCAAATACATGACATCCATAAAACTGTGATAATAATCTCTCACTTTTCTCTTGACAGTCAAAGTGATCACAGGCAGGCAGGGATATTAAAAACTCGTAGAGAGGGAAAAGAGAATCACAGCTTTCAGTCATTTCCTGGAAGCAGCCCAGGATAATATCTGAATTCAAGAGCAGGACCGTGAATGCACGGGAATGACAAAGTGCATTCCCAAGTAAAGCACTCATCACGGCGAGATCCCAGAAACAGCAACAACTACCAAACTATGAATCCTCTGCACCCCTGGCTGCCACAAGCAGAAAGAAGCAAAGCTACTTAAGGATCCACTGCATCAGCATTGATGTGGCAGGTCTTCACAAATAAAGTCATTTCTGATTTCCTTACCCGTGTGCTGGATCCTACTGTGCTATCTGCTGCAATCCCAGGAACAAGGGCTTTTCTCTGGCTACCACGATTCCAGCAGTTGCACAGGAGATGAAATGAGACTTTATTACGAGCAAAGGCACTCTCTGAGTGAGCTGGAGTCAGAGTCTGTGTCCTAATGATTTGGGAATTACCAAACTCTTCCAAGTTGTTAACCCAATAGTATTTTATATCCAGCACAGCTGATAAAAGTTCTGCACCCTGCTCAATTTGGTGTGAAGGTATAATGATCACATCTAGTAATTGCTACTCACTTCAAAAGAAAATCTGATACAGGCAGATTGTATCAACAGCTCTAAGTCAATTCAGCTCCCAGGAACAACAATGTATTTACCCAGCTTGTCAAAATATTTGTGGATATCCTACAATTTCCCTAACTCCTGACTAGAGAAATACTCTGTGAAAATTGGCCTCTTGGGGTTAAGTAAGCCTCTCAGAACGTCTCAGCCTTTATTTAATAAAAAACCCAGCATCCACACCGAAGAAGCAGAAGACAAAAACAATTACTTCTGCGTGCTCCCCACTGAAAATACAGCTTAGGTGGAGGCGCTTTGAGTAACAGAAACACCGTGTTTACTAAAAACTCCATTTAGGTTAGGCAGATTGGGATTTGGGAGACGCCGGAAAATCCCAGCCCGGGCGGATTTACATTTAAGAAGGCAGGACACGGCCAGCAACTTACATCCAGCGGCTGAGAAGGAATTTTCAGCTTGGTCAGGTGCGCCTTGCTGCTGGGCTTCAGCTCGTTGACGCCGCTGCCGTGGCTCTGGCCGCTGTAGTGTTCCGAGGATAGCTTTGGCTCCATGGACTCCTGCCCGTCCATCGGCCTGACGTAGGCAGTGGGTTTCTGTAACATCGAACTGGACTTGGACATCAGCGAGGGGGGGAAGGACTGGTTCGAGTGCTGCCCGCTGGCGAACGAGGGCACGCGGGAGGGAGAGTCCCAGCTGGGCTCGGCGTCGCGGGGCGACTTGGAGCGCTGGTGCTCCTTGCCGTGGTGCTCGCCGTGGGCTCGGGAGTGGCCGGAGGCCAGCGAGGACACGGCCGGCGGCTTCCCGGGGCTGCCGGAGCGGCCCTTGGAGTGCTCGGAGCCGTGCTGGCCCTTCTTGCGGCCGCCGCCGCCGCCGTAGGAGTCGCGCTCGTGGCGGGTCCCCGCGCCGGCCGCGCCGCCCCCGGAGCGCTGCCCGTGGCCCCCCAGCCCCTGGGAGCGCTTCTGGGACTGGGCCGAGGTGCTGGGGGCCGGCCCCACCGGGGTCCATTTGCTGCTCTGGTGGGAGCCCGCGCCGTGCCGCTGCTCGCCGAAGAAGCCGGGCGTGGGTTTGTCATCGGGCGCCGCGGGGACAGAGGGCTTGGGGATGGCCACGATCTTCTGGAGCGGCCGGTCCCCGATGAGATCTGTCATCTCGTCATAGTTCCCCAGCATGCTCTGGATGCGGCTCGACAGCTTGTCCTCTTTGCTGGTCTGGGACAAGAAGCCACCAAAATCGGGATTTAGAACCGGTCACGACTCCGCACGAAGTGAAATGGTCTGATAATCACAGCACTCAGCCTGAAGCTCAGCTAGAACACACCTCTTTCTTTGCCCGTTTCCAATTCTGAATTTTAGGTCTTAAAACAGCAATCTGACTCCCTAAAACATATTACAAGTATGTAACAATATATATTTAACTCCCTAAAACATACTAGAAATTCAGCAGCAGGGACAGCTGAACCAGCAATAATCAAATAATGCACTGCTGAGCTGCATGCCAGTTCCAAAGCTGCAGATGCCTCCCGTCACCTTCCAGACTGCAATTTCTCTAATACAGAATGCATCAGCCCTAAAAGGTTTTAATTAGCAGTAAAATAAAATCAACTTAACCTCACACCCCTGTAAGTCATTTTTAATTGGTATTTATATTGGCACAATGTTTGTTGCACACAGTTAAAAGGGTTCTTTGTTCTATACCCATTTTGTTTTCCAATTCTGGGATCCTGGATCATTCCCCCGTGCATCCCAACCAGCTCCAGTTAACTTCACACATGTGGAATCTGGTTATCAAGCACAGGAACAAAAAATCACCAGGTATTTCTCAACTTTCCTGCTGCAGGAAGAGAGTTTTCAGTCATGCTTTACTTCTTGTAAACCAGCTGAAATTGCAGCAAGGGAAGGGTTTACTTTCAAAGTGAGTTTTGAACTACGTAATTAAACTATTAAATAATATTTTATTAGTTATTCCAGAATTAGGTTATTTTTTCCAGTACTGTTCAGCAAAGCAACCTGGAAGGAAACCCAGCACAGGCTGAAAGCTGGGCAGGGCCACAAACAGAATCAATTCCTTCAAAACAAACTAAAATATCAGTCACAAACTACAGGAGCACTAGTTGGAGCTGATAATTCATGTCAAACATAGTCATATCAAACATTCCAGCATTTTGAATTAACCTCCCATTTAAACATTCTCTTCCTGACCTTATCCAGGTCTGGATTATGTTGATGAAAGGTCAGAAAGTTCAGCAACGGGCTAAAGCACCCCAAAAATGGCAATTTGGCATCACCCAACGGACAGTTCAATTGTTTCGAGTCACTGTACAGAAGGTGAAGGAAGGAAAAAATTTTGATGGTTTTATTTTTGCTTTTCTCACTCCCTGTACAGGCTCCTCCCCTTCCCAAGCATTATAAATCCGCCAGTGGAGCTGTGACTGTCCAGCTTTATTTTCAAGCCCTGCTTAAACACCCGGTTACCCAAAGAGCTTCCTGTCTAACAAGAACAGAGACAAAAAGAAAACATGAATTTGCAGACGATTTCTGTGACAAACCCTGCATTTTTCTGAGGTGCAGGAACTCACCACTTTGTACGGCTCAGCAAAGAGAGGAGAGTTGGGTGGGAAGGCTTCGTCGCCCTGCTGAATTTCTTGATTTCGCCTTTCCCTTTCTTTCATACGCAGCACATTCCGGTCTTCACGGTTCATGTTGCTACGAGCAAAAACATCCGTGCTGATCACACAGGGAAGCAGGAGGGATGTGAGGGCCCGGGGGAGGGATGAGAGAGCCCAAAGGAGGGATCTAAGTGCCCCCAAGCAGCCTCTGGCCCTGTTTGGCCATGGAGTGATCTCTGTTAAGAACCCTCCGAGGGCCACGATTCCTCAGAACTGTCCAATTTCAGCCCCCTCCAAAAGGCTGCAACCCCCAACCCACAGCTGGCTCCTAACAGGGAAACTTTATGCAGCAATAAAAAAAAAAAAAAAAGAAAAAAGAAAAAAAATCCACCAGGTCCTCAGGCAAGCAGCTATTTCAAACCACTTCACCCGCTCGAATCATCTCGGCTCCAGCCCACGCCAAACATCTCCCATTCATTTCTAAAATACCTTTTCTCCCCCACATCCCCCAGATGTTCTGCCATCCCCCCACGAAGCAGTGCTTGACTTCTCCTGCAGATTAGGGTTATTTTTGGTGCTGACATACCTTTTTTTGGCACTCATTCTCCAACATATTCTAACCTCAAGCTTTGATGTGGTTTCCAGGTCTCTCTCCCTCCCTGATTCCCAAAAGGCATTTCAACTCAAAGCAGTAATTTCAGGGAAGTTCTGGCAATAATGCACCTTTTGCCTTGGACCATATCCTCCTACTGCAAAAATGCAGATTAAGAACCTGCCAATCCCCCTTCTTAACAAACTTTCCCTTGCAGTTTGGTCTTGCTGCTTCTGTTAACAGAAATGCATCAAATTCTCCCAAAACACACACGAAAGCTGGAAAACATTTCCTCTGAGCTTGACACAGCACTGGGACATAAAGGAGTAAACAAAATGAGATGATAAACAAGGTGCCATTAACTCCTTTAACATCAAACCACAGAATGGATTGGGCTGGGAGGGGCCTCAAAGCCCACCCAGTGGCACCCCAGCCATGGCAGGGACACTGCCACTGTCCCAGGTGCTCCCAGCCCCGTCCAGCCCGGCCTTGGGCACTGCCAGGGATCCAGGGGCACCCACAATATGTGCTACACTCTGCATCAAGAGATTTAGAAATGTTCTTTACTGATCTGCACAAAATACAGTTGGTGCATCCAGGAAAGAATTTGATGTTCCACCACATAATTTGCAGTCTGAAATGAAAATGTTGGCTGCTTAGAAAATCATTATTTCATGTCGTTAGACAGCTGGTTATTAAAAATGATAAATGACTTGCTAGAGCATGACTCTGAAAGCTGTGCAAACCCAGCTCTTGCATTCTCAACAAGAAAACTCCAACCCATCAGTCAGTTTTTAAAACACGAGTCTTCTCACCTCAGTAACACTCTTGCCTCTCACATCTCCTCCCCATTTGCCTTCTGCTCTGAAAGCAGTGACATCTCCAGGGCAGCCCGGAGCAGACCAACCCCAGGGTGCAAGCTGAGATCCCTGATGCTTCCTAAGGCACCAGCTTTGCTGCATCTCCCTGCCTTGCAAACGAGGTACAAGCACTGGCATAACCCAGCCGTGTGCTGATACCAAACCCATGAATAAACCTCCACTTCACATGAAAAATCACTTTGATCTCCAGTTCTCCTGTAACCTGCTGAACTCATGTAACCACAGGTGGCCACCAGGGCGGAGAGAGGGACCTGTGCACTGGAATGTGGCCAGCAAACTCCTGGGATCCTTCTGGCATTGATGACAAACTTGTTTTAGAAGTCTGAGGCTTGAAAAGCACATTCTTGAGACTGCAGCCCAATTTGTCACATATGTAGGATTTCAACACAGATAAATATCAGATTTAATTACAGACACTGATCAGTTAAAGCCAACTGGAACAGTCTGAGTCCATGGCATTTACTATTAAAAGCAATTTTTGAGGCAGGGAATAGGAATGCTCTGGCTCTGGGTGGATCATTCCCAGCAATACACTAAGATCAGGAATTATATGCAGCTATATATCCAGAACATTATAATCTTAACAAAGAATTTCACACCTGTTTTCCAAACAGAGGGTTAAATATTTACAAAGACCTCAATTATTTTTTACAGAGATAAGCATCCTCTTTTAAAATTGCATCAACATTTCCTATACCTCTCAGAGCTGAGGAGAAACCATCATTTGTACCAACACTGTCACACAAAAGGAACACTACAACAAAGATTCACTCGAGATGTGAGCTGGTGCAAACCCAGAGCTGATCTGGCTGTACCTGCCCAGGTCAATGTAAAATTAGTCATCAGAAAGACTCCAGTTAATGGCACTTTGAACCACTCCTCCCCAGCCTTTTGTAAGACAGTAAATGATAGATACCCTCTTGGGGAGTCACCTTGACTGTATGGGGATTCCGTTTAGCTTTCTTTAACTCTTTTACATTTTTTATTAGAGCAAATAGTTTGACTGTGATACGAGTTAGACTCGTTGGTATCTAATCATCCAATCTCCACACGGAGCTATTTTAAGTGCCTATAACGTGTACAAGGCCATTAAAATCACACCAGCATGAAATGTGTAAATAGAGGAAGTTCGTGGGGCTTCCTCAGCTCTGCGCTTCAGACAGCTTCCCACTCAAAGCCCATCTTCCACAGCCACAGCCTGCAGCAGGGAAATGCTCCCATGCCCAGGGAGAGGGGCTTGGAAAGGCAGATCAGCAAGGCCTGGCTGCTGATCAGCAGGGCTGGCTGTTAACCCAGCAGGAAACTGCAGGAGTTCAGTTTTCAGACCAGCTGAAGTTGTGACAAACCTTTAATGCCCACTAAAACGCCCTGCTCCACCACTCCTACCCCATCCTCTGGGAACAAGGACAGCACCCCTGCTCGTCCCTGCACAGGCCTGCAAGAGGAAGATGAAGAACTTGCTGCCTCATACCTGGTGCTACCAAGGTAATCCTGCTAAAATTCCCCTTTTCCCAGGTGGCCTGAGCTAAAGAGTGAAGGAGGAGCAGAGCCAGGATGAGAGAGCCAGAACAATGTCCCTGCAGCAAGGGCCAAAGTCATCTCAGTTTCCGTACCTGGGAAAAGAGAAATTCAAAAATTTTTTTAAAAATCAGGGAACGGGCCTAAAGCACAGCAGAGTATTTCCATTTTCAGGAAGTCGAACTCCACATGGTTTGAGTCACTCCTCCTGCATTGTCCCACTGTACTTTGAACAGTCCCTGTGTCTGAGACTTCCCTGCACAACCAACCCTCCACATCTCACACCTCTGCTCCAGCTCAACAGGAAGAGCTGAAAGCAAGCAGGAAATGCAGCAGGGAATTCACAGAAACCCCTGAGCCAGCCTCCCCTGTGTGTGTTCCTGAAGCACCATTCCAGGCTGCTCCAGGCACACCAACACCAGCATCACCACATCCCCCAGACCAGACACAGCTTTCCTTTCTCCTTCCCACCTCTTCCTGAATCCCACCTGGTCTTTCTGCTCATCCCTAACCCAGCAAGGGCGTGCCTTTGGTTTGAGAGATCATCACTTTGGGTGTGCAACCCGGGGCATGAAATGCCAGCTCTGCTGCTGCCCTCTCCTCCCACCCCCTCAGCTCTGGGCAGGGGGCACATCCCAGCTCTGGGGCGTTTGGAGCACAACTCCAGCCTGAAGACAAAGCCCAAGCAGCACACCCACGCTGCCTGAGTTTTCCTGGCAGAGCTGTTAAAAGAAAGAGGAGCTCGGCCAAACCCTTCTCACCCCCCTGAACCACACCAGGCACCCAAGCCCTCGCTCCAGCTCAGCAGCAGCAGCATCTCCTCACCTTCCCAGACTCCAAAACCATCAAAGGCAAGGCTGGCCCAGGGAACCCTGTGCCAGAGGGACCTGGCCCCAGAGGGACCCGACCCCAAAGACCTCACCCAGCCACCAGTGCACCTTCAAAGCCTGCTGCAACACCTCCACTTCCTTCAAGACATCCTCATTTAACTCCGGGCCTCCTTCAATCCCAACGGGTTTCGTGAGCAAGAGGAATCAAACAGTTAATTGGTTAATTGGCCGCGATGAAACCCCGATTTTGGATCCAAGGATAAACAGGCTGAGAGGGAACGTGCAGGATCCCAGCTCCGTGCGGGGCACGCCCAGCTGCGGGGGCACACCCAGCTCCCATGATTTCATCCTTTTTTCTTAAAAGGAAGGGGAAAAAGAGCTGGAGAGCCTGCCTGTAACAAGGAATGATGTTTTCAGAAGGCATTTAAGAATACCTGAAGCTGCCTTAATACTGCACACAAAGATGCCTGTTGATTATTTTAAATATTCTTTTTACCACGGGCAAGGGGCATCTCAGGAGCTGGCACAGCACACTTCTCCCAGCTTGTGCATCAAGTAGGGCATCACCACAAATCCTGCCCTGAAATCATCTGCATGAGCCTAAAATGCTACTCTGCCAGCTTTTAATAAAACACACTCCCAGAGGAGCTGTTCAAAAAGGGAGACATGGAAAAATAACTGTCCTGCAACAACAAAATTAACACAAAAACACAAAGAGGAACATGCTCTGGTGTCACCAAGAGCTACTTATAGAAGTGTACACAGAATCTTAACTTCCACGTTCTATGTGATGGTGAAGAAGAAAAACACAGAAAAAAAAAACATTTCCCACTAAAACAATACTGCTTTGCCCAAAAAAGCACAGACAGGATGATTGTCCAGGACAGGTTTAGAGGATAACTGTGACGGTGCTAATACAGAACCAGCAGAGTCACCTCCAGAGTTTTGTAACTGAAATAAGGAACACAACTAAAAACAAGACTTTACACAGAATTCAAGTAGTTTTTGTGTGTATCCAGACAGAGAAAAAACCCAACTTCCCAAAAGCATGAAGTTTTCTGTTTCTGCCCCTCACCTTCTGACACAGAGGCTCCAGGCCAAGGGAGGGGATTTGGTTTGGGATGGCTCCTGGTGCACCTGGGACCTGCTCTGCCAAAGGAAAGGCTGCGATACCACCAGGATCCCAAAATTCTATCCCAGGAACTCAGAACCACAGGGGGAGGCTGCACAGGTGAACACAGGAAACCCTGAGCCACCCTCCTGCTCAGCTCTTTTGATGAGAATGAGCTTCTCCACAGCTCCAGCTCCCTCTTCCCAAGGTTTCATTTGAGCTCCTGGGAATACAATTCAAATACAATTGTACCGGTAATATGATACAAATATAAATCAGATTCACCACTAATGAAACATAAACGTTTCTCATTCCTACAACACAAACACAAATGCTTCTCTCTCTCCCACCCTTCACACCAGGAGTTCCTACTGCACCCTCAACAGGGAGAACATAAAGTGCCCCAAGAGCTGTCTGGGAACACCTCTGTACGTACCCAGGGTGGGAGAGCTTTAAATAAAAATAATAAAAAAGTGAGTTGGCCTAGGCCTGGTTAATGTTTGACAAGAACTCCCAGGGAGGGCAGAGCCAGCAGTTTGCTGCAGGCACTTCTCCTTCCCACTCAGCTCTGGAGCAGCCAGAAATCCCCACCAAGCACGATGTGCCTGGGCTTGTGCTGCTCCCCAGACAAAGCAGCACAAATCCTTCACCACCGTTAGCTGAGAATTCCAGAGCACCTTCTGTGGGAGCACTGCCTTAATTCCAGCGTCTCAGACAAGTGATGGTGCAAGTAATTACATCCTGCTTTTGAGTTTGAGCTGCCAGAGTCCCCTTCACCCCTGAAATATCAGGTTACCTGAGGATCAGTCAGCATCTTCCACCTGAGAAGCCGACACGCAGCGATGGTGGATAAAAGAATTCCAGTGATCATTTGTAACTCAACACTAACCACTGGAAAAGGACTTGGGGATCCTTTAGAAAGAGGCTCTGTAAGTGTAATATTTCATTTAACGAGCCCAGATGAGAACTGGGTGCATCATTCATCATGCATGAGATTCAGCACACAGAAGCAAGGGAGAAATGGAGTTGGGGTTGGAAGAGACTTTAAAAATCATCCAGTTTCACACCTCCTGCCAAGGTAAGGTAAAAGAACTAAGGTCAAAGTGAGCCCCCAGCAAGTGGATTTTAGAAGCCAAGTCAAGGAGGACATTTCTAAATTCAGCACTTGCAGTGCAGCTCATTTAAAACCATTTCCAAGTCCATTTTAAAATCATACTACTAAAACAGCTCAGAATTGTTTATAGCCGAGAATTTGCAAGACTGGTTTGATGTAATTCACTCAAGGGACCTTAAAAATGCACAACCACACATCTTAAATGTCTCATTTTTGTGCAGAAGTACTACCCAGGAGGGAACACGTCTGGTCCCCCCTCCCTGACGAACACAGAAATTAATTCCCAACTCTCTTCCTTCACAGGGAGCAGAGCTGCTCAAAGGACATCAGTCCCCCCTTTCTGTGCCAGAGCCCTGCTCCCTCCTCCCTGCACGGCCAGGGAGCAGAGGGAGGCTCGCTCCTCCAGCCACTGTCCCTCTCTCCCCAGGCTCCATCCTGGGAGACAGCAGAGATCCCACAGTGCCACCCTGACTCAGAGCACAGGAACCTCGGGGATTGACACTATGAGACCACAAAGCCACCAGAATTGTCATTTTCTGCACCTAGCCCCAGGCCAGGTCAGGATCCCAGGTCACAAAAGGCACAGGAGCCTCAATGAGCTGCTGCCACAAGGAGCAGCCCCAGCCAGGAGAGGGAAGTGAAGCTGCTGCTGCTGCTCAGCAAAGCTCAATTTCAACCTGGCCTTCCCTGCATTTCTACGTGGCTCACCCTGCAATATCTACTCTGAGGAACAGGGGGCTTTCTTAGCCAGGCAGTGAAACTCCTTACCCTGAGGTGCCACAGCTGAGATCACCTGGCCAGCAGTGCACACTGTCCTTGAGCTCAGCCATCACCAGGAGCACTCTTTTCTTTCTCAGCTGAATCTCTCCCCAGCCAACCTCAGCCCAATTCCACCTCCCAGCCAAGCAAGGACATCCTCCCCATTTTTCCACTCTCCATCGCTGGGAGAGTCTTTAATTCCCCCAGTGCAAAGATGGGCCATCAAAAATTCAGCATTTTTACATGCAATCCTTTCATGTCCACACAGGCTAACCAAAATATATTCCAACACAGTTTCCCAACAAATTTCTGCCCTTTAATTGGGCAGAAACTTAATAACCCAATTCCTGCGCCTACATGTTCATCTGCTTAAACTTTGAAGCCAAGACAATTGGCATTTAGATTTTATTAAGCAATAGTTATTCAGACATCTAACATTAATCTGGCTATTATCATTCTGACTTCCTCCCAATAATTTACTTTCATAAAAGACATCATTACATTTGAGTGCTATGAACTCTGTGGCAGTAGGATTAAGAAAGTATTCACTTGACAGAAATTCTCAGATAAATCTGCTCTGTGCAAGATCTGAAACAGCAGACAAGGCTTTAATGAGGTGCCATTTAAACCAGGAGTGAAAAGGCAAAAGGGAAAATCACATTCAAGGTTCACATCCTTCTCCCACCTCAGCTGCAGAAAAAGAAAGGAGAGAGAAGTTTATCAGCCCCTTCAGCCTGGTGTAACTGTCACTTCCTCCAGCCCTGGTGTAAGATCATGTCTGCACTGTCTCACAAGACATTTATCTTGGACTTCTCATCGTGACAAGGTTCACCACTGTGCTGCATCCCCCGCCCAGCTGAGCGCCAGGGTTTGAGATGAAAATTCTGTCCTGTGCTTGTGAGGGATGGAGGAAGAGCAGGAGGATGCTGGGGAGCAGGGCAACCAGAATTAAAAACTGCATTGTTCCATGATTTAACTCTCCCCAGAACCCTGGGAAACCACTCGGGGTGAGCCACAGGACAAGTGAGAGGCCCAAAGGGCAATCTGTGTCCAGGCTGTTCCCAGCACAGCTGCAGGGGAAGCCCCAAAAGCACGGGGTGGATCCAGGTCAGCAGCACTAGCCTTTCTACATTCCCATCAATTCATTATTATCAGCTCCTTGCCAAGAGTGGAGGCCTGAGCTCCCACAGGGCACAGCTCCCCACTGGCAGCTGCAGCAGTTCTAGGATTGCTTTACAGATTTCCCAAAATCCACAATTCTGAGTACCAGAGAAGTGGGAACACAAGTGTTCCCTCCCAGTTTCCAGCCCTAACTCATATTCAAAGGGCTCAGCATCATTTCCTACCTGTCTAAAACCTGCTGCCAGAACACGACAGCTTTGAGACCTGGGATGCTTCCTGGTACCTTCAAACTTTCTTTTGAAATTTCAACACGCTGAAGATGAGAGCACAGAGCAGTTAAAACTCTGGAAAAACCTAGGGAAGAGGAGCATTTAAGATTTGCAGGCAAAGCAAAAAAATTTGGAAGCGAGAGGAAGGGCCCAGAACTCTCTACAGAGGGAAGCTGAAATGCAGCAGGAAAGCCACAGCTTTGATGTGCTGTGCTTCCAAACAAACACTGCCTAAAACCTTGGAAAGTTTTCACTTTTCATCCTGCCTACTAAATGCCACCTGTGCTTTACAATCCCCCTGAGCAGATGCAGAAAAACATTTCTGCCCCCACTGAGTAAACAGGGCATTTAGTGAGGTATCTTTTACCTCAGGAAAACAGTTAACAAATGTTAATTTAGCTGTACAAACTCTTTTAACATAGATGACATCATATTTTCCCAAAATAATCATGTTTGGGGTTTTTCCCCCTGAAGTTCTTGTAGCTTTATGCAAGTGGATGTGGCCTTAAACCAAGAGGCAATAAACTACAGAACACAGAATCCTACCAACACATTTCACTTCCAGCCAGGGAGACTCGGTGAGTTTTGCCACCAGAAAGAGAAATTCAGCTTTTTGTGGCACGAAGTTAAAGACAAACACAAGGACATTGCAAAAGCTGAGTCAAAATTCAGTTGGGTTTCAAAACCCTTCATGCAAGAGGCCACTTCACACCGAGCTGGGTCAGAGCTGGAGCCTGGAAACGTCTCTGGAAGAGCCCAAACTGCCCCGAGTGCCACAGAAATGCCATGGTGGGAGCTGCTACAGCTCTGCTGCAGCTCAGCAGGCACCAGGCACTGATGGGCACCCCAGCCTGGGGTTCAATTCATGGAATTCTTCTAAGCACAAGTTCAAATTAATTTTTTTTTTAAGGTATGATTCACTATTCATAGTGAGAGTCACACATAATAATTTTTAAGAATTTAATAATGCATTGAAATAAATTGTATAGCAAGGAATCAGCCCATTAGAGCAGCTAATGGGATCCAAATCTCATACTCCAAAATAGCAGTGAGGATTAAACCACACCCATTTCTGACCATCTCGAGCTTCAAGTCTGTCAGCAAATCATGACTGGACGGATTTAAACATTCCTCTGAATAAATAAGAAAAAACAAACAAAAAACATTTCTGAATGCCAATTCAGCATGGACCTTGCTTCACACGGGCAGGAAATAATGCAACTTTTTCCACTAAAAAAAAAGGAGAAAGCTGAAGGAAAAAACCTGAAGAAAAAACCTGAAGAAAGTATTTTTTTAGGAGGTTATTAGTGATTAACAAATTTAAGCTGAAGACTACTTGTTAAAACTCTCCTATTAAAACATATTTCTGGTAATTATTGGCTAAGAATGTGTCACAGTGCAAAGTCCTTACTTGTGTTTTTTGCTCATTAAATATAATTAGTGGAGCTCTTTCAGCACGAGCAATTGCTCCAGGAAAAACCTCTTCACCCTTTATCTTTTAAAGGCTGCTTTACACCAAACACCAGTTTCCACCATGGCAAATCAATGCTGTAATATGATGCTAATTTATCCTATCAGCATCAGAAGGCTAAATTAAATCTAAATTAATTAATTTTAAAATAAATTCGTTAACTAGAAATGCCAAACTTCACCGGGCAATTTAAACCAATATTCCACGTGGCCACAGTGCTTTCCAGCCACAGCCAGGGGGGTCCCAGCAGCTCCACAGCCCCGAGAGTCAGAGGGGAGCTGAAGGCTCACTGGGAAATGTCAAACAAACACAGCACCTCGCTCCAAAACATAAAAACCTTCTCAAAACACACAAACAAACTCTCAGGAAGCTCTGTTCCACAGAGGACAACTCAGAACAGAAAAAAACCCCGGAGAAAGGAAAAACATCAGGACATGAGCCCATTTAACCTCCTCTTGGCCAGCCTTTGTGCTTCAAGGACCCCTGAAGTTACAAAAACACAATAATATTAGGAGACCTTTGTAAAATCCAGCATTTTTCACCCAGCAATTTCCATTAGGTTCATGTTATTTATGCCAAAGCACAGGACAACTCGCTGAAGTCACAGCATGTTCCCTTAAGTTCTTCAACCTGTTTCCCACATTCAATTTTCTGAAATTTCCATCCTAATGTTTTCAAATCTGGATCTTGACCGAAAAATTTTTAAATTATCTTTAAATAAGGAAGTGCTCATGTTAATTGTAATGCAACACTGGAAAGCTACATGGGCAGATCTCTCAAATGATTTTCTTTTTCCACAGAAACTCTGGC
Source organism: Motacilla alba alba (assembly GCF_015832195.1). Classification (NCBI taxonomy): domain Eukaryota; kingdom Metazoa; phylum Chordata; class Aves; order Passeriformes; family Motacillidae; genus Motacilla; species Motacilla alba. Next base: position 17,262,248 of record NC_052028.1, read on the forward strand.
TATTCCCCTGCCCACGAAACCCACGACATCACACAAACCAAATCCCATTTTGATGTAGCTTTTTTTGGTTTGCCGTTCCCCTTCCCTGTGGGAAAAACAGAATTATAGGATTGTTTAGGCTGGAAAAGCCCTTCAAGTTCCTCGAGCTCAACCAATCCCACTGCCCCAAGTCCCCAAAGTGCCACCTCCACATCTAAAGCCAGGCAGGGAGGGGGACTCCAGCCCTGCCCTGGGCAGCCTGGGGGGGCTGGACAGCCTTTTCCATGCAGGAATTTTCCCAGTTTCCAGCCTGGAGCTCCCCTGGCACAGCTTGAGGCTGTTTTCCCCTGTCCTGTGCCTTTGGGATTTCCTGAACATTTCCTCCTCCCCGAGTTCCTCTGCAGCCCAGGCACACAAAGGGAACTGGGGACTCTGATCTCTTCATCCTCCTCGCTTTAATGATTTGTGCACATCAAAGCCTGATTAAAACCATTTAAGCACTTCCATCACTGAAATCTCTTTAACGTCTTTTGGAAATTAAATTAAATGCAGAAACAAAAAATCTCCATGTGAATGCACAAAGCCGGACAATTGTGGTCAGGTTTGAGCTTTCATGGGGAAATACATGGGAGTACACAGCTTTGGAAGCCTAATTTATATAAAAATATAGCAGGCAACCAATAGAAATACCCAACACTCATTTAAAATCAGACACCTTCAACAGGATCACACCAAGGAAAGTGAACATTAGGAATTCCAAAGGAAAATGAAGTGAGAAACTGAATGACTGTTCAATGGCATGAAATTTCCACAGGAACCAACTGTTGAGGGAAATATCTACTCTGGAACAATTTACCTCTGTGAAATCTTAGAATCCCAGCTAAGGACAAGTGGAAACAGTTTCCTCTGCCTCAGGACTTTGACTTGTCACTGATCACAAACACTGTTTTCCCAGCGTCTGGTTCTGCAAATCAAACATCCTTTATTTTTCTTCTTAAACTGGAAAATGTCTGTCATTAAAGCGATGTGTGACTGATGTGTGACAGTGAGGCACCACGGCCTGCCCCCCCTCCCAGGAGATGACAAAGTGACACCAAAACCTGGCTGCCAAAGGTTACAGAGCTGGAAAAGCTCAAAGGTTTGGGATCTGCTTTGGTTTGGGACCTTTTCTGACATTTCCCAACCCTCAGGAAGCTGCAGGAGCAGCTCAGCCATCCCAGGGCTCATTCCTGCCCCTCCACGAGGAACCCCCCGAGCTGAAAAGCTGAGGGGAGTGTCCAGCCCAAAGCACAAACAGCTTCAAGCTGCTCTTGGAAACTGCAAATACCGTGGGAGCATCAGTCCTTCAGGGAGAAGCACAGCGAAGAGGAGCACACCATTCTCCTGCTCTGGTCCTCTTCATGCTCCCAGGGCAGCCCTGGGAACAGCAGGAAACTGCTGTGGGGCTGCAGAGGAGCACAGCCACCCCCGGGGAGGGACACGGAATGATAAAACAGCCTCTCCTGGAGAGCTTGATCACTACAGGATTACACATTAGGAAAAGCACACTCTAGCTGCTTAATTATAAAACACGAAAGCAGCACGTTCAAGGAATTTATCAATAAATGTGACATGAATATAAACTAAGATGAACTGTTAAAAAAAAAAAAAAAAGGCAGCAAAAGGGGGCTCTGAGCTGCCTCATGAGGTGTTGTTTTCCATAAAAAGATGAGCAGGAAGATTTCTCTTAATGAGCTGTTAACAGAAGAAAATTAGTTCAAGACTTCAGGGCAGGAACTTCCTTATTCCAGGTTTGTACAGTAGGGAGTAGGAGATTTTTCTTCCTGCTGGTACCTGGTGCAGGTGGCAGCTCACAACCCAGGTTTTACATTCATCAGCAGCAATTAATGAACCAAGGAAGAACAAGAGACAAGACAAGCCAAGGAAAACTGCAAGAGACAGAGCGAGGGAAGAGCGGGTGTGAAACACAGAGCTGAGGAAAGCCCCCGGGGAAGCAGCAAAGGTCTGAGAGCCCTTTGGGGAGGCGGCAGACCCCAAAGGAGACACCAGAGCACGAGGCCAACAGCTCCCAGGGCAGGGAACACGGGATTCTGGCTGGGCCAGCCCCAGGGAGCCGCGCCACGCCGAGCTCTGGGCACAGTCACCCCAGAGAGCAGCGGCCCTGCTCCACACTGCAAGGGCTGGCACCTGGTGCGAGCAGCTCAGGAGAGAGGACAGCGGATTCCCGCGGGAGACAGGCACAGGAGAGCAGCACAGCTCTCACCCGGGGCTGCCTGCGCGCACAGCTCCTCGGTGACAGGAAGGAGCAGAGGATTTCCCAAGCAGTGACAGCAGCCCTGTCATTTCACAAGCTGCAGAGCATCTCCTTAGTCATTAGTGACTGCAGAGAAGGAACCATCCTGCCCGAGAAGAGTAACTGCCACGCAAGTTCTTTCATCTCGACTTTTGCAATTCTATGAACTTGATTGCTTATTTTCTTAGTTTAACACAGTTAGCGAGATACTTTACATACATCTAACCCTGCTCTAGCTAAATGTAATCTGCTAAAGTTTCTTGACTCGTTTCCAGACACTCCCTCCTCATCCTACAGCCTCTCCATCTCCCCACAGCTCGGGGGGTTCTGTTCCCCCAGTTCAGAGAAGGTGACACCAACCTCATTTTGGTTTTGGGACATACTCTGAGGAGACACTGAAGGTGAAGGAGGACAGGGGATCTTGGTTGGAAGACACCTAAAAGCCCACCCAGTGCCAACCCAGCCATGGCAGGGACACCTTCCACTGTCCCAGGTGCTCCCAGCCCATCCAACCTGGCCTGGGACACTGCCAGGGATCCAGGGGCAGCCCCAGCTGCTCTGGGCACCCTGGGCCAGGGCCTCACACCCTCCCAGGGAAGGATTGCTTCTGTGAATCTAATTTAAACTGAAGTTTAGATATCTAGTATCAAATTTAGTTATTTCTGAGCCTCTGCTGAAGATAACTGTGACATAGTAGCGAGAGAAAGGAAACAGGCCTGCAGAACAAACCACAGGTGAGTAACAAACTGAAATTATGTGGCCAAGAACAATTATTGCCACAGAAAAGAAACCTCAGTCACCAAAAACTCCAGACTATTCCTACATCCTCACACAGGGGGACTCCAAACACGACCCTGCAACTCCTACTGCTCCCGGCTCAGCACACACTGCGGCCTCTTGGAAGCTGCTCAAGCTCTCTCCCCGTGCCCAAATCTGCCCATGGCAGAGGCGCTGCCTTCCTGGCTCAGCTCTGGAGACTCAGCTCTCAGCACTTCCTCCCTCAACACCGCGAATTCGCGGCGATCTGGAGCAAAGAGTAAGAGCAGTGACGATGACAAAGCTCCCGGACCGAGAGCAGGAGCGGGAAGGGACAAAGGGAGGCAGCAGGACAGTCACGAGCAGCTTTGGCCCCTGTCCCAAGCACTGGAAACGCAGCGAGGGACACGATGGCAGCAGTGCCACCATCACCTGGTCAGAGTGCCAGGCAGAAGATGCCAAGGGCTGTCTCAGTCAGTAAGGTCACGCGTGTCCTTAGTCACATCCGACACGGGAGCACCCACGCTGGAAAACACCGGGGCAGCACACACCCACCAGCAGCCACAGCAGCAACTGCTGGCAAATGCCACCCTGCCGTGGGCCAGCTGCAACCCCGGGACACGTTTCTGCTGCAGCTCTGTGTCCACAAGGCCCCCAGGAAGCAAACTGCAAGGTCTGTGCAGACAGAAATGCGGCATCTTCTCCTTACAGAACCGGGTCGTAACCGGGCAAGAGCATCTGCACTTTCCAGCTCCCCCAAAAAACCATCCTAGGAATGCCAGCCATATTCCACTGGGGTTTTATCACCGTCTGTCAAGGCCAGGTCACTAGAAGCGGCAAGAATGCTAAACACATAAATATGAATTATTTTTCTGGGTTGCTGTGTGGCTTCTCACACAGAAACTGACCCGGGGGCTCGGTCTCACTCGCTCAGTGTTTGAGACAAGGAGAAAAGCCATGAAACAAGAACTGCAGAGATGTTCAGAGGAAATATCAGGGACCTGAGACACTTGTGAGACCAGAGTTGAAATCCACTCTTTTCCTCATTGCTGTCAAACTGCACTGGAGTGCTGGGGGCACTGCTGGGTGCCACAATATAAAGAAGATTTAAAAAATATAACATCCAAACAAGGGACACAGGATGGGGAAGGGTGTGGGAGGATCCACGAAGGAGCTGCTGAAGGCACTGGGATTGTTCTGCTGGAGAAGAGGAGCCTGAGGTCAGAGCCCACTGGGGGCTACAGCTCCAGTCTCTGCTCTGGGACAGGGACAGCAGCCAGGGCAGGGCTGGGTCAGGCTGGATTTTGGGAAAGGTTCTTCCCCAGAGGGTGCTGGGCACTGCCCAGGCTCCTCAGGGATGGGACACTGCTCCAGGGATCCCAGGGTGGGATTTTGGGGGGTCTGGGCAGGGCCAGGGGCTGGGCTGGGTGATCCAGTGTGCTCCTTGCAGCTCAGGATATCCCAGAGCTGTCTCACTCCTGAACACAGGAGAGTCTGCTCTCACATAGAGCTGCAAACACACCCCGTGCAGGAGGCAGCAAATGCCAAAAATCGACACTGACACATTAATAAAGCCGAGATGTTAATAATGCCAAAAGAGGAATTTTCCCTTTTGCTCCTGACCAAGAGGACCTGCCCCAGTGCCAGTCCAACCCAAGTGACTCCAGAGTGACACTGGCACTGTCCCACACCTCCAGGCTGGCAGTTTAATCAGTTTAATCACGTTCCCCTCATTAGAGGAGCCATGAAACCAACCAGGAGCAGAACCACTCCTGCAGAGCACTTCACTGGACCCTGTTTTGCAATAACCCCGAGGCTGCAAATCCCCATTTGCCAGGGAGCTGAGAGAAGAATTCCGTAGTTTTAAAGGAATGCCAGGAACTAGAAATACACCTGCGAGATCAGCAGCTGGAAGGGAGCCCAGGTGACAAACAAACACCCGGGGCTGAGCAGGACCAGCTCAGGGGCACCGAGGAAGGGCCTGCTCAGGCCCACAGGGCTGTTTAAAACCACCGGGATTCCTGAGGAAATGACCAAAGAAGGCTGTAAGGAGCTGAGAGAGGAGCTGGGCACAGCAGGCCCCACACCTGCCCCTCTTCGGGCTCCTTTTGCATCGTGCACTGCCCGGGTGGGAGCGGGGTGCGGGCACAAGCACGCAGCTCTGCCCCGAAATTCAGTGAAACACTCGCTCGTGTCCAGGACAGAGCCACAGACAGCCCCGGACGCAGCGGGCACAGCCTCAGCCCCGCCTCAGCCCCGCTCGCTTCGCCGGCTTCACTGCAAAAGGGAAAAAGGGAAAAAGCCGGCGCAGAGCGCGGAGCCAGCGCTCTTTTACCCAGTCCGGGGTGACCCACCGGGCAGGAGGCTTTACATAACAGCGGCCCTGGCTCCGGGCTGTGCCCGGGCCCGGCTCTGCCTCGCCGCCCTTCGGCAGCGCCTCCCGGAGCCGGTTCCGGCAGCGGCCCCGCGCCCGGCCCAGCGGCTCCGGCCCCGACCCCCGGCGGAGAGCAGAGGGGAAGGAACAAAGCCCTGACGTCAATTACCGGAACAGGATTAAATCCATCACCGGGCCGGGCGGCGCGGCGGCCCCGCCGGCACCGAGCCCGGCCCGAGCCCCGCTCCCGGTGCCTGCCCCGGCCGTGCCTCCCGGGAGGGACCCCCGCCCTCCGCACGGTGTCACCGCGGGGCGCGACGCGGCCAAACCCGCGCTTCCCGGCGGGAGATGCGCTCGCAGCGGCCGATGCCGCCCCGGGCCCCGCCGGTCCCGCCGCGGGGGGGGCCGGGGTGTCCCGGGAGTGCCCGGGGCGGGGGCGGCCCGGCCCCGCCGCCGGGGGAGGCTCGGCCCGGCCGCGCTCACCTGCGCTGGCCGCTCCGCTAGGCCCGGACCATCTCCTGGCTGCCGCCACCGGCGAACGATGAGGCCCGAGGAGCCGCCGGCGAGTCACGGAGCGCCGGGGGGCGCGGGGCGGGCCCGGCCCGGGGGCGGGGGGGGGGAGGCGGCTCACAAGCGGGCGGCCGCTCCGTAGGGGTCCCGGCGGTCCATGGCGGGCCGGCGCCGGGCTGGCGGCTGGCAGGAGCGCGGCGCGGCCGGGGCTGCGCTGGGCCCGGTCCCGGTGCCGATCCCGATCCCGGCCCGGTCCCGCCTGGCGCTTCCCGGCGGCCCCCGCGCGCCGCCGCCGCCGCCCCGATCACGTGACGCGCGGGGGAAACCACGTGACCCCCCGGCGGAGCGCGCGCGCCCGGGGGGCGTGGCGAGAAGCCGGCCCCGCCTCCCTCGCGCGGCGGCGGCGGGAGAGTCACGTGGGGCGGCGCGCGGGGAGCGCCCCCCGCGGCCGCGGCGCCCCCTGGCGGCGGCGAGCGGGACCCGGCACCCCCGGGAGCGGCTCCAGGTCGGGGGGAAGGGGCAGGAATTCCCGGCTGGCAGAGGGGCAGCCCGGGCACAGCGTGCCAGAGCAGCCGGGGCTGCCCCTGCATCCCTGGCAGTGCCCAGGCCAGGCTGGACACCGGGGCTGGAGCACCTAGGACAGTGGGAGGTGTCCCTGCCAGGGCAGGGTGGCACTGGGTGGTGGCACTTTGAGGCCCTCCCAAGCCAAACCATCCTGGGACTCTGGGATTCTCTGCTGCTGTGGTGCCAAGGTGTGCAGCACCACAGCTGATGAACAAAGGAGGCTGTGGAGGCCCGGCTCGGGCAGCAGCCATGGGCACGGGGCCAGTAAAGCCCGGTTCGGGCAGGAGCCATGGGCACGGGGCCCCTAAAGCCCGGCTCGGGCAGCAGCCATGGGCACGGGGCCCCTAAAGCCCAGTTCGGGCAGGAGCCGTCGGCACAGGGCAGGTAAAGGCTCATCTCACACAAGCAGAATGTCACAAGGCAAATCCATTCACTAGAGAAGCTGCTGGTGTCAAGGACTCCTCCCTAAGAAAATAAACCAGCGCACTCCCCCACAGGGACCGCTGGAGACCCCCAAGGGCAGCTTCTGGGTTAACAGAGCCCTGCACTCACAAACGGGGCTGCCTCCCCCTTCTCCTGCTCCCCTCTGTTTCTCCTGGGGAGGTGAGGGCTTTTCCCGAGGCTGTTTTCCTGGCAGGCTGCAAGGAGCAGCGGCAGCTTTGCTTGGAGAGGGAGGGATGGAACAGAGCAGTCCCTGGAAGCCCCCCTGGCTAACAGGGCATGTATAAACCCTCACCAGCCAGCAGAGCAGAAGTGAGGCAGCAGCTCTGGCCAGGCTGGGGGGTTACTCTGTAAAATAACACCTAGAGACAAAGTAACCAGAAACAGCAAGAAGGGAAAGAAAAAAAATCCAATATAAACATTGTATTTGAAACTAAACCTTTCATCTGGATACAGAGGGACTTCTGGCTGGAGAACTTCCTGAGGAGCAATCCTGCCCCTCTGTGAGGGAACACCAGGGTAACTCCAGCTGAAACCTGCACACAAACACCACAAATATTTTAGATATTTGCAGTAAGCCTCAACTTAGCAACTAGTGTTTAATAATTGGTTGGCTTTCCCATTAAATGGCACATTCACTCCACAAGACTTGAACGCCTTTCTGGTAGTTTTATTTACAGCCTGCAGCGTGTTCTGTAAAACACAGGAGTGGTCACAGACAGACACACAGCATGGGGATTTTCAAACATTTAAATAAGTACAGTTTATTCCAAAGTAAGTCTACACACTACTCTTTCCATAAAAATATAAAAAATAGTTTAGTTACTGTATTTAACCTAAACCAAGATACTCGAGAATTCTTCCACAAGAGATGCCCCCTCCCCACAAGGGCACTCCAACAATAAGAAACTCAGGAGACTGCATCACCAAATACCAACAGCAACTGCTTCAACCCACCAGAAAACCACACAACTCCCACTCTGCAGCCAGCAATCCCTGCTCTGCAGCATGTTTGGATCTGCTTTTGCTGGGCTGGGGGGTTTGCACTCACTTGTTTCTCCAGGGCCAGTCCCGCACCCAGAGGATGGCTGGATCCCTGCAGACTGCCACCCAGCACAGCCTGGCAGTCCTGCATGTCACACATTCCTTGGGAAGCACATCCAGAGGGGAGCACTTTCCTTGGACCTTTACTTCATGGAGTCCCTTCTCTACTGAGCACCCAGCAAGAACAGTGCCCAGTTCTGTCTGCCATGATTTCTCTGCTTTGCTGCCCATATCACAGGTGGGAATGTTCTGATGGAGCTCTGCAGAACACCCACGCCAGCCCTTGTCTCTGGGGTACACTGAATTTACAAAAAAAGGCACAAAGATGGAACTCCTCAAGCAGCAGCAGCCCCGATTCCCTGAGCTGCTGCCCTCCAGCACCGCCCCTGTGTCTCAGCAAACACCTCCAGCACAGCAGCCAAGGACACGGGGCAGGCAAGAGCCCAGAGCCCGTGGGCAGGACAAGCACGACACCGAGCAGGGACAAAGCAGCACAGCTCAGCTGGGTGCTGCAGCTAAGACTGGACCTGGAAGCATCAGGAAAAGCCACTGGAACACAAGCTCAGCAGCACAGAGCCCGTTTGTCCCTGCGAGATGGGAGGCTCTGTGCGGGACACGTTGTGCATTCAGGTTCAACAATGCCAGAGCTCCACAGCAGCACTGGAAAACTTCTGCTTTTAACAGTTGGGAGGATTTTTCTCAATGGAAGTGAAGCTGTCATTAACAGAGGAACAGCACATGATGCACAGCAGAATCTGCAACAAAAAAAAAAAGCTTTTGCTTTCCAGCATGTAAACATCCAGCTGCTGCTGGACTTTAGCTCTTATAAACAAATCTGATGATAGATTTTTTTTTTTGGGAGCTAAAAAAGTAAAATCTTCCATAAAAGGATAAACCACAAAAATACTCTCTCAGTAAGTCTCACGTGCCATTTAATACCTTCCATGTCCTATGAACAACTAGGCAGAACACTTAGAAATGGGAGCAGTAGAAATGTTGATGGTTGAGTGTTGGGCAGCCGTGTGCTCCAGCCCCTGGGAGGGCAGTGTCACTCACTCCACACCAGTCCTGCACTCCCCAGCTATTTCTTCTTCTTTTTCCTTGGGGGCTCATCCTCGGAGCTGCTGTCTGTGCTGCTGCTGCTGCTGCTGGAGGAGCTGGAATCCGACTCAAAGTCGGAGGAGGAGGAGGAAGAGCTGCTGGAGGAGGGGGAGGAGGAGGAGTTGCTGTCCTCACTGTCACTGTCTGAGGAGGACGAGGAGGAGGAAGAGGAGTCCTCGCTGTCGGAGGAGGAGTCGCTGGCTGAGCTGTCACTGCTGCTGCTGCTGGAACTGGTCACACTCTTGGACCTGAGAGAGGACAAAGAGCTGAGCACAGCCCTGCCAGAGCCCATCACAGCCCTGCCAGAGCCCATCACACACACAGCTCCCCCTGCTCTGTCGCAATAATCCAAAGATCAATTCCTCGCCTTGAAAATTTCCACACCTCACCACTGAAATTTCCAGGCCTCACATCTCAGAGGAGTCCCTGTGCCCTCCCCTCCCTTCTCCCTCCAGGAGTGGATTTTGGCCATTTGAGCAATGGCAGAGTGGCCCCAGGACATGACATAACCCACAGGACAGCAGAGAGGGGCAGGGAGGGGAAGCTGGCCAGGGTCTCGTTCCTGCCCCGAGCAGGGGCTTTGCTGGCCTGACTGCCCTGAACCAGCCAGGCCTGGCTCAGTCCCTGCCTCACCCCTGCAGCAGGGAAATCCTGCCACTGCCAGAGCCAGGGGAGCTTTCAGCAGAGATTCCACCAAGGTCAGAGCTGCTCCCAGCAAAAACTGTTCTTAGATTACTCCTGGCAAAAGAACCCAAAGTACCTGCCACTACAGGATGCTTGTGTTTTCCAGGTGGAGGAGAAGGGTGGAAACAATCCAAGGTTAAGACAGAATGATGAACACAGCAAAGAGGATTTCAGTGTGCTCTGCACTTCTTTTTTTTCCATGTTCATCCCTTCCCGGGGCCATTGTTTTCAAGACCAACGTCTCTGATTTAGGGGGGTGACACAAATTCCAAGATAGCACAATTCAATTCTCCCACAGATCTTTCCCCAAAGTACAAGACACTGATTCACCTCCCTTCCCACCAAAGTCAATCAAAGAGCATCCAGAAATGTAAACTATGATAATGCAGAATCTTGTTTCCATTAGAAAATTAATGCAGTATTTTCATCAGAGGCTTTGTTCAGTGTAACAGCTCAGGAAGTGCCTGTGCTAAGGTTACTGAAGAGTGAGGTTTTTTCATCATATCAGCCCTGTCAGCTGACAAATGTGGGTGTGGATGAAGCCACAAAGCACTGAAGTTTTTGTAATACATCTGTAATCTGCTGTCTCTGTGTGCAGACACAACTGCTCATTACAGATAAATCCACAAGGGCTGCTTAAACACTGACTTTTCTGGGGAAAAAAACAGCACTAAGATGAGGAAAATAGAAAATATGGGAGTAGTTCTTTCAATCTGAGCAGTTCCACGAGATGGGCAGGAGTGAGAGGATGCCCTGGGTAACTCTGAACTTGCTTTTCCTGGCCACCTCTGACAGAATCCACAGCAGCAATCCTTGGACACCCAGTGTTTAGGTTTACTCCAAAACCCACTCCCAGAAACATCAGGATATTGCACTCAGAGCTGCCTCTCCCAGAGGAAACAGGCAGGAAGTTGTTCCCAGGAGAGGCAACACGTGGGCTGCTGCTACTGCCAGCAGGAGGATGGAGATGGGGACAGCTAAAACTCACAACACAGTTTGGGAGTGTCACAGTGCAGAGCCTGTGGGCTGGTGAGCTAAGACTGTGGGCTTTATCACACCTCTGGGAAAGCACTGAATTTTTAACGTAAATACTATTCATCCTCCTCAGGACAAGTTTCCAAGAGTTTGTCTCTGGTTCTGTGCCCCTGTGTGGGCCAAGTGCTGTTGGAGCCTGGGCTGTCCCCCCAGGCTGGCCCCTGCTCTGCTCTGACACCCCCGGGGTTTCCAGTGCCACTGACACCCAAAAGCCACAAGTGTGGGCACAGCCACAGCTGGGGCCTGAGGGCAATGGGCAGGGAATTCAGGCATTCCAGGTGGGACACTGAGGCCAAAGAGCACCTGGAAGGTGGCTCTGTCACCTGAGGTCACAGGGCTCTGCAGCAGCTGCTCTGCCTCAGCCTGTTTTTCTGGTTAGCCTGAGCTCCCTCATTAGTGTTTGTATCAAAACAAACACACTCTGTGCAAAAGGTTTGTGCTCCTCCTGCCAGGACCCAAACTTTTACAGATTTATTTTAAATCTGGAACTCATAAATGTGCTGGATTCTCCACATTTAACTCTTCCCATGTTATAATAAAAAATCTAAATAGCAAACTGACTGGAAAGGAATTTATATTGGGATTATTCTGGGCTTGCATAGAAGCAGGAGAATAATTCAAATTTACAAGAGTTATGAAATTTCAAGGAAAAAGTGCCCAAACCACCCCCTTCCCCGTGAACCCTTTTGCTCTGTCCATTTTTGCACTGGTTTGGAGCTCACATCCTCTGTAAATAATGATGCCAGCAAAGGCTGCAGTGTCTGAGGAGACTAAGGCAGGAAGAGGCCTGAGCTGCCCAGCTCAAAACCAGCAAATTCATGATCTCACCAGTCCTGAGGATCTCCAGCAATAAACTGGCACTGAGGGAAAGCAGCCCTGGCTAGCACACACTGAGACAGGCCAGCACTGCAATAAAGCACATTCCACAGGGCAGCCTGGAGCAGAGAACACAGATCTGCTCTGCCTTATTGACTGCCTGCCTCACACAGCAAAGGCCTGGCCCTCAAACCCCTCCTGGAAACTGAGAGCAGACAGGGACACAGAGGTGACACTAAAAGGGAAGAGGGGCTGGGCTGTTACTGCACAGGCATTCCCTGCTGCAACACTCCCAGCACCACTCCAGGAGTGCTCCTGGCTGCTCCTGCTTTCCATTTGCTAAGAAAGCAAATTCCCAAAAAACAGTAATGCAAGGTAAAGTACAGACAATGTCAAAAGAGTTCCTGGCTCCAAGCAGGACATGGAGAGGGCCAGGGTCATTTCCTGGATTTTGCTTTAGTTGGGGATCAAGGGGGTTTTGTTTGGTTTTGGGGTTGGGCTTTTTAAGATGTTTTATTTCATCCTCTAGACAAAGCTTGAGAGAGAGAGAACTGGCAGGAGAAGGGAATGAAAAGAGCAGAAGCAATGAGAGACCAGAACCCCTGTGCCAGTCTTGTTCCAGAGACTCCTGATGGACTCTGAGGCACAAACAGGAAGACTTTTATTCCTACAGCAAGATCATGCAGGGGGAGGAAAACCAGCAGGGAGAAAAACACAGAATAACATTTTGAAAGATTTTGGACAGGGAGGAGTAGAAATTCTCCAGATGTCTGTCAGACAAAAGCTGTTACAGCCTCAAAGCAGTACAACCAAAACTTATTTACACAGCTACTCTTGCCACCCCCTCCCAAAGTCCTGCTGGAACAGCCCCACTGGGGCAGGGCCAGTCCCCCCAGTCCCCACATACCGTTTTTTCTTGCTCTTCTTTTCTGCAGCACTTTCTCCAGCGCTAATTAAGGGGAAAAAATAACGGCTTTGATTAATGGAATAGGAAAATTAAATAAATAGCAGCACACTGAGACTGAGTTTGATATTCAAGGGGCACTGGGCAGCTCAGTCCTGTGCAAAGGAGAGCAAAACCCACCTGTGAGCCAGGGGAGGAAAACCCAGCAATTCACCCCTCACTTTCTGTGCTATTTTTGCTCTGCCCAACCCTTGGTACCATTTTGTAGGGACAGCAGCAGCTGGGGTGTGAAAGGCACGGGAGGAAAGGATACAAAGAAGTTCTGTGTAACTATATTTAGCACTAAGTGAATCGATTGAAATCAACGGTAAAAGCTTGACTTTGCCCACAGCTTTCACATTTCTTTCAAGTGCATAAAGAAACAGAAAAGTCCATTTATATTGATGCTTTCCAGCTATGTGTCTGTCAGGTTCCCAAGTGTTCATCCCTTCACACAGTTTTAGTGGTGCCACAGAAGAAAGCTCTTTGTGTGCCACCAGAAAAATGAGATTTCTCCAATTTTTTTATTTTCACACACGAGGTATGAAAACATTATCAGCACACAAGAGTTCTCCACACTCCCCACGCTCTCCTGTGGGCAAGGGGAAGATTCTCTGATATTCAGATCCCAACCCCTCCCATCCATATTTACATTCCTAAGGCCTCAGACCCTCTGCAGGTAACCAGGGGGCTCCCAGGTAGGAGGAGTCACTGTGAGAAGAGAATTCAACCCCAAACCACCTTTGAGGAGACAGCACCTAGCTCAGGGAGTGCCTCCCTGTCGTGTGTGAGGTGTGGGTTACTCACGAGTTACTCCAGGAGCCCCTCTCTGCTCAGGCCAGACCTGCTCTGGGCACTCCCTCCATGAAGCGAGCCCTAAAGCCAGCTCAGGGCTGGGCTCAGAGCCCACCAGCCCAGGAATGAGATTCCCTCAGCTCCCTGCCCCATCCAGGCTGGCAGGCACAGGGGGGCTCACTGACACTCCAGAATCGGGGGGGCTCACTGACACCTCCAGAATCGGGGGGGCTCACTGACACCTCCAGAATCGGGGGGGCTCACTGACACTCCAGAATCGTGGGGCCAACGCCAGGCAAGCACAGGGAGCCTGGAGCAACTGGGAAAGGAGCTCATGCTGCAAAAGCCTGGGTGAGTTGTCAGAGGTAAATATTGATCTTTTTAGGCTGGGTTTGCCTTCTGGTTAATGATTCCCGCGTGGCTCTTTAGGGTGGTGACACAGGCTGTCCAAAGCAGACCCAGCTTCTCCAAAGGCAAGGAGAAGCTCCCAAAGCAAGTGCCACAAACAGCACACGTGTGACCCAGGAGGAAGCTGTTTTTCCAAGAAGAAAAAGCTTCATCCCTGGCAGTGCAGCCCGGCAGCTGAGGAACAGGATCCTCCTGGCACACTGAGGAGCTCATGGTGACACCAGCCCTGGCAAGGCTGGGCCAGGCTGGACTGCACACGAAGCACTGCTCCCACCGGGGCACTGCTCAGGCTTCCTTTCCCAAGAGGATTGTCCCAGCACGTGCCCCTCACTGGAGGAGCCCCTTTTTGTGCCAGACTGGCCAGTCCTGTGACTCCCACACAGCGTGATCCCACACTCAGGTGCCAGCCCAAGGACAGGACAAGGAATTGCACCCTCAATTCACCATCCTCCAGTGGGAACCTGCAGAATGCACCAGAAAGGGGCAGAAAAGCAGCAAGGAGACAATCTGAGCCTTAAACTCAAACTGAGCCTAAAACTCTTGAGTCTCCGAAGAGACTCTGCCTCCAAACGGAGCCAAGTGCCAGAGGTCAAGCACTGCTGGTCTCTCTGCAGCACTGGGTGACTCTCATTACTTCACAGTTACTCACTGGATGAGAATTAACCTCAAAATCAATCACTCTACACCACTCTCCTCCCAAGCTAATGAGGCTCCACTGCAGGCAGGGTTTCAGCCCTGTGCCCCAGAACTGCTGAGGAGCCCAGGGAGCCCTGCCTGGCCCAGCTCCCACCCCTCCCTGAGCCACCAGCAGGGGCCAAACTGGGAATGCTCTGCCCACCTCCCATGGCAGGGCACTGCCTAAGGACACCCGGCCAAAGCCTCAGGAACTCCAGGTGCAAGGAGTGGCACTGGCAGTGACCCTGCCCCCATCCCAAAACCAAACTGGAGTGGCAGGAAGGACCCCGACACGTGGAATTGCATGGAAAACTGAGGAGCTGCATTACTTCAGCTTGTTAAAGCAATTATTAATTAACCTGGGGGAACCACTGAAGTGAATGTACTCCCAGGGCAAGAGGGAAAGGAAATCAGGTGCCACAGGCAGAGCTCTGCTGAGGTTTCTGTGCTCCTTCCCCTTCTGGGCTGTCACCACAGGTGACAATTGTGCAATTCAGTGAGCTGCTTTCACTTCATGTTGAGTTAGAGCTGATAACCCAACTCTCCCTCACCTGCCCGACCCTGCAGCTCACAGGGAGCAGCTGGGCCAGGTTTAACTGCAGCCCTGAGCAGCAGATCTGGACACGGGCAAGAATTGCTGCTTTGCTGGAAATAAATCCACAGCTTTCACTGCCTGGACAGCGCAGAAACATCACATCAAACAACCAGGGATTCAGGAAACTGCTCCACTACCAAAAAGGCTCCAACTGATTGAACTTTGGCTCAGGGCATGGCTTTTGGTTCAGACAGGCCAAAACAGTTTTAGATGTGTTTCAGATGAGCAGGTGTTGATGAAATTAAAATGTTGATTTCAATTCCCTGGGACCTGAGTGTAAATATTTCACCTAACACACAAATCAGCTCCAGCATTAAATCGAGCACACATTCCACAGTCTGGAGGGAAAGATCACAGAAAATGGCCTGGGAGAACATCTTTCATTTCACTCACAAACCAGACATTTCACCCTGCCAGTCTTACCTCTGTTGCAGCAGGAGTTGCTTTTCTTTCTCCTTAAGGATTTTGGCCAGCTGAGCTGTCCTTGAAGGCCTGTGCAGGTATTTTCTCTTCCCTTTACATTCATATGTCCAGTGGCCAAACTCTAAACACTTCTGACACCTCACATGCTGCTTGTTTGCCTCCCTAGAAAAATGCAGAATTGCTTAAGTAACTCATTCCAGGTCTGCTCTACCCAGTGGAAAAATATTGAGTTTTTTTATCATGCAGCTTTAATCAAGCTATGGTTAAACCAGATGTTCATAGGTGCTTCAGGTTTTCTTTTGAATCAGGACACAGGCAGCAGCAGCAGCGAGTAGACACAATTCAGGCAGACAGATCTTCATTAATTCAATCACTTGCACAAGGGAACAACCACACTGCTCACTTTGCTGCTCTCCACGGCTGCAGGTGGCTCTGGCTCCAGAGAAACCACTGGAATTGTGTTTAGCACAAAGAGCAGCAGCTCCATCTCCAGTTCCTGCAGTGTGGCACCCGAGTCCCCAGGTGCCCAGCTGTCCCCCAGAGCCTGGCAGTCTCTGAGAGGCTCCCAGAGGAGCTGGCAAAGCCTGGCACAAGGCTGATCTTTGGGACAATCAGGTTCCTGCTCCTTCAGTGCAGAGTGACCCAGGCAGACCCCCCTGGCCTGTCCCCAGACAGCTGCAGCAGCAGGGACACGTCACACTCCATTCCAGCTCTCCCTCTGCTAAAAGCCCAGGGGCACTGTCAGAGATCAGGGAAGGGAAAACGCTCCTGTTTCCGTGCTGAGCCCTTCAGCTGCTCTTCTGAAGCTCTGCAAAGCTGTTTTGCCTCCTGTCCTGGCTGCTCTCCTCCTTCACAAAGAAGGGAACTCACCCAGCCCAGGAGCTGCTCAAGGTCACAGCCAAAATTAGTCCTGAGCTCAGGGCTGTGCCACTTCAGCTCCCTGCCGCTGCTGTCCCTCCCTGCCACCTTCAGTTTTTGTTCCAAGCACCAAAACATGAATTTTTCAAGGCCAGCCCACGTGAAGTGTCTGAAGTTGCAGCCTGGCTGATCTGGGAAGCTGCCAGACTCGTGTGTGAGGATGAAGGCTCAGACCAGCAGGGAGCACTTCCCTCTCCCAGCCAGGCTGGGAATTGCTTCTCCCTCAGCTTCTCCCTCCACTCTGAGCCCGTTCCTGCAGGGAACCTTGTGTGAACAGTCATGCCTTTCTCAGTGCAGAGCACTTGCCTTCATCCTCAGGCCTCAGGAATACTCGGCTAAAGCAGCACAAAAATCTGATTAAACTCCACCTGCAGAGCACAACGAAGCTGGCCTGGGGCAGGAACAGAACAGCTGGGAACGAGCAGAAAAGGCTCTGCCTTTGCCTCCTGGCCACGGCAGCTACACTCAGCAGCGAAGGCTCCCCCTCCTCCTCCTCAGCACAAACCCCAGGCCGTGTTTGTCCCCCAGCCCCTCCCCAGCCGTGCCCGCAGGAACAGCCCCAGGGGCTGCAGAGCTGCTCGGCCCAGCAGAGCCCAGGGGGGAAGAGGGGTCAGGAGGAAGCCCCAGAGGCAAGGGAACGATCAGGGCAACGCCAGCCCTGCTGAGCAGCAGCAGAGCTGCAAACGGCACGGCAGCACCAACGAAGAGCACGGACTGCAGGAAACCTTGAGCAGGGAGCAGCAGAGGGACAGCTCAGAGCACACCCAGCAAGGACAGACAGCAAAGCCAAAAACGAGTCCTCAACTCCCATAAAACAGCAGCTCAAAAGAACAAGTGTGCCAGGAGAACTTTGAAATCCCGTTACTTTTCACGGGAAAATAGAAAAGAAATGATTGCTAAATCACAAAGATATTGACCACATTCTGCACACTGCGTTTGGGCAAAAACCTCAGAGTCCAAAAACTGAAACAAGAGAAATACATTGAGAAAAAAACAACACCCAAACCAACAAAGAGCTGAAAATCCAACACCAGCACCCCATGGGAGTGGGACACACATTTTTTTTTCCGCACAAAAAAAGCCAAAGCGTGGTTTCCTCCTTCCAGGGCTCTGCAATCGGATCCCCTCGGTGCTGAGGGAATTCCTGGATTGCAACACCCGCGTCTGAGCAAGAGTCGCCCGCTCGGCTTTCCTCTGCCTTTCTGACAGCCCCGCAACGCATCACAACACGAACCTGAGGGTTACCGTGTCACGTTTGAACTGCTGGCTCTGCGATAAGGAGCAGGGAAGTGACCCCGGGAGCTCCTCCCGAGCCCCGCTCCCGTTCCCCACGCTCCCACGGCAGCGCCCAAGGCCAACAACTCCCTCAGCCTCTGCAGCGCCGCTCTCGCGGGACGCCCTGAGCAGAAAGGACCCTCCGCGACCCTCGAGTGCAAGCCCCGGCCGTGCACGGACACCCGAGGCCGCCACCGTTCCGCCCCAGCCGTGTTTTGGGGCGGTTTCCCCTCAGCCGAGCCGCGCCTCCTCCCGACACACAGCGCAGCGGCGCGGAGGCCGCAGAGCGCCGGGAAACCGCCGTGTCCGCCGCTCCTCAGCCCGAGCCCGCCCCGCGCGGCCCCCCGGCCCCACTCACGCCTGTCTGCGGGCAATCAGCCGGTGCATGGGCGTCGCCATTTAAGCGGCCGGGCCGGAAGTGGGGCTGCCGCGGGGAACGACGGGACTAGTGCCGCGGGCAGGGCGCGGCCGCCATAGAGAGAGACCTCCAGGGTCATAGAGAACGAGACCTCCTAAACCATAGAGAATGAGTCCTCCGGCGGCCAGAGCGGCAACGCCCGCCCGCCTGCACTCTCTACCGCCCCTGCCGCTCCCGCCATGTCATTGCAGCGCCCGGGCCCGGGCCCTTTTATTGTCCCTGTCCTGTCCCTGTTCCTATCCCTGTCCCTGTCCCTGTTTCTGTCCTGTCCCTGTCTCGGATACTTTGCGGCTCGTTCAGCAGGCAGCCATCCAGCTCTGATGGTTGAATTTGGAATCCCATGATACCTAACTCTCTCTCAGGTTTGATGGAAAGCTGTGAAACCAGAAGAAAAGGAAATGTATCATTCTAATATTTCCCTGCAGACTGCTGATCCAAGGGGACAGGTGGGAACGGCTCCCGGGTGACGCTGGTGGCACAGGGAGGTGGGATGGGACGGGTGGGAACGGCTCCCGGGTGACGCTGGTGGCACAGGGAGGTGGGATGGCACTGGTGGGAACGGCTCCCGGGTGATGGTGGCACAGGGAGGTGGGATGGGACGGGTGGGAACGGCTCCCGGGTGACGCTGGTGGCACAGGGAGGTGGGATGGCACTGGTGGGAACGGCTCCCGGGTGATGGTGGCACAGGGAGGTGGGATGGCACTGGTGGGAACGGCTCCCGGGTGATGGTGGCACAGGGAGGTGGGGTGGCACTGGTGGGAACGGCTCCCGGGTGATGGTGGCACAGGGAGGTGGGATGGCACGGGTGGGAACGGCTCCCGGGTGACGCCGGTGGCACAGGGAGGTGGGATTTGGGGAGCTGGGTTATCTGGGGTGAGGTTGGTGTCAGAGCTCGGGGCAGCCTGTCTGCACATCCCTCAGGGAGGGGATCACAAAGCCTCTCCTGTCTGAATATCCCAGAATAGCCCGGTGAGCCCGGGTGACGTGTGAGGGCTATTTCCAGCGGCCCGAGGAAGAGCAGGGACACGCGGCAGCCAGGGATTGTTTAAGGCCACGTTCGTGCTCGTGTTTGGCTGGCATTGGTGAATTCCGAGACCGAACTGCAATTGCAATCAGCTGCAAACGGAGGCTGCAGCCTCTGGGAGGAGGCTGGGACGCTCCGTGCTGGGGCATTCCAGCGAAATCACAGATCTGTGTCTCCTGCAGGTCACAGGAAAGCAGGCTGTGGGGTGTGCCAGGCCAGGATTCTCATGAGTCAGTGTGGAGCAGCTCGGGGGGCTGCAGGCTGGGCTCAGGAGTGCCCAGAGCGAGCCAAGCCCTGAACGGAGCCCAGGCTGGCTCTGAGGAACAGAGTGTGGCTGCTGGGGCTGGCAGGGCCCCTCTGCCCCACCTCCTCCCGCGCCCAGGGCAGCAGCCCTGGCAGGTCGCAGGGCCCTGTGCCAGCCCAGGGTCACTCCCGATCCCCTCTGACCCGGCTCTGCTCCCTGGCTCCCTCTGGAAAGGCCAAGGAAAAATCCTGAAAGGAAGCTAGGCTCCCGGGCTGAGGCTGCACGGTCCCCACAGGGGCAGCAGCCAGCGCAGTTCCCTGGCACCTCGTGCCGTGCTCAGGTGGTGCCCGAGAGGCTGCCCGGAGCAGAGGCTGGGCAGGGTTCCAGGAATAAAGCAGGGATTTAATAAAAACCCTTCACAGGACACACCTCGGGCAGTGCCAGAGCCCGGCCGTGGCTCCACCCCAGATGGACTCCTGGCCACGAGTTCTCACTCTTTGATCAGTTTTGGTCCATTTCCACCCTGGGCTTCAGTGTCCAATTCCAGCTCCAGGGGATGCAGTCCCACCCTCCCAGGCTGCTCCCCTCAGTTCCCTGTTGTTGGCACTTTTTGGGCTGGAAAAGGATTGTTCTGTGGGACTGAGCTGTGAGGAGAGCTTGCCCACACTTGATCTGGAGTTCAGAGTTCTGTACCAGTGCAGTGCAGAGTCTGGAAAACAGGAAAGCTCAGACTGAAGGCATCACAAGGACGCCCGAGGTCAAACCCTTCATTAATATCATGTCATTAGCACCGTGATGCAATTCCCGAGGCAATTCCCAGCCCAAGCAGGTGCCAGAGCAGAGTGGCTGAGGCAGGCCCTGGCCCGGGGGCACAGCCCTCCTGCCTGCACCAGCGAGTGTCTCCGGGTGTGTGTTCTGTGTCACTGACACAAGGGGCAGCCGTGTAAATACAGCACTGTTTGTGCTGCCGCGCAGTTTTTGGCGTGCTTCATCGTGGAATTAAAAGTATTCCCAAACATTCAGTTTCACGAAACTCACAGATGTAAGTATCGAGGTCAGGTTTGTGTTAGGATGAATCCACCAATCCCTCGTGCTTTCATCCCAAAATGCTTCCCTTGGCAGAACCTTTCACACTGCCCAGGGGAGCAGCTCCAGTGTCCACTGTCCCCTCCACTGCTGAGACCATGCAATGTCCCAGGAACTTCTAGGGAATTTTTCTTTTAATTTTGTTTGGCTCTTTAAGGATTCCTGATCCTTTAAAGGACTTTTCTCCCACACGCCCACAAAGCACTTGGTGGCCAAACACTGCCCTGCAAAACACAATGTGTCTGTACTCACCCAAACTGCAGTAGAGGGCCCCAGTGAGATACAATAATATTAAAATATTCTCTAATGATTATACACCAAGTGTGCTGTAAATCCTACTGGACATAAAGCAGTCAAATGCTGAATTTTATTGGGAGCACGGTTGGTATCAAGTTATCTTTTAACACAATCTCAAATTTTGGCACCTTGGATTTTTAGCCTGGGATCATCAAAACCAGCCTTGTACTTTCTGCTGTAATTCAGGAATAATCAGAACAGCGAATTCCAGAAGGGTTTGGGTTGAAAGAACCCTAAAGCTCACCTCACTCCACCCCTGCCATGGCACAGACTCCTTCTGCTATCCCAGGGTGCTCCAAGTCCTGTCCAGCCTGGCCTTGGACGTTTCAAGTGATGTCTGAATCGCAAATGAAAAATTCTGAGGAGGCGTTGAAGTCCTTTTCTGCAAAAAACTGTGTTTCCAGAGGCTGTACTTGTATCCTCACTACATCTCACGGCGTGTGCGCTGTTCTCATCCGCCACATCTGTCCCCTCAGGACCCTACATCACGGGCAAGGAGAAATTTTCACCAAACGCCTTTTCTGCCGCACCGGCCGCTTCGGACTGAGGGCAACAACTCAGCGACCTTGGCAGCGCTGCCGAGTCGCGCCTTTATCGCCTTTTTCCGCCGTTCCTGAGGGAAGGACGGAGCCGGGCAAAGGCGGGAGGCGCCGAGCGCCCTCAGAGCCCGCCCCGCGCGCCCGCCCTCAGCCCGCCGCGCGCCCCGCGCTCTCGCGAGATCTCGGCCGCCCTCAGCGCCGGCGCGGCCGCGGCCCGACGGGATCTTTCGAGAATTGCCGGCACCGCGCTTCCCCCTCAGCGCCGCCGCCATGTCCGTGGTGGGCATCGACCTGGGCTTCCAGAGCTGCTACGTGGCTGTGGCCCGCGCCGGCGGCATCGAGACTGTCGCCAACGAGTACAGCGACCGCAGCACGCCGTGAGTGAGCCCGGGAGCCGCGCTGAGGCGGCGGCGAGGGGCTCGCGGGGCCCGGCGTGGCGGGGCCGGGGAGGGAGGGAAGCGGCGGGGCCGGGCGGAGCGGAGGTATAAAGTGTTTACAGAGATGCGGTAAAGCGCGGCAGACGCGGAGGGGGCTTCGGGAGACCCGTTCAGCTGCCTTTCGTAGAATCACAGGATCAGAGGATGCTAAGGGGGTGGAAGGGACCTTAAAGCTCATTCAGTTCTACCCCTCTTTCTTGGGCAGGGACACCTTCCACCATCCCAGGCTGCTCCAAACCCCGTCCAGCCTGACCTCGGATACTTCCAGGGATGGGGCAGCCACAGTTTTTGGTGGGCAGTCTGTGCCAGTGCCTCCTGACCCTCACAGGGAAGAATTTCTACCCTACATCTAATTTAAATTTCCCTTCTTTCAGCCTGAAGCCGTTCCCCCTTGTGCTGTCAGTCCAGTTCCTGATGCAGAGTCCCTCTCTGGCTTCCTTGTAGCCCCCTGAGACGCTGCAAGACGCTCCGAGTGTCCGCAGAGCCTTCTCCTTTCCGGGCGGAGCGGCCGCAGCTCTCCCCGCCTTTCGGTGCAGTACGGCCGGTTTGTCCCCCCCGAGGCGGGGCTCTGCCCTTGGGATTAGAGGGACGGGGGCTGTGAGTGTAGAGAAAAGCATCCCTGGCTGCTGGAAGTGCCAGACCTTAATTCGCTGTGTGCTCGTACGCCGTGTTCTGGTGGCACGGCTGTGATTCCCCTGCGATCCCAGCACAGCAGGACCGGGGAGGGCTGAGCTGGGCTGGGCTGGTGCCGGGCTCGGTGTGAGCCGTGGCTTGTCCTGGGATCAGAGTTTGGAAAGCTACTCAGCAGCCTGCAGTGCCAGGACAAGGGGAATGGCTTCAAAACTGACAGAGAGGAGATCTGGATTGAATATTGGGAAGAAATTCTTCCTTGTGAGGATGGGGGGGCCCTGGTACAGGGTGCCCAGGGAAGCTGTGGCTGCCCCTGGCTTGGAACAGCCTGGGATAGTGGAAGGTCCCTCCCAGTCCATGATTCCATGGTACACTGTGGTCAGGATGTTCTAGCCCTGCTTGTGTAACGATCCCTGCTACCACATTCTCAACAGGTGCGTGCATTGTCTGCCTTTGTTAAGGAGCTTCCTCAGAAGGAGGGAGAGAACTGCTATAAAACTCTATGAATGAGTTGTGAAATGAAGGTGGAAAAAGAATTGGCATCAAGAATTTGGCTCTCCAATCAGGCTTGGAGAGGAACTGTGGGGGGAGAGCTGTCCTAAAAGTGTTTCTGGAGCTTGCCCTCTGTTGCAGTGTGGCTTTATTTAAGCAGATCCTGGAGTGGCTGTCTCGGTGAGACAGCTGCATCATCTTCCGTGTTTGGGCTGTTCTAGATCCCTCACATCACTTCGGAAAGCCCAGAGTGACCTTGTCTCTCATTAGACAGTACATCACTGCTGGCTCCTGTCTCCAAGCAGTGAATAAATGGAGAGGGAGCTTCTGAATTCAGCATGTGTGCCCGAGTATCTGGAGATCTCTTAAGTGTTCTCAATAACGTGGAAGTGTAAAGGTTAGATGTGCTGGGGAAATATTGAATGTGGGGAGGATCAGAGCTGCGTTCTAACAGCTGCAGGTATTTGGCCCTCAGGGAGTTGAAGCTCTGCTGGTAAATAAATCTGAATGTTTGAGATGGGAGCACACATCTCCCTTGTTGAAGGAGATGAGCTAAATAAAATATCTGACACGGTGCATCTCCTGGGAAATAATTCAGAAATGGGAGCCTGAAGTGAAACTGGAAAGAATGAGCATAATGCAAATGAGAGGGTTTCAGCAGGGCTTAATCTGCAGGTACTGTTCTGAGGGAATGCAGGAAACCATTCTGCAAGCAGACCCTTCTATTAGAAGAACTTCTGCGTGCTTTTAAAGTGACTGGGAATCAGAGCCTGGCTCAGAGCTGAGTGCTGAGCAGTTGTTACAGTGGGCAAGGTGTAGTGACAGGTTTCCTCGGGCACTGGCTCGTGGTCAGGGTTAAACACAGTGTTTTTATGTGTATTGTAATCATTTGTGTTATTAAAATCAACCCTGCTGAGTTCAGCGGCACAGGTGACACTCCCACAGAGCCTGCCTTCAGCTCTGGTGCTTGGATTCTTCTGGAGTGCTGGACAATTTGAACTCGTACATCCCAAAGCTGTGCAAAGTGTGTTTGTCTTTCGACATGGAAAAGGGGTAGAGAGAAAGGTAGTGGAAACTGAGAGGAAAAAATGAGATAGTTTAATTATTTCTGTAGGGATGAAGGGCCTCGAGTTAAATGAAATGATTGTGACTGACGTTCTGGAGCTGGTGCTGATGAACAGTGCAGAGGACACGAGCTGTCAGGGACAGGGGACCTTCCCAGGAAGTGGCAGAGGGTGGCAGGGTGGGGAGGTGCCTCCACGTGTGTGAAGCAGAGATTTTCACTTTCTGAAGCTGTGTCATTAGACCTCGGATGACCTTCACTGTGAATGTTTCTACTTCAAGTGCACCGGTTAGTTTCTCAGCTCCCAGAAATTGTGTAATAGTGTAATTTGTATTTCATTAGTTTACTGGTTCTTGTGAACTGACTTTGGGAATGAGAATGAGGTTGAAAATTCTTCCTTCTCTCCCTCCTTCCTCCTGGTTTCATTCCCTCTGTGCTGGGTCCCTGCCAGGGCTCTCATCTCAATTAGTGCGTTTGTGTTGGTGAGGGGATTCGTGAATTCAGCAGTGAAGTGGCTGTATTTTTTTTTTTTTCTAAGAGAAAGGGCACAATTCATGTCTTAATTCCTTTCAGGAGACCAGAGTAAATTAATAACCAGCTCCCTGCTCTGGGCTCATTAGGTTTTTCCCTCCTGTTCCATTGGTGTGGGCCTGAGGGTCTGCAGAGCACAAACTTTGCTTTTTTTTTAAAACTAATGTCCTGAATAGTTGTTTCAAGCAACTGCAGATTTATTCAGAAATGTTAATTCTGTTGCAGCACAGACTTTAGGGTAGGCCTTGTTGCATTTGTGAAGTTGTTAATAAGTTGGAAGAAGGTACACACCCAATGCAGTTCCGTCCCCCCGGCCTTCGGGCTGGTTTTAGTTTCTGCTTGGAACACTCAATTCCAAAGCTCAGGCTGAGCTGGAATGTTTTCTGTAGCAGCCCTGTGGCATCACCCTGCTGCAAAGCAGATTCTCAACCTGCTGCATGGAGAGCAGCTTAACTAGCCTTAGCTGGCATGTTGTGTGAGCAGTAAAGAGCTGCTCACCTAATGGCAGGGTTCCCCCCACCAGGTTTACCTCAGTGGTATGAGCAGCTCGGATTAGAGGGCTGGATTTTGTTTTGCTGGGGCTCCTGCAGTTTGTTAAATATGTAAATCAAGAGGCTTAATCGGCCGAGGAATTTCTCCTGAGAGGAGAATTTCTGTGTTCAGAGCTGCAGGCTGTCACAAAGCAGGGGGGAGTAGAACTCATTTCTCTTTTTGTGCTCCATGTTGTTTCAGTGCGTGCAGATGAAACTCTGAAAGACCAACCTTTCTCTGCAGGTAGTTTCTGCCCTTGAAGGGTTTGCCTTAACCCTGGCAAGCTTAGTTAGGATCTGCTGCAGGCGTGTAGGAACGATTTCCCTAACAGCTGATTCTCCTCGTGTCTGTGTGCTAGCAGTGGCGTGGTTCCTGTCCACCAGCCTGTCCCTGTCCCTGAGCGCGTCACACACGGGCAGTTTGTGTGCCAGCAGCGCTCGGGTGGGCAGCGTGGAGGAGCAGGGATGAGTGGGGGTGAGTGTGCTCTGCAGGGAGGGCTGCTGCTGGTTAGATGCAGGTACAGTGCCTGTTTTTCCCAGGATCCACAGAACGTTCCGTGCACAGATTGCAGCGGGTGACCAAGGTTTTTAGTGCTCCAAATCGTATTAATTGCAGTGCTCTTCCAGGCACCATCGGTGCTTTTTACCCAGAAGATGCGCAGTAGGTGTGCAGCTTCGGGTCACTGACTGAGCTCGCTCTTCCTTGCAGAGCCTGTATCTCCTTTGGGCCCAAGAATCGCTCCATCGGCGCTGCAGCTAAAAGCCAGGTGAGTCGGGTTTGGGTGGAACAGCCTCAGAGCAGCAGTGTGGCTTTGTCACTGCACGTAACAGATGTCCCTGAGCTGCTGCCCTGGTGCCTCCCTAACCAACGCACAGCTGGGCTGCCTCAGCTGTTCACCATGGGCTGCTGCTTTGTCATCTGGCAGAGAAATCTCAGGGCTGATCCTTGCACATGATGAAGTGTACAAAATAAAGCTGTGCCTCTTAAGAAATTCTGCTAACTACTATTTTTTTGTTCAGGTTGTGAACCTAAATTCGCAAGTGGTGCTTCACCCTGCCCTAGTTTGTTCCAGTCCCTGTGCTTTATGATGGCTTTTAATTATGTGACTCTCTCCTATAGAATTCCATTGAGTGCATGGTTTTGGCAGAAAGGAGGCATATTTGAGTGTAAATAGTCAGAGCTTTCTTGACCCTTTGTGGCTGAATTGCCACCTAAATATCCCTCTTGGGTGTTCTTGACCATAGTCTGAGTTTCTGTTGCTGTAGGCAGGTGAATGTTGTCTGCTCCTGGTATTTGGGTCTTGCTGGATCAGATTTTATGTTGCTGTGTGAGTAACCCCTATAAAAGATGATTTATTTTTTCAAGTTTTCTACAGGAGGTGACTAGTCAAACAGTTGTTTTTTCTTAGCCTAAAAAGCCTAGAGATGTGTGAAGATTTTTTCCCTAAAATACAAAAATCCCTGGACACAGCCATGTTACTCAAGAACAGCACAACTGTACTAGAACCAAACACAGCTGTTTTTGCTGAAATTGAGTCTGCTTAGATAAATGAAATCCATTGGTGCAGAGCCCTGTAGAGATGAGTATGTCCTGCACAGACTAAACTTAGAGAACATCAGCCCAAGTTTCTAAGGAAGCAGACACCTGCCTGAGCCCAGCTCCCAGGTAATCTCTGTGGAACAGTGCCTGTCTGCTCTCTCAGTGCCTGTGGTTTCAGTGTGTGCCTCGCTCTGCTGTCACTGACAGAATTCCCTTCACTTGTGCTACGTGAAGCCAGCTGGGATGGCCTTTCACTTCTCTGTGCTGATCTCTGCTGGGAATGAAAGTCAGTCTACCTTTTGTCAGTTAAATCAAGGTGACAGCATTATTTTAGGGGACCTCCTGACCTCCTAAATCTTCATGAGCAGGTCCTTGAGCTCTTGTGGGAATATCTGTGTGTTGAGTGTCATGTGCATGTGAAGAACCTGAGCTGGAGTTTAATCCATGTGCTTGTTATGTTTGGGCAGTCACTGACAGTAGAAAGGTAGGGGGTAGAGAACAGCTGAGTGGGAAAGAGATTCTGCTAGCAGTTCTAAAGAGTTTCCTACACGTGCACTATGAAATTTGAGTGTGGTTGTAATCAATATTTTATAGACTTGGCTCAGTTTTTAGCGTACATTTTATTTTCCATCTCAAATTGCTGTAGGTTCCCTGAGCAACCAGAGGGAACTTGCCTCCCAGCACCTGCCCAGATGCTGCTAAGATACAAGTGACAAAAATACTCTGGCTGGAGAAGCATGAGAACAAAACTCTGTCTTCTGTTTGAAATTCAGATGTTCCCCTGCCACGTTGTATTAAAGATTTCTTTTCCTCTAGGTTATTTCAAATGCAAAGAATACAGTACAAAGTTTTAAAAGATTTCATGGTCGTGCATTCTCAGATCCCTTTGTTCAAGCTGAAAAAGCAAGCCTTGCCTATGAACTTGTCCAGCTGCCAACAGGCTCAACTGGCATCAAGGTAAGTCTGGCATGTTTGAGGAGCCAGAGGAGGAAACTGATAAAGTTTCCTTTTATTTCTCTGTTTTGAATCTGCTCGCTGTAGTTTGTGTTCTCTTTTGAATGGAAAGCCTTAATAGGCAAGGGAATAAAAGGCTGATCGTGGGGATGGTGCATGGGTTCCACTGCAGTGTAATGAGTGTGCACAATTTTTATTTGAAGGCCATGTATATGGAAGAAGAAAGAAACTTTACAATTGAGCAGGTGACAGGAATGCTTCTGACCAAATTAAAGGAGACTGCTGAGAATGCTCTTAAGAAGCCTGTGGTTGACTGTGTTGTTTCTGTAAGTATGGAACCCAGCAAAACACACAGAACTTAGTTACTGTCTGAACTGAAAGGGCTGCAGCATTAAATTAAACCTGATTAAACTGGCCAGTAAACTTGAATGTCCAGGTATCTTTCTTTACAGATCCTGGAAATGAGACTTATATCATCAATGGTCTTAAAATGCTGCTAATTAGAAGCATAAATAATATTTGATTCCTGTTTTCTGATTATGTCCTCCAGAAATGAGTGGCTTGTGATATGGAATAGAAAAAGGAACTTTGTCTTTATGTAATTTTTTTTTTTGCTTTTCTTCTATTGCAACTGAAATGAGCACTGTATTTGAAGGAGGCCTGTGCTCCACGAGCTCACTGTCCACCCTGGTAACTGTTTCCTGAAGGGGCTCCTGGAAATGTTAATATTGGCTCTCTGACCTCCTTGCAGGTTCCTTGTTTCTACACAGATGCAGAAAGGAGATCTGTGATGGATGCTACCCAGATTGCTGGTCTCAACTGTCTGAAACTAATCAATGAAACAACTGCAGGTAATTCCTTCCTGTCCCTCAGAAAAGGCTTTTCTTCTGCCAGTGAGCCTTGCTTTCTGGAATTACGGCTGGTTTTATGCGCTTGGAATAGATGAGTTGATCAGAATCTTCAGTTCGGGTCTGTTTTTCCATTGCTTTACAAAGGTGTAACAGTATTTGGTGAATGTTTCAGTGCAGCTGAGGGAGGGGTGGTACTCTTTAATGTTCCTCTGTGTTTCTTTAGCTTTGAGAATTCTGTTTATTCAATGTCTGTAGCTTGAGGAGCACAATGAAATGCTGATGCTGATTCCTGATTACTACTTATCTCTTGATAATTACAAACCTCTATGTCCTAACTCTACTTTTATTTCTCTAGTTGCCCTTGCATATGGGATCTATAAGCAAGACCTGCCTGCCTACGAAGAAAAGCCACGGAACGTTGTTTTTGTGGACATGGGGCATTCTGCATATCAAGTTTCTGTTTGTGCATTCAACAAAGGCAAACTGAAAGTAAACAAGCTGTTACACATCCGTTTTGATTATCTGTAGAACAGTGATCAGCACACCCATGGACTGTGGCAGGCAGTTTGCCTGGCTTCACAGAGGGGCATCCACACAGCTCAGTTCTTGTTCTTGAAATTGCACTTTGTCTGGAGCAAAAAGTAGGGCAGGGAACTAGAGCAGTGAGCAGAGGAAGCAAATATGCCTTTTGAGCAGTGTGTGGAGGAAGCAAACATGCCTTAATCAGCAGACTCTGGCAAAGAATAAAAAGCCTGGAGTAAATGGTTTATTCAGAAATTATCATATCTGACTGTGCTGCTTTCAGAAAGATACTCCAGTGCAGTCATGAGATCGGGTGTTGAAGCAGGAGTTCCTGCAGTGGTGTAAGTGACACACATTGTCTCTGAACCCTCGCTGTGGGGCTCATGTACAAGTGAAACATTCCTGCTTGCTGCCAGTGGAAGCTCAGCAGATGACAGTGTGTTTGTGAGTGGACCCTGCCAAAGCATTGCTGTTTTGCAGCAAACACTAACATTTCCTACTGGCACTTTATTATTATTATTATTGATTATTACAATCTGGACTTCGCAGTTACAATACCTTTCTCACGATTGGCTGGAGAATCAGATGCAGAATTTAAAGCATGAGGCAGTGAAATGCAGAGAAGGGTTCTGACAGCATTCGTTTTCTCATAGTTTTGTTTATGTGAGGAAATGTTACCTTTGTGTTTCTCTTGGATTTGTTTTTCACACTTGGAAGCCATGGCAGTGTGGAAAGGATGCTTTGTGGTCCAAGTGCAGGGCTGTTAGCCAGTGCAGAGGCCAAAGCCATCTGAAGGGGTATTGAGGGTGATTTCTGTTCCAAAAAAATAAATTCCTGGTTTGTTTACAGAGCAGCATGAGCTGAGGTGGGTGGGCTACAGGTGTTCTTTCCAGATAATTCCTTCATCAAAAAGGAGCACCTGTTTTAAGAGTTAGTATCATTTATTTTCTTCCTGTTTTATTTTTAGCTTTGGGTAAGCATGTTCCACCCTTAGGAGGCATCGAATATTAAACTGGGATATGACTCAAACTGACAGTGGCTAAGCAGAATTTGGAACAGAGATCTGCTCCCAGCACAAGCTATGGAACAGATCGTGTTGCCAAGTCCTGCTCAATCTCCTAAATTCCATTTAAAGCAGTTGTCACCTCATTCCAGGAAGGCCGATTTCTTTAACTTAGAGTTGAACTATATTTGAAACAAAGCGCTGCTCTGATGTGAGCTGCTGATTGCTTTCATGGGGTAATGGCACACTGTACTGTTGGTGAAGGGTTCCTTTCCTTTAAGGTTCTTGCTACAGCCTTTGATACAACCCTTGGAGGCAGGAAGTTTGATGAGGTGTTGGTGGAATACTTTTGTGAGGAGTTTGGGAAGAAATACAAGCTTGACATCAAGTCCAAGATCCGAGCGCTGCTGAGGCTGTACCAGGAGTGTGAGAGGCTGAAGAAGCTGATGAGTGCCAACGCCTCTGACCTGCCCATGAACATAGAGTGCTTCATGAATGACATAGATGTGTCTGGAACCATGAACAGGTAACCTTGGCTGCTCTACAAGGGCAAACTTCAGAGTGCCCTTCTTCAGGCAGTTAGAAACTTGAATGAAGTGTCAGCTCTCAGGGCCAAAGGGAGGTGAGAAATCAAAGAACAGCATGTGCAGGAATGCTGCTGGAAATGAAAGTGTTTGGAGCCTGGTCAGTGGCCTTGAGTTCGGAGGGAGGGCTGCGAATGTTGAAAGCATGCCAGGGTTACTGGAACCAGGTTTTGTCTGGGAGAACAGACTAAAGTATAAAGCTAGGACTGGAGGAGAGAAAACCCTGCAGTACACAGTGCAAGTGGCCCTCCTTCAGTTTGGGCACCCTGTTTGCAATGTTGCTTATGGTGCTAGAGCTTTGTTTCTGGATTCCTCCAACAGAAGCAAGTTTTTAGAGATGTGTGAAGGACTCCTGGCAAGAGTGGAGCCGCCCCTGCGCAGCGTGCTGGAGCAAGCCAGTAAGTGGGGCTGTGTGGGGCTGCTCTGCATGCACACAGGAGCCAGCCAGAGGGCAGGCTGCCGCTGCACCTTGGACACTGGGGTTTACCACAAACAACAGTTGCTTGCTTAGGAGTTACAAGATTAAAAAACTTTCTCACTCAAGCTAAGAGCTGAAATTTTTACTGCTTAGAAACTTGGCCTAAAGTTGTTGCATTAAAACTTATGGTTTATGATGTCGGTGCATTAATGTGGAAGAGAAACATTTCATCTATTGTCTGACTCCTTTCTAGGGTTGAAGAAGGAGGATATTTATGCAGTAGAGATAGTTGGTGGTACCACAAGAATCCCCGCTGTCAAAGAGAAGATCAGTAAGTTTTTTGGCAAAGAAGTCAGTACGACCCTGAATGCAGATGAGGCTGTGGCACGAGGCTGTGCACTGCAGGTAAAAAGTGCTGTTTGCTCTTGCTGTGAGAATGTTAAGCAGCATCAGTAGCTACTTGCTGAATGAAATGCTTGTTCACCTAAAGTCTGAACGTTTGTAACGTGGCTTTTTGCTCTTGCAGTGTGCAATCCTGTCCCCGGCTTTCAAAGTGAGAGAGTTTTCTATCACCGATTTGATACCGTACCCCATCTCCTTGCGATGGAATTCACCAGCAGAGGAGGGCCTGAGGTAACACCACTACAATCTTCTTGCATGTTACTGCTTAAAATCACTGCTGATGGTTAGAGTAAATAACAAACGTCAGTAAATACCCTTAGAACAAGGTATTTCCAGGGTTAAATGCCCATTTAACATTACAGTTTTGATACTTCTGAAGTTAATCATGGCAGAAAACAAAACCGAGGCTGAGTGGCAGTTTGGCACTTCCTGCGTGGCTGTTGTGTTACTTTACCTGAAAGATCAGGACAGTCTTGTCACTTCTTAAGGAAGCTTTTTCCCTAAAAGTATCTAGAAACGTTTAGTTACCTTAGCAGCTGTGTTGTCACACTGAACACAGGCTGTGTTTTCTCTTGCAGTGACTGTGAGGTCTTCCCCAAGAACCACCCTGCTCCCTTTTCCAAGGTCCTCACTTTCTACAGGAAGGAGCCCTTCACTCTGGAGGCCTACTACAGTTCCCCCAAGGAGCTGCCTTACCCAGACCCTGCTATAGGTTAGCACCATTTTGTACCTTTAGCTAAGAATCTTTTGTGTGTTTCTAGCCTTTTCTGTCTAATTGTGTAGCCAGGACATGCAGCCTACTGCAAATGCACTCAGGACAACATTTCAAATGAATTTTCAGTGAAATAGGTGGAGTAGCATGAAGTTTATGGGCAAAAAAAGTATCCTAATGCTGGAGCAAATGTGGAGAGCCACACTGAGAGTTGTGCAGTCTTTTGCTCTGATAAAAGTAACACCAGGTTTGACAGAAAGAATTCCCAATGGCTGTGCCCCAGCATTGCTGAGTAAAGAATCTGGGTTGTCCAACTTGAGCAGGCTTGACCATTCCCTGAGCACATTGCAGCGCGCTGTGTCGGCAGCAGTTGGGGTTTGCTTTGCTTCAGAACTGAGGTTAATCAAAAGTGTTTGTTGTTTTCCTCTCTGTTTAGCTCACTTCTTGGTTCAGAAGGTCACTCCTCAAACAGATGGATCCAGTTCCAAAGTGAAAGTCAAAGTCAGAATAAATATCCATGGCATCTTCAGCGTTTCGAGTGCATCTCTGGTGGAGGTTCACAAATCTGACGAGAACGAGGAGCCAATGGAGACGGATCAGCACGCCAAGGAGGAAGAGGTAACAGCCTCACTGCTGCCAGCTGCTCAGAGTCCCCATGGCACAGCTGGCCAGGGGCTCAGGCTTGTGTAGGGATTCACTAGGCATGCCCACAACTGAAATATGAGACTGAGCACTCGTTGTAGCATGTTACACCAGTGATAGATCTCTTGAGACCAGGACTTGGGGTGTAGATCAGATTCTTACTGATGGAGCCGTGGATTGCTGGAGCAAAGACCATTATGAGGGAGCTCATAATTGATTCCTGCAGTTCCATTCTGTTTGTTTTGCCTGAAGAGCATTAGAGGTGTTCAGGGATCAGCCTAGGGACTTAAGCAGTGATCTGCATTTGTTTGATGTGTGAAATTGGATCTCTCTCAATTTCAGAAGATGCAAGTAGACGAGGAGCAACAAAAGGCTGAAGAGCAACAGCAAACCCAGCCTGAAAATAAGGCAGAGTCTGAAGAAATGGAGGTAAGAGGAGCATTTGAGACTTTATTTTCATGAGAATATGAGGAGTGTGAGCACATCTGCTGCCTTTGTCATAGTTCTGGAAGCTGAACTTTTATTTCAGTGCCCTGGTGGTCTATTGTGATTAGAGCTTTAGAAAGGACACAAAAGGCACTGATAACTGCAGACCTGTCAGGTGACCTGCTGCTGATAAAATGGGGGAATTCTCCTGTTCAGGGAAGAAATAATCGTCTAGTTTTCTGTAACTTGAATACTGGAACAGGGTTCTGCCATGAGCACCCTCCCCTGTGAATGCAGAGCACCCAGAAGAGGTCAGTTTATTAATTGTCTGCATCAATTGTCTCTGGCTTCAGCAGCTGAGGTGTCAGAATGGCAGGGAGTGCTTGGTTCTCCTGCTGAGGGGCTGACTCAGTTTTTCTGATGCTCCCCTTGAGTTGAGTGGGGATGCTGTTTTTACTGTGAGTGTAACTCTTTTCCAATGCAGACTTGCCAGGCTGACTCCAAAGACAAGAAAGTGGATCAGCCACCTCAGGCCAAGAAGGCCAAAGTGAAGACGACCACAGTGGACCTTCCCATTGAGAACCAGCTGGTGTGGCAGATAGGGAAGGACATGCTCAACTTGTTCATTGAGAACGAGGTAAACTCTTCCTGCCCAAGCTAAAAATGTCACCTGTTGGTCTCCAGGAATGCTGTTTTTCATTAAAATGGTTAGGGAAGGTCAAGGAAAGGATTAAAAGGAATAAAACAAGCAGTTAGAAGTCTGGGGTGAACAGCAGTGGCCCATGGAGGCAGAATGCATTCATTTCTCCTGGCCAGGGAGCTGCCACTCTCAAAGGGCTGCTCTGCAGAGAACCTCCACAATCACCTACAAGGTGAAGATGACCCTCAGCTGGAGGAGGATTGTCCTCTGCTGTATTGGACATCTCAACAAAACTGAAATGAGTTTTCAGTCATGGGCTGTAAATCCCAGTTCTCCTAAAGCTTGATCTTTGCTAACAAGGTGTCCTGGAAATAAATGTTAAACAATGAGCTTTTTAGCCAATGAATTTGACACTTTGTTCACAGGGTAAGATGATAATGCAGGATAAGCTGGAGAAGGAGAGGAATGATGCCAAGAATGCAGTGGAGGAGTATGTGTATGAAATGAGAGACAAACTCTGCGGCGTTTATGAGAAGTTCGTCGGTGAGGATGTGAGTATTGCTGCTTGGCTGGCCTGACACACTGTGGTACAACCAGCAGCTGGATTTAGTAACTCTTGACCTGTATCACATACTGTAGTTATATAAGTTACATATTC
Source organism: Motacilla alba alba (assembly GCF_015832195.1). Taxonomy (NCBI): domain Eukaryota; kingdom Metazoa; phylum Chordata; class Aves; order Passeriformes; family Motacillidae; genus Motacilla; species Motacilla alba. The sequence goes on from NC_052028.1 coordinate 17,296,520, forward strand.
AAACTTTAAATTTGAGGAAATAGTTGTCACCTTTCTGGCTCTGAAGAGAATCTGCTAAATGTGGGCACTGTGTCTGAACTGGTTGCCTGAAAATCCCTCGGCATTATTAGTCAGCTTTCCCTGCTGTAGTGAAGGAGCTCGGTGTGGAATGAATTTAACTCTGCTTCTAGGGATGAGCCTTTGAGCACCTGCCTGCATCTCCATTGACTGCATGGAGCTTTGCCAGCCAGGTGCCTGCAGAGCCCAAACTGGGACATGCCAGGTGACATTTATGGCACCTTTGCCAAAGAAAAGTTTCCCTCTGTTCTCAGGCTTGCTCATGTAGTGACAATGAAAACGTGTGGGGGACAAAAAAGCCTTTGATGTGACAGTATTTGCTCTGAAATGTGGCTGTCACACGTGGCTCTTCCTTGGGCCTGGAATCCACCACAAAGCTCTACAGAAGAGTATTTCTTATTTCTCACTAAAATAGGATAAAGAGTTCCAGACAGAGTTTTTATATTCTAAAAATAGAACCCTTCCAGAAAGGTGTCAGGTACCATTTAATGCCATTTGTCACCTAGTCAATGATGTCACCTGCCTGTTTTTGTGCCTTGCTGCAGGATCGCAATAGCTTCACTCTGAAGCTGGAGGACACAGAAAATTGGCTTTATGAGGATGGTGAAGACCAGCCCAAACAAATATACATTGATAAGCTGGCAGAACTGAAGGTGAGTGGTTTTTACGTTCCCATGGGAATTTCCAAAGCTGGAGAACTTTGTCCAGCGAGGAGCTGTCTGGGGTCTGCTGGTTCTGAGGTAACAAGAGCCTGCTTTGGACTGTGTGTCTCCAACAGACCTTAACAACAGGGCTGAGGGAGGCTCAGTGTTCCCTGGCAGTTGAGGGAAGAGTCAGAGTTCTGAGGAGTTAGGAAAGTGGATGTGTCCTGTCAAGCCCTGAGGATCCCTCAGCGATGCTCCGTGAGTTTTGATACCTGTTGTGCTTCGTTTCAGACTCTGGGTCAGCCTATTCAGGCAAGATTCCAAGAATCAGAGGAAAGACCAAAAGCGTTTGAGGACTTGGGGAAGCAAATCCAGCAGTACATGAAAGCTGTTCATGCATTCAAAGCAAAGGTATTTTCATACTTAATTTCTGGAAAACGCAAGCAAATTGTGCAAATATTTTCTGAATTTTAAGTGACCTGCTTCAGACAAAAATCTGGTGCAGCCTCCCAGTGAGCTTACAAGTTCTTGATGTTTAATAGATTTTCAGAAGTGGATTTTGGGCCTTGCACATCTCAGTCCCTTTTTAGTCAGTGTTGATTTCCTCATGGAGGCAAAATGCCAGCAGCAGGACATCTTCAGTCTCTGGTTGCCAAGCTGAGGGTGATCAGTTCTGTTGATTTAACACAGCAGCTCTTGGCTAAATGGTCTTTTACTATTTTGAAGCTAAGTTTTGAGGAAATCAGGATGCAGTCTGTGCTCAAACACTGACGCAGCTGCTCCTGTTTGGGGGTTGCAGGATGAACTGTACGAGCATCTCGATGAAGCAGACATGGCAAAGGTGGAGAAGAGCACCAATGAAGCCATGGAGTGGATGAACAACAACCTCAACCTTCAGAACAAGAGGAGTCTTACTCTGGACCCAGTTATAAAAGCAAAAGACATACAGTCTAAAGCAAAGGTAAGTTTTTCTGCATAACTCCCTGTATTTCCATGAGGTTTTGTGTTTACTACTCTATCAGAAAACTCTGAGGTGAGAAATCTCAGAAGCACCAGGGAACATCAGCCCTCAACTGGAGTATTCCCAGCCGTGGTTTCAAAAGTTCAGCTGTGGGAGATAAAACCATTTCTAAGACGTGTCATTTCTGCGTTCTCCAGGAATTGGCAAGCATTTGTAATCCCATCGTGAACAAACCCAAGCCCAAGGTGGAGCTGCCCAAGGAGGAGCAGAAGCCCACGGAACCCAACGGACCATTGGACGGGCAGGGGGACGCCGGGAGCGGGAGCCAGCCCCCCGAGCAGGGCTCTGCCCCCACGGCCACCGACAAGAAGCTTCCAGAGATGGACATTGACTGAATTTCAGCACTTGTTTATATTATTGCAAACTACAATAAAGCTTTAAGTTGTCGACTTTGTACGTTCTGAATACAAACTGAAGCAAGTGAATCCCACAGCACTCTTGGTAACTCTTGGAGAGGTTTGGGCAGGGCAGCAGGTCAGAACACGGAGGTGGCGAAGGACTCGCTCGGCTCGGCGGTGTTTGCCTTTATTGATTGTATTTAGAAGTTTTGGTAGTCTAACTAGACCTCTAGGAACAGCCGTAAGCTGCTTCTCCATTTTTAATGTCCAGGCTGAGTCAGTTCTCCCTTGAAGGAGGGAGACGGCAGCATCTGCAGTCTGACGTGCCCCCTGCTCTTCCCTTCCCTGTGGATCGCAGCGCTGGCGCCGCAGGGAGGGCAGGGCAGAGCCAAGGCAGAGTCTTCCATTGCTCTTGGTTTAGCGTGAATGCCTGCTCTGGACTCGCTCTGATTTGCACTGGAACACTCGATGGTTACAGGAGGTTGGCAGAGCAGGGGCTGGCTCATCAGCACCTTTATTCCTTAGCCCAGACTGCAGATCAGACTCAGAATGTGCTCCTGGACAGGGGAGTGTGTTTCTCACAAACTCCCCGGCTCATTAGGCCCTGTAAACTCCTTGTCTTTAGTTGAATTAGCTGCTTGTAGGAAGAGTGAATACTTGTATTTCAGCTGCCTATGCTGATAGTTGATTCTGACTTGTTCCTAACTTTTTCTGGCAGGGGTATGCTTGCTTCCACGAGGCCTTCATTTGGAATGCTTGGTTTTTTGTTTTGGTTTCTTTTTTTCCAGGAAAACCAAGAACTGACAGATATGTTGGTTTGTTTTGTTTTGTTTTTCTATGAGCTTTATACGATGAATTGCTTCTAGTACTGATTGTCATTAAACTTGCAAAAATTAATTTGTATGTGTTAAAATCCAAAGCTGAAAAACACCCATTCGGTTATTGCAAGAAATAAATGCACTGGATTCTACTGGATCACCTGCTGCAGCTGTTGATTGCGAGGCAGGGAGCGGTGCCGGGGTGGAGGGAAGGGCTGTGTCCCTGGCTCTGGGGCTGCGCAGGGAGCTCTGCCGGGCTGCTGCGGGGCTTTGCGGCTTCCCCCGGGGTGCGGGTGGCTGCGAGTTTGAGCTCCCTGGAATGAATCACAACCGTGGAATGCCCCGCGTTAAAGGGACCCACAGGGCCCGCTGAGTCCAGCTCCTTCCCCTGCACAGCGCTCCCACCGTGCCCCTTCCCGGGCAGCCCGGCCAGAGCCCGAGCCCCGCTGCCGGAGGCGCCCGCTCGGTGCCCGCTGTGTCCCTGCCGGGGCCGGGAGGAGCGGCAGGCGGGGCCCGCAGCGGCACCGAGCACCCCGGGCTGGGCTGGGCCGGGCCCTCCCGACCGCCGGGGGAGCTGCGGGGCCGGGCCGGCGCCTCCTCCGCCCGCCGGCGCTTCCCGTCCCTTCCCGTGCCCTCCCTTCCCGTCCCTCCCCGTCCCTCCCGCCGCCGCTCCGCGAGGGGCAGGGCCGGGCCCCCCTCGCTGTCCCCGGCCCGCGCGGCCCGGCCGGGCTGCCCCGGTGAGCAGCGGGTGAGGAGCGGGGGAGGCGGGGCCGGGCTGGGCTGTCCCCCGGGGCCGGGCTGGGCTCTCCCCCCGGGCCGGGCTCTCCCCCCGGGGCCGGGCTCTCCCCCCGGGGCCAGGCTGGGCTCTCCCCCCGGGCCGGGCTCTCCCTCCGGGCCGGGCTCTCACCCCGGGGCCGGGCTCTCCTCCCGGGGCCAGGCCGGGCTGTCCCCCCGGGGCCGGGCTGTCCCCCCGGGCCAGGCTCTCCCCCCGGGGTCGGGCTCTCCCCCCGGGTCGGGCTCTCCCCCGGGGCTGGGCTCTCCTCCCGGGGCCGGCCGGGGCGCAGCGGGGGCAGCGGCCGGAGCCGCCACAGCCGCGGGCAGCCGGGCCTGGAGCGCGGGGTCGGGCCCGCAGCTCGGTCCCTGCTCCTGCGGCTGGAAATGCGCCCCGAGCCCCGGGCGAGCCGTGGGGCACCGGAGGCGCTCTCAGCCGGGCCCGTGCTGACGCCGGTGCCGCTGTTTGTCCGCAGCAGCCCCAGGCCGGCGCAGCGCCGCGGTTCCCTCAGCAGCCGTGCCCGGAGGGACGAGAGGCTCCGGCCCTGGAGGGATGCGCAGGGAGCGGCTGCTCGGCTCGGCCTCCGCGCGGCTCTGACTCCGAAGGTAACTCGGCAAGTAAAGCCTCAAACTGGCTTTGTGTATGTAAAGACTCAAACTGGCTTTGTTTATGTAAAGACGCAAACTGGCTTTGTGTATGTAAAGACTCAAACTGGCTTTATTTCCCCAAATGTGGAGCTGAGATGCTCCACGAGTGCATCTACAAGATGCCTGTGCGGTATTTGAACCTTTTTCTGATATTTTTAGTCACAAATGGGACTGTTTCCCTGTTTGTGTTAGAGCACTGGGCAAGAGCTACTGTTACTAGTTCATTTCTCCTGTGTTTTTTGGGGGATCTGTTTTCTTCCAAGCATCAGTGAAATGGCCCTGTGTCACCTGTGCCATCTCCATCTTTCTTTATTTCCCCCCTTAAAGCTGTCTTTACCTAATAACACACAGTTTGCTTTCTGAGTTTTCAATATTCTGTTGGGGTTTTTTTTTTTTTTATTTTATAAAGCTACCAATACTTTTTTCAATCTGTAAAATACCTTAATTATATTTCACATTGGTTTGCACTGGTTACCTGGCTTTTTCTGAAGTTTACTATGCTATAAAATAGCTGCCTGCAATTGATAATTTGAATTGGATGCATTAACCTGGTTGATGTTGCAGAGTGGTGGCAACTCTACAGAAAAGTTAAATGTCTTCAGAGGACAAGGAGGCTCAGGAGGACGAGCTGCTGGCTCTGGCCAGCATCTACGACGAGGATGAGTTTAAGAGAGCAGAGTCTGCCCAAGGAGGAGAAACAAGAATTTGTCTGGAGTTGCCTCAAGACTTCAAAATTTTTGTGAGGGGTGAGTTGAGATGTTTTGTGTTATCCCAAGGGAGGCTTTACCAAGCTCAGGAGGTTGCTGAGGGAGCGGTGGCTGGACAAAGCTGTGGCTCACCCTCTGCTGTGCTTGTTGAGCATTGTGTTTGAGCAGTTTAATCCTCATCCACAGAATGTCCTCAGTAAACTCTAAAATCACAGATAGCACTTCTTCAGAATAATTAAGTTCATTTATTGGGTTTTTATTCCCCCAGGGATATGTCCCCAGGCTCCTGGTTTGTGCAGAGTCTGACATTTCACAGTGCTGCTCTTGAACTGCTTTAATCACAGACCTCCAACCCTGTGACATTTTACTGCACTGAGAGTTTTGTTATTTAGGGGGGAACAAATAGTTTTAACCCCAGAAATACATCAAATTAACAGACATTGGGTGCTGCCAGAAACAGCAACAGTTGGTTAGTTTTCATTTCTCTGTTATTTCTCCTCTGCCTGGGTGGCCCTGGCTCAGGCAGCTCCACAGAGAGCCTCCAGAGCAGTGGGTTTGAGTACTCCGTGTGCTTCCTGCCTCCCCTCGTGCTGAATTTCGAGCTCCCACCTGACTACCCATCGACCTCCCCGCCCGTGTTCACCCTCAGTGGGAAATGGCTCTCCCAGGCCCAGGTTTGCAGGGGATTTCTTACATTTTGACTGCTGAGTAAGTTAATAATTGCCAGTTAAGCAAAGTAAAAAACCAATGACGTTGCTCCTCAGTTGGCTCTTCTTTGTCTCTTGCTGGTTCTCATTTGATTGCTGTTCTTGCATCTGTGAGAACTATTTTATTCAGCATAAAAACTGCTGAGTCTGAAATCAAAGTTTGCACTGAGGACTGTGTGAGGGGAGGAGCGCAGTGAGGAGTCAGAAACTCCCTGAAATCAGGAATTCTTTGTTCTTTCCCAGCTCAGCGCTCTTTGCAAGCACTTGGACAACGTGTGGGAAGAGAACCGAGGCTGCGTGGTGCTCTTTGCCTGGATGCAGTTTCTGAAGGAGGAAACGCTGAATTACCTGAATATTTCATCGCCCTACGAGCTGAAAATGTGCCCTCAGGGGAAGGGGCAGGGCCGGACGCCAGCGGGGCCCCTCGAGGCTGGGAAGGACTGTGGGGGTGCCACAGGCTCTGCCACAGCTGAGGAGGAAATGGTGGATGCCAGGGCCGTGCAGGATGTGGAGTCCTTGTCCAGTCTGATCAGGGACATCTTGGACTTCGACCAGGCGCAGAGGAGGAAGTGCTTCAACAGCAAGATGTACTCGTGCAGCATCTGCTTCTGTGAGAAGCTGGGCAGTGAGTGCATGCACTTCACCGAGTGCAGCCACGTGTACTGCAAGGCCTGCCTGAAGGACTACTTTGAGATCCAGATCAGGGATGGACAGGTGCACTGCCTCAACTGCCCCGAGCCCAAGTGTTCTTCTGTCGCCACTCCAGGCCAGGTAACTCCTGTGCACAGGGGCTGGGAGCTCTGGAACCCAACCCGAGTTCAGGGCATGCTGGACATTGGCAGTCCCGGAGTCATTTGGGTCAGAAAAGACCTCCAAGGCCACCAAGTTCAGCCTTTGATCCAGTCCCACCATGCCACTAAACCGTGTCATGAAGTGCCACATCCTTGGGCACTTCCAGGGATGGGCACTCCAAACCTCCCTGGGCAGCCCCTGGCAAGGCCTGAGCCCCCTTTCCATGGGGAAATTCCTGCTGCTGTCCACCCTGAGCCTGCCCTGGCCCAGCCTGAGGCTGTTTCCTCTTGTCCTGTTCCTGTTCCCTGGGAGCAGATCCTTGGCCCCCTGTGACCTGTTGGAGAACCCAAAGTGGATTCATCCCAGCTCTTGGTACCTTGTCACTGACTTGCTGCTTGTTGCTGCAGCAGGGTCACAATGACAGATGCAAGGAATTGGGGAATCCCAGACTGGTTTGGGTTGGAAAGGACCTTAAAGCCCATCCAGTGCCATGGCAGGGACACTTCCCACTGACCCAGGCTGCTCCCAGCCCTGCCCAGCCTGGCCTTGGGCACTGCCAGGGATCCAGGGATGCAGGGGCAGCTCTGGGCACGCTGTGCCAGGGCCCGGGTGCGTGTGGGGGAAGGTTTGTGCCCACATGGCTGTGTTGGCAGGTGAAGGAGCTGGTTGGGGAGGAGCTGTTTGCCCGCTACGACCGCCTGCTGCTGCAGTCCAGCCTGGACCTGATGGCTGACGTGGTTTATTGCCCCCGGCCTGGCTGCCAGACCCCCGTGATGCAGGAGCCCGGCTGCACCATGGGCATCTGCTCCTGCTGCAACTACGCCTTCTGCACCCTCTGCAAGATGACTTACCACGGGGTGTCCCCCTGCAAGGTCACCGCAGGTCAGTCACCTCCCCTGGCTCCCCTGGCACTCCCACACACGGCTGAATCCTGGGTGAAGTCCAGAGCTGGGCAAGGCTCCTCACCCCGAGCTTTCTGGAAGGTGCATTCGTTTGGAGGAGGGATCTTGCTGGCAATGAAATATTCCTTTGGTGAGACTCCTCAGCTCAGGAGCTCCCTGAACTGCTGAGAGGCTGTAGCAGGGGAAGAATTCCTTCACATTCTCACTAGTTTGTATTGCCAGAGTTAATACTGGAATCAGCTGGAGGCTTCTCTCTCTGGCCTTAAAATCCTGTGACAGAATTTCATTGAACATATAGTCAGAAAAAAATATTTCCATTTTCAGTTTATTTTACACTGTTCTAATTCCATCAACAGATCTTTTTTATAATAAAACAGTGTCAAACTGCTGAATTTTGGGGCAGAGTGGTTTTAATATTGTCATCTTATGTATTTTAATAGTTTTCTTGCTTTTTAATTCATGACATTATTGTTCTTTAAGAATCTTTGTGCTGCAATTAGCTGGACTTCTAAATCTAATATCTTACAAAAGCTGCCTGGTTTGGTTTGATTTTGCCCACCAGAGAAACTAATGGATTTGAGGAATGAATATTTAGAAGCAGATGAGACAACTAAAAGATTTTTGGAACAACGCTATGGCAAGAGAGTGATTCAGAAAGCCCTGGAGGAGATGGAGAGTAAGGAATGGCTGGAGAAGAACTCCAAGTCTTGTCCTTGCTGTGGGACCCACATCGAGGTGAGTGAGGAGGGGAAGGCTGGGAACCATGGAACAGAAAATAACGCACAAGGAGGCAGTTCTGGTGTGTTGGAGCCTCTGGGGAGAGGAAGTCTCTAGGAAATACTGAGAGAACTTTCCATGTCTGTGTGGCGTGGAAAAGGAGGTGAGGTGATATTTGTGGATCCCAAGGACTGGTGGTCAGGCTCCCACTAAACAGACCCACGCCGACTCTGGACCTGAATGAATCCTTTTGTTTTCCTGGTGTTTCAGGCTACCTCTGCTTCCCACTAGAGCTGGAAATGAATCCAGCTTCAGAAGATAGTGATTTCAGTGTTGTGCATTACAGCCAGTTGGCAGTGCTGGGATCCCAGCTGCCATGGCAGTGTCGGTGTGGTGGGGCCAGGGGGGTGTGCTCACTGCCTGCTGTGCTCCTGGGGCTGCTGGCAGAGAGCCACCGAGCCCTGCCACAGCCTGCCACAGCGGGGCTCTGTTACCACCTTTCCTTGGTTTTTCCCCCAGAAACTGGACGGCTGTAACAAGATGACGTGCACGGGGTGCATGCAGTATTTCTGCTGGCTCTGCATGGGCTCCCTGTCCCGGGCCAACCCCTACCGGCACTTCAGCGACCCCTCCTCGCCCTGCTTCAACAGGTGGGTGCTTCAGGGACCCCTCCTCTGCTGCAACACCCACTTGCCACTCTTACACTCTCCCAGATTCTTTCCTGAAATGTGTAGCTACAGGTTAAGGCACACTTTCTCCTCTCACATATTGGCACTAACAGTAAAAATCAGGAGGGATTCAGTATGTGCTTTTGCTTGTTTGAGAACTTTGGTTTTAAAATTCTGGAGTCTTCTGAGCCTGTTCCTGATTTTTTTGGTCAGGTCATGACCTCACCCCTTTGGTGCTGAGTTTTCCTGAGTGTTTCCCTGGCAATGCTCAGGAGCAGCTCGAGGATTTGGGGAAGAGCTGCTTTAAGGAGCTGCAGACTTGCCTGACATTCCCCTGGGGAAGAGCCAAGGGACACAGGTGCTGCTGTGGGACAGGTGACAGGCAGGCCACAGCAGGGGGACAATGGCAGCCTCTCTTGTCCCTTCCATGGGGCACAGATGGTGATACTGAAGAAACCAAGGGAGCTTGCTGTACTGTTGTTGCATTTAGGGTGATCCTTTTTTAACATATTTGACTTTTTTTATGGTATCACTGATTCTCTGTCTTGCAGATTGTTTCAAGCCATGCACATCGATGATGGGGAGTTCTGGGAAGTGGAAGGTGATGATCAGTAGTTTCCTCCAGCACCACAAGGTGAACAAACCAGGGACAGATGCTTTTTGTGTGTCCTTTGTTTGCTTTTCACTTCCGTTGTGTGACAGAAGAGTGGTAACTGCACTGCAGGACACACACACCTCAGAGCCTGTTGCCAAAACCAAAGGAGACCTTTTCCCCATCCTGGGATCAGGATCATCATGGAATGCCCAAACATGTCCATTATTAAAGTCAGAAATTGGAAAACCACTGGAAAAAACATATACCAAGAAGTGCCCCTTTTTTAAAAGCCAACAGACAAAATGGAAGCCTCAAATGCTGGAAGTATTTTGGGGGTTTCCTTTAGGGAGACTGACCCTTGGATCAGACCCCTGAATACTGTGGGGTTTGGGGTGGCTGGTGGAGCTCTAGTGCTCTCTCTGGGGCTGCTTGGACTGGGGGTTTTCTGATACAATACAGAAAGTTTCTTCTGTATTCAGCAACAAAGTTTGTTGCTTTTACAAATGTCCTGATGTGCTTCTCTGAAAAGCAGCTCCTGGCTCTGTCACTGGTACTTCCTAATGACATTAAAGCTGATTCTCCCCAGCCCTTCTCGTTGGCTGCTGTGCCTGAGCCTTTGCATCCCCGAGAGCTTGGGCAGAAAATGACCAACAGCCATTCCCAGGGGTTTCTGAGAGGCTGCTGCCTCCCTGTGCTGCTGTTGGATGCCCTCACGTTGCCTGTCCTTGTTTTGGCAGGGATGAGGGCCAAGGCAGTGAGCTGAGGATGTGACCAGTGAGAGGGTGAAAAGTATCAGGAAGAGATGAACTTGAATTCTTCAAGATACTGGCAATTACCTTGTGTTCTCAGTTGATGAAGTAATTTATTTTTTATTAACTCTTCATATGAGAAATTTGGTGGTTGGTACTTTTGCTTCTGGACTAGATCCTTTATTTCCACTGGTTTTGCACTTCAAATTATTTCAGAACCAAATTGTTTCCCCTAAAATCTCAGCAAGTGGTTTTGCCAGTATAAAGGTGATTACTGGAGGCAAACACTGATTTTTTACAAGTTTTTTCCACTTGCAGAACAGTCTAAAAGATGATTTGGAAACAAAAGCTGCATGTGCTGTGTTCAAGAGCAGCAGGGCCTGGATGGAAAGCTCTGGAGCTGAGGCTCCTCAGGAACTGTGTGTGATCACAGCTCACTCACTTCTGACCAAGTTAATAAATTTATCCTGGGATGTGGGGCTAAATGAGTGGTGCTGCAGCTCCCTGTGCAGAGGAGGAGTCTGCATTGTGGAGCTGGCACAGAGATTAAAGAGATGGAAGGAGGAGCAAATCTCACCTCAGCTGAATCTCTAGGTCAGCGTGTAGGAAAAGCGTACGTTGCGTATGGTTCGAGTGGTTTTTCCTGCACCTTTCACACGCACTAAATTCACTTTAAGATGGTAAACACAGTCTCCCTGCTTGTCTTCCTTCTGGCATGGATTTGGCAGCACAGGTGTGCCCAGGTGCTCCTGGGATGGGGCAGCCCAGAGCCCCCAGCTGGAGCTGGCAGGGATGTGTTCTGCTGGTGGGATTTAGTGCATCAGAGCGCCCTCCCACCCCAGGGCCCTGCTTTTCCCTCGGAGGAAAACCTGCCAGCAAACCCCGGGCAAGGAAGGGGGAGCAGCAGGAGCTCTTCCCACCACACTGCCTCCAGGACAGCTTTGCTACCGTGAGCACACTGAGACCGAGCACCAGATACGCTCAAATGTCACCGTTTTAAAAATTAAAGACATTTAGTGAAGAAAGTCACATTACGGATCAACAACTTACAAAACTTCTGTATAAAGAAAATAAATGTTGCCCAGTTTTCTTGCCCCTCGTGTGAGAGCGCTGGACAGAAATCCCAGAGTCACATTTCAGAATTGCTGGGGTCTTGGCTGTTGGCCACCTGTGTGGGGTGTCTGTAACTAAACAGAGGCTGAAGCCAGTGGGGACAGAGTGTTTCCTTTGGGGCTGGTCTGGCTTTTCCTCAGAGAAATGGAAATTCCTGGAGAAGAGAGAGCACCAGGCATAGCAAATCATAGCTGACAGCAGTGACATCCTCAGGTGCCCTGGACCCCGAGGGGGGGATGCTGCTGGTGCCTCTTCTGCTGAGGGGTCTCAAGTCCAAAAGCAGGGCTCAAGCAGGGCTTTATCCAGTCAGGTCTTGGCAGCCTCCTAAGGAGAGAGCCATGGGGATCCTGTCCCACTGCTCGGCTGTTCCCACAGTGGGGTTTTATCCTCTCCAGCGTGAGCATCGTGTCTCCACTCCCACCCCACTGTCCCTTCTCCTCTTCCCCCTGGCTCCGTCTCGTGGCCGTGGGTGCTGCTGAGCTTTCCCTTCTCCAGCTGGACAATCCTCTTTTCCAGGATTCTAATGTAAGAGTGTTTCATGGAGGAGGAAGGAATAACAGAGATACACCCCAAAGTTATCACCCACTTGTTTCTGAAACATTGTACTCTCATTTATCCTCACACTTCAGTTCTGCAGCCTCAGTCTGTGATTACAGCCAGTTCACAGATCAAACAATTCATTCTTCATTTCCTTCAGAGAATGAGTTGGTGGCAGAAGTTTGTGGAACACAACACTGGATCCCATCCTCCTTTGGTTAATTAAGGCAGGCGTTTGGCATCTGTCTCTTTAATGGAGAAAAGGAACCGTACGATCATTCTGCTAATTTAAGAACAAATATAAGATCAGTTTCTGCAGCAATTCCCTTTTCTCCCAGCTGTTTTCAGCAGCTGCTTCAGCACTGCCCCAGCACATTAATCACTGTACGGCTTCTTGGACTGGCTCCTCTCTGCTCCCATCTCCTTCATGCTGTACAGGGGCTCCACGAGCTTGTTGTGAACCAGCATTAAACCTGGAGAGAGTCAAACGGCAATTTAAGAAGCATAAGGAAAGTTCTCCTTCACTGGATGCTCATGGAATCAGACATTACTGTTGTCCTTGTGCCCTTGCTCCCACACCCAGCATTAACCATTTACCTTCACACACACTACTGTGTAGTATATTTAAAGAATTTACTCCTTTGGGAGTTACTCATACAGCAACACCTCTGCAAAGCGTGGCTCGTGGCTCCTGAAGATGTAACCGAGCAGCTGCCTGGCCTGGTCAAACACTCACCTTTGAAGTATTTCACTGTTTTGACTTTGAGCTCCAGCGTGGCGTCCTCGTCGCACACGAACACGGTGTTGGGGTGCTGCTGGAAGGCCGACACCGTCCACATGTGGTTGACACCATCCTCGATGGCCTTGTACAGGGCAAAGGCTTTGTGGGCTCCTGTGATCAGGATCATCACCTGCACCCCCAGACACAGAGAGGGGCAGTGAGGGAGAGCCCAACCACACCCTGCCAAGCTGAGAATGGGGACACCCCTGTCACCCTCCCCACAGCCACTTCTCTGTGCTGCTGCTGCTCTGGCTGCCTCAGCTCCCAGCGAAATCACAGCCCGGTGGCTCACTGCAATGATCCTTTGGGCACCTGTACACTGAGATTTGACAAGTGTAGATCAAGAACAGGCTCCAGTAAAAGCGGGCCCACACAGTTTTCATGACCTGCTGGTGTGACATCAAGTCTCCGGTTACTCTCCAGGTGAGACTCCTAACCAAAGACACCCTCCCAGACCTTCCTGGCTCCCTGAGGGGAACAGCTGCTGCAGGGTTACACAAGCACAAGTGCCAGCAGAGATGGAGCAAGAGCCTCTCCATGGTGTTGCAGGAGCCAGAGGACAGGAGGGTCAGGCATTCTGTGGCAGGCATGTCCTACACCAGAGGACACGGGGCTGCTCCATAACAGGACAATCTTTGGCTGCTCCAGAGGCACTGCAGGAAGCCACTTCTTATTTCCTCACCTCTCTGGCATCCATGACAGTGCCTACTCCAACCGTCAAAGCCATGGTGGGCACTTTGGAGAGGTCACCATCAAAGAACCTGGCATTGGCCAGGATGGTGTCCATGGCCAAGGTCTTCACTCGTGTCCTGGACACCAAACTGGATCCCGGCTCGTTGAAGGCGATGTGACCGTCAGGGCCGATACCTGGACAGGGACAGTGCCAGCACGGGGTCAGCTGTGGCAGCAGAGCCAGCAGCTCTCCCAGGAGGAGCACAGGCAGTGCTCAGGAGAACACAGAGCTGAGAAAAACCCCTGCAGTTCCTCTGCTCCAGCTCAGATTTGTGTCCGCTAGGAACAACAGCAAGAGCCCCCTCAGGAGCCACCAGGCAACGCCCTGACTGCCCTGGGACAAGGACAAAGCAAAGGAGGTGGCAGAACCTTATGGCAAACGGATGGGAAGAGATTGTGTGGGAAAAGCTACTCCCAGCAGTTTCCTGTTGCCACTGACAATTGATAAATGCCTCACATTTGCACAGTTCTAGCCCTTCCCATTTCTTCTGCTAACACTTCCTGAACAGTTCACTGGCTGCACTGAGAGGCCGAAAGCTGGGAGTGGCGGGTGGGGAGACAAGGCTGCCAGGACACTGCAGTGCCCAGGGCCGTGGACTGTGGGGTGGATCTCACTGCAAATGCACTGAAAATTAACAATCCTGGCAATAAATGAGAGGGGAGGACAGGGGAGGACAGGCACAGCTTTGGGATGGGGTTTAGAGGCTGCTGCTCTCGGGTTCTCACCTCCAACAAAGAGCTCGATGCCTCCAGCTGCTTTGATTTTCTCCTCAAATGCATCACACTCTGCCTGGAGATCAGGGGCATTTCCATCCAAGATGTGGACGTTTTCTGGTGAGATGTCAATGTGCTTGAAGAAGTTATTCCACATGAAGGAATGGTAACTTTCTGGGTGATCCCTCGGGAGGCCTGGTAACAGAACACATGGGACTGAGGCCAACTGGACCAGTACCACCCATAACAAAGCACTTCCACAGCCCTGCAGTGGCTTTGGTGACAGAATACGGCTCTCTCTGTCCTCTGTCACACCCTCAGCTTTCAGAGTTGTTTCTATTTCCCTAAATACCAGAATTAAAATCAGCTCCTGTAAGACACATATTAATATATTAATATTAATATATATATAATATACAACACATGTTCAAAAAGCAGGTGCATCCTGTGCCTCATCTGTGCCTCACCTTTTCAGCCCTCTTCCCATTTCATATTAGTAAGAATTATTAAAAAACTGTGCAGAAGCCTGGGAAATAATAATTATTGTATAATTATTGCATATTTACCTCCCTTGAATGCTGTAAACCCACACTGTACTGCTTATTCCCTAATGCTGCTTGATTGGGATTGTTCACAGGAAAAAAACCCCTCCTGACCAGGATAAAATTAGCATTAGCAAATATTTAGCTTGTATGTTTTTCACCTTTGGATCTATTTCTTCTGAGGAGACTGTTTCACCATGACTTCATCACTGGCAGTCCTTTGCTATCTCAGCAGGAGATACCTGAGGGCACTCAGGGGACACACTGCTCTTTGTAAGGGGCCTTTATAACCCCAGAGCAAAGGTGGAAGGTAATGCTGCACGCTGAGCCTGCAGTGATAAGCTGTTCTTGCCTGGTCAGTGCCTGAGTGCAGCTAACACACAGCAGTGTCTGTAACAGTGTGTGCAGTACTGGGCAACACCCAGCGTCCAGTTTTGTCCAAACGTTCTCAAACCTATGGAAAAATTTCACATTTCTTCCAGAGGTTTTCAAATTGTCCCCGTTTGCTAATTCCCCGGAGGTGTTTAAGGAAAGTCTGGACATGGCACTCAGCGCCGTGGTTCAGCTGACACTGAGGTGTGGGGTCACAGGCTGGACCCGATGGTCTCAGAGGTTTTTTCCATCCTAACTGATGCTGTAGCTCTGTGAATGTTGTCTCTCTTACCTGCACAGGTGGATTTCGGGCACCGCCAGGCTCTGCCGGGGTAAGGGCCCAGCAGCTCCCGGGCAGGGACAAAGGCGACAGGACAGGTGGCTGCAGCACTCACCCACATACTCGTCCATGTTGAAGGTCTTCACGTACTTGAAGGAGAGGTCCCCGTTGCGGTAATACTCCACCAGCTTGCTGTAGCAGCCCAGGGGGGTGCTGCCTGCGGGGAGCGGCCGCCTCAGCCGGGGCAGGGCCCGCGCTCGGCCCCGGCCCGGCCGCCCCCCGGCACCCACCTGTGGGCAGCCCCAGCGTGAAGAAGCGCCCGGGGCCGGGCCCGAACTGCACGATGCGGTTGCGGATGTACTTGGCCGCCCACTCGCTGGCCTGCGAGTAATTCTCCAGGATGATGAGCTTCATGCTGGGGCCGCCCGGCACCGCCGCTGCCTTCGCCGGGGATCGCCGCCGCCTCCCGGATCGCCTGTGCCCGCGATCGCCGCCGCTGCGGATCACCCCTGCCCGGAACCTCCGCTTGCTCCCGCCTCGCCCTGCCCGGGATTACTTCCGCGGGTGGGCGGGCAGCGCCGGGCCCGGCCCCGTGGGAGGGCGCCGGGCAGGGCCGGAGCGGAGCGGAGGGGCTGAGGGCACCGGGAGAGGGACTCGGCTGAGGGCACCGGGAGAGGGACTCGGCTGAGGGCACCGGGATAGGGACACGGCTGAGGGCAACGGGAGAGGGACGCTGCGGCTGAGGGCAACGGGAGAGGGACGCGGCTGAGGGCACCGGGATAGGGACACGGCTGAGGGCAACGGGAGAGGGACGCTGCGGCTGCCGAGGGGCTGCTCGGTGATTTATTAAAAAAACGTGGCTATTGATCTATTACCGATATCCAACTGTGACGGACAAAAACTCTCTAACAGTTTAAAGTTAGAAAGTGTGTGCTTGTTGCGACGCCGGGCAGCGTGCGGGATAGCTCCCAAATACACACCGCGATTTATAGGTGATTACAGAGTCCTTTTATCTATACAAGTATTGAATACCCAAAATACAAATGCCCAAAATACAAATACATTCATAGCTTTGGTACATCCCATTCCCCGCTTCGTGTGGTAATTAGTTCAAAAGCTATTAAGCATGCGTAGTGTGTTCCTTGAAATGGGTCGGTGGTCCCTTTCATGGGGAGGGGTCCCAAAATGAGGAAGTAAATGAAGTCTTCCTTGTTCTGACCCTTCTACCTTTTTGATGCAAATATGATAAATGAACCCTTGGTAGAACTCCCATTCCGTGTCTTAATTGGTTTCGGAACAGAGGAGGCCCACAATTGTCTTATGTTCCTAGAAGCTATTTGTCAGTTTCGATATTCTTCATTATAAACCCAGCAAACCAAACATTGTGTTGACAAGCAATCAATTATTAGTTAACTACTAACTCTTAACTGCATCAAGGCCTACCTATCTATTTTCATTAACTCCAATAAAGCCTATCTCTAACTAAAATCTTAGCTCCTCTAAAATCTCGAAATTCCCTAAAGTTTATGTCTCAAATGTCACCGCACTGCCAGCCCGCCTGTCGTCCAGACAAAGTTCCGGGAAGCAATGCTTCCTCCAGATACATGAAAACAGCCCTAAATATCTCGGTGTGGTTCTGCTGGAGTGTCACCATCACAGCAGGGATCCACCCGACTCTGTCCTGCAGCTTTTCAGCCCTGAAGCGAAGCTCCCAGCCTTGTCCCACCGAAACGAGCTGCTCTCACGCTTGAACTGTGCTGCAGGCACTCACTTTGGGGCAGGTTGGGGTTGTTCTGGGGGATGCAGAGACCATGATCTGTCTGTCCTTGCCCCTGGCACAGAGGTGTCCCCAAAACACCTTCCTGCTGTTGCTGCAGAGGTCAAGCTCTCATGAAAATGTGCCCGACCTCTCCTTGCACAGGCTTGGTTCATTGTTGGGATACAAAGCTCTTACTTCAAAGGTAGACCGACACTCAATTTCATCAGAAGGAAGAATGAGCTACAAATTGCTTTGCTGGGATCCAGCCCGTGCAGTTACTTTTCATTTTAATAATTTAAATGACCTGGCTAGAACCAGTGCTCCCGGTATTGTCTCATCCAGGAGAGCCCTTGGGTTGCCCGTGGGAGTGATGGGTGTGGCGGGCTGTGGGCACACACGGGAAGGGTTTTGGGCCACAGAGACTGAATAAATTCCATGGCCGTGTGTTCCAGAGCAGTGTCAGCCCGCGGGCAGGTCTCTCGGTGGCCGGGGTTGGGTGAGAGCTGGCAGCAGCGGCATTCCCGGCTCTCCCGCAGGCAGGGCAGCCTGGGCTCTGGCTCTGTGTGACTCAGCTCTTCGCCTGTGCCATCGGGGCCATTTCGGTGCGACAGACCCACGGCTTCCCCGGCCACTGGCAGGAATCACGGAGGGTTCAGGGGCACAGGGCCGAGCTGCCGGGCTAACCGGGGGCTGAGCCCCGCTGGGAAAGAGGGGACGGGGACCTGGCTGAGGTCTGGACCCTTCCCATCCTGGAGCTGCTTCAGTCCTTTCTCCAGGATGCTGCCGGCACCGAGGACACCTGGTGAGCGCACACCTGCCCCGCACACACACCTGGCAGCTCCCGCATCACCCCTGCTGCGGCACAACTGCGGCTTCTGCTGTGCGAAGCCAAAACTGCTGCGGGGCTCGGCCGGGAGGGAGCACCGGCACCGCCGCTCCCCACAGAGCCTCCGCGGCTCGCTCGGCGTTACCGTGGAAACTCGGGAACAGCAAACAGCGGAGGCACAGCCCGCATCGGAATCGACGGCAGGGACACCACGGACTCCCCTCGCCGCTGAGCTCTAGGGCAAAGCCGGGGTGACTTGCGGCTTGTGGGCTTTGCCTGCCCTCAGAGCGGCCCGGGACAGCGTCACCTCATCCCTGCCTCCACCTCACCTGCCCCGGGAGCAGTGGAGAGCTGCTGCCTTTGGCGCCGGCCCCGCAGCCCCCAGCTGCTCACACAGCGCCGTTGTGGGGATGGGGTGGGTGAAATCCGAGTGTTGAGGGCTCTGACTGCACAGGTGCGGCTTGGGCAGCTGCAGTGCACAAAGATGCAGGAGGAGCCGACGGGCTCCCCGTAAAAGCAAACCATGTTTTGGTGAAAGCAGAAACCGCAGCGGAGCCAAGCAGGTGCCCCCGCGCTGCCCTCACCCAGCGCATCCTGCGGATCCACACGCTCCATCCACCCCGAGCTGCTCCGGGGCTGGGCTGTGCGTGTGACTCGCATGCCGGGTATTTTTAGGTATGATAATTTCTGCCCGTTATTGTTCCTGCATTTACAGCGAGCTGTTCCCATGCTGAAGAACTTCCTGGTGTCTGAACAGGCTGATTTTCCTTCCTTGCAAAAGCAGCAGATGGAAGGAAACAAACACTTCTCTTCAGGAGAAGTTGATGTTTAATGGAGGAGCTCTAACAAATACAGCACTTTCTTTTGCCCCATCTTGAAGGGATCAGAGTCAGCAGCGCTCAGAGACCAGGGCTTTTGCTATTGGGAACTGCTTGGGAGCACTGGGATTCTTTTCCTGAAACAGCAACAATTAAAAAATTATCTCCATGAAGAATCCTCTTTCCAAATCCTGTAATTAAAGAATCTTTTTAATATCCACCATCAGTCACCTCTTCCTGCTCCAGCATGTTCCATTTACCTTCTGACCCCAATTTATAAGAAAAGGAGAAATAATAGATCTGGAGGGGAGCTGCTATTTCCTGCAGGCCCCACTCACAGCTCTCCCAACAGCACCCAAATCCTAATTAGGATTTTTTTGGGGTCACAACAAGCCTATGAGTAGGGCAATGCATGAACAGGCAGCTCTGGAGAGCGCCCATGCCAGTCCCTTCCCATTCTGCAGGTGACGTTGCCATGACAAAGCTGTCAGGACCTCACTCCTCACCAGGTTCAAAACTGCCAGCCTAAGCAGTAAGGGATTTAATCTGGATAGCAAGGTTAAATTAACCGTTGGTTAACTGTGATTTCTCCAGTAGGATGAAGAAATAACAGAGCAACAAAGTGCATTGGTGAAATCAGTGAGCTGGGGCCTCTGAAGTCAGGCTGGACTGAGCTGGCTGTGCTATGTGGAGGCAATTTGGAGCTCAGCTCTGCTTGCCCCGTGCACCATCCAGCACAACTCATTGCATCCTCCATATCTGCCCCTCGGTTCTGCTGCTGGGTTTCAGAGGAAGAGAACTCCCCTTGGGAAATTCTTCCAATTCAATGCCACTGTTGTTTTCATTCCTCCTCCTCACAATACTCGTGGCTTATTGGGCCATAATTTTCCACCCCAGTGAACAAGGCACTGCTTCCACCCGGCTGCGGGACGTGTGGCTGTGCTCGCTGGGGCTCTCCTCGTTCCAGCAGACCCCGTGTGACCCGGTGGCTTTTGTTGTTGTAACAAACACCGAAATTGCAGCTGCCTGTGTGTCCAGAACCCCGCAGGGAGCCCGCACCTGCAGAACCTGCTGCTTCCGAGGCAGGGGGGCAGCTGCCCTGGGCAGGGACTGCCGCAGAGCCACAGAATGGTTTGGGTGGGAAGGGACCTTAAGATTGTCCAGTTCAACCCCTGCCATGAGCATTCCACCATCCCAGGTGGCTCCAAGCCCGATCCAACCCGGCCTTAGACACTTCCAGGGATGGGCCAGCCACAGTTTGGCTTTTTTTGGGCAAAAAGATCAAAGATGATTCAAATGCAAGGTGATCCCAAGCACAAAAAGTCTTTGTGGCCAAGTGATGTTTTTGGGAGGAGCATCTGTTAGACAGTATTTATTAATCCTTAACAAATCTCTCCAGATTAATTCTAGGACTCTAATTCAGGATGTTATTCCACAGCGGGGAATGACATCTATGGATATTCAAACCCTGTGAATCCAATTCTTGCACAGGGACTGTCTCTGCCTCCAGGGACACAGGAGTACTTTTGAATTGATGACAAAATGTTTCTGTCATGTGAACATTTTGATTTTTTTTAATTGGGTAATTTAGCACTAAAAGGCTAGAAGAAAAATCTAGCTTTAATGTCCTGCTCAGTTCTTACTAGTTTAGCTTACACACCCTGCTTTTGAGGTTTATTATTTAGCTTTTAGTGTTCAATATTTATTACAAAGTGCAGATTAAAAGTGTTCCCTTTACTGCTCAGTTGTACACAATAATTAAAGGAACACATGTACAGCTCCAAGATTTCAGAGGACTCACTCCTCTACTTGTCATACTTTCAATTGCTTTCAAATACTTTCACAGCACATCCCGTACGGAAGTCACTAAAATCAATGACTTCAAGCTTCAAGTGTCTCTTGGGAGAAAAGACATTTTGTACTGGAGAAAAAGACAAAAAACACAGAGCATGAAGTGATTTGCCTCAAACCACTTGGGAAATGAAAGCAGAACCAGTCATGTGCTGTAACCACAGCATCATCTTTCTACTGAGTTTCCCCACCTCAGAAAACAAAAATAAATACAGGGAGAGAAGCTGGAAGAAATTGCCCTTACCCCTCTGGAGTCAGTCATGCTCAGACTAGATGGACTAATTAGCCTGTGATTTGCCTCCACTGGCCCCAAAATGGCTTTGACACAAATGGTTTCACCATTTCTCCAGGATACGTTCCAGCATCTTCTCCAAGGACATGCACAGGTTGCGTCTTATTTTAATCTCTGTGTTGTCCAAGTCAATCACTGTGCAGCTAATTACCACTGCTGCTACAGCCTTACTTAGGGGTGTAATCCCACCTCAGCAGCCAGGAAATCCGTGCATGTCATCAGGACAGCTCCTCACTGCAGGGAGCTTCTCAGTGCAAATCGAGAGTCTTGTGGAAAGGTGAAACCAGGGTCTGTCAGTGCCTGCAGCTCTTGTTCCAGCTCCTTCAAAGGCATCTGTGTTGCAAGAGCCCTGCCTCGTCCTTATGTCTCCAGCATTTCTCAGGAGTCACTCTTGGAGGTTATTCATCGCTGAAATCCTTCACGGTTCCTGCCTCTCCTTCAGCATGAGAACTGGGATGTTCATTCATCTCACTAAGACATCGATGAACTCCCTACCCCTCAAAGGCAAAATACAGGGAGAAAAGAATCCAGGCTGATTATGGCAGGGAATAATGAGCTCTGAGGCCTGTATTTATGACTGAGTGTGCAGTTCAAAACCATGTCCTCGGGCTTCAATGCTTGCAACTCTCTGAATTTGCAGTTTGGAATCCCAGCGGGGCTGATTCAGCCTTCCTCATCCTAAAGCTGATATATTTAAATCTCATCCACCTTAGGGATTGATGTGGGTAATTTTGTGCAAGCCTGACTAGAGCTGAACCGCGCATGTAGAAAACAAACGTTACACAAGCTGAGAGGTGTTTTGGCCAATGTAACACTGAAGAACTCAGAATAAACCAACTTCTCTCACTGCGTGGTTTCCTACACGTGCTCCTTTTGGAAGGAAGGAGCTCAACACCATCTGCTCCCTGTGGATATGGAAGAGCTGACGGCCAACACCTCGTGTTTGGTGCAGCTGCCCTGTTCCCTGCCTGCGTGGTGGGACAGGGATGGCTGGGCTCATGTGTGACCCAGGCTTGGTCAGTGTGGCTCACCCAGGGCTGGTTCCTCAATGCTGGCTCTGCTGTGTCCCCACTGAGGCAGCATGGCTTTACATCAATTTCCTGACTCCCTAGGTTTCACTATCACATCCCATGGCAGCTTCCACTCTGAAAATTATACTTGAGTTCCACAATGAACATTGTATGTAGTGCACGGAGTTTGTGGGGTCACTCCTGCAGCTGCAGTGCTGGGGACATGCTGCTAGTGGCACACCGGGTCCCCACGCACAGCTGGGCTGGCTCTGGGCTGGCTCGGGTCACCCTCCAGCCCCAGTGGAGCTGTCCTGGTTGGGAACCAGCCCGGCAGAGAAGGACCTGGGGGTGCTGCTTGACAGCAGCTGAACATGAGCCCAGGTGTGCCCAGGAGGGCGAGAGGCCAATGGCACCTGGGCTGTCTCAGCAGTACCGTGGCAGCAGGAGCAGGGCAGGGACTGTGCCCTGTGCTGGCACTGCTGAGGTGACAGCGTGAGTGCTGTGTCCAGTTCTGGGCCCTCATGGTGAGAGAGACATTGAGGGGCTGGAGCGTGCCCAGGGAAGGGAATGGAGCTGAGGAAGGGTCTGGAGAATCCCTGAGGGAGCTGGGAAGGGGCTCAGCCTGGAGAAAAGGAGGCTCAGGGAGGCCCTTCTGGCTCTGCACAGCTCCTGCCAGGAGGGGACAGCTGGGGGGTCGGGCTCTGCTCCCAGGAACAGGGACAGGAGGAGAGGGAGCGGCCTCAGGCTGGGCCAGGGCAGGCTCAGGGTGGGCACAGCAGGAATTTCCCCATGGAAAGGGGGCTCAGGCCCTGGAACTGCCCAGGGAGGTTTGGATCCCCATCCCTGGAGGGTCCAAGGAAGGGCTGGAGGTGGCACTCGGGGCTCTGGGCTGGGGACAGGGTGGGGATGGGGCACAGCCCGGACTCGCGGTGCTGCAGCTCTCTCGCAGCCTCGGCGGTTCGGCGATTCCGCGGCGCCTCCAGCAGCGCTGCTCGCGGCCCGGGGCGGCTCCGGCGGCGGGCGGGGCGGGAGGCGGCGCGGCCGAGCGTGACGGGGAGGGCGGGAGCGAGCGGAGCCCGCAGCGAGCAGCGCCCGGGCCGCCGCCGCCTCCGCCTGCGCAGCGCCCGCACCGACCCCG
The DNA here is from genome assembly GCF_015832195.1 of Motacilla alba alba. Taxonomy (NCBI): domain Eukaryota; kingdom Metazoa; phylum Chordata; class Aves; order Passeriformes; family Motacillidae; genus Motacilla; species Motacilla alba. The sequence continues at coordinate 17,319,419 of NC_052028.1, forward strand.
CAGCGCCATGGCGGCCGCGGCCGCCGAGCCCAGCACCGGCCGCTACCAGCAGGTGAGGGGCGGCGGGGCCGGGGCCGGGCGGCTCCCGGGGCGTCGGGGCCGGGAGCGGGGCCTGTGCTGGCGGCAGCGCCCGAGGCGGAGGCCGCTGGTCCCCGCGGGGTCAGGCCGGGCTCGGCCGCGGAGCCGCTCCCCGCCGGCTGCGGGCTGGGCGTGCCCGCGGCCGGTGTTTGCCCAGTCCCGGGGCCGGTGTTTGCTCTGTCCTGGGGCCGGTGTTTGCCCAGTCCCGGGGCCGGGTGTGTCCGGGGCCGGTGTTTGCCCGGTCCCGGGGCGACCTTGGCGCGGGGCGCTGACCCCGCCGCTCATCTCCCCCCGCGGCCAGCGACCCCCTCCGCCAGGGAACGGTCTCGTTCCGCATCGTCCCGAGGTCACCGTTAGTTTTCTTCCATCTTTTACGTGTGGGCTCCCTCTAGGCCGGGGGCTGGCCTTAAAGAGCTCCCTGGGGAATTCGGGTCGTTCTTCTCGTCCTGCCTGCCGTTTGTCGGCAGTACCGGCCCCGCGGAAAGGGCCGGGTGTCGGCCGGGCCCCCCGGTGTGACCCAGTTCTGGCAGGCGCCTCTCTGACATCAGACATGGAGAATTCTTTACTTAGGGAATGGAGAGATACCTCAGAACGGCAGACAGCTCGCTCCCGCTGAACCGAGGCCCTCGCAAGGAATCGCTGTGTTGTGACTTTTCCCGGGTAGCATTCCCAGCGTGGGTAGGCTCCTGCTCGGCAGAGTTCGAGATGCACCCTCCCATGGGATGGAGTACTTGTCTCGTCTGACAGCTGCAGGTCTCCGTGTTTTTACATACTGGAAATGTAGAAGTTAAGCAAAACTTAGGCTTTTTTTTTTTTTTTTTTTTTTTTTTTTTTTTTTTTTTTGTTCAGTGCTAAACAGATGTGCTCAGTTACAATGGCAAATCTCTTTGTGTTGTTTTGAGACCTGCTAGGGACATAACCAGGTCTCTGCACTAATTGCCTTTCCTGGTTTCCTGGCAGAGTCCTGCTGGTGGTATCGACCCCAACAAGTGTCTTCACAAATGCCTTTTCCCTTTTCCCAAGGGATGTGCAGCGTGTGCCATCACCCAGAGCAGTGGGGATGGGTGCCAGAATCGCTGCCACTGCCCGCTGTGGTGTTACCTGGCTGCTGCACACACTCCTGGTCTCCCCCGAGAGGGGTGTGTAAAGCTGTTGTTGCCTGCTCGGAGCTGTGTCTGCTCACACCTCGGGCAGAGCCGGGGCAGAGCCATCTGCGGAGCCCTGCGGAGATTAGGGAGCCAGCCTGTGCCAGAGGATTTGCACTGCTAAAGACAAGCACATCATGGAGGCCTGTGGAGCCACTGGTTGCACTGGAGTGAGAGGCAGATTCTCACATGTAAATGTATTTACTTTTGTGCAGCTGTTTAGAAATTGCTTCTCTTTCCTTGCCCTCTGCCAGAAGCCAGTGTTCCCGTTGGGAAGTGTGTTATAGCTGAACTGGCTCCTCATGCTTGTGTTGTTTCAAACCCTGCAAGCTGTGGGGATGCAGTTGGGATTTAGATAGAGAGAGGATGAGAGAGTGGGAGAGTCTCTGTAGCATTGAATGTGTCAATTTTCCCCCCATATTTTGAAACTTATTGTGTGTGGGAATGTACAATAATGAATGCACCATGTGCCAAGGAAGAGAGAGTGATAGTGAAGAGATAACTGCAAGGGCTAGAGTGAACACAGGACCCAGTCAGTGAAGGTAGCCTGGAGAAATTCACAACAAGCTCATTTAATCCTTTAAGTTATTGGATTATGAGTCAGTGGAGGAATTTTTAAGGCTTGATCTTTTTGGGTGATGGGGTAATGCATTAATGGAGTTGGTTATGCAGGTAGGTGGTTCCTGTACTGGTAAAAGTGATTGACTGTCCAAGCATGCCAGGGATGTGTAACCCTCACTCTGGGATGGGTTCCTGATGTGTCCATGTCTGTGTGGGAGCAGCACTGAGGGGTGGGCACTGTGGAACCTGTGCAATATTTGTAGGATTCCTGTGGAACCTGTACAATATTTGTAGGATTCCTCAAGTGCCTGTATTTTCAGGAAGAAAAGGAGAGAGTTAGTGACCATGATCTGAGCACAGCAGAACCCAGTTTGAGACCTGTGTGTTTCCTCTCCCAGCCCCTCCTCAGCCTTGCAGGTGGGATGTGGGAAGGTGGGAATGCTGTGCTCCATCAGCAGCCTCTTTCTTCCCTGCAGGCTCCCGGCCCGTGTCTGTTCACTGTCGTGGGCAGTGTGCAAGGGGCGTGCACTGATTTATTTTCCAAAGCCAACTTCCTAACCCGTGGCTTTGATCAGGCAGGAGATGATCTGATAAAATGTAGTCTGCAGTGGTGCCTTTGGGCGACGCGAGTCTGAGCTCAGTACTGAGGAGGTGCAGCTCCCTGTAAGATAGAACTGGGACTCTGGAGAAGGGATTTCAGCCTCCCCAGCCCTTCCATGGGGAGCAGGGCTGGGACAGGCTCAGGCTGCTGGATATGGATCCTCCTCTGCAGGCCAGGTGCTGGGGCTGTGCTTGTGGAGGTGGGAATGGAGAGGTTTGGGAAGGAGAGAGAGCTGCAGCCCGCCCTGGTGCTGTTATTCCGGGCACTGCTGTCCCCAAAAAGGGACACTGAGAGGCTGTTGTCGTTTCAGTCTGCCATTGGGAAAGTTATACAGGGATGTTGCTGGGATTAGTGGGCTTAAAGCCTTCCCAGCATAACCCTGGATTGAGAGTTCAGTTGGCAGAACTGTATTTCATGCTTGGAATAGAAATTACCCTGCATTCTGGAAAAATAGCCCAGCGTTAACAGGTTTATTTACACTCTGTGTTTTCCAGGCATGCTTTGCACTTGGAGCATTCGAAAATACATGTGAGGTGTATGAGTAATGTGAACCCACCTAGGAAATGGTGGGAGTGTTAAATAATGAAGATGTATTCCTTTTTGAGTGCTGTGTCTTCCTGTTCCACTTGTTGAAGGTTTACATGGATCATGAATCATTCCACGAAGGGAGGTGTCAGTGGGAAAAATAAGGAAGAAAGATTTTTCCATTTGTTTGTTTTTTGTTCTGTGAAAACTGTAGAAGAAATACATTGCTAGAAATAGAATGGGAATAGAGTTTGAGTCCATGAAGGACTACAGTGCTTCTTTAATACCCGGAGTGGAACAGGGAGGCAGATATCAGTTGCTGCCTGGTGTGTACCTTGAGCTTGTGTTTAATTTTGCAGCTGAAATGGGCACACAGCTTGAAACTGAAAAATGAGAACATCCCAAATCTTTTCATGTCAGCAATTGGAATCAGAAATGTCAGTGGCTGTTTCCTCAGTGAGGTCCTTGCAGTGTGCAAGATGTGCTGGCTAAAGATAAGAATGCTAAGAAAAGTTGCAGGGTAGGTTGTTTGCATATTTAGTTATATATTTTATTTTCTTTGTAAGCAGAATAGGAGATGCCATTGACATAAACCCGGTAAAATTAGAAAAATTGCAGAGTAAAATTGTGCAGCCTCTGCTCTGAGGTTGTGCTGAAGCTGCCCCGTGTACAGCCTCAGCTGTGCTCAGGTGACTAAAATCTGATTATTTTCCTCTGAAACATCCACCTCTGCAGGCAACAGTACCTGTCAGGTAACTGCAAGGGTTTAGTGATTGTGTGTGCAAAAAGAATTTAAATAGATCCTGTCCCTAAAGATCAAAGGATGTGGGAAAGGCAGGGAAACAGCAGCAGTCCAGTGTCATCTCACAGCTTGTGTAGCAGGAGAAAATAGCTTTGCATGCAAACTTTTAGATACGATATCATCTCAGGCATCAGGGTGGTGTGGAGCTCTGAGCTGGGCTTTTTTAGTAACTTTTCTCTCATGACTGAAATTCAGTGGGGCTCAGTAACCCCTCTGGGAAGCAGCTGTAGGAGCAGTCCCCGAGGGCTTTGGGGTGTTCAGGGCTCCCAGGAGAGGAGCAACCTTTTTCTGTGGGTCTGGCATCATGACTTAGAATGCAAGGATCGAAAGTTCTGTGTGTGTGTGTGAATTCTGATCCTTTGTCATGGGGACGAGTGAGCAAAATTCAGTATCAGGGGCTATCCAATCAATCTGTTCCTGCCCGTTGGGAAATAACCAAATTTGATCCATGGTGGCACAATGGGATTTTTTTCCATGGAAGATACTTAACCTTCATCATATGACCATTTAAAAATGTGATATTTTAAAATGTTTAGAAGTCTTACTGAAATACCCTAATGTCCAGAAAAATATTAATCTGATTCTAAATATTATGAGAAGGCTTTATGCTTTAAGTGTGGGAAATTCAATTACAGCTATCCAAGATTAAAACCAAATTTTTCCGTATTAAGACCTTGATCTCTCAAGTCTAAGGCCGGTGTGTGGCACAGGTTTGTGCTGGCCCAAGTGCTTGTTTCCAGTGTGTCCAGACCAGTCCGACTCCCTGCTTGAGCAGAAACGAGGGAATTAGACCAGCTTGTTTCCCAGGACTGAGGAGCATTTCTGTGCTGTCAGGCCCTTGGCTGCAGTGAGTCAGAGGACAACACCCTCCTGAGCACAGGTTGTACTTTATGGGGTTAAAATAGGTTTTGAGTTGTGTTTTTGCCTTTGGGTGGCTCATGGGGTTGTTGCCATCACCCCCTCAGCTGGGTGCTGCTGCTGCCTCCTGCTCCTGGGTGCTCCCTGGGTGCCAGGGACCTGCTCCAGCTGGCTCTGGGAGTGGGGGCACACTTTCAGTCCTTTCTTAAAAGGGAGGAGTATCTCAGAATCTCAAAGTCACTCAGCTTGGAAAAATCGAGTCCCAGCTGTGCCCCATGCCCACCTTGTCCCCAGCCCAGAGCTCCGAGTGCCACCTCCAGGTGCCACCTCCAGGGATGGGGATCCAAACCCCCCTGGGCAGCCCCTGCCCAGGCCTGAGCCCCCTTCCCGTGTGGAAATTCTGGCCTTGGCACGTGTAGGGAGCTCACTCCTGGGGCTGGGCTCTGCTCAGGGCTGGCTCCCAGCACCCAGCTCGGGCAGGAGCCTCAGCATCTCCCCGGGAGGGTTGGCTTGGCACAGGTGCCACATGTGTCACCTGAGAGGAGCTCAGCACACCTGGGCCAGTGCAGGGGCTGGGCCAGGCACTCAGGGCTGTCCCTGCTCCAGGGAAATGGGCTGGAAGAGCCTGCAGGAGAAAACAGTTATTTGCTCATCAGGGAGAGGGCTGAAGGGAGTGGGCTGGCTTGTCTGGGAGCTTATCCTTATTCCTGCTGATTGATTAGGTGATATTAAGTAGCAGAAATTTGCAACATGATCGAGCAAAAGTCCGGATTTTAAATCAGGGTGTGTTTAATTAAGTGAAGCAAAAGTCAGTAAAAATAACTCTGCTTTTCAGAGTTGGTAGTGACTTTAATTGACTTCCAAAAGGCTGAAGATATGTAATGATATGTGAGCTGTTGCTAAGGCCAAGCTTGTAGAAATGCTGGTTTACTGTAGTGATGCTCATTTGGTGTAAAGAACATTTACATGCAGCCTCAGAACTTGGCAAAGGGGAGTTAAAAGATAAAGATTCAAAACTATGTGAGCAGCCCATATGCTGAGTTTAGGAAATTTGGAAGAATTAACCAATATATTTATTGGAAATGATTTCTTCAAAGTTTACACGGAAATATTTCCAAGCAGCTTGGAAGATTTCAACTTTTCTGTTGCTGTGCTGTGTATTTACATGGGACAGGTCTCAGTTAGGGCAGGTGGCAATCAGAGGTGATGTCCTGCTCAGTGCCAGGCTTCTGATGATGGGGGTTTTTTTTGAAAATAGATATCCCTGTGTGTTCTGTCAGTTGAGTTTCTGTTGGTTTAGCAGTCTGGTGAAAAAATCCCAGCCAAGCTGTTGTTTCAATAACTGCATGCATGGCTCTAAAGACTGGCTTATTTTCTTATGCCACGAATACCAGAACCTTGCCTGAAAAGCTAAAATCCACCAGTGAATCTAGGAGAGAATTATCCCACAGCCTCAGCAGAGCAGACTGAAGTCAGGCACTGCTTTTAAGCCGGCTCTCTGGGTTCTGAGGCCTCGGGGGAATTCTCTGGGAGTCCATACCTGGAGCTGTGCAGGGCAGGTGGGAGCCAGGGCCAGGCCGGGGCAGCAGGCTGATGAGTCATTCTTCCTGTCACATGAACCCTCCCTGCTCTGCTAATAGGCACTTAGTTGAATTTTAGATGCCTGGAATCATTAAAAAGGCTGGAAGGCATTTGTGTACCTTGTCCATTAGAAGAAAAATATGTTTTCTATAGCTGTAACCTCCTACAGCCTCGAGCTCAGCTTCAGAAAGTGGCTGCATTTTTTGTGTCATTATCCATTACCTGAATTGGGATGTTTGAAGGCAGCAGTGAATTCAGCTGCTTTCTCCCACGTGACATTGGTGGAAGAGCATGCATTTCTTTTTACTATTGAAGGAAGAACCAGTGGTAGGAGTTAATATTCCACTCAAGATCTGTGTCCTCTTCTGTTTCGTTTCTTCCAGTGTTGTCACATGTGGTGCTTTCCTCCCCCCTCCCTGGTGACTGTGCTCTCAGGCTGTACCTGCCTTCTTTCTCACAGGCATGAGGGGTTGAATTTCTGCCACCCCCTCACCTGGAGAGCAGGTACCAAAGGGCACGTGGAATGCAGAGTGTCCCAGCTGTGACAGAGCCTTTCCTCCTCATAATAGACCAGGTCCTGCACAGGCAGAGGGAGAAAAGAAGTGCTGAGTTTTCATATTTTCATGGATAGCATTGGTGGAGCATTTTCTGAGAATTCTTAAACTACAGAGCTGGGGGAATCATGGAATCACAGAATGGTTTGGGTTGGGATGACCTTAAAGATAATTTTTAAAACCTTTTTCTACCCCTGCCATGTCCAGGGATCCAGGGGCAGCCTCTCTGGGCAGAGATTGAATCGAGCAGTTTGGCTCTGTGTTTTCCTGTCCCTTCCATTGCCCCTCGTGCTCTGTGCAGGGTGGTTTGGGATTTCTGGATGATGTCTTTTTATAAAAAAATTAAAGCATATTCTAATAGGCTTCTCAAGTTGGTTTGCATTTACTTCTAATGCTGAGCTCCATGGGGTTTATAGAATGAGGCGTTTTTGTTTCTTGGAAAGGCTTTGGGAAGATGAAGGTGCCTTGCTGTGGTGGGAGGTGCTGCAGCTCCTCCTGTCCCTGCTCAGTGCCTGGGGCTCAGTAAAGCTGCAGGTGAGGCCGGGGCTGCCCCCTCCAGCCAGGGCCTCCCAGCCTGGGGTTGTGTGCTGTGCCTCACATCTGGCCAGGGAGCAGCTCTGGGGCTGTGTCCTGTGACAGCTGTGCTGGGAGCTGCTCCCTGGAGCACGGATTAAATCGTCATCCTGATCGCTGATTCCTCCTCCTTCAGGGAAGTGGTTCAGCGTTGTCATGTGAGGACTCCTTACAAAGCTTGGGGCTGACCCAAGGACTCTTTTTTTCTTCCCCACCTCTTCTGTGTAGAAAATGTTCCTGGGGAGCAGAGTGAGCTTCAGCCGACGTGGAACTGGAGTGCAGGACTGTGGTGCTCTGCTGTTTTGCTGTGCCTGGACTGGCAGACAGTGCTCCTGATTTTGTTCTGGTGCTTCCCAGTGTCATTTCCTCCCTTTTCCCCCTCTCAGCTGACCCCTTGGGCCTGCCAGCAGAACCACTCACTGCCATCTGCTAAGCACAGCCAAGGCTTTCACAGAGGGTGTGGGTGTTGAGTATAGATTGTAGACTTTCCCTGGCACAGAGCAGCTGGGGCTGCCCCTGGATCCCTGGAATTGTCCAAGGCCGGGTTGGACACTGGGGCTTGGAGCAGCCTGGGACTGTGGGAGGTGTCCCTGCCATGGCAGGGTGTGGAACGAGATGGGCTTTAAGGGATGGCCCAACCCAAACCATTCTGTGATCTGTGATGTTAAGCAGCAGAAGGAGTAAAACTCTGAAGCACAGAACACTTGGATATCCAAGATCTGCGTTTAGAAGTGGGAGCTGATTTATTTTCCTCTGATAGAAATAAGATAAGAACATCCCCCTACGCCCCCACCCCTGTGTTAAATGCTCGAGGAGAATGGCAACACGTCTCTCCAAAGAAAACAAAATATCCTGGATGGCTTCAGGAGCAAATGTGTGGGGCTGCAGGAGGGAGAGCTGGAGGAGACACTGTTTGGTGATGGTCTCAAACGAGGGCAGTGCCTCCTGCTCAGCCCAGTGCCTCAGTCTGGAGGTGCTTGCTTGAGGTCAGTTGTTCTGCAGAAAACCTCAGTGCTTTTGCTGCTGAGGTGCTGAGAAATGGAAGGAAGGGAAACATGAGATGGCAGCTGTAACCTCCTTTCTGGCCTGGTACTGCTGCTTCCCTGATCAGAGCTGCCACGGCACACCTGCCTCGTGCGGGTGATGCTGGATCTGTGATAGCTCCTGGTTATTTATACAGAGCCTGTGGGAAGCACAGTGCACAAAATAAACCGGCTCCTTTTCAGTCATGCAGTGTGAAAGGTTGAAGGGAAATGGCAACATTTGTACTTCTGTGCATCATTATGTAATGTATCCATGGAAAAAACCCTTCCTTAGCAAAGCCACAGGCAGCAATGGAGCCTTTTGTTGGGTATCTCACTGTGTTTCTTTGACTAAAACAGATGCAACTGCAGCTTCTAAGCAGTGTGCGCTGAGGAAGTGCCAGGGAAATGGAAAGGTACTGGAAAGCTGTGTGGAGTCCAGGTGTGTGAGGAGAGGATTTAAAAACAGCATTAAAACTGAGATGGAGGATTGATCCTTTCAAGTGGGAATGCTCCGGAGGGAGGCTGAGCAGCTGCTCCGTGTCCCGTGCTGCTTCCAGAAGAGTCTGTTGCGTGCAGTTAAAGCTGCAGGGGTGGTGTCAGAGCACTGAGAAGCCCCTGAGCCCTGGTGTGTGGTTCTGTTCAGCTGCAGAATGAAGAGGAGCCGGGCGAGGCCGTGCCGGTGGTGAACGACGCCCCTCCGCCCTACAGCAGCATTTCTGCAGAGAACACAGGTACGGTCACCTGGGGACAGGGCTGGCATTGCTCTGCTGCCCCTGCCTGCTCTCCTCATCCACGGCTGGCTCTGCAGGGCCTTCCCAAGCTGCAGGGATCAGGATTGATCCGCACAGCCTGCCGGTACTTGTGGTTTAGGAGATGCAATTTGGCTGCGCTCGTCTGATGTCATCCCATCAAGGGGTGTTCAAGTTACAGTTCACAGTGTTCTCAGTAAATTGGAGACAGTTAAAAATCAAAGTGCTGGGAGGATTTGTGGTTCCCCTCTCATTATCTGGCATTTGGACGATGCTGTGCCCCTTCCTTAAAGGATTGGTTACTTAAAAGGGTTTAAAGAATTCACTTTTCCTGCACTTTCCAATAACTAAGCACTTGGTCGTAAGGATGGGACTTTGACTCATCCTCCTGTCCTGTCGCTAATAACTTCAATAACCACTTGGATCTGGAAACGTGACTATTTCTGAGTATCCAGGTCAGCAGAGGCCCAGCGTGTGGTGTTGTTTTCAGCAGAAGTACAGCCAGACGTGTTCAGTGAGTGTTCTCTGGCTTGCTGGCTGTCAGAGAAGGCGCTCCTGTGCTTTTCCCTCTCTGCTTTGGGATGGCAGGAGGCTGGGATGGGTGGAAGGCTGGGGAATGGGGCTCACTGGAAGTCACCGGGGCACTGCTCATTCCCAGCACGGTGTTGCTGAGGAGGTGCTGAGCTCCCTCTGTGTCACTGCTTTTGTGCAGCTTACTTTGACTACAAGGACGAGTCAGGGTTCCCGAAGCCGCCGTCCTACAACGTGGCCACCACTCTGCCCAGCTACGACGAGGCCGAGAGGAGCAAGGCTGAGGCCACCATTCCCTTGGTTCCTGGCAGGGTGAGTGTCCCTGCCTGTCCCTGCCCTGCTGGCTGCCATTTCAGCTTTAACTCCTGCCCATCGTGTGTCATGACTCTTAAAATTTGTGTCGTGTTTTTGAAGCTTTCTGGGGTGGTGATATTCCACACTTCTGAGAGTCCTGTGGCTATTTTTTAATTTTTTTTTCGTTTTCCTCTGAGCACTGTGATGATGTCAGACATCTCAGTAATGCCAGCATGTGCTAGCCAGATTAGCTTGGCAAGCTGACAGAGGGACTGTACTGTATCCCTGTGTACTGACACTGGGGTTTTTGTTGGTTTTTTTATTTTTAAAAAAGATTTAGGATTAATTCTTCAGCTGTCTGGCATATCTACCCTTGATACTCCTGCTGCTTACTTAGTTGACTTTTCTAGAGGTCAGTGTAGCTGATACAAGGACGATAAAACCATTCTGTCAGAATTATTTCCTTTTGTTTTTTTCAACATTGTCTCTTTCATATCTGTTCAGCCATTCTTTCCACCCCTGCTAGCATTAGAAGTCCACTGCTCATTACACTTCTTCACAGAAGCCACATTCCTTGCTGAGATGATAATTTTTTGATGAGTTGAAGAATTCTTCACAGTGAGAACAAGAACATGCTGGATCTTGACTATGTTAAAAATAAAGATACATTTCCTATTATACAGATAACATTTCATGCCCTGCACCATTTGAGGATGAGAAACAGGAATTTTCTCGTGCCTGCATTTGTAGCCTTTTGATATTTAGGGTTACAGCCCTTTTTTTGAAGAGTCATGGCCAGAAGTGGGATTGCTGTGTGGACTGACCTAAATCCCCCATGTGCTGCTCCCTCTGCATTGCAGGATGATGACTTTGTGACACGGGATGACTTTGATGACACTGACCAGCTGAGGATAGGAAATGATGGCATTTTCATGCTGACTTTCTTCAGTAAGTACCTGATGGAATGAACTTTTTTCCAAGCAGTGATCCAAAACAGTTTGGGTCACATTTATGTTTGTGCAGCACCAGGAAAAACCTGTGTGCAAGGGGGTTAAGGTTTTTTCCTTGAAATATAAAGGTGTCTTGACCTGCTGCTTTTCTCCTGCTTTCTCAGTGGCATTCCTCTTCAACTGGATTGGATTTTTCCTGTCTTTCTGTCTGACTACTTCAGCTGCAGGACGATATGGGGCCATTTCTGGCTTTGGTCTGTCTCTCATTAAGTGGATCCTTATTGTCAGGGTGAGTTGTGTGGTGCAAAAACCACGTACACAGACACTGATTCTCTTTTTCCCCAGCAGGTTTTTATCCCATACTGAAGTTGGTGATAAATTTAGGGGATTTTTTAAAATAATGAAATAATCTTTGAGCTACTTACTCACTAAAACCAGGGCTTTTCCATAAGTGTATCCTGTTTATATGCTGGAATTACAGCTGTAGTAAAAGAAAAGAAAGATTGCACACCCAGATATGCTTTGGGGATGCTCCATCCTTGGAAGTGTCCGAGTTTAAGCTGGACAGGGATTCCTGGGATAGTGGGAGGCGTCCCTGTCTGTGGCAAAAAGGAGGAGCTGTGGGATCCTTTCCAGCCCACCCGCTGTGGGATTCTGGGGTTCATTCTGTGTGTCTGACAGAGGCACTGGCCTGATCAGAGGCTTTGTGCTGAGCAGCAACGCTCTGAGCCTGGGAAAACCCAGGCAAAGGCAGCCCTGCCTTCAGCCTCTGCAGCCTGCCGTGCCCTGGGCTCTGCTCTGGAAAGAGGGAAATTCTCTAAAATGCAGGAGTGCTGATGAGGAGAGGGAAATAGGGCCGTGGGAGGACTGAGGTTTGGAGCAGCAGTGGGAGAAGGCCGTGGGTGCCCTCTGGTGCAGCCTCCCTGCGGCACAGCAGCGGGGACTGGGAGCAGGCTGCCATCCTTCTCCAGGTTTTTTAGCTCTTAGATTTTTTTTTTGGGATTTGGAGAAAATATTTCCATCGGGAAATCTTTATTTGGAGCCTGTGAAATGATGGCATTCCGGGCTGAAAGTTGAATTTCAAGCAAAGCAGCTGTAAGTAGAAGTAGAGAGCATTCATGTCAGAGCTGTCACTTCCTACCCTGTCTTTGGGGGCTGGGAATTCTAATTTGTAAATACAGCATCTCTTCACTTTTCTGTAGACAGTTTTTGTGGTCATCTTGCTTCAGAGGTGTTAAGGACTGTTTGCTGGATTAAGAGGTGTGACAGAAGGAGGTGACATTATCTGTGGGTTTGATTTAAATGTCAGTAACAAGTTTATCTTTTGCTGGGTTTTTAAGTTTGAATAGAACAAGCCCAGAGGGATGATACTGTATTTATGCTGAAACTGTGAACTTCAGTGCTCTCATAGTGTTGGTGCCTTTCCTTCAACAGCAGTCATTTTCCCAACTGGGAATCTTGTCAGTGGGCTCCACAGATGTGGGATTTCTTTCCCAGCTGTTACACCTTCCATCCTGACAGTGTAATGAATGTGCTGCGCTGTTGCAAGCCTGCTCTGCCCTCTCAGAAACTGCAGCTGTGCTTTATAAGCATCCAGGACACAATTTAAATCAGGAATATTTGCCCAGCAGTGTCCTTGTGCCTCACTGATTGCCAGAATTCAGAGCTGGGTGTTGAATCTGTCCCGTTCCCCTTGTTGGAGCTGGTGCATTAAAGCTATAAACAGCAGCTTGTGCAGGTAGCTCACTCCTGCAGCTGGTGACATGCAGCATTCCAGGGGATCCCTTGTGTGCAGCCCTGATCTGGTTACTGCTAAAATGGTGGGGATATACTTTGGTCCACAAACTTCCATGTGCTCTGAGCTGTACTTTTTTTTTTGCTGTTTTCCAGTTCTCCACCTATTTTCCTGGTTACTTTGATGGCCAGTACTGGCTTTGGTGGGTCTTCCTTGTACTAGGTGAGTGTCTGTGGGGGGAAAGATGCTTAAAAACTGTCCAGTCGGATTTTATGAGCATTCCTGGCTGTTAAATAGGTGTGTGGGGATGTCCAGATGAAATGTGACCCTCCTACTCCTCTGACTGAGCACATTCAGGTTTTAAAGGCACATGTAAACACTGTCCTGCCAGTTCCTGGTGGCAGCATCCTGACATCATCCAGAAGTTAAGAAGAGAATAATGCTTGTAACTGATGTTGTGTCTGCTCTTGCATCTTAAATGGAGGCGTGGATTGTTCCCTTCCTCATTTTATTTTCTCTTTCCTGCTGTGGGAGTGACTGGATCTTGTTTGGAGTCAAAAGTTTTGTGATTGCCCAAGGAAAGTTTGTTTTTGAAGTTACCTGAAATGGAAAGATGAGGTGTTATTGCTAGCAAAAATAATTACTGTGTGTGAAGTTACCTGAAATGGAGAGATGAGGTGTTATTGCTAGCAAAAATAATTACTGTGTGTGAAGTTACCTGAAATGGAGAGATGAGGTGTTATTGCTAGCAAAAATAATTGCTGTGTGTGATCAGCTGCTGTGCACGCCAGTGATGAGGTCCCTCTGTAGGGTGGCAGGGAGTTCAGCTGCTCCCTCTCCTTGAAGAAGCATCACCTGTGTTAACTGGACAAATGTGTCTCTCCCCTGCAGGTTTTCTGCTGTTTCTCAGAGGATTTATTAATTATGCAAAGGTTAGGAAGATGCCAGATACGTTTTCCACTCTTCCCAGAACCAGAGTTCTCTTTATTTACTAAAGGTAAATTTTCTGCTTTCCTGAATTTATTCTGCTTTGATTTTAACTCTCTTTAGTGACTTTTCTAGGCTACACTTTCCATTGCTTGAATGTTTTTAGAACTCAAGGAAGCAGGGAACAGTTGTTTCTTGGTGTCCCTTACCCAGCTCCAGGGTCTGCAGAGCCCAGGCTCACCTGATGGGGGGCAGAGGAGCACTGGGCATTTCCCCCTGAGTTTTTGCTGTGAGGAATTGGATATTCACTCGATTCCCTGACTAGATACTGTGAGAACAAAACCTCTGCTCCTTGGTACTGCTGAGTATGTGGCAAATGTGTCTTTGAGAGCAAATCACATGCCTGAAGCACGTGCTGTGTCCCAAACCCGAGGAGAGGTCCCAGAATGTTGTTGGGGGGCGTGCCGGTGCCTTTGGCTTTTGTCCCAGAACGAGCAATTTGTCTGAATTCCGCTGTTCCAAACTGCTGCCAGGTTCCCGAAGAAATGACAGCCTTGCACACCTTTGCTCTCCTCAGACCCTCCCACACACCTGAGCTGTCCTGCCTGAGCAGACCCCTGAGTGCCTGGGAGTCTTTAGCTCCAGTGCTGGGCCTCAGGCTGGCTGCCCTCACGGGGCTCGGAAGGAGGAGGCTTAAGCAGCTGAAGCCTTGGAGCATCATTTCCTGCTCACTGCAGATAATGGCCCGGCATTAACTGTCCCTCCCCGAGGGGAAGGAAATCCTGGAATAGGTCGCTTCCCAGCTGGGGAATGCAACACGATGCTCCCTTTAGAAATACCGTAATAACACTCCATTTCCCCAGAGAGGCAATTGCAGCTGGGACAGTCAAAGAAACCAAACCAGCCCCAGCTTTAAATTGGGGGTCATTAAATTGTTGAGATTTGAAAACCGAGCCTTGGCTTTCCAAATGCACTTCCCTTTTATTAGAAACTGCAAATTGCCCACGATTTACTTCATTTCCAGGCTGTGAGGAGAACCTGCAGCACAGAGCAGCCTTTGTGCAGGGCTTTCCTCTGCTGATAGTGTGTAAAAATAGTTCAGCCCATTTCTTTACGTGTTTCAGTTCTGTTTAACAAAGTTCTGGTTTGTGACCTCCTCCGGGATCTGTAATGTCCTCCCAGGCTCCTGCTGAGTCACCAGAGGCTTGATTTCCCCCAGTTTATGGTCACAGAGTGTGAGCATTTAAAGTCAGCTTTATATCTGTATTTTGCCCGACTGAACAATTTTTTAAAACATTTTGCTCCTTTACCAAAAATTTATTTTTTATTTCCCAAAGGAACTCTGTGGTTTCTTTTTGCATAGACTTTTCCTAAGTTTGAAATTTGAAATTACAGGTTAGAGACCTGGCTTGATTCCTTGCTTGGGGAGGTGTAGAGTGTTTAAATTCTTATTTATGTGTCATTTTAGAGCATTTTCAAAAAGCACTTTCAGATATGCTGAGATAAATGTCCAGAAGAATTAATAAATATTTCAACTATTATACTTCCCCTGAAAATAAATCTTTAATCCTGAATTCTGAGTGAAGAAACCAAAAAGACTTGGATTTTTAGTGCAATATTGTCCTTAGATGAGATTTTCTCTTCAGGATGTGATGCAAAGGGCACAGTGAGGGATTATTGTTATTTCAGAGCAGGGATAATTTTTAGAAAATTAGGAGGGGAATAATGAATGCAAACCAGAAAATACAGCCTGGTGAAATGAATCTGGTGAAAAGCTGGAGTTTACCATCCAGCTGTGTGTGCAGTAATGGACACAGTCCTGGTGTTATCCTGTAAAATGCTCACAGACTCCTGAGCGTTTTGCTGGAGTCACATCATTGTGTGCTGAGACACTTCATAAGCCCTTAGACATCCTGTGCTGTGTGAACAACATCCTCCTGTTATCCAAAATAACCCTCTGACTGCAGCTTCGGTGTTCAATATCCTTCTCCAGCAGATGTTTTCTGGCAAACGTCTTCCTGCATTAGTGAAATCCCCCCCAAGAAGCAGCAGGACACCTGCAGGAAGTGAATCAAGGCTCTGGAGCAGAAGAAAAAATAATCACCTGCTTTAAAATAAATAAATAAAAGTACTGTTGGAAAAAGAACAAAAAAAAAAAAAAAAAGGAGAAGCATTTCTTTCGATTTGTTTTTAGGTGTAAAATTTTAATAATTAACGCAGAATTCTGTAATTGTTACTCATTAGTGGCTAATGTTTGGAGCAGCTCTTGCAGCGAGTCTGTGGTGTGCTGGTAGAGCCCTGCAGGCAGAGTTTGGGCGTTTGGGCAGAGGAGCCGTCCCGGGGCCAGCAGGGGCCAGCCTTGCTTTAGATCCTCTCCAGCCTGGGAGCTGCCCGGGCTCTGCCTGTGCTGGGTGTGACACCCTGGGCTGTGTGTGACACCCTGGGCTGTGTGTGACACCCTGTGCTGGGTGTGACACCGTGTCCTGGACTGTGTGTGACACCCTGTGCTGGGCAGAGTGTGACACCCTGTGTTCTGCAGTGTGTGACACCCTGAGCTGTGCTGTGTGTGACACCCTGTGCTGTGTGTGACACCCTGTGCTGTGCAGTGTGTGTGCCCTGTGTCCTGTACAGCCCATGTAACTCCGTGTCCTGTACAGTCCCCACGTGTCACATCCTGTACAGCCTGTGAGCATTGTGTCCTGTCCATCCCTGTACTCCATGTCCTGTACCTGTCCATCCCTGTCCCCCATGTCCATCCCTGTCCCCCGTGTTCTGTCTGTCCCAGTCCATCCCTGTCCCCCGTGTCCTGTCTGTCCATCCCTGTCCCCCGTGTCCATCCCTGTGCCCCGTGTCCTGTGTGTCCATCCCATGTGCCCATGTCCATCCCTGTGCCCCGTGTCCTGTGTGTCCATCCCTGTGCCCCGTGTCCTGTGTGTCCATCCCATGTGCCCATGTCCATCCCTGTCCCCCGTGTCCTGTCTGTCCATCCCTGTGCCCCGTGTCCTGTGTGTCCATCCCTGTGCCCCGTGTTCTGTCTGTCCATCCCTGGATGGGCACAGGACACATCCCATGTGCCCATGTCCATCCCTGGGCCCCGTGTCCTGTCTGTCCATCCCTGTGCCCCGTGTCCTGTCTGGCAGCACAGGGGTGGCTCTGGAGCTGAGGTGACAGCACAGGGTGGCTGTGCTCCTGCAGTCCCCCCGCACCCAGGGGCCCGTGGAGGCAAAGGGATCCCTGCAGTCCAGATTCCGAGGTGTCCTGGGAATTTCCAGGTGGCACAAGTATTAACTTTTAACGTCTCTCTTCTCGGTGTTGTAGTCTCCTCTCCTTTCGCACCACCAACTTTTTGGGCTCTCCAGGGGTTTTCACAGAACAAGTCTGTAGTGTAAAACTGAAAGATCATGTTGCAACTTTGTATAAAAACCATCTTGCAAAAAAAAAAAAGGCCTTTTTTTTTTCTTTGGCTTGGGACTTTTGAGACAATTCCTAACATACCTGTAATTCTTGCTTTTATAATTTGTGTTAGCAGAGACTCTGATGCGTTGGAAATGTAGATTTAATGTGCACTCCTGTGCTTTCTGCCAAGTGGTCATTCACTTTGGAGTTTTACTATGTTCAACCTGTAAATACAGCAGAACGTCAATAAATGTCACTTCTGTAGCAATTGTTGCTGTAGGAAAATGTTTAATTGAGTTTTGATGTGTTATTGCACCTGGTTATCCATGGCAAGCACAGATTACCTGGGGACATTCCATCACTTTGCATGGAAGGTGTAACACAGATCTCCAGGGTGTCTGTCTCTTTTGTAAGCAAGCCTGTCGGGAAATGGTGGTTCCATTTTGGGGGATTCGTTGGATTTTTGGGTAGTTACATGACTTACCTGGGCCATGGAACTGGTTTTGGTTCACAGCTGAACTTCTCAAATGCACTGTCCCCACAAAGAAGCAGTTGGGGCTGACAGAGATGCATAGAGTTCCACAGATTCCTCTTTGAACAGGAATAAGTGAACACAGAACCAGGAATTTCATCCTACAAGGCAGAATCTGCAGCACTGGGGAACTGAATCACATTTGCCCAAACTTGGTCGATCAGCCTCGTGTTTGCTCTCCTGGCATCTGGGCCTTATTTGGGCTCGACTGTCCAGAGAAGTGGAATATTTGGCATTCCTGCTGCTCCTGCTGGGGTGGCCTGAAGCTGCAGACACCTCCAGCTCCGTGTTCCTGCTCGGCCAGAGGCTCGGGGAGGGCCGGGCTCTGGAGCAGCCAGGCTGTGTTTGGGGTGGGTTCACAGGCTCAGATTCTTGTGTTGGGTCTGGGACAGCTCAGCCACTTCACACCAGCCAAGTGGCAGGGCTGTGGTCACCTGCAGTGACCAAGTAAATAGCTCTGGCCTTCCCCGAGCCAGGCTGGGGTGGAGGCTGTGGGTGCTGGGGAGGGCACACACGAGTGGAGCTGCTGGGCTGGGGTGGGGAGAGAGCTCAGAGTCCCCAGGACTACTGACATGGCCAGGGAGTGATAGGATAGAGGGAATGGCTTCCCCCTGCCAGAGGGCAGGGATGGATGGGATATTGGGAAGGAATTCCTGGCTGTGAGGGTGGGGAGGTGTGCCCAGAGAAGCCCTGGCTTCACTGGCAGTGCCCAAGGCCAGGCTGGACACTGGGGCTGGAGCACCTGGGACAGTGGAAGGTGTCCCTGCCATGGCAGGGGTGGAATGAGATGGGCTTTAAGGTCCCTTCCTACCCAAACCAGTAAGAAGTGTGTCTTGAGATCTGATTTCCAGTTTCCATGGAAGACAGAAAAGCAACCCGAGGGGAAAAGGCTCAGCTGAAGGGAGAACAGCAAGTGCTGGAGGAAATCAGATCTGCCTGTGGAGGAGGTAGGAGCACCACGGAGGAGAGGAGTGGGGTCTGCCCCTTGTCTGTGCTCTTCTGCCTGCTCTGGTGGGAGCCCCAGTGAAAATATTGGTGCTAATTGTCCTTGGCATAATGTGAAACAGAGGATTACACTGAGGAATAAGAACACAACTGGAGACCTCCCAGTTTCTTCAACTGGACCTTTCCCCTCTCCTCTTGTAATACATGTGCAAGAAATGGATAAATATTGCTGGATTTAGGAATGATTTCTCTAAACCTTCTGGCTGTACTGCAGGAGTCCTTTCTCACCAGAGAAGCACTCCAGTGAATTAATCCCTGTGTGCCTTGGCCACACAAAGCCAAGGACTGACTCAGTTTGGGTGCCTTTGTTGGCGGCAGTAATTCATGGGTGGGATTGCCCTCTCCTCTCCTCTCCTCTCCTCTCCTCTCCTCTCCTCTCCTCTCCTCTCCTCTCCTCTCCTCTCCTCTCCTCTCCTCTCCTCTCCTCTCCTCTCCTCTCCTCTCCTCTCCTCTCCTCTCCTCTCCGAATCCTGGAGCAGGGGCTGGGAGGGAACAGCTCAAAGGGCCAGAAAATGTGACAGGGCAGAGCTCATCCCAGGGCTGCTGTGGCTCCGTGTGCCCAACCTGTGCCTGCAGGGCCTGAGGAAATTCCTTTTCACATGAAGTTAAGTTTTCATAGCACCTACTCTTGTTTCCACTGCCTTGTGTTCAGAAGATGGCACAGCTTCCATGGGAGCGGAGAAGAAACCCAAGTGTTTGAAAATACACGCAGTGCTCCAGACCTGGTAGCAGCTGGATCAAAGAACTGTTTAAAACCTCGACACAGAACATTTGCAAGGGCTGTTTTAGTGCTGATACCTGTTACTCATCACATAAAACACTTCACAGTGTGGTACTGGTGGGGTCTTTGTGTTCCCCCAGCTCCTGGGGATGCCCAAGTCCGTTCACTGCTCCAGCTGTTGCTCAGCTGGGCTGTCACCCCATCCCATTTCTGCTCAGGGCTCAGTGCTGCTTAGAAGGAGAATTTCCTCTTGGCTTTTTTTTCCCTCTGAGATTTTTGGGTAAAATGGAAAAAAGCCAGGCAGGA